>NC_135319.1:4301462-4964462 GCF_048772815.1 Callospermophilus lateralis
GTTATTGGCAAAGCAGACAATTGAGGAATCCCTGATTGAGCAGGTCCCATAATAACCATCTCATTATTAATGGCTCTAAAATCTTGCAATAGTCTCCATTTACCAGATTTTTTTCTGATGAAATAAATGGGAGTATTTTGGGGATATACAGTCGGTTGTATATATCCTTCTGCTAATTGTTGTTTAACCAGGTCATGGACTGCTTGTATCTTTTCTTTAGTCAGGGGCCACTGAGGAACCCATACTGTCTTTCTGATTTCCAGGTAATTTTTATTGTCTCAGTGGTCCTTTCTGAAAATCCAACCCATGTCTCTCTGTTCCTTGATCTATTTGTATTGGTGCTGCTATGCTATGTTCTTGTTTTTCTAATCTTTTTCCTTTTCTAAAACCTTGTCTAGTCATAATAGTGGCTGCCTTTTGGTTGATGTTATTTGTTAATGTCAAACCTAATTGATCTAGGACATCTCGTCCCCATAAATTTATGGGAAGATGATCCAATACATATGGCTGTATAGTTCCTTCACATCCTTCAGGATCCTTCCTATCTAATACCATTGCACTTCTATGGGGATTAGTCGCCACTCATAGGCCTCGAAGCGTTTGAGTGGCTTGTTGTAATGGCCAATGTTTTTGCCATTCTTGACGAGAGATGATGCTAATGTCTGCACCTGTATCCAGTAGCCCATTAAATTCATGCCCTTGAATATTTAGTTTTAGCATGGGGCGAGAATCTAAATTTAAAGAAAGCATAGCCAAATCTACACCTGTGGAGCCTAATCCCTTTGAACATCTTTCTACAGTACGACTGGAAAATTTATCATGTAGGCTGGGTATTATTAGTAACTGTGCTATTCTATCTCCTGGTAAAATTACTGATATACCCTTTGGAGAACTGGCTATAATTTTTATTTCACCTTCATAATCGGGATCAATCACCCCAGGACTTATCATAAGTTCTTTTAGAATAGAAGAGCTGCATCCCAATAATAAGCCTACGGTTCCTTTGGGAAGAGGTCCTTTTACCCCTGTGGGAGTGATTTGAACTCCCATCTCTGGAGTTAGTACTGATCTGGCAGAGGCGAAGATGTCCAACCCTGTGCTCCCTCTGGTTTGTCTGATGAGGGATCTGATGGATAATGTGTCCTGGGCACTACCTGATGGGGTTGCTGGGTTCCTCCAGTGCTCTGTAAATTTGTGGTTTTGGGGCCCGGAGCATTGAAACCTCCTGTCCATTTTTTTGACAATTCAGCCCAATGCCTTTCTCCATGATATCGTGGATAATCACCTGGTCCTTGTTCATTTTTTGATAATTGAGTACCCTCTATGGTGGTTTGACAACAGCACTCATTAGCCCAATGTCTCCCTCTATGGCATTGTGGCCAAATACCTGGTATTCTACTCCTTTGATAACTAATTTTGTTAAACCCTCCACCTATGGGCCAATTCCTTTTAAAATGTCCTGTTTCTTCACATTTGTAGCATGTTCTTGGTCTGGCATCTAAAGCCTGTTTTACTGCAGCTGCCACAATTTGCCCTTGTTCATTAATGTCTCTGGCAACTAAAGCCTGTTTTACTGCAGCTGCCATGACTTGCTCTTGTTCATTAATGTCTCTACATAATTAAATAAATGTGTTTAAATCTTCATGTTTCCATGGTCTAATGATATCTCTGCAACAATGATTTGCTTGCTCATAAGCCAGTTGTTTTAGTAATGGCATTGCTTGTTCTGTATTCCCAAAAACTCTGGTAGCTCTTTGAATAAGCCTATCTACAAATTCAGCATAAGGTTGATTAGCTCCTTGTATTACCTTAGATAATTGACCTTGTAAACCTCCATGTTCTTGTAAAGTCTTCCATGCCTTAATTGCATCTACAGCAATTTGTGCACATACACCATGATCATATGCAATTTGTTGCTGCTGATCTTCATAAGGTCCCTTTCCTAACAACATATCTAGATTTCTCTGAGGATAACCAGCTCCTGCATTTCGCCTAGCTGTCTCCTTGCAACATTCCTCATTGGCAACCTTCCATAAAATGTATTGTCCTCCATTTAGCACAACATTACACATATTAGCCCAATCCGCTGGCTTCATGTTCAAGTTGTTAATGGATTCGACCATGATTACTGTGAAGGGTGCTTGAGGACGATAGGTTGTTACAGCCTCTTTTAGCTGCTTCACTGTTTTGAAATTTGAAGCATGGTAAACACGCTGCCCTCCTCCCTCAAATACAGGGCATGTTAATATTTGAGATCTTGTCTCAGGATCCCAACTATCAACTGTGGGAGTTTGGGGCCTCCCAGCATACGAAGGTGGCCTTGTTAGTTGGACACTTATGTCATCTGGTGATAGAAAGGTGTTAGTAGCAGTCTCCTGTAGAGGTGGTGCTGTTGGTTGGACACTTACACCCTCTGGTGATAGAAAGAAGTTAGTAGCAGTCTCCTGTTGTAAATTTACCCTGATGGTTTTTACTGTTTTACACTTTCTTTCTCTGTCTAACTAGCTTTAGAGGCCTTCTCTTTTACTTGAATTTTTTCCTCTGTCTGACTAGTTCGAGAGATGTTCTCTTAGACTTGAATACTTTCCTCTATCTGACTAGCTCAAGAGACCTTCTCTTTTACTTGAATTTTTTCCTCTGTCTGACTAACTTGAGACACCTTCTGTTTTACTTGAATCAATATGTCTTCTCCTTACTCTACCATTGACTGAACTGAAGGCTTTGGACGAAGCAAACAAGATATGAATGTCCACAATGGGAATGTGCCAACTGGCAGAGTCCCTGGGCTTTTCTTTTCTATTCTTTTTAAATCTGCACCATGATGGTTCCATTGTGATATATTTAACACCTCCTCCTTAAAAAGCCATGGTCTACATTTTTGTATTGTATAAACAATTGCCATGACTGCTCTTGATTTTACTGGGATGCCTCCTTCCTCTAACAATTTACTTAACACTTTTTTTGGTTTGTTTTTTTACTAATTTTTGATCCCATATTTCTACTATAATACAAACCAACAAGATAACATCAAACAAAAAAGAGATAGAATGAAATAAAAATGGAACAACAAAAACTTATTATTGCCTTTCTCCCTATCTGTTCCACAGACACAAATAGTTTTTCCTCAGATGTGAGGGGTTTTTCTTCCATCTCACTCATCTCCAGGGACAGGCAACTTAAAACAAAAGAGGAATCATAAAATGGCTACCCATCCTCTCGCCCTGCCCTCATGAGTGAGCAGTTTACCTTATCAGTTACCCTCAGTTGCTCCCCATGCGAGCCACCAAATGCCGCAGTTTGGCTGGGCACAATCAGGATCCACTTGTCAAAAGAAACTAACTTTATTTTTAGAACCATACACGCCAAGCAAAACAGCCTCTCAGGAAAAATCCTCAGAACCCCAACTCCCAACACTGGCTTCCCAAAACACTCTCCCTCCCACACAAGCCTCTATCCACTTCTCACAATCCTCCTGCTCTTGAGGTAGATTGGCTGGGTCACGTGGGCAGAGCCAAAAAAGTCCCCCAATGAGCAGCTCCATGGTCTGAATGGGCAATATCCAATGATGTGCAAATCTTTAGAAATATTAATGTACCAATGTTTAATGAAAATGAACATCAAAATACACATCATGTCTCATACAAATCTACTTGCATTGATGTTTCACTGGGTCAGTTACTGTACAAATATTAGGATCTGTAAGCATCATTCACTGAAGTTACGTTTCAGTACTAGGAAACAGTTATGTATTTCAGGTGGATGAATATTTCTGAGAATAATCTTGTGAAATGTTAATTATAAATCCACTTACATGAATATGATTGAATTTAGGGAGTGTATATAAGACACATATATTTCATATTTTGAAAAATCTGTAGAGTGTATATATATATATATATATATATATATATATATATATATATATACACACACACACACACAAACCACGCACACAGACATTAAAATGTAGCAATATATTTGTCAATTGATATTCATCATGAAGTATATATCATCCACAGATGCAAAAAAAATTTATTTTACTAAACATGGTTTTACGTATAATGTTGTTCTTTTAGGAAGCTCACCCATAGGTTGAATTTTCAGTTCCAACAGCATTTAGGAGGAGTGATCTCTTCTCACAATTTATATCTGCCAAGTCAGCCACCTCACAAAAATATATGTGTGATTAATGTAGTATTCTATATGTGCATATAAAAATACATGTGCTGAAAAGGATACAGAGAAAAGGAGACAGGAATTCACATATTTGTTAACTTTAAAAACACATGGAGGACTATTTCAATTAAAAATTGACTAGATTTATAACACCTATCCTTTAACATGCAAAAGGCAAATCCAAATATATACCATGCCTCCTCTGAACGGTTTCTATTTCTATTCTGTTTGGGTTATTTTTCTCCATCATATTAGAATTACTACTCAGAGTCTAGTAGCGTATGCGTCCATGTCAGGGATTCAGTATTTCAAATGCAAAATAGGAAAATGAATCCAATGTGTATGCAAACATATGCTACAAAAAAATCTTCCCACTTTCATCCAGAACAATGCCTTGACATTTCCTTCGGCCCAAGTAAGACACAATTAGAGGAGTAGTATTAGAAAATCTGTGAATACATATCTGGAATGTAAAATGCTCAGGAGTTCACAACCTTGAAGGTGGTAGAGGAGTTTCCAAAAGTAAGGGACAGGGTAAACACTCCACAAACGTGGAGCTTTCCTGGACTAAAGACTTCTTGAGAAACTGCCTCTGAGGTTGGGCACTTCAAATATATGTTGTTGTCAGGAGCTTTAGGTTAATTTCTAGTGAGACCAAAAAGTTGGGTCTGCATCTATGTGACTTGGAAGAGGTTGTTTCTTATTTTCCAATGAACATGAGGCAGCATTGCTGATTTCTCTCTTTGTAGGTAAACTGTGGCCATTGGGGGCTAAGTGTCTCCCAGTTTGGACTGTGAAGCCAGTTGGTCATCCTCCAGTTTTCTTGGTGGTTCTTGATGCTGCACTGGGAGTTTGGTATTTGCTTCATGAAATACAAGGGTTTCAACTGGGACACAGTGCTGGAGGGAGTTCTTTCAAATGTGGTGGTTCAGGGAGTGCAGGAGAATGCACCAACCAGGCTTCTATCCCACATGCTTGCCCCCTTGACCATAGCAAACTGATTCTGAACATTGCCCTGAAAAATCTCCATATAACAAGATGCCTTTACATATAAGGGTCTGCAGGCTGCACAATGTCAGTCAATAGCCATTTGGAAGCCAATGGCACATCTGCATGGCCCCAACACAGATGTTTTATCACACACCTGCACAACACTGCTCTTGGCCCACTAATCAGGAGGGTCCAACTTACTGGCATCTCTGTTCTACACCATTCTCATGAAACCAAGTCAATCAAGGAACTGTCTGGTACACTCATGATCAACAACAGGAGATCCAAAGTTACTCCAGTGCCATCTGGTCATTGGAATTTTAAAAATGTCATAATATTTATCTAGCCATTTTTCAAGGATGAAGTTGGAAGCACTGTGGGTTTCAATTTATTCAGGAACCATTAAATGTTGAGAAAGCTCATTTCAATGAAAGTTCTGGAGAACTCTCAGAGGAAAGTCTTCCCAAAGAGTGGCCAAAAGGTCATATGAAGCTAGGCCCATTGAGGTCTACAATGTGAGGTACATGTGTGTTTTGACTCTCAACTATGGCTGCCAAGTCTTTCAGAATGAAATCTCGTGATATCCTTGCTGAGATTTCCAGTGCTCTGTGGAAAGCCACCCTGGTCCAAGATCTCAGTTTCCAAGGGCGACTCTCATGTGTGGCCTCCTAAAATCCCAACACAATTCATGGAAATACTTCTCTGAGGTCAGTTGCAGACCTCAGTCTCTAAGGGGAATCACACCAGAGTTCAAGCCATGGTTGACCCAGTCATTTCTTCCAACCACCACACAAATGACCACAATTAAAACCAAAACACTCCCACATGGCCCTCATTCTCTTCCAAAGAGACACTCATCATCACCTCTTGCTGGAAGTTTCCATGAGGGGTGCAGCCCAAGACAGTGTCCAAAATATGCTCCCTTGCCACTCATTTGCCTAAAGTCCTGGTGGCCTGGAAACCCTTCCTGTGAACCAGGAGTGATCAAATAGTCCTGCTGTTAATACTGCTCTGATTCTATATTTTGAGTCCTACTGACTGTCATGTATAGATTCTTTATGTGATTTCGAGTAATGAGAAATCACAAGCACCTATGGTCTAGCCTCTGCAGGGCTTTGAAGAATTCATTTGACCCAAAGGATCACTATTCTCACTTGATGGAGGTCAGGAACCTGACAGAGGCGGTCAAGAGACTTCATCCACAATGACTGATTTTTTACCATTTTTGTTTCGGATACACACATGGGATCTTTCTTTACATCCTTGAGTTGCTGAGGATGTAAGCCACAGCCTCACACAAGGCCAAGAGGCAGATTGAGATACATCCCTATCCTAAGCAATCAAACAAAGAGCCACAGGTGATCCCCATGCATTTTCATTTCAAAACAGTTTTCTTCAGGCTTCCCAAATGGGTGGTCTGAGGCAAAGACCTTACTGACATTCAGGGCAACAGAACAATAGGTAAGCAAAAGGCCAAAAGCAGGGTTTCTCCGCTGAGACATTACTGGTCACACTTATATCTGAGTTTTCTGATGCTCCCATTCCCTTCAGCTATCCAGTACATGGCCATGTCACAGAGCTTGGAGGTGGTACATATCTTGGACACAAATCCATGAGCCTATTTTGGAGGGTGGCCAGAATTCAGGAAGAAAACAGTGACTTAGGAAGATAGTAGGTGTTCCCATCCATAAGACAAGCCTCAGTCCATTCACAAGTCGGGCATTATGAATGTTGGGAAGCTTTCTACTAGACAGGACACATCCTTGATGCATTCTCTTTTCTAATGTCTTCAAGCATGGACATAGTGGGATATATAGACAAAGAAACACTCGTCTTGTCAAACGACCTACTGTAAAGAGTCCACTCCAAACCAAACAAACCGAATTTCCTATCTATTCTCAGAAAATGAGACAGAACCACAAACTCACACCAACACAAAAAGGCACTTCCTTCCCCTAAGTAGGTCTGTGACTATACAGAGTGTCCTCTGACTGGTGGGCCATACTATGTTACACCAAAGTGGCCTGTCCTGTCAGAGATCTGTTCTCCTTGGCCAACTCAGTGAAGTTGTGAAAAGCCAGCGGTGAGCCACTACCTGCTTTCTCAGGAAGGGCCCCTCTTCAGAGCTTTTCTTGCATTTGGCCATCCTCACATCAGCAGGTACCAAGAAAGACTGACTCTCTCCTTGGTAAATCCAAATAAGTGAGACCACTGGGACTGGGACTGGGACTGGCTCTGGGTGCCTGGCTTTCTGGATCCCAAGTTTAGAAAGTTCCATCACCAAGGAAGTGAGGTAGGTCACTTCCTTCAGGAACTGAATGAGGTCACTGCCTTGGCAACCATTTTGTCCTAAAAGATGCTTCCAAGGGTCCCATGAGATGGAAGCTGCCCCTACTTCCTGTGACATTTTCATAAGTTAGAATGGTATATCAACCATAGGTACTGGGGAACAGCTGTCCACACAGTCCTCGTTTGGTCCATCTTCTCTACATTAAGAAGAGAGAGGCTGATTCTGACACATTCCTTTATCCTGACCATGTTGATTGCCATTTAAGATGACTTTTGCTCTCTCAGGTCCTTCATAGCATCCTACATCTTTCCAGGAATTATTTCTGCATGGACCTTTGAGGTTCTCTGCAGGTGGAAGATCCCTACATTCCTGTATTGTAAGACCAACTCTATCTCTGCTCTTCTGTAAAGTTAGATTGAGGAACAGTGTATGGTTAGGGTTAATAACCTAATCAATATGGGTTAGCAATCATTCTGCAGGATGAATAATGTAATTGGGTACCTGCGATATTTACAAGAATATATAGGTGAAATATAAGTATGGAAACAGAAATCTAGGGAAGATTTGAATCCCAGAAGGTCATTGGGCCCTTGATTGGTATACTTAGCTTTGAATTATATTCTGCACAGATGTCTCAGATAAATCGATATACAATGGCATAGTACCTTGTACCTGGGATGATTGAATGTAGAAGAGAACGTCCAGTCAAAAAGTGATAGAAGTTAGGATTAGGAAGATAGTCGGTAGGTTTGGGAAGAAGATTGAGTATAGGATTTGGACAAAAAGTTCTTTAGCAATAGGGTTTCGGGTAGAGATTGAATATAAATGTCAGCACATGTGAAGAGTCAGTCACAATGATGAACTGGGGAAAAAAGTAGGAAAGCAGAAATCAATGGAGATTAGGAAATCAGGAAAATTATAAAATGAGTGATAGGTTTAGACATTTACCACAGGGTTGAGATTGAAAATGTAATCTTAGGAAGAAACACATATGTAGTCACCAATATGATTGACATTTGAGAGCATTAGGCAACCTGGACATGGATGTTTTTAGTAATCCATGTTCACTTTCCATTTAGGCTTTGGGACAATCATAAGTGTGACATTTTCTATTTTTTGTCCAGAATATTACTGTGATAAAATGTATATGTAGATCAGTTGACATGAGTATTTCTTCCACCATTTCTAGGAACAATATTTTGTAGATATACAAATTATTATTGGGGGTACACAGAGGTGTACCCTGTGTCTATCAATATAGAGGTAATGCATAAATAGACCATACGGTGAATAAATAATATAACTTATTCCACTTTTAATATTGGATTGAATTGATATCTGAATATATACAAGAAATCTTATATTGATATACAATCATTTATTCCAACCAGTTTTACATCTAATGGTAATATTAGGGTTATGGTTTATCATGACGGGTGTGTAAGTTTTGCTTCAAAATTGATAATGGAAATCGAAAATAATGTGTTTGGAAAGAAGTCTCATGAAAAGAGTAGTCAAGAAACATGGAGGAATACATGTGTTCTGAAGCAGGAAGTGATTGAAAGTAAAACAAATGCGTATAAATTTGCTAAATTGTGGATAAAATATACATCCTATGATGTGCATAAACTGGAGAAATAGTAATGTACCAGTGTTGAATAAAAATGAATGTCAAAATACACATTATATCCCATAGGAATCTTCTTACATTGATGTTAAACTGGGTCAGTTACTGTAGAAATATTAGAATTTTTTTGGTGTTGTAACACAATTTATTTTAGCACTAGCATGCCACAGAATGTAGAGGAAAGAGCAATGGATTTTTTGTTATAGCACTTATAATCTAACATTTAATGACTATTTTGCGGAGTCTAGAAATTACATAAGGCTATGCAACATAATTGTTTTTTTATTTAACATTCATAAAAACTTGGAATTTTGATAATATTTCTCCTTTTTTATTTTTTATTTTTTCAGTTGTTGATAGACCTTCATTTTATTTACTTGTTTGTGGTGCTGAGAATATAACCCAGTGCCTCACACATGCTAGACAAGCATGTTAACACTGAGCCACAAACCCAGCCCCTCCACTTTTATCTTTTCATCAAACACTCCTCTCCCTCTTCTTTACTCACTTTCTTCCTCATTTTTCCCCTTCTCTCTCTTCCTTTTTCATTTTTCCTCCATATGTATTTTTCTCTCATAGCATTACAAACAGTACTATGCTATGAAATTTACATTTAAAACTGTTTTTATAGTCATTCTTTTTTCTTGAGAAAATTTAAAAATTATAACCACCTGATAAATATATTACAATTCATTTATTATGCATATGTATCTATATTCATGCATATGTGTTACATATATTATATATATACATATATATTTAAAAGTACTTTGATGAGCCTGTTAGAAATAATATAGACCAAGTCTTTCTTAATTCTCAAGTCTTCCAGAATTAACATCTTACAGTGAAAATCAAATAAACATATTTAAGTAAACAGGTATCATTCTTATTTATCAATACTGATAATTTAAGGTTTTATATCACATTTAGCTGTAATATGGCATATTAACTCTTTTGAATTAGAGAAATTTTTTTTGAACAACCTATTATTTAAGGACCATATGCACTGACATTTTAAATGGCTTTCTTGTGATTTCACTTTCTATCAATTGCGTATTAATTGCCAAATATTTATTTTAGTAATTTTCATATTCATAATTGATATAAAGTCAATTGTTTAATTCTTTTTGTAAGTAGTTACTAATTACAGTAAGGACAGTATTAATAATTCTAAATCTTTATAAAAATGGTACAAAAATATTTTCATGCAAAATTATGTATAATTGCATGCTCTGAATGTTTGATTGTTGATACATATAATAAAGAGCTTTTGATGAGTCTTTTCCCCAGTAAAACATAAAATGCAAAGATATAGTTGGGTATGTATGTCCAAACAAAGATAAGGAAAATACACATTATCATCTAGAAACTATTAAATAAAAGATGAAAAGAACAATCCAACACATTGTACCAACTTGTCAGATGAGGTAGTATTCTGGAAGAATAGCCTAAGTCTAGACCTGGTCCATGTCAAAATATTCACAAAAAAATAAAATATGAAAAATATAGGAAATGCTATGAGTTTTTCATGAAGGTAAGTGGATTATCCTTTAATCTCAATTATGTGCATTTTTTAAAGCCAGTTTTCTGGTAAAATAAATTTGTGATAGTTACAACTACACAAAACAAAGTTTCTGCTTAGCAAAATGAATGCATCTCAACTCTTTTTTAGCTGATTTCTTCCCACTCAATTTTAAACCTTTATTTATTTATTTTTTATTGGTTGTTCAAAACATTACAAAGGTCATCATATATCATCTTTCATACATTTGACTCAATTGGGTTATGAACTCCCAATTTTCCCCAAATATGAGTTGCAGAATCACATCGGTTATACATTCACATTTTTACATAATGTCATATTAGTGACTGTTGTATTCTGCTACATTTCCTATCCCCTACTATCCTCTACTATCCCCCCTCCCATCCCCTCCCATCTTCTTTCTCTACCTCATCTGCTGTTGTTCACTTCTCTACCTTGCCCCCCCTTTCCCCAATTTTCCCTACCCCATTGTTTGAAGATGCTATCCTTCTTCCATTGCATGCTTTTAGCCCGTTTTTCAAATATAAGAAAGTTGTAATTTTGTGGTTTGGTTTCTGTGTCCTCTATTCTGTACCATTGGTCCACCTGCCTATTTTGTTACCAGTACCACGCTGTTTTTGTTACTATTGCTTTTAGTACAGTTTGAACTCTGGTATCACTATACCTCCAGATTCATATTTTCTGGTAAGAGTTGCTTTTGCTATTCTGGGTCTTTTGTTTTTCCATCTTCTAAGATCTTCTTCTCTCTCTCTCTTTAGGGTTCTGTAGTTTTCAGTATATAAAACTTTCACCTCTTTTGTTAGGTTGATTCCCAAGTATCTTATTTTATTTGAGGATATTGTGAATGGAGTGGTTTTCCTCATTTCCATTTCAGAAGTTGTGTTGCTGACATACAGGAATGCCTTTCATTTATGCGTGTTGATTTTATATTCTGCCACTTTGCTGAATTCATTTATTAACTCTAGCCGTTTCATTGTAGACCCTTTGGGGTCTGTTAAATATATTATCATGACATCTGCAAATAGCGATAATTTAAATACTTCTTTTTCTATTTTTATGCCTTTAATTTCTTTTGTCTGTCTAATTGTTCTGGCTAGTATTTCAAGAACTAAATTGAATAGAAGTGGTGATAGAGGGCATCCCTGTCTTGTTCCAGATTTTAGAGGGAATGCCTTCAGTTTTTCCACATTTAGGATGATGCTAGCCTGAGATTTAGTATATATAGCTTTTACAATGTTGAGGTAAGTTCCTGTTATCCCTAGTTTTTCTAGTGTTTTGAACATAAAGTGATGCTGAACTTTGTCAAATGCTTTTTCTGCATCTATTGAGATGATCATATGGTTCTTGTCTTTAAGTCTATTGATGTGGTGAATGGCATTTATTGATTTCCGTATATTGAACAAGCCTTGCATCCCAGGGATGAATCTTACTTGATCATGGTGCACAATTCTTTTGATATGCTTTTGTATTCGATTTGCCAGGATTTTATTGAGAAGTTTTGCATCGAAGTTCATTAGAGATATTGGTCTGTAGTTTTATTTCTTTGAAGTGTCTTTGTCTGGTTTCGGGATCAGGGTGATTTATCCTCATAGAATAAATTTGGAAGAGCTCCTTCTTTTTGTTTTTCTTGAAATAGCTTGAAAAATATTGGTATTAATTCTTTTTTAAAGGTTTTGTAGAACTCCGCTGTATACACATCCGGTCCAGGGCTTCTTTTGGTTGGTAGTTTTTGATGGCTTCTTTCATTTCTTCCTTTGTTATTGGTCTGTTTAAATTGTGTGTGTCTTCCTGACTCAATCTGGGCAGATCGTATGACTTAAAAAATTCATCGATATCTTCACTATCTTCTATTTTATTGGAATTTAGTGTTTCTAAATTTGTTATTTCTAAACAAAAAACTTTCTAATTATCTTCTGTATTTCTGTATTGTCTCTTGTGATATTGCCTGTTTCATCCCGTATGTTAGTAATTTGAGTTCTCTCTCTTCTTCTCTTCATTAGCATGGCTGTGGGCCTGTCAATCTTATTTATTTTTTCAAAGAACCAACTTTTAGTTTTATCAAATTTTTTATTTTTTTTGTTTCAATTTTGTTGATTTCTGCTCTAAATTTAATTATTTCTTGTCTTCTACTACATTTGCTGTTGTTTTGCTCTTCCTTTTCTAGGTTTTTGAGGTGTAGTGTGAGTTCATTTATTTGTTGATTTTTTTTCTTTTTTTGAGGAAAGAACTCCAGGAAATGAACTTCCCTCTTAAAACTGCTTTCATTGTGTCCCATCGTTTCCGGTATGTTGTGTCTGTATTGTCATTTGTCTCTAAGAATTTTTTTTTATCTCCTCCTTTACGTCTTCTGTAACCCATTGATCACTCAGTAGCATGTTGTTCATTTTCCATGTGATGTAGGATTTTTCCTTCTTTCTTTTATCATTGATTTCCATTTTAATTCCATTATTATCAGATATAGTGCATGGTATAATCTCCATGCTTTTATATTTACTAAGAATTGCCCTATGGCATAATATATGGTCTATCTTTGAGTAGGATCCATGTGAAACTGAGAAGAACGTGTATCCACTTGATGATGGCTGATATATTCTATATATGTCGTTTAAGTCTAGGTTACTGATTGTGATGTTGAGTTTGATAGTTTCTTTATTCAGTTCTTATCTAGAGAATCTGTCTAATGCCGAGAGTGGTGTGTTGAAGTCACCCATAATTATTGTGCTGTAGTCTATTTGACTATTGAACTTGAGGAGAGTTTGTTTTATGAACATTGCAGCTCCATTGCTTGGTGAATACAAATTCATAATTGTTATGTCTTGTTGGTGGATGGTTTCTTTTAACAGAATATAGTGTCCTTCTTTATCCCTTTTGATTAACTTTGGTTTGAAGTTGATTTGATTCCACATGAGTATGGCCACTCCTTCTTGCTTCCGAGGGTCATGTGAGTGGTATGATTTTTTCCAACCTTTTACCTTCAGACTGTGTATGTCTTTTCCTATCATATGAGTCTCCTTAAGGCAGCATATTGTTGGATTTGTTTTTTTGATCCAGGGTACTAGCCCATTCTCTTGATTGGTGAATTTAGGCCATTAACATTTAAGGTTACAATTGAAATATGATTTGTACTTCCAATCATGTTTATTTATTTATTATGTTTTAGTTTGGCTAGTTTTTACTTTTTTGGGTTATTTTCCTCCCCCTTTACTGAGATACCTCCCGCTGTTAGCTTTCGGCACTATTTATCAATTCCTCTTCTTGTAGTATTTTGCTCAAAATGCTTTGCAGTGCTGGTTTTCTGGCTGCAAATTCTTTTAGCTTTTGTTTATTGTGAAAGACTTTAATTTCGTTTTCAAATCTGAAACTTAATTTTGCTGGATACAGTATTATTGGTTGGAATTCATTATTTTTCAGCATTTGAAATACATTGTTCAAGCATCTTCTCGCTTTCAATGTCTGTGATGAAAAATCAGTCATTAACCTAATTGGTTTACCCCTGAATGTAATCTGCCTCCTTTCTCTTATAGTGTTTAATATTCTCTCCTTGTTCTGTATGTTGGCTATCTTCATAATTATATGTCTTGGAGTTGGTCTATTATGGTTTTGAATGTTTGGGGTCCTGTAGGCTTCCAGGATTTGACAATCCGATCCATCTTTCATCTCTGGGATGTTTTCTAGAATTATTTTATTTAATATGTTCTCCATTCCTTTGGTTTGAATCTCTGCCTTCTTCTATCCCGATTACTCTCATTTTTTTTTATGACATCCAATATCTCTTGAATAGATTGCTAGTGGGATTTAAGCCTCTTTTCTGTGTTGATTGTATTATTTTCAAGTTGATAAACTTTGTCTTCATTATCTGATATTCTGACTTCTACTTGATCTAGTTTATTTGTAATATTCTCGTTTGAGTTTTTAATTTGGTTAATACTTTCCTGCATTTCTAGTATTACCGTTTGATTTCTTTTAAGATCTCTATCTCCTGGTAAAGCTCGTTGTTTGCCATTTGAGTTTGTTTGTTTAATTCATTTTCAAAATATACTTTTATTGCTTCGACTTGCTGCCTCATGTCTTCTCTAATATTCCTTTCCATCTGAGTTAGGAATGCCTTAAGTTCTTTCCCTATCCCTGTTTCTGATGCTTTTAGGTGCTCCTGTAGAATTAAGTTGTCCTGCATTGTTTGTACTCCTTTCTTTCCCTTGTTTTTTCATGATGTTCACGTTACTTTCCAGCTCTATTTGATTGCTGTGTTTCTGCTTTATTCTATAGATTTGTTTTGGTGTTGTGTATCTCTGTTGTCTCTCTGTTGTGTTGGTAGATTATGCCTGCTAAAGTGGATTCCACTTGTAAGGAATTCCGAAGGCTGAGCTCCAGTGACGTCATGTCTCTGCTTTGGCGGGCCCAGGCTCTTTGCCGAAATGTTCGAATACGGGGATGGAACTGGACTGTCTCCAGTTGATTTCAGCTCTAGGTCACTGGCGGGTGGGCAATCACTAGCCACTCAGTGGTGCGGTCGGTCTCCTGCGGGCCGGTGTTCTCCAGACGCCTAGTCACGTGGACAGCAGGTGGACTGTCACCTGCGGGTCTGCGTTCTCTAGCTTCCCAGTCACAAGCGCCTGGCCTCTAGTCCCCTGGTTTCTCCTGCTAGTCCTGGTTTCTCCTGCTAGACTAGATTTCCCCTGAGTGATGCTTCTCTGCAGTTCAATCTGTATTCTGGGCCTGTCATTTTTTGGGTGTGGAGGGTGTCTATTGGGAACCCAGACACTCTATTGTTTTGAGGATCAGTCAGACCGGATCTCCGGTTGCACATTTGGCTCGTTTTTCAGACCCAATTACCGGATCTCAGTGCTAAAAATCTTTCTTATAGGTTTTGGTGCACCCCCATTTTGCTGTAAGTTCTTAACAAGATAGTTTTTTGTGGTTCTAACTCATTATTCACCTGTGCAGTGGCGCGTTACACTGGGTGTGATGCATTCTATTCGTGGCCATCTTGCAATGATGAAATATTATGATTTGTATGCAGCATTTACTGAAGTTAGTTTTCAGTATTAGGAAACAAATATGTATTTCAGGTGAATGAATAATCTGAATTTCTGAGAATAATCTTGTGAAAAGTTGATTATAAATCCACATACATGAATATGAATGATTTTAGGGAGTGTATAATAAGACACATATATTTCATATTTTGAAAAATCTGGAGCGTGATATATATATATATATATATATATATATATATATATATATATATATATATATATACACACACAGAAACACACACACAGACATGAAAACGTAGCAATATATTTGCCAATCGAAATTCAAAATGAAATATATATCCTTCACATATCCAAAAAAATACATTTTACTGAAAATGGATTCATGTATAATGTTGTTCAACTAGGAGGCTCACCCATAGGTTGAAATTTCAGTTCCAAAAGGGTTTAGGAGGAGTGCTCTCTTCTCACAATTTGTATCTGCCAAGTCAGCCACCTCAGAAGAAAGTCTGTGTGATACCAGGTAGTATTCTATATGAGCATATAAAAATACATGTGCTGAATAGGCGACAGAGAAAGAGGACAGGAATTCACATATTTGTTAACGTTAAAAACACATGGAGAAATATTTCAATAAACATTGACTATATTTATAACTCCAACCCCATATAATGCAAAAGGGAAGTCCAAGTATACACCATGCATTCTCTGAACAGTTTGTATTTCCATTCTGTTAGGGTTACTATTCTCCATCATATTAGGATTAGTAGTCAGAGTCTAGTAGGTTATGGATTAGTGTCAGAGATTCAGTATTTCGAATAGAAAATAGGAAAATAAACCCATTGTGTTTGCAAATATGTGCGATACAAAAATCTTCCCACTCTCATTCAGAACAATGCCTTGACATTACCTTCTCCCCTAATAAGACACAATTAGAGGAGAAGAGTTAGAAAATCTGTGAATACATATCTGGAATGGAATATTCTCGGTGTTCACAAGCTTGGAGGTGGTAGAGGAGTTTTCAAAAGTAAGGGACAGGGTAAACACTCCAAAAACATGGAGCTCTGCAGGCCTAAAGACTTCTTGAGAAACTGCCTCTGAGTTTGGGCACTTGAAATGTATGTTGTGGTCCGAAGCTTTAGCTTCCTCTATAGTGAGAGCATCAAAACTGGTCTGCATCTATGTGACCTGGGAGACATGGTATCTTATTTTCTAATGAACATGAGGCAGCAGTGCTGAATTCTCACTTTGTAGGTAAAGTGTGGCAACTGGAGGCTAAGGGTCTCTCTGTGTGGACTGTGAAGCTAATTGATCATCCTCTACTTTTCCTAGTGTTTCTTGCTGCTGCACTGGGAGTTTGGTATTTGCTTCACAAATACAAGGAGTTCAACTTGGTCAGAGTGCTGGAGGGAGTCCTGTCACATGTGGTGTCTCAGAGTCTGCAGGATAATGCACCAGTCAGGCTTCTATTTCACATAGTTTGCCCCCTTGACCATAGCATCCTGATTCTGAACATTGCCCTGAAACCTCTCCATATAACAAGATGCCTTTACATATAATGGTCTGCTTGCTGAACCATGTCAGTTACAAGCAATTTGGAAGCCAATGGCAGATCTACATGGCCCCAACACAGATGTTTTATCACACACCTGCTCACCACTGCTCTAGGCCCGATACTCAGCAGGCTCCAACTTACTGGCATCTCTGTTCTACACCATTTTCATGAAACGCAGTCAATCAAGGCACTGTCAGGTATACTCATGATCAGCAACTGGACATCAAAAGGTTCTCCAGTGCCACCTGGTCATGAAAATTTCAAAAATTCCATGGTATTTCTCTAGCCATTTTTCAAGGATGAAGTTGGAGGCACTATGATTTTCAATTCATTCAGGAACCATTAAATGTTGAGGAAGATCATTTCAATGAAAGCTCTGGAGAACACTCACAGGCAAGGCTTCCCAAAGGGTGGCCAAAAGGTCACATGAAGCCAGGCCCATTGAGGTCTGCAATGTGAGATCATGTGTGTTTTGCCTCTCAACAATGGCTGTCAAGTCTTTCAGAATAAAATCATGTGATATCCTGGCTGAGATTCCTCGTGCCTTGTGGAAAGCCTTTCTGGGCACAGATTTCAGTTTCAAAGGGCGAATGTCATTCATGGCCTCCTAAAATCCCAACACAACTCATGGCAATACTTCTCTGAGGTCAGTTCCATAACTCAGTCTCTAAGGGGAATCAAACCAGAGTTCAAGACCAGGTGGAGCCAGTCATCTTTTTCAACCGCCACACAAACGACCAAAATTAAAACCCAAACACTCCCACAAGGCCCTCATCTTCTTCCATATAGATACTCATTATAAACTCTGGCTGGAGGTTTCCATGAGGGATGCACAACAAGACAGTGTCCAAAGTTAGCTCCCTTGCCCCTCATTTTCCTAAAGTCGGGGTGGCCTGAACACCTTCCTGTGAACCTGGAGTGATCAAATAGTGTGCCGTTAATACTGCTCTGCTTCTCCAATTTGAGGACGACTGACTGTGGGCTTTAAATTCTTTATGTGAATTGGAATCATGAGAAAATGCAAGCACCTTTGGGCTTGCCTCTCCTTGGCTTTGACGAATGCATTTGACCCAAAGAATCCCTCTTCTCACTTGATGGAGGTCAGGAACCTTACAGAGGAAGGCGAGAGACTTCATCCGCAATGACTGCTCTTTTGACCATTTTGGTTTTGGATGAACACATGGGATCCATCAGGTGCTGAGAATCTAACCACAGCCTCACACAGGGCCAAGAGGCTGTTTCAGACAAATCCATTTCCAAAGCAATTAAGCAAAGAGCTACAGATGATGCCCATTCATTTCCATTTGAAAACTTTTTTCTTCAGGCTTCACAAAGAAGTGGCCTGAGGTAAAGACCTTCCTGATATTCAGGGCAACAGAACAATAGGTAAGCAAAAGGCCCAAAGCTGGGTTTCTCCACTGAAACTTTCCTGGTCACACTAGCTACCCACTACATGGCCATATAACAGAGCTTTTAGGTGGTACATGTCTTGGACACAAAACCATGAAGCTATTTTGCAGAGTGTCCAGAATTCAGGAAGAAAACAGAAACTTATGAAGATATCAGGTGTTGCCCTTTGATAACAAAAGCCCAGTCCATTTATAAATTGGGCAAGATGAATGCTGGGAAGCTTTCTACTAGACAGGACACATCCTTTGATGCATTCTTATTTCTAATGTTTACAACCACGGACACAGTGGGATACACAGACATAGAAGCTCTCGCCTTGCAAAACGACTAACTAGAAACAGTCCACGCCAATCCAAACAAACAGTCTTTCCTACCTATTCTCAGAACATGAGACAAGACCATGAACATACACCCACACCCACAAAGGCACCACCTTTGCCCAAGTAGGTCTGTGACTACCTGGAGTGTCCTCTGAATGGTGGGCCATACTATATTCCCCCAAAATGGCCTGACCTGTCTCAAATCTGGTCTCCTTGGCCAATTCTGTGAAGTTGTCAGTAGCCATGGGTGAGCCACTACCTGCTTTCTCAGGAAAGGCCCCTCTTCAGAGCTTTTCTGGCATTTGAACATCCTCACATCTGTAGGCACTAACAAAGACTGACTCTGTCCTTGGTAAATTGAAGCAAGTGAGACCACTGGGCCTGGGACTGTGACTGGCTCTGGGTACCAGTCTTCCTGTATCCCAAGTTCAGAGAGTTCCATCACCAAGGAAGTGAGGTGAGGTCACTTCCTTCATGAACTGAATGAGGTCACCGCCTTGGCAACAACTTTGTCCAAATAGTTACTTCTAATGGCCCATGAGATGGAGGCTGTTTCTACTTCCTGTAACACATTCAAAAGTTAGAATGGTATATCAACCATAGGCACCTGGGAACACCTCTCCACACAGGCCTGGTTTGGTCTATCTTCTCTACATTAAGTTGATAGAGGCTGATACAGACACATCCCTTCATCCTCACCAGGTTGTTTGCCATGGAAGATGACTTTTGCTCTCTCAGAAACTTCATAGCTGCCTACATCTCCTCCAGGGATTATTTCTACATGGACCTTTGATGTTCTCAGCAGGTGGAAGATTCCCTACATTCCAGTATTTAAAGAGAAACTCTGTCCCTCCTCTTCTGTAAAGTTAGATTGAGAGAACAGTGTATATTTAGGGTTAATAACATGTTCGATTTGGGTTAGGAATCTCTCTGCCGGATGAATAATGGTATTGGGAACCTGTGATATTTACAAGAATATATAGGTGAAATATAAGTATGAAAACAGAAATGTAGGTAAGATATGAACCCAGAAGGGCATTGGGCCCTTGAGTGGGATACTTAGGTTTGAATTATGTTCTGCACATGTGTCTCAGATGAATTGATATAAAATGGCATAGGACCTTATACCTTGGATGATTGATTGTCGAAGAGAACATCGAGTCAAAAAGTGATAGTCAGTAGGATTAGTAAGATAGTCAGTAGGTTTATAAAGAAGAGTGAATATAGGATTTGGACCAAAAGTTCTTTAGCAATAGAGTTTCGGGTGGAGAGTGAATGTAAATGTCAGCATATGTGAAGTGTGAGTCACAATGATGAACTAGGGAAAATATGTAGGAAAGCAGATATCAATAGAGATATTAGGAAATCAGGCAAAGTGTAAAGTGAGTGATAGAATTAGACATTTCCAACAGGCTTGAGGTTGAATATATAATCTTAGGAAGAAACAAATATGTAGTCATCAATAGGATTGACATTTGAGAGCATTAGGCAACCAGGACATGGTTGTTTTTGGTAATCCATGCTCACTTTCCATTTAGGCTTTGATACAATCATGAGTTTGACCTTTGCTTTTTGTGTCCAGAATATTACTGTGATAAAATGTATATATAGATAAGGTGACATCAGTATTTCTTCCACCATTTCTGGGAGCAATATTTTGAAGAGGTACAAATTAGTAATGGGGGGACAAATAGGTGTACACTGTGTTTATGATTATAGAGATAATGCATTAATAGACCATACTGTGAATATATAACATAACTGGTTCCAACTTTAAATAATGGATTGAATTGAAATGTGAAAATATACAGGAAATTTTATATTGATATGCATACATTCATTCCAACCAGTTTTACATCTAATGGTAATATTAATGTTATAATTTATCATGAAGAGTGTGTGAGTTTAGCTTCAAAATTGATTATGGAAATCGAAAATAATGTGTTTGGAAAGAAGTCTCATGAAAAGACCAGTCAAGTAACATGGAAAAATTCATGTGTTCTGAAGCAGGAAGTGAAACAAATTCATATAAATTTGCTAACTTGTGGATGAAATATATGTCTTATGATGTGCAAAAATTGAAGAAATAATAATGTACCAGTGTTGAATTAAAGTAAAGGTCAAAATAGACATCAAGTCCCATAGGAATCTACTTGCATTGATGTTAAACTGGGTCTGTTACTGTAGAAATATTAGGATTTGTAAGCACCATTGATTGAAGTTAGTTTTCATACTGGGAAACAAATATGTATTTCAGGTGGATGAATATTTCTGAGAATAATCTTGTGAAAAATTGATTATAAATCCACATACATGAACATGAATGAATTGATGGAGTGTATACAAGAGACATATATTTCATATTTTATAAAGTATATATATATATATATATATATATATATATATATATATATATAGAAAAACACAAGAATACATTAAGAAGTATCAATATATATGCCAAACGTAAGTTATCAGTAATATATAGCATCCACAGATGAAAATATATTTCTTTTACTGAACATGGATTTATGTATAATATTGTTCTACTGGGAAGCTCACCCATAGTTTAAATTTTCAGTTCCAACAGCGTTTACGAGGACTGATCTCTTCTCACAACTTTTTTCTGCCCAGTCAGCCAACTCATAAAAATGTACGTGTGAGACCAGGTAGAATTCTATATTTGCATATAAAAATACATGTGCTGAGTAGGCTACATAGAAAGGAAGACAGGAATTCACATATGTGTTAACTTTAAAAAAACACATGGAGGACTATTTCAATTAAAAATTGAGTAGATTTATAATACCTACCCTCTATTATGCAAAAAGGAAGTCCAACAATACACCATGCCTGCTCTAAACTGCTTGTATTTTCATTCTGTTTGGGTATTTTTCTCCATCATATTAGGATTAGTATTCAGAGTCTAGTAGGGTATGAGTTAGTGTCAAGAATTCAGTATTTCAAATGGAAAATTGTAAAATGGATCAATGTGTATGCAAATGTGTGCTACACAAAAATTTTCCCACTCTCATTCAGAACAATGCCTTGACATTACCTTCCCCCCAAGTAAGACACAATTAGAGGAGAAGAGTTAGAAAATCTTTGAATACATATCTGAAATGAAAAATGTTCAGGAGTTCACAACCTTGGAGTTGGTAGAGGAGATTCCAAAACTAAGGGACAGTGTAAAATCTCCATAAACATGGAGATTTACCAGCCTAAAGACTTCTGGAGAAACTGCCTCTAGGTTGGGCACTTGAAATATATGTTGTTGTCAGGAGCTTTAGCTTCCTTTCTAGTGAGACCATCAAAGCTTGGTCTGCAAATCTGTGACCTGGGGGACATGGTTTATAATTCTCCAATGAACATGAAGCAGCAGTGTTGAATTCTCTCTTTGTAGGTAAACTATGGCCACTGGGGACAAAGTGTCTCCCCAAGTAGACTGCTAAGCCATTTGGTCATCCTCCACTTTTCAAAACGTTTCTTGATACTGCACTCGGAGTTTGGTATTTGCTTCATGAAATACAAGGAGTTCAACAGGGACAAAGGGCTGGAGGAAGTTCTGTCACGTGTGGTGGGTCAGGGTCTGCAGGATAATGCACCAACAGGGCTTGTATACCACATAGGTTGCTCCCTTGACCATAGAAACCTGATTTTGAACATTGCCCTGAAACCTCTCTATATAACCAGATGTCTTTACATACAGGATCTGCTGGCTGCACCATGTCAGTCACAAGCCACTTGGAAGCCAATGGCAGATCCACATGACCCCACCACAGATGTTTTGTCACACACTTGCTCACCACCGCTCTAGGCCCATTACTCAATGGGCTTCAAATGACTGGCATCTCTTTTCTACACCATTTTCATGAAAACCAGTCAATCAATGCACTGTCTGGTACACTCATGATAATCAACTAGACATCCAAATGTTCTCCAGTGCCACCTGGTCAAGGGAATTTCAAAAATTTCATGATATTTATCTTGCCAATTTTCAAGGATGAAGTTGGAGACACTGTGGGTTTCAATTCATTCAGGAATCATTTAATGGTGAGGAAGCTCATTTCAATGAAAGCTCTGGAGAACTCTCACAGACAAGGCTCCCAAAGAGTGGCCAAAAGGTCACATGAAGCCAGGACCATTGAGGTCTACAATTGAGGTCCATGTGTGTTTTTACTATCAAATATGTCTGCCAAGTTTTTCAGAATAAAATTATGTGTTATCCTCCTGAGATTCCCAGTGCTCTGTGGAAAGCGACACTGGGCCTAGATCTCAGTTTCCAAGGGTGACTCTCATGCGTGGCCTCCTAAATCCCAACACAATTCATGGCAATATTTCTCTGAGGTAAGTTCCAGAACTCAGTCTCTAAGGGGAATGACACCATAGTTCAAGCCCAATTGGATCCAGTCATCTCTTCCAACTGCCACACGAATGACCACAATTAAAACCAAAACACTCCCACATGGCCCTCATCTTGTTAAATATAGACACTCATCATAAACTCTGGCTGGAGGTTTCCATGCGGGACGCATCCCAAGACAGTGTCCAAAATATTCTCCCTTGCCCCTCATTTGCCTAAAGTCAGGATGGCCTGGACACCCTTCCTGTGAACCAGAAGTGATCAAATAGGCCTGCCGTTAATACTGCTCCGCTTCTCCAATTTGAGGACTGTTGACTCTCAGGTATAGATTCTTTATGTGATTTGGAATCATGAGAAAACACAAGCACCTCTGCAGGACTTTGAAAAACTCCTTTGACCCAAAGGATCCCTGTCTCACTTGACAGAGGTCAGGTACCTAACAGAGGAAGGCAAGAGACTCATCCACAATGACTGATTTTTTGCCATTATGGTTTTGATTGCACACAAGGAATCTATCTTTAGATCCATCATGTGCTGAAAATTTAAGCCACAACCTCATACAGGGCTAGGAGGCTGATTCAAACACATCCCTTTCCAAAGCAAAGAACCACAAGTTATGCCCATTTATTTCCATTTTAAAAGTGTTTTATTCAGGCTTCACAAAGGGGTGGCCTGAGGCAAAGACCTTCCTGACATTCAGGGCAACAGAACAATAGGTAAGCAAATGAACCAAAATATGGTTTCTTCACTGAGCTTTTACTGGTCACAATGATGTCTGAGTTTTCTAAGATGTTCCCATTCCCTATAGCTATCAAGTGCATGGCCATGTCACAGAGCTTGGGGGTGGTATGTATCTTGGACACAAAACTATGAGGCTATTCTGGAGAGTGGCCAGAATTCAGGAAGAAAACAGAAACTTAGGAAGTTAGTAGGTGTTGCCCATCCATAAGGAAAGCCACAGTCCATTCATCAACTAGGCCTGATGAATGCTGGAAAGTTTTCTACTAGACAGGACACATACATTGATACATTCTCTTTTCGAATGTCTACAACCATGGACAGAGTGGGATACACAGACATAGAAGCACTCGCCTAGTCAAACGACTTACTAAAATCAGTCCACTCTAATCCAAACAAACAGCCTTTCCTACCTATTCTCAGAACATGAGACAAAACCACAAACTTACACCCACATCCACAAAGGCACCTCTTTAACTCAAGTAGGTCTGTGACTATCCGAAGTGTCCTCTGAATGGTGGGCCATACTATGTTCCCCTAAAATGGCCTGTCCTGTCTCAGATCTGGTCTCCTTGGCCAACTCTGTGAAGTTGTCAACAGCCAGCGGTGAACCACTACCTGCTTTCTCAGGAAAGGCCCCTCTTCAGAGCTCTTCAAGCATTTGGCAATCCTCATATCAGTAGGTACCAAGGAAGACTGACTCTGTCCTTGGTAAATCCAAAAAAGTGAGACCACTGGGATTGGAACTTGGACTGGCTCTCAGTGCCTGGCTTCCTGGATCCCAAATTCAGAGATTTCCATCACCAGGAAAGTGAGGTGAGGTCACTTCCTTCAGGAACTGAATGAGGTCACTGCCTTGGCAACCACTTTTTCCTACCAGATTCATCGAAGGTTCCCATGAGATGGAGGCTGCCACTACTTCCTGTGATACTTTCACAATTAGAATGGTATATTAATCATAGGCACCTGGGAACAGCTCTCCACACAGGCATGGTTTGATCAATCTTCTCTACATTAAGAAAGGAGAGGCTGATTCAGACACATCCCTTAATACTGACCAGGTTGTTTGTCATGGAAGATGACTTTTGCTCTATTAGGTCCTTCATAGTTGCCTGCAACTTCTCCAGGGTATCATTTCTGCTTGTACCTTTGATGTTCTCAGCAGGTAGAAGAGCCCCTACATTACTGTATTGTAAGACAAACTCTGTCCCGGCTCTTCTGTACAGTTAGTTTGAGGGTACAGTGTATGGTTAGGGTAATAACAGGTTCGATTTAGGTTAGGAATCATACTGAGAAATGAACAATGGTATTGGGAATTCGCGATATTTACGAGAATATATAGGTGAAATATAAGTATGAAAACAGAAATCTAGATAAGATTTGAATCCAAGAAGGGCATTGGGTTGTTGTTTGGGATACTTAGCTTTGAATTATATTCTGCACTGATGTCTCAGATAAATTGATATACAATGGCATAGGACCTTGTACCTTGGATGATTGATTGTCGAAGAGATCATCCAGTCAAAAAGGGATAGTCGGTAGGATTAGGAAGATAGTTGGTAGGTATAGAAAAAAGAGTGAGTATAGGATTTTGAACAAAAGTTCTTTAGCAATAGGGTTTCGGATAGAGAGTGAATGTAAATGTCAGCACACATGAAGAGTCAGTCACAATGATGAAATCAGGAAAATATGTATGAAAGCAGATATCAATGGAGACATTAGGAAATCAGGAAAAGCATAAAGTGAGGGTTAGTATTAGTCATTTTCAACAGGGTTGAACTTGAATATATAATCTTAGGAAGAAACAAATATGTAGTCACCAATAGGATTTATTTGAGAGCATTAAGCAACCTGGACATGGATGTTTTTAGAAATCCATGCTCACTTTCCAATTAGGATTTGGTGAAAGGTTAATAAGATAGGTATTTGTCACTTCCTGTTTTTCTGTATGCTTAACAAAACACTGTTGAAACCTTGAGGACTGTTTGCTAATCTTTTTCCCAGAATGTGCTGTCCCCGACTGCCAAACTGAGAATGTACACCCTCACCTGTTTGCACGCAAACCGCCCACTCGCCCTGACCCATCAATAAACTTTCCTCCCTGCCCTGTTCAAGGAAATTATATAAGCTCTGCTTAAGCTATTCTCATTGCTCTCTGCTCTATTCAAGTGAGCTCTGAGCCCCAGAATGCTAGACTCCCAATAAACCCAGGGTAACTTTTGATGTGGAGGGGACCCCAGTAAACTTTGAAGTGGATACAGGGGCAGTATACTTAGTCCTTAAGGCCCCACTGGGCCCTCTATCAAATAAAAGCTCTCTAGTTCAAAGTGCTAACACTAGTAAATATGGGAATTAGACAACTAAGAAAACCATGGACTTGAGGAAAGGAAAAATCCATCACTCCTTCCTAGTAATCCCAGAATGCCTGGCCCCATTGATGGGCAGAGATCTGCTCACCAAGCTCCGGGCCAAAACGACTTTTAACCCCGAAGGCCCCAAAATGATATTTCTAAATCCTTCAGTATAAACTCCTATATTCACGGCTTTAAATATGTCAGTAGAAGATGAAATGCAACTCTTCACACCCCCCAAGACTGATCAAACAGGCAACCTACCCCAGAAATGGATAACAGATTACCCAGATGCCTGGAAAAAAACTGCTGGGTTAGGCCTAGCCATGAAACAACCTCCAAAAACAGTGGAGTTAAAAACCTCAGCCTCCCCAATCAATGTCAAACAATATCCTCTGAGCAAAAAAGCTAAAGATGGGATAAGGCCCCATATTCAAAAATATCTGGCCTTAGGGTCCTAAGGCCTTGTCAACCATCCTAAAACACTCCCCTGCTACCAGTATAAAAATCCAGGAACCGGGCACTATCCCCCATTCAAGACATAAGAGAGACCTACAACAGAGTGTAGGACATTCACCCCAGTGTACCTAATCTGTACAATCTGCTTATCACTCTGAACCCTGAGAGGAAATGGTATACTGTTCTGGACTTAAAAGATGCTTTATTTTGCTTGCCTCTACATAAATATAGTCAGTTGCTGTTTGCTTGCTAGTGGGTAGACCCAGAAACTGGAACGTCTGGTCAACTAACTTGGACTAGACTCCCCAAAAGGGTTGAAAAACTCCCCCACTCTCTTTCATGAAGCCCTCCACAGAGATCTCAACAGCTTCAGAACTATGCACCCCGAAGTCACCCAGCTTCAATACGTGGATGACCTGCTACTGGCAGCCAACACCAACGATATCTGTAAATCTGGGACCCAAGCAGTATTATATGAGCTTCCTCAACTCGGGTATAGAGCTTCTGCCTAAAAGGCCCAAATTTGCCAGCAAGAAGTAATCTTCCTGGGCTATTCCTTTAGGGGCAGTAAACGATGGCTCACTGAGCCCAGAAATCAAATGGTTGTGCAGATACCACCCCCATCTAACAGCACACAACACAGAGAGTTTCTTGGGACTGCTGGGTTTTGCAGGTTAAGGATTCCTGTGTTTGGGTCCTTAACTTCTCATTCATACCCGCTGTTAAAGGGAGATGCCCAATTCTAATGGACCCCTGAGCACCAGCAAGCTTTTGATAACATCTAAGGACACTGACACTGTTCTCCTCAACTTCACTGAGCAAAGCCTGAAATTTCAGAAAGCCCTACACTACGTTAAAAATGTACATCAGTTCACTCACCTTGGTTCAAAGAAATTGCAGGCATTCCTGAAGGATCAAGAACAGAGTTTTCCACTAACCTACTCACAGTGAAAGGAAATAACTGAACAGGTAAAAAAAGCCTGTCGGGTCTGTCAATAGGTTAATGCTTACACTTCCAAGCTTCCTGCAGTAAAGCACCTATGAGGAACCAGACGAGGACAATTCTGGGAAGTGGACTTTACTGAAATTAAGGAAGCATGGTATGGACTTAAATATCTCCTATTCTTTGTAGATATATTTCAGGATGGATTGAAGCCTCCCCCCCAAAAAAAATGCGCAAATGGTGGTCAAGAAGATACTGAAAGATATTTTTCCAAGGTACGGCCTGCCTAAGGTAATAGGGTCTGATAATGGACCAGCGTTCATGGCGCAGGTAACTCAGGGGTTAGCCAGGACCCTGGGGATTAATTGGAAGTTACATTGTGCTTATAGACCCCAGAGTTCAGGACAGGTAAAAAAATTAAATAGAACCATTAAAGAGACCTAAACGATATTAAGCTTAAAGAGTAGCATAAAAGATTGGACTATGCTCCTGCCTTATGCACTTTTTCATGCAAGAAATTCTCCCTCTGTTTCTTTGTGTAACCTCACCCCCTATGAAATTCTCTATGGGGCCCCATCTCCAGTAAGGGACCTAACCCTAACTCAAAGATCTAACGATCCCTTCCACACCACCTTGCTTGACAGACTTAAAGTTCTGGAAGGAACTCAGCAATACCTGTGGAAACAGCTGGCCACTGCCTACCAACCTGCTGAAGAGGGTGCTCCACATCTATATCAAGTAAGAGACTTTGTCTACATAAGATGACATCAGGTGTCATCCCTGGAACACGGCTGGACAGGACCATACCAGGTGCTACTTATAACACCTACAGTGCTAAAGTTAGACGGAATCACTTCCTGGTTCCTAATTCTCATCTCAAGCCTGCGCCCTGTCCAGAATCTGGCTGGAAAATGGAAAAGACTGATAACATTTTCAAACTGCGTATTCGCCATGTGAATAAGACTATAGACTCTACCCTTGATCACCAGTAGTCCTAACCCTCATCAGCCCGTTCAGCAGCGATGGCTGATCACAAATCCTACTAGACAAGAAGTATGGTCTATCGCACATACAGCCCACTTAGGGACCTGGTGGCCATCTCTCCACCAAGAAATTTGTCAGCTGGCTATACGTCTTTCCTATTGGGAAATCCCTGATGAAGAGGATCCCCAAAAATTCCATTAAATACTTTCCATACAATAGATAATAGAAACAAACATTATGGATGTAGGGACACGCGAGACAGAGGCAGGTTGGCTAGCCTAGATTACTATGTTTGCCCGGCGGACTACCAAAGCCAAAAACAGCCACGACTGTGTGGGGGAAAAGCCAACTTCTTCTGTAAATAATGGGGATGTGAGGATACAGGGGCTACCTGGTGGAAGCCAAACTCCTCATCAAATTCAGTACACAGCATTGGCCATATTACCAGTTAGATAACAAAAACCGATGGCCCCCAGAGGGGTCTCTAGATCCTCAAATTTTGCGTGACCTTTTCAACTTCGACAAGTGCTCAAAAGGGTGTAAGGAAATTCCCCTAAGTGTAGGCCTTTTCTCTCCTATGCTCAAATCCTGAACTATGCTTCTCCAATAGATCCTCACCCACAGCCTTCTGCCCCAGACTCTCTGCTGTCACTCCCACATCAGCAACCTGATTTCTCAGCTCCAGTTACTAGATTAAAAACCCAAATTTCCGTCAGTTCTCAGACCATTGCCCCCTTGCTGAGCTTGCAGGTACTGAGGTACCCTTCCACCCACTCACTCCTCTCTCCTCCTGTCAGTGCCCGCACCGGGTCCCACCAGGTCCTCTTACCAGCTAACCCAAAGCTCAAACCAGCTAAGGAGTGCCCTCAAACGCCTATCCAAGATGTAATTAAAATGGCCTTTAAAGTTGCTTTGTCATCACCGAAAACAGGTTACTAAGAATTTAAAGTCCCTCACAGGCTTTTTGGGATACTCACTCCCATCTTCCCCTCTGCTCTACCTGTTCTACTGCTCAAGTTTTGTTGCCAGGAAAATCCCAAACCCCTTTCCCATAATTCTTTTATATCTCTTTTTCCTCATTCTCAGATCCACGGAGCTGCTCTCATCCCCTGCCTTCCCCGTCTTCCCCTCTGTACCAGGCCCACAGAAAAGTCTTAAATGACCTTCTCCAGAAGTCTTCACCATGGCTGACTTTAAGCCTTTCAGCAACACAGTTCCTATAAAAGAGTTCAATGTAGATTAACTTCCTCTATTCATGTTGCTCTGTTCTACTTGGCCACTAGCTGGAAAAATCAGCACTCCTAAGCTAGACACCCCCTTACTAGTTTTTAACAAAATATATGAAGAAGGCCTCTGGCCTAGAGCTGGGGCTTCATAGAGATGGCTACATTTCTAAGATAAAGAAGTTACCAACTGGGCTCCATGTTAACAGCTGGCAGGGAAGAAAAGAAAAAAAAGAAGAAAAAAGCTCTCCCCCTCCCAGGTGTCCTTAAGAAGTTAACTTGCCCAGAACAGAGGAAAAAATAACAGAAACAAAAACTGCTTTTTGTGAACTTCTCCAGACTGTGAACTTCTGAGCCCCTTCCCTTACATGCTGGGTACAAAATTCTGAAACAACCTAAACTTGGGGTTCAGGGATTAATTGATTACAACAGAAACAATGCCCTCTAAATCCGGATGCAACCTAATAAGATTGTTTCCCTGTCTTCTGTGCTATCTTAGGTGCCTTGCCTTGTCCGTCTCTACAGCAGTACAATTCTATATACTTAAACATTGTTTATGTTTTCATAAAATGGTCAACAGATGTGATTAATTATGTAATGGTGCAGATGTTTTCCAGAGTGCTCTATCATGACGCAGGTACATTTAAATATCAAATAGGGGGGCAAACAACCCGGTTCTGCCAGGAACCTGTATCCCTCACTTTAGTCATCCTATTATGAATAGGAGTTGCTGCAGGGGTGGGCACAGGAACCACTGCCCTGGTCCATGGGAAACAACAAATGACCCAATTAGAAGCAGTAATAGACCAAAACTTAAAGATATTAAAAACCTCCTTCACAGCTTTACGCGAATCCTTAACCTCTCTCTCTGAAGTTATTTTACAGAACAGTCGAGGGTTGGACCTCCTCTTCATGAGAGAAGGGGCCTTCGTCCTGCATTGAGGGAAGAATGTTGTTTTTATGCCGACCATACTGGAGTTGTAAAAGAATCTATGATTAAATTAAGAAAATGCCTTGAAGAGCATCAACAAGAGAGAGAGGCCCAAAAAAGGTGGTTTGAGTCTTGGTTCACAAAGCCCCCTCGTTAACTACGTTTTTATCAACCCTGGCCGGTCCATTAATAATCCTCATATTATTGGTAACTGTAGGACCCTGTTTGATCAACCGTGTAGTTTCCTTTCTTCATGCTCAAATTGGACAAGTTAAACTTATGGTAATCAGAAAAAAATATACCACACTAGCAAACATAAAATGTGACACCCCCAATGATCATTTTTATGATTAAAAGTAACCAAAAGAAGAAGTGGGGAATGAAAGGTTAATAAAATAGGTACTTGTCACTTCCAGTTTTTCGGTATGCTTAACAAAACACTGTTGATATCTTGAGAACTGTTTGCTAATCTAGTTCCCTGAAATTGCTGTACCCAACTGCAAAACTGCAGAATGTACTTCCTCACTCGTTTGGACGCAAACCGCCCACTCACCATGAGCCATCAATAAACTTTCCTCTCTGCCCTCTCCAAGGAAAGTATATAAGCTCTGCTTAAGCTGTTCTTAGGGCTCTGTGCTCTATTCAAGGGAGCTCTGACCCCAGCATGCTGGACCCCCATAAATCCTTGGCTGTTGCATGAGACAGTCTCTGGTAGTCTCTTCCTCCCACGCTCGCCTGACCTTTACATTGGTAAAATAATAAGTGTCATCTTTGCTTTTTGTGTCCAGAATATTACTGTGATAAAATGTATATGTAGATAAGGTGACGTGAGTATTTCTTCCACCATTTCTGGGAGCAATATTTTGAAGATGTATAAATTAGTATTGGGGTTACAAATAGGTATATCCTGTGACTCTGAATATAGAGATAATGCATGAATAGACCATACTGTGAATAAATAATATAATGGGTTCCAAATTTAAATAATGGATTCCATTGATATCTGAAAATATACAGGAAATCTTATATTGATATACATACATTCATTCCAACCACTAATACATCTAATGGTAATATTAGGATTATGGTTTATCATGAAGAGTGTGTGAGTTTTGCTTCAAAAGTGATCATGGAAATTGAAAATAATGTGTTTGGAAAGAAGTCTCATGAAAATCCCAGTCAAGAAACCTAGAGAAATTCATGTGTTCTGAAGCAGGAAGTGATGAAAGTGAAACAACTGCCTATAAGTTTGCTAACTTGTGGATGGAATATATATCCTATCATGTGCATAAATTGAAGAAATAGTAATGTACCAGTGCTGAATAAAAATGACCATCAAAATACACATCATGTCCCACTGGAATCTACTTGCATTGATGTTAAACTGGGTCAGTTACTGTAGAAATAATAGTATTTGTATGCAACATAAACTGAAGTTAGTTTTCAGTACTGGAAACAAATATGTATTTCAGCTGGATGAATATTTCTGAGAAAAATCTTGTGAAAAGTTGATTATAAATCTATATACATGAACATGAATGAATTTAGAGAGTGTATATAAGACACATATATTATATATTTCTGGAGAGTATATATATATATATATATATATATATATATATATATACACACACACACACACACACACATACACACACACACAAAATACACACACACAGAGAGACATTAAATTTGCAATATATATGCCAATCGAAATTTATCATGATATATATATCATCCACAGATGCAAAAAATATTTCTTTTACTGAACATGGATTTATGTATAATGTTGTTCAACTAGGAAGCTCACCTATAGGTTGAATTTTTAGTTCCAACAGTGTTTAAGAGGAGTGATCACTTCTCACAAATTGTATTTGCCAAATCAGCCACCTCACAAGAATGTACATGTGATACCAGGTGTGATTCTATATGTGCATTTAAAAGTACATGTGCTAAATAGGATACAGAGAAAGTGAGACAGGAATTCACATATTTGTTAACCTTAAAAACACATGGAGAACTATTTAAATTAAATATTGACTAGATTTATAACACCTACCATTAATTATGCAAAAGACAAGTACAACTATACACTATGATTCCTCCTATCTGCTTGTATTCCTATTCTGTTTGTTTTATTTTTCTCCATCATATTAGGAGTAGTGGTTAGTGTCAGAGATTCAGTATTTTGAATGGAAAATTGTAAAATGAATGCAATGTGTATGTAAATATGTGCTACAGAAAAATGTTCACACTCTCATCCAGAACATTGCCTTGACATTGCCTTCGTTACAAGTAAGACACAATTAGAGGAGAAAAGTTAGAAAATCTGTGAATATATATCAGGAATGAAAAATGCTCAGGAGTTCACAACCTCCGAGGTGGTAGAGGACTTTTGAAAAGTAAGGGACAGGGTAAACATTTCTCAAACATGGAGCTCTGCTGGTGTAAAGACTTCTTGAGAAACTTCCTCTGAGGTTGGGCACTTAAAATATATGTTGTTGTTAGGAGCTTTAGCTTCCTTTGTTGGGAGACCATCAAATCTGGGTGTGCAACAATGTGACCTGGAGGATATTGTTTCTAATTTTCCAATGAACATGAGGCAGCAGTGCTGAATACTCTCTTTGTAGTTTAACTATGGTCACTGTGTTGTAAGTGTCTCCACGTGTGGACTGTGAAGCCATTTGGTCATTCTCCAATTTTCGTGGTGTTTCTCACAGGTGCACTGGGAGTTTGGTATTTGCTTCATGAAATACAAGGAGCTAAACTGGGACACAGTGCTGGAGAGAGTTCTGTCCCGTGTGGAGGGTCACAGTCTGCATGAGAATGCACCAACCAGGATTCAATTCCACATAAGTTGCCCCCATATCCATAGCAACCTGATTCTGAACATTGCCCTGAAATCTCTCTATATAAAAAATGCCTTTGCATAGAAGGGTCTTCTGGCTGTACCATGTCAGTCACAAGCCTTTGGGAAGCCAATGGCAGATCCACATGTCACCACCACATATGTTTTATCACACACCTTCACACCACTGCTCTAGGCCCACTAATGAGCAGGATCCAACTTACTGGCATCACTGTTCTACACAAATTTCATGAAACCCAGTCAATCAAGGCACTGTCTGGTACACTCATCATCAGCAACAGGACATCCAAAAGTTCTCCAGTGCCACCTGGTCATGGGAATTTCAAAAATTTCATGGTATTTATCAAGCCATTTGTCAAGGATGATGTTGGAGGCTCTGGAGGTTTCAATTTATTCAGGAACCATTAAATGTTGAGGAAGCTCTTTTCAATGAAAGCTCTACAGAACACTCACAGGCAAGGCTTCCCAAAGAGTGGCCAAAAGGTCACATGAAGCCAGGCCCATTGAGGTCTACAATGTGAGGTCCATGCGTGTTTTGACTCAACTGTGGCTGCAAAGTCTTTCAGAATAAAATCATGTGATATCCAGGCTGAGATTCCCAGTGCTCTGTGGAAAGCCACTCTGGGCCTAGATCTCAGGTTCCAAGGGCAACTCTCATGCATGGCCTACTAAAATTCAAACACAATTCATGACAATGCTTCTCTGAGATCAGTTCCAGAACTCAGACTCTAAGGGGAATCACACCAGAGATAAAGCCCAGGTAAACCCAGGCATCTCTTCCAACTGCCACACAACTTACCACAATTCAAAACAAAATTCTCCCACATGGCCCTTATCTTCTTCCATGTAGACACTCATCATAACCTCTGGATGGAGTTTTCCATGACGGGCACAGACCAAGACAATGTCCAAAATAACCTACCTTTCCCCTCATTTGCCTAAAATCAGTGTGGCCTGGAAACCCTGACTGTGAACGAGGAGTGATCAAATAGGTATGCCATTAATACTGCTTGGCTTCTCCAATTTGAGGCCTACTGACTGTGGGGTTTAGATTCTTTATGTGAATTGGAGTAATGAGAACACCCAAGCGTGTATGGGCTAGCCTCTGCAGGGCTTTGAATAACTCACTTGACCCAAAGGATCCCTATTCTCACTTGATGGATGTCAGGAACCTTAGAAAGGAAGGCGAGAGTCTTCATCCACAATGACAGCTTTTTGGCTATTTTGGTTCTGTATGCATCCATGGGATCTTTCTTTAGATCCATCAGGTGCTGAGAATCTAAGCCACAGCCTCACACAGGGCCAAGAGGCTGATTCAGACACATCCCTTTCCAAAGCAATTAAGCAAAGAGCCCTAGGTGATGTCCATTCATTTCCATTTGAAAACTGTTTTCTTCAGGCTTCACAAATTGGTGGCCTGAGGCAAAGAACTTCGTGACATTCATAGCAACAGTATAATAGGTAAGCAAAAGGCCCAAAGCAGGGTTTCTCCACTGAGATTTAGTTGTCACACATATATCTGATTTTTCTGAGATGCTCACAATTCACTTGAGCTATCCAGTACATGGCCATGTCACAGAGCTTGGAGGTGGTACATACCTTAGAGACAAAACCATGAGACTATTCTGGAGAGGGGCCAGAATTCTGGAAGAAAACTGGAACTTAGGAAGATTGCAGGTGTTACCCATTGATAAGGCAATCTGAACTCCATTCATAAATTGGGCAGGATGAATGCTGGGAAGCTTTCTACTAGACAGGACACATCCATTGATGCATTATTTTTTCTAATGAGTACAACCACGGACACAGTGAGGTAAACAGACATAGAAACACTCGCCTTGTCAAATGACTTACAATAAACAGTTCATTCCACACCAAATAAAGCACCTTGCCTACCTATTCTCAGAACATGAGACAAAACCACAAATCAACACCCACAAAGGCAGTTCCTTCCCCCAAGAAGGTCTGTTACTATCCAGAGTGTCCTCTGACTGGTGGGCCATATTATGTTCCCCCGAAATGGCCTGAAATGTCTCAGATCTGGTCTCCTTGGCCAACTCTGTGAAGGTGTCAGGACCCAGAGGTGAGCCACTACCTGCTTTCTCAGGAAAGGCCCCTCTTCAGAACTTTACTGGCATTTTGCAATCCTCACATCAGTAGGTACCAAGAAAGATTTTCTCTGTCCTTGGTAAATCCAAACAAGTGAGACCACTGGGACTGGGACTTGGACTCGCTCTTAGTGCCTGGCTTCATGTATCTCAAGTTCTGAGATTTCCTTCACTAAGGAAGTGATGTGAGGTCACTTCCTTCAGGAACTGAATGAGGTCACTTCCTTGGCAGCCACTTTGTACTACCAGGGGCTTCCAAGTCTCACATGAGAAGGAGGCTGCCCCTACTTCCTGTGACACTTTCACAAGTTAGAATGGTATATCAACCATAGGCACCCGGGAACAGCTACCCACACAGGCCTGGTTTGGTCCATCTTCTCTACATTAAGAAGAGAGAGGCTGACTCAGACAGAACCCTTCATCCTGACCAGGTTGTTTGCCATTGAACATGACTTTTGCTCTCTCAGGTCCTTCATAGCTGCGTATATATTCTCCAGTGATCATTTCTGCATGGAACATTGAGCGTCTCAGTAGGTGGAAGACCCCCTACATTTCTTTACTGTAAGACCAACTCTGTCCCTTCCCTCTGTAAATTTAGATTGAGGGAACAGTGTATGTTTAGGGTTAACAACATGTTTTATTTGTGTTAGGAATCATTCTGCTGGATGAATAATGGTATTGGGAACCTGAAAAATTTATAAGAATATGTATTTGAAATATAAGTATGAAAAGAGAAATCTAGGTAAGATTTGAAGCCAGGAAGGGCATTGGGCCCTTGATTATGATATTTAGCTTTGAATTACATTCTGCATTGTGGTCTCAGGTAAGTCTACATACAATGGAATAAAACCTGGTACCTCAGATGCCTGAATGTCGAAGAGAACATCCAGTCAAAAAGGGATAGTCAGTAGGATTAGGAAGATAGTAGGTTTAGGTTGGTATTTGCTTCACAGAATACAACAAGTTCATCTGGGACACAGTGCTAGAGGGAGTTCTGTCACGTGTGGTGGGTTAGGGTCTGCAGGAGCATGAAACAACCAGGCTTCTTTCCCACATAGCTTGCACCCTTGACCATATCAACCTGATTCTGATCATTACCCTGAAAGCTCTCCAAATAAAAAATGCCTTTACAAATAAGGGTCTGCTGGCTGCACCATGTCAGTCACAAGCCATTTGGAAGCAAATGGGCGAATCACATGGACCCACCACAGATGTTTTATCACACACGTGGCCACCACTGCTCTAGGCCCACTACTCAGCAGGCTCCAACTTACTAGCATCTGTGTTCTACATTATTTTTATAAATTCTAGTCAATCAAGGCACTCTCTGGTATACTCATGATCAGCAACAGGACATCCAAAGATTCTCCAGTGCCACCTGGTCATGGGAATTTCAAAAATTTCATGGTATTTATCTAGCCATTTTTCAAGGATGTAGTTGGGAGGCACTGTGGCTTTCAAGAACCATTAAATGTTGAGGAAGCTCATTTCAGTGAAACTCTGGAGAACTCTCATAGGCAACACTTCCAAAAGAGTTGCCAAAAGGTTACATGAAGCCAGGCCTATTGAGGTCTACAATGTGAGTTCCATGTGTGTTTTGACTCTCATGTATGGCTTCCAAGTCTTTAAGAATAAAATCATGGGATAATTTGGCTGAGATTCCCAGTGCCCTGTGGAAAGCCACCCTGGACCTTGATCTAAGTTTATAAGGGTGACTCTCATGCATGGCTTCTTAAAATCCCAACTCAATTCATGGCAATACTTCTCTGAGGTCACTTCCAGAACTCAGTCTCTAAGGGGATTCACACCAGAGTTCAAACCCAGGTGGACCCAGTCATCTCTTTCAACTGCCACACAAATGACCCCAATTAAAACCAAAATACTCCCACATGGCTCTCATCTTCTTCCATATAGACACTCATCATAACCTCTAGCTGGAGGTTTCTATGAGGAGTGCAGGACAAGACAGTGTCCAAAATACGCACTCTTGCTCATCATTTACGTAAAGTCAGAGTGGCCTGGACATCCCTCCTGTGAACCAGAAGTGATCAAAAAGGCCTACCATTAATACTGCTCAGCTTCTCCAATTTGAGGCCTACTGACTGTGGGGTTTAGATTCTTTATGTGCATTGTGGTCATGAGAAAACCCAAGCACCTATTGGCTAGCCTCCGCAGGGCTTTGAAGAAGTCATTTGACCCAAAGGATTCCTATTCTCACTTGATGGAGGTCAGGAATCTTACAGAGGAAGGCAAGAGATTTTATCCACAATGACTGCTCTTTTGGCCATTTTGGTTTTGGATGCACACATGGCATCTTTCTTTAGATCCATCAGGTGCTGAGAATACAAGCCACAGCCTCACACATAGCCAACAGGCTGGCTCAGACACATCCCTTTCAAAAGCAATTACTCAAAGAGAGACAGGTGATGCTCATTCATTTCCATTAGAAAACTGTTTTATTCAGGTTTCACAAAGTGGTGCCTTAGGCAAAGACCTTCCTGACATTCAGTGCTACAGAACAATAGGTAAGCAAAGGCCCAAAGCAGGGATTCTCCACTGAGACTTTCATGGTCACACAGTTATCTGAGTTTTCTGAGATTCTCGCCATTCCCTTCAGCTATCCAGTACACGGCCATGACACAGAGCTTGGAGGTGCTACATATCTTGGTCACAAAACAATGAGTCTATTCTGGAGAGTGGGCAGAATTCAGGAAGAAAACAGAAACTTAGGAAGACAGCAGGTCTTGCCCATCAATAAGGCAAGCCTCCGTCCTTTCATAAATTGGGCAGGATGAATGTGGGGAAGCTTTCTCCTAGACAGGACACATCCATTGATGCATTTTCTTTTGTAATGTCTACAACCACGAACACAGTTGGATACACAGACATAGAAACACTCGCTTTGTCAAATGACTTACTAGAAGCAGTCCACTCTAAACCAAAGAAACTGGCTTTCCTACCTATTCTCAGAGCATGAGACAAAACCACATACACACACTCATTCCCACAAAGGCACCTTTTTCCCCCAAGAGGGTCTGTGACTATCCAGAGTGTCCTCTGCCTTGTGGGCCATACTATGTTCCCCCGAAATGGCTTCTCTATTCTCAAATCTGGACTCCTTGGCCCACTCTGTGAAGTTGTCAGGAGCCAGCGGTGAGCCAATACCTGCTTTCTCAGGAAAGACCCCAATTCAGATCTTTCCTGGCATTTGGCCATCCTCACAACGGTAGGTACCAAGAAAGATTGACTCTCTCCTTGATAAATCCAAACAAGTGAGACCTCTGTGACTGTTATTGGGCCTGACTCTGGGTGCCTGTTTTCAGGGATCCCAAGTTCAGAGAGTTCCATCACCAAGAAAGTGAGGTAGGTCACTTCTTTCATGAAGTGAATGAGCTCACAGCCTTGGCAACCACTTGGTCCTAACAGTTGCTTCCAAGGGTCCCATGAGATGGAGGCTGCCCCTACTTCCTGTGACACTTTCACAAGTTAGAATGGTATATCAACCATTGGTACCAGGGAAAAGATCTCCACACAGGCCTGGTTTGGTCCATTTGCTCTATATTAAAAAGAGATAGGCTTATTCAGACACATCCCTTCATACTGACCAGGTTGTTTGCCATGGAAGCAGACTTTTGCTCTCTCAGGTCTACATCTTCTCTCTCAGTCTACATCTTTTTTGGGGATCATTTCTGCATGGATCTTTGATATTCTCAGCAGGTGGAAGATCCCCTACATTCCTCTTTTGTAAGAACAACTCTGTCCCTGCACTGCTATAAAGTTAGATTGAGGGAACAGTGTATGGTTAGGGTTAATAATATGTTCAATTTTGGTTAGCAATCATTCTGCTGGCTGAATAATGGTATTGGGAACCTGTGATATTTACAAGAATATATAGGTGAAATATAAGTATGGAAACAGAAATCTAGGGAAGAATTGAAGCCAAGTAGGGCATTGGGCCCTTGAGTGGGATACTTAGCTTTGAATTATATTCTGCACAGATGTCTCAGATAAGTCAATATACAATGAAATTGGATCTTGTACCTCGGATGATTGAATAACAAACAGAACATCTAGTCAAAAAGGGATAGTCCGTAGGATTACCAAGATAGTCAGCAGGTCTATAAAGAAGAGTGAGTATAGGATTTGGACCAAAAGTTCTTCACAAATCAGGTTTCGGGTAGAGAGTGAATGTAAATGTCAGCACATGTGAAGAGTCAGTCACAATGATGAACAGGGGAAAATATGTAGGAAAGCAGACATAAATAGAGACATTAGGAAATCAGCAAAAGTATAAATTGTGTAATTGGTTTAGACATTTTCAACAGGGTTGAGTTTGAATATATAATCTTAGGAAGAAAAAAATATGTTGTCACAAATTGGATTGAATTCGAGAGCATTAGGTAACCAGGACTTGAATGTTTTTTTTGTAATCCATGTTCACTTTCCATTTAGGCTTTTTTAAAATCATAAGTGTGACCATTGCATTTTGTGTCCAGAATATTATTGTGATAAAATGTATGTGTAGATCAGGTGACATGAATATTTCTTCCACCATTTCAGGAGCAATGTCTTGTAGACGTATAATTTAGTATTTGGGGTACAAATAGGTGTACCCTGTGTCTATGAATATGCAGATTATGCATGAATAGACCATACTGTGTATAAATAATATAACTGGTTCCGTTTTCAATAATGGATTGAAGTGATATCTGAAAATATAAAAGAAATCCCATTCATTCCAACCACTTATACATCTAATGGTAATATTAGGGTTATATTTTATCCTGAAAAGTGTGTGAGTTTTGCTTAAAAAGTGATTATGGAAATAAAAAATAATGTGTTTGGAAAGAAGTCTCATGAAAAGAATAGTCAAGAATCCTGGAGTAATTCATGTGTTCTGAAACAGGAAGTGATTGAACGTGAAACACATGCATATAAATTTGCAAACTTTTGAATAAAATATATACAGTATGATGTGCATAAACTGCAGAAATAGTAATGTAGCAGTGTTGAATAAAAATGAACATCAAAATACACATCATGTCCCCTAGGAATCTACTTGCATTGATATTAATCTGGGTCAGTTACTGTAGAAATATTAGGATTTTTATGCACCATTTACTGAAGTTAGTTTTCAGTACTAGGAAACAAATATGTATTTCAGGTGGATGAATATTTCTGAGAATAATCTTGTGAAAACTTGATTTTAAATCCATATAAATCACAAAACATTATAAACACAAAACACACACAGACATTAAAATGTAGCATAGTATATGCCAATTGAAATTCATCTTGAAATATATATCATCCACTCATCCAAAACTATTTGTTTAATGAACTTGGATTCATGAATAATGTTGTTCAACTAGGAAGCTCCCCCATAGTTTGAATTTTCTGTTCCAACAGTGTTTAGCAGGAGTGATCTCCTAAATGTGAATGCAAATATGTGCTACACAAAAATCTTTCCACTCTCATCTAGAACAATGACTTGATATTACCTTCGCCCCAAGTAAGACACAATTGGAATAGAAGAGTTAGAAAATCTGTGAATACATATCTGGAATGTAAAATGCTCGGGAGTTCACAACATTGGAGTTTGTAGAGGAGTTTCCAAAAGTAAGGGAGAGGCTTGATAGACCCAACCTGATCTTTTATTAAAATTGGGAACCATCTTGCCACAAGGCCGTGAAAAGATAATTTTGGCTTTACTCTAAATTACTGCAAATTCTGAACCTGCTTGGAATGCCTGCCCGTTCCTTGAACTCATCCACACCTGGCTCTCTGACCAGATAACAGTGCTTTCTGAAACTTTAGTGACACCTCATATATATTGGCCTCTATGAGGCTCTAATGGTCCTCATTATTTCTGATGTTGGGGCCAGCAAAAAAAAAAAAAATGTAAACTACCCTTAGTTTGATGCTTTCAAAGTTTTGTTATCTGTAAACCCCCGTTTGTGTAACTTTCTGGACTATATAGATGGGCTGTAGGAAAGGTGGGGTTGCTGTTTTGTTCCCGCCATTTTGGAAAGGAAAGGCAACCCAGCCTGTTGAAATAATAAGCTTGCCTTAATTTGATTTTAATTGGAGTCAGTGGTCTTTTCTTGCATCCTAGTCCAAAATTTTGGAGTTCCCCAGGGAGATGACCCTGCCCGAGCAGATCACAAAACCAGACTGCTGAAAATTCTGAAGCTGGCCTTCCCTCCAGGGCACTGGGCTGGAGAACCACTCTAGGGGGTCCACAACTTGAGATGTTCCAAGGCCTTGGAGTGAGCCGTCAGTCTGTGGAGCACTGCAGTGAACCACCACCCTAAAACTATTATCAAGCCCCTGGTGGAGAAGGCCTCCATAGGTAAGTGGTGCCTTTATAACATCTGATATCTGGTTAAGGGAGATCTCTTCTGATGACAGAGAGGTGGCCTGGGAGGCTCACATACACTCATGTCCAGGACAGTAATGAGAATCATGCTGTCCTCTATTCTGTTCTGCAGGGAATTCCTCTGGAAGGGTATAGAGGTGTCGATGGGCACACACGCGCTCCTACCCTGGAGCTTTAGCAAGATGTTGCATTGTTCCTCTGTTTTTCTGTTTCGGCACCAGGATTCTGTTTTTCTTTGTTTTGTTCTGTGGTCTATATGTTTTTTATTGTTTGTTTTTGGGCGTTTTTTTGTTTGATTTCTGTGGTAAAATCTTAAGGATATTGGACGTGAAAAAGGGTAACAAAGCAAGTAAGCCTGACACCTTTTGGACTGTGTTTTAAGGAACTGTGATGAACTTTACCCACCTTTGTTAAGCAGGATGAAAGAAGCCCCTAGCTGGCTGCCTGGAGCACACCCACTGCACAGGGCAATGCCTGCTGGGGAACGAAGAACAGAGTATATCCCAGCTTAACAAGTGAAACTCTTTAAAATCCCTTGTCCCTCCAGATCATGAGAGTCACAACCTTTTGGCAGAGTCCCCTTGTTTTTCTTTTGTTAACAAAGCAATAAACCTCCATTTTCTTTTTCTCAAAACCCTGTCCTCATTATTAAATTGGCATTAATTTGCTTCAGGGTCAGAAACCGAACTTTAAGTTACAAATTTTGATACCCGCCCCCGTCCCAGAACTTTTTGAGAGCTGACGACTGAAATGTTAGGAGATGGAGCATGCTTGGAGTGGACCCAAAACAGAAGAGCTAATCCTGTAAGTAAAAGGAGGGACTGAGGGACCCCAGCAACTGCCAAAGCCCTGTTGCTTCAGGGAATTCCCTCCTTCCTTCCCTGCACTGTAAGCATTATGCCACCTCTGTCTTCCTTTAAAAGAGAAAAATAAAAAGGGGACACTAAATGCAGTAAAGTCACCATGGAGACCCTTGATTTTACATTTCAGGTAGCTCCTCTGTGAAAACATCTGGTCCCCTGGTGGGGACATCTGTGGTGCCACTGGTGTAGGAGATTTTTCTCTTATCTGCTCTGTTTTAAAGGCTTCTGTCTGTCAGCCATATTCTGGAGTTCCTTTCTGTCTGTCTTGTGCCATTGTTTCTGGCCCTTTAAGACATGTGGAATAATGTGTTTATATTATAAATTGTTTCTTGAGAATGGTCTTAGCTGAATGTGTGTCTAAATGATGATGTTTTATTGTAACAATCTGGTATCTGAATGCATTTTTTGAAGCATTGCACAATCTTGCAGTTAAAAGTCGGGTTTAGGTAATTGTTTAGTTTATGATTTCAGATAATTCATGTCAGAGAACTTAAATACTTAGGATGGAAAACTAAAGAACTCTACTTCCAAGTTGGCAAGTAACTTCCCAATCATGCAGTCTTTTTTTCACGAATTTTGAATTGAGTAGCCTGGGAAAATGTCACTGTGTTTACGAGTGCATTAATTTGGACAAGGATAGTAAATCATAGTATGGTATCTGTTGACAAAACAAGATGTAAAGATATAAAATTTTTTGAATTGTATCTTAAACTTGTATCATAATTTTCAACATCCTAAGCAGAAAATTATGGTTAAAATGCCTTAGGCCTGAGGTGTCTGCTCAGAATAGCAGTTTTTTCCTGCTCCTTCCAGACCTCAGCCAGGACTTCTGTTGAAAGGCAAATGAAAGTCTCCTATAAGCTCAGTAGGAGACTGATCTGAGGCCTAAGGGAAAAAAAATGGTAAATTGTATGGTATTTACTAATTACTGGCCAGTCATTTTTTCTAGGACTCATATTTTTTTCTTAGATTCTTTTTTTTTTTAGTTCATGATTTTCATCCTACAGACCTAGGTTAATGTTTTTCTGATCAGTTTTATCTTTGACCAACTGTGGAGTTTTAAAAACATTGCAATGGTGATTTCACATGTGAAAAGCTACAAGGCCTTCACTATTATTATGTGTGCACACTTTTGTTATGTGTTGTATGTCTATATATATATATATGTCCGTATATCATTCCTATGATACACAAATTAACATATATAAGGAGCACTCATATAAAAAAGCGCTCATAAAAACAAATTTTTAAAAGTGGAACACAGATCTTTAATTCACATGGTTTAAATGTTTCAATTTAGATTGGATAAACAGATAAATATAAATGTCTTCAAATTTATGCCTATAAGTTTTTCTAGGTGTTCAAAAATCTAATAAAATATTATTGTCTACCAAAGGTCTATATGACTTTGTTCTAGGACTTTTCCTTCAACCAAAAAAATGGTTTACACTGTTCAATACATTTGTCTAATATTTTGATTAAAAAGTAAAGTGAATTTGATATGGATTTACTCATTCATGAGTGCTTTTGTTTGATATCTGATTGATATACTAAGGCCTATCAATTTTTAGTACAAAGTCTGTATAAAATTTTTACAATCTTATACAGACTTTCTACTAAAGTCTGTGTAAGATTGTAAAAATTAGTCATGTGTTAAAGAGACAAAAATTTCTTAAAACATAAGTTTACTCATAACATTGTGTTTATTAAGTTTTATTTTTTCCAGAGCAAGCAACCATAAAAATTAAACAACTGTTTAAAACAGAACTGTTATTTTAGAGCACTGTACTGCCATTTCTTTAAAAGCTAAACTTGGTTATTGTAGAAACATCAATGTAATTGTGATTCTATTAATGTGCTCATATCTTCCAGTTATACAACTCTATAAGGTAGAAACTTTAAAAGAGCATTATAACAAGCTGGTGTTCTGAACTTGTATGGTAAATAAAATATATATTGGGAATTTATTTACCTGTTGTCAATAAGATATGTAAAGTTTTATGTTACATTTTACCTTGTGGAACAATTTAAATGTATTTTTAAATTAATGAGAGCCTAATCTATTTAAATGTTAAAAACATTCAGCCATTCTTTAATTCATGTTTTGAAAGTGATATTATATGGTGTTAGCTAATGTTCATGTGACCTCAAACAATTTCTGTAAACTTTGTAAAAGGATTTTTAAAAAACAAAGATCAGCTTTAGAACTAAAACACTTAAGATTTATAAAGAGCCCTGTCTTACCGGAGATAAGGCTCTGTGTCCCATCTTACTACATGTGAGATTGACTACGAAAGCAATAGGTCAGATTTTATTTCATTTAAAGTTATGTTCAAAAGTTTTGTTTTTTCTTTTTTTTTTTTCTCTCAAGTTTACTAGGATCTCAAACAGGGAATATAAAGTATAACTCACCCAAAAAATTCAGGGTAGCATTACATTAACTAAGTGTTTTTACTCTTGTAAAAAAATTTTATTTTTTAATTTGCTTATAAGTGATCTAAAGATTCCCTGTTGGTGTTTTACAGATGTGTTGCTTTAAGAACACAACATGGGTTAATTTAAGATAATAAGTCATCACCTACAAGACAGACAGAATAATACAGACCCCAATTAATAAAAAGATAAATAATTATTAAGTTATAGACATTAAAGCCCAGTACTCTTAATATAAGGCTGTTAAAATTTATTTGCTGGATGTTTTAGATTAGGATTTAAAAATTAAATTTAAATTACAAGGGCCAAGAAAACCAACATTTGGCTCTTGTCCTCTGAGTCAGTCTGAATCCAGGGAACAGGGGACTTCTCTAAGAGATTTGCAACTCTGGGCCACATAACCTCCCCATCAGGAAGATTAATGAGATCATTGCAGAACAGAAAGCATTTCAGTGCATTTGCTACTAAGAGGAGAGTCATCAGAGAAGAAAGACATCCCTGATGCTTCGAGGGAAGCCACATGTTCAAGCAAGACCTGAACCCACCTAGCGCAAATGGCACTAGCAGAACTGAGAAGCTGCTCTCAAGTTTCCCCAGGAATGACTCCCATGAAAGCTCAGCTGACTGTTAACAATAGATAGAAACAAAAGTCAGTTTGACTGCTTCATCTCAAACACTTAGCAAAGACAGTTGAAAGCAAAATACAGCCATTCCTGGTCATTTAAAAATAATAATAATAATAATAATAATAATAATAATAATAATAATAATAATAATATTTTAATGTATACACTTTAGGTTAGCCTCCCAAAATAAGTAAGACTGGAGGCTACAAAGAAGGATTCTCAGACAGGAATGCCTGATAACTATATAAAGAGGCTATCAAGAGGAGCTTCCAGAGGCAGAAGTTTTTAGTTTAAGGCCTACAGATATTTCTTACCTACACAGGTAGATTTGGTGTTTGCTAGTACGATTATCCAGCCCTGAGTAACAGAATTAAAGATTTCTCTATTAGACACAGAGGTCATACTAGTAAAAGGATTTTGCAAGATCAGATGACATTAAATTATTAAACTGTATCTTATGGGTGGGACAACTGTAACACTAAAATTTAAATATTAATTTGACAGTCCTGATAACTAGGGATATTAAAGACTGGTGAGGAAACTTCTGTACAGTGACATGTTCTAGCTGCTGCATCATTTATTCCGTACTCATCTATTTTGTTTCTCTCATAGAAGAACCCATCCCCAGATGACTTTACAACCTGTTCTTCCCCAATCAGACTTCAAAACGAACTGACATCTAAAAGGCAATTCATATCCCTCAACTGACTTCAAAAAGGCAACTCATGTCCCTCATGCCGTGGCCCCTCACGTCACCCTCTCTCAGCTCAGAAGAAGCCAAAATGAGAGACACTTCTCTACTTACAACAATGGAGCCAAAAATAAATAGACTAGCAATATAAGTAATTAATTAAGTCAGGTAATATCAGGGAGACCAGTTTTCGGTGAGTTCTAAAAATTTCGAGACTGTTACCTGAGGGATTAAAATTTCCTCAGTGCTCTTCCCCTACCCTATCAAACATTTGAAAGGGACACATATGAAAAGGGGGAAATGATAGACCCAACCTTATCTTTTATTAAAATTGGGAGCCATCTTGCAACAAAGCCATGAAAAGATCATTTTGGCTTTACTATAAATTACTGCAAATTCTGAACCTGCTTGGAATGCCTGCCCATGCCTTGAACTCCTCCATGCATGGCTCTATGACTAGGTAGCAGCCCTCTCTGAAACTTTACTTACTCCTCATTAATATTGGCCTTCCGTGTCCAGACAATGATCCTCTCTGAGGCTTTAATGGTCCTCATAAATTTTGAAGTTGGGGCTAGCAAAAAAAAAAAAAAATGTAAACTACCATTAGTGTGATACTTGTCAGAGTTCTGTTATCTGTAACCCCCCTTTTGTGTAACTTTCTGTGCTATAAAGCTGGGCTGTAGGAAAGGTGGGGTTGCTCTCTTGTTTGTGCCATTTGGGGAGAGAGAGGCAGCCCAGCCAATGGAAATAATGAGCTTGATTTAATTTGATTTTAATTGGAGTCAGTGTTCTTTTCTTACATTCTAGTCTAACAGGTAAACACTCCACAAACATAGAGCTCTGCCGACCTAAAGACTTCTTGAGAAACTGCCTCTGAGGTTGGGCACCTGAAACATATGTTGTTGTCATGAGCTTTAGCTTCTTTTCTCGGTCTGCATCTATGTGATTGGAGAGCATGGTTTCTTATTTTCCAATGAACATAAGGCAGCAGTGCTGAATTCTCTCTTTGTAGGTAAACTGTGGCCACTGGGGGCTAAGTGTCTCCACGTGTGGACTATGAAGCCATTTGGTCATCCTTAGTTTTCGTGGTGTTTCTTGGTGCTGAACTGGAAGGTTGGTATTTGCATCACGATATACAAGGAGTTCAAGTGGGACAAAGTGCTTGAGGGAGTTCTGTCACGTGTGGTGGGTCAGGGTCTGCAGGAGAATTCACCATCCAGGGAACAGGGGACTTCTCTAAGAGATTTGCAACACTGGGCCACATAACCTCCCCATCAGGGAGATTAATGAGATCATTGAAGAACAGAAAGCATTTCAGTGCATTTGCTACTAAGAGGAGAGTCATCAGAGAAGGAAGACATCCCTGATGCTTCGAGGGAAGCCACATGTTCAAGCAAGACCTGAACCCACCTAGCGCAAATGGCACTAGCAGAACTGAGAAGCTGCTCTCAAGTTTCCCCAGGAATGACTCCCATGAAAGCTCAGCTGACTGTTAACAATAGATAGAAACAAAAGTCAGTTTGACTGCTTCATCTCAAACACTTAGCAAAGACAGTTGAAAGCAAAATACAGCCATTCCTGGTCATTTAAAAATAATAATAATAATAATAATAATAATAATAATAATAATAATAATATTTTAATGTATACACTTTAGGTTAGCCTCCCAAAATAAGTAAGACTGGAGGCTACAAAGAAGGATTCTCAGACAGGAATGCCTGATAACTATATAAAGAGGCTATCAAGAGGAGCTTCCAGAGGCAGAAGTTTTTAGTTTAAGGCCTACAGATATTTCTTACCTACACAGGTAGATTTGGTGTTTGCTAGTACGATTATCCAGCCCTGAGTAACAGAATTAAAGATTTCTCTATTAGACACAGAGGTCATACTAGTAAAAGGATTTTGCAAGATCAGATGACATTAAATTATTAAACTGTATCTTATGGGTGGGACAACTGTAACACTAAAATTTAAATATTAAGTTGACAGTCCTGATAACTAGGGATATTAAAGACTGGTGAGAAAACTTCTGTACAGTGACATGTTCTAGCTGCTGCATCATTTATTCCGTACTCATCTATTTTGTTTCTCTCATAGAAGAACCCATCCCCAGATGACTTTACAACCTGTTCTTCCCCAATCAGACTTCAAAACGAACTGACATCTAAAAGGCAATTCATATCCCTCAACTGACTTCAAAAAGGCAACTCATGTCCCTCATGCCGTGGCCCCTCACGTCACCCTCTCTCAGCTCAGAAGAAGCCAAAATGAGAGACACCTCTCTACTTACTTACACCTCTCTTACTTACTTACTTATCAAGGCACTGTCTTGTACCCTCATGATCAGCAACAGAAGATATAAATGTTCTCCAGTGCCAAATGGTCATGGGAGTTTCAAAATTTTCAGGGTATTTATCTAGCCACTTTTCAAGGATGAAGTTGGAGGCACTGTGGGTTTCAATTCATTCAGGAACCATTAAAAGTTGAGGAACTTAATTTCAATGAATGCTCTGGAGAACTCCAAAGCCAAGGCTTCCCAAAGAGTAGCCAAAAGGTCACATGAAGCCAATTCCATTGAGGTCTACAATGTGAGGTCCCTGTGTGTTTTGACTCTCAACTATGGCTGCCAAATCTTTAAGAATGAAATCATGTGATATCCTGGCTGAGATTCCCAGTGCTCAATGGAAAGCCACGCTAGGCCTTGATCTCAGTTTCCAAGGGCGACTCTCATGTGTTGCCTCCTAAAATCCCAACACAATTCATGGCAATACTTCTCTGAGGTCAGTTCCAGAACTCAGTCTCTAAGGGGAATCACACCAAACTTCAAGCCTTGGTGGACCCAGTCATTTCTTCCAACCACCACACAAATGAACACAATTTAAAACAAAACACTCCCACATGGCCCTCACCTTCTTCCATATAGACACTCATCATTACCTCTAGCTGGTGGTTTCCATGAGGGGCACAGCACAAGACAGTGTCCAAAATAAACTCCCTTGCCCCTCATTTACCTAAAGTCAGGGTGGCCTGGACACCCTTCTTTTGAACCAGGAGTGAGCAAATAATCCTGGCCATAGTACTGCACTGCTTCTCCAATTTGAGGCCTACTCATTGTCAGGTGTAGATTCTTTATGTGATTTGGAGTTATGAGAAAACCAAAGCACATATGGGCTAGCCTCTCCAGGTCTTTGAAGATCTCATTTGACCCAAATAATCACTATTCTCACTTGATGGAAGCCAGGAACCTATCAGAGTAAGGCAAGAGACTTCATACACAATGACTGATATTTTTGCCTTTTTAGTTTTGGATGCACACATGTGATCTTTCTTTAGATCCATCAGGTGCTGAGAATCTAAGCCACTGCCTCACACAGTGCCAAGAGGCTGATTCAGACACATCCCTTTCCAAATCAATTAAGCAAAGAGCCACAGGTGATGCCCATTCATGTCCATTTGAAAACTTTTTTCCTCAGTCTTCCCAAAGGGGTGGCCTGAGGCAAAGACATCCTGATATTCAGGGCAACAGAACAATAGGTAAGCAAAAGGCCCAAAGCAGGGTATCTCCACGGAGAGTTTCTAGGTCACACTGATATGTGAGTTCTCTGAGATGCTGGCCATTCCCTTCAGGGATCCAGTACATGGCCATGTCATGGAGCTTGGAGGTGGTACATATCTTGGACACAATACCAAGAGCCTATTCTGGACAGTGGCCAGAATTCAGGAAGAAAACAGGGACTTAGGAAGATAGTAGCTGTTGCCCATCCATATGGCAAGCCACACTCCATTCATAAATTGCGCAGGATGAATGCTGGGAAGCTTTCTACTAGAGAGGAAACATCCATTGATGCACTCTCTTTTCTAAAGTATAAAACCATTGACACAGTGGAATACACAGACATAGAAACACTCACCTTGTCAAAGGACTTACTAGAAACAGTCCACTCCAAACCAAACAATCCTCCTTTCCTACCTATTCTCAGAACAGAGACAAAACCACACACCCACACTCACAAAGGCACCTCCTTCCCCCAAGTAGGTCTGTGACTATGCAGAGTGTCTTCTAACTGGTGGGCCATACTGTGTTCCCTGGTAATTGTCTGTCCTGTCTCAGATCTGGTCTCCATGGCCAACTCTGTGTAGCAGTAAGGAGCCAGCGGTGAGCCACTACTTGTTTGTCAGGATAGGCCCCTCTTCAGATCTTTCCTGGTATTTGGCCACCCTCACATCAGTCGCTACCAAGAAGACTGACTCTGTCCTTGTTGATTCCAAACAAATGAGACCACTGGGACTGGGACTGGGACTGACTCTGGGTGCCTGGCTACCTTGATCCCAAGTTCACAGAGTTCTATCAACAAGGAAGTGAGGTAGGTCACTTCATTCAAGAAATGAATGAGGTCACTGCCTTGGCAACCACTTTGTCCTAACAGTTGCTTCCAAGGGTCCCAAGAAATGGAGGCTGCCCCTACTTCCTTTGACAGTTTCACAAGTTAGAATTGTATATCAACCTTAGGCACCCGGGAACAGCTCTCCACACAAGCCTGGTTTGGTTAATCTTCTCTATATTAAGAAGAGAGAGGTTGATTCCGACACCACCCTTCATACTGACCAGGTAGTTTGCCATGGAAGATGACGTTTGCTCTCTCAGGTCCTACATTGCTGCCTACATCTTCTCCAGGGATCATTTTGGAATGGACCTTTGAAGTTCTCAAGAGGTGGAGGATCCCCTACATTTCTGTATTGTAAGAACAAATCTGTCCCTGCTCTTCTGTAAAGTTAGATTGAGTGAACAGTGTATAGTTAGGGTTAATATCATGTTCGATTTGGGTTAGGAATCATTCTGCTGGATGAATAATGATATTGGGAGCCTGCGAGATTTATAAGAATATAGAGGTTAAATATATGTATGAAAACAGAAATTAAAGTAAGATTTGAATCCCAGAAGGGCATTGGGCCCTTGTTTGGGATATTTAGCTTTGAATTACTATCTGCAAAGATGTCTCATATAAATCAACATACAATGGCAGAGGAATTTGAACGTTGGATGATTGAATGCGGAAGAGAACATCCAGTCAAAAGAGAGAGTCAGTAGGATTAGGAAGATAGTCTTTAGGTTCAGCAAGTAGAGTTAGTATAGGATATTTAACAAAAGTTCTTTAGCAATATTTTTACGGATAGAGAGTGAATGTAAATGTCAGCACATATGAAGAGTAAGACGCAATAATGAACTGGGGAAAATATGTAGGAAAGCAGATATCAATAAAGACATTAGGAAATAAGGCAAAGTATAAAGTGAGTGATAGGATTAGACATTTTCAACAGGGTTGAGATTGAATATATAATCATAGGAAGAAACAAATATGTAGTCACCAATAGGATTGACATTTGAGAGCATTAGGCAACTTGGACATTGATGTTGTTAGTAATCCATGTTCACTTTAAATTTAGGCTTTGGTACAATCCTAAGTGGGACCTTTGCATTTTGTTTCCAGTATATTACTGTGATAAAATGTATATGTAGATCAGTGACATGATTATTTCTTCCACCATTTCTGGGAGCAATATTTTGAAGACGTATAAATTAGTATTGGGGGTACAAAGAGGTGTACCCTTTTTCTATGAATATAGAGATAATGCATGAATAGACATTACTGTGAATAAATAATATAACTGGTTCCACTTTAAATAATGGATTGAATTGATATCTGAAAATATATAAGAAATCTTATATTGATATACAATCATTGATTCCAACCACTTATACACCTAATGTTAATATTAGGGTTATGGTTTATCATGAAGTTTGTTTGAGTTTTGCTTCAAAAGTGATTATGGAAATCGAAAATAATGTGTTTGGAAAGAAGTCTCTTGAAAAGACCAGTCAAGGAACACTGAGCAATTCATGAGTTCTGACGCAGGAAGTGATTGAAATTGAAAAAAAAGGCGATAAATTTGCTTACTTGTGAATGAAATATATATCCTATGATGTGAATAAACTGAAGAAATTGTAATGTACCAGTGTTGAATAAAAATGAACATCAAAATACACATCTTGTCCCATAGAAATCTACTTGCATTGATGTTAAACTGGGACAGTTACTGTAGAAATATTATGATGCGTGTGCATGATTCACAGAAGTTATTTTTCTGTTTTTTCAAATTTTTATTGTTGGTTGTTCCAAACATTACCTAGTTCTTGATATATCATATTTCACAATTTGATTCAAGTGGGTTATGAATTCCCATTTTTACTCCGTATACAGATTGCAGAATCATATCAGCTACACATCCATTGATTTACATATTGCCATACTAGTGTCTGTTGTATTCTGCTGCCTTTCCTAACTTCTAGTATCCCCCTCCCCTCCCTTCCCCTCCCATCTTCTCTCTTTACCCCTCTACTGTAATTCATTTCTCCCCCTTGTATTATTTTTCCCTTTCCCCTAACTTCCTTTTCCTGAGGGTCTCCTTCCAATTTCATGCAATTTCCATTCGCTCTTCCTTTCCCTCCCACGTCTCATCCATATTTAAGTTTAATCTTCTTCTCATGCTCTTCATCCCTACTGTATTCTTAGTTACTCTCATTATATCAAAGAAGACATTTGGCATTTGTTATATAGGGATTGGCTAGCTTCACTTAGCATAATCTGCTCTAATGCCATGCATTTTTCTGCAAATTCTTTGATTTTTGTCATTTTTTAATGCAGAGTATAAATGTATAAATGCCACATTTTTTATGCATTCATATTTTGAAGGGCATCTAGGTTGGTTTCACAGTCTTGCTATTGTGAATTGTGCTGCTATGAACATCGATGTAGCAGTATCCCTGTAGCATGCTCATTTTAGGTCTTTGGGGAATAGACCGAGAAGGGGATTAGCTGGGTCAAATGGTGGTTCCATTCGCAGCTTTCCACGAAATCTCCATACTGCTTTTAAAATTGGCTGCACCTATTTGCAGTCCCACTAACAATGTACAAGTGTACCATTTTCCCCACATCCTCACCAGCACTTGTTGTTGTTTGACTTCATAATGGCTGCCAATCTTACTGGATTGAGATGGTATCATAGGGTAGTATTGATTTGCAATTGTCTGACTGCTAGAGATGGTGAGCATTTTTTCATGTACTTGTTGATCGATTGTATGTTCTCTTATGAGAAGTGTCTGTTCAGGTCCTTGACCCATTGGTAGATTGGGTTATTTGTTATCTTATTCTCTAATTTTTTGAATTCTTTTTATACTCTGGATATTAGGGCTCTATCTAAAGTGTGAGGAGTAAAGATTAGTTCCCAGGATGTAGGCTCCCTCTTTACATCTTTTACCGTTTCTTTTGCTGAGAAAAAAACTTTTTAGTTTGAGTAAGTTCCATTTGTTGATTGTAGCTATTAACTATTGTGCTATGGGTGTCCTATTGAGTTATTTGGAGACAGACCCCACAGAATGTAGATCATAGCCAACTTTTTATTCTATCAGATTACTTGTCTCTGATTTGATATCTAGCTCCTTTATGCATTTTGAGTTAACTTTTTTGCATGGCGAGAGAAAGGGATTCAGTTTCATTTTGTTGCATATGAATTTCCAGTTTTCCCAGCACCATTTGTTGAAGATGCTATCCTTCCTCCATTGCATTCTTTTAGCCTCTTTATCAAATATAAGATAGTTGTAGCTTTGTGGATTGGTTTCTGTGTCCTCTATTCTGTACCATTGGTCCACCCACCTGTTTTGGTACCAGTACCATGCTGTTTTTGTTACTATTTCTCTGTAGTATAGTTTGAAGTCTGGTATCGCTATACCACCTGATTCACACTTCCTGCTTAGCATTGTTTTTGCTATTCAGGGTCTTTTATTTTTCCACATGAATTTCATGATTGCTTTCTCTATTTCTACAAGAAATGCCATTGGGATGTTGATTGGCATTGCATTAAACCTTTAGAGAACTTTTGGTAATATCGCCATTTTGATGATGTTAGTTCTGCCTATCCATGAACAGGGTATATTTTTCCATTTTTAAGATCTTCTATTTCTCTCTTTAGGGTTCTGTAGTTTTCTTTGTATAAGTCTTTCACTTCTTTTGTTAGGTTGATTCCAATGTATTTTATTTTTTATGAGGATATTGTGAATGGAGTGGTTGTCCTCATTTCCATTTCAGAGGATTTGTCACTGATATACAGGAATGCCTTTGATTTATGCATGTTGATTTTATATCCTGCCACTTTGCTGAATTCATTTATTAGCTCTAATAAATTCTTTGTAGACCCTTTGCGTCTGCTAGGTATAGAATCATGTCTCCTGCAAATAGTGATAATTTAAGTTCTTCTTTTCCTATTTTTATGCCTTTAATTTCTTTCATCTGTCTAATTGCTCTGGCCAGTGATTCGAGAACTATGTTGAACAGAAGTGGTGAGAGAGGGCATCCCTGTCTTGTTCCAGATTTTAGAGGAAATGCCTTCAGTTTTTTCTTCATTCAGAATGATGCTAGCCTGAGGCTTAGCATAGATTGCTTTTACAATATTGAGGTGTGTTCCTGTTATCGCTAGTTTTTCTAGAGTTTCCCCCTATATAGTTATACTGCTCTTGTATAGTGGAAAAGTCTCCATTGCAGGGGCGGTTGGCAGCTGTGCTGCTCCTCCATTTGGGGTTATCTGTCTACCATGCTGACCGGCCACTGGGCCTGTTGTGCCAGTCGGTCGCAGGTCTGCCTACCTTGCAGCCGTGGGTGGCAGCTGTGCTCTCCCCCTCCTCCAATTGGTGAGATGTATTTACCACACCCTCGAACCCCTGGGCTTCTTCTGCCAGTCTGTTGCAAGTCTGCCTACCTTGCAGTCATGGTCTGCGGCTCTTCTCTGCACTTACTAAAATTGGGGTGACGTGTCTACCACACCAGCGGGTCACTCTGCATGTCCTGGGCGCGTGTGGCAGCTCTGCTCTTCCCCTACTCCAATTGGGGTGATTTGACTAACACGCCGGTGGGCCTCTGAGCCTGTTACAGACGTGGGCGGAAGCTCTGCTCTGCCCCTATTCCAACTGGGATGACGTGTCTACCATGCCGGCAGGCTGTTGGCCCTGTTCCCTCAGTTGGTCACAGTTCTGCCTACCTTGCGGGCATGGGTGGCGGCTCTGCTCTGCCCCTACTCCAAATGGGGTGATGTGTCTGCCGTGCCAGCAGGCTGCTGGGCCTGTTGTGCCAGTTGGTCCCAGGTCTGCCTAACTTGCGGGCGTGGGTGGCCGCTCTGCTCTCCCCCTACTCCAATTGGGGTGTTATGACTACCACGGCGTCAGGTCTCAGGGCCTGTTCTGGGAGCAGGCGGTGGCTCTGCTCGGACCCTATTCCAATTAGGGTAATGCATCTACCATGCCGGCAGGCCGCTGGGCCTGATCCGCCAGTCGTTTGCAGGTCTGCCTACCTTGCAAGCACGGGTGGTGGAGGTGCTCTGCCTCTCCTCCAATTGATGTGACGTGGTTACCACGCCTGCGGACCACTGGGTCTCTTCTGCAGGTTGATCTGCTCTGCCCCTACTCCAATTGGGGTGACGTGACTACCATGCCAGCGGGTCGTTGGGCTTATTCCAGATGCGGGCGGTGGCTCTGATCGGTCCCTACTCTAATTGGGGTGACGTGACTACAACGCCTGCGGTTCGCTTGTCCTGTTCCAGGCACAGGCGGCAGTTCTGCTCTGCCCTTAGTCCAATTTGGGTGATGTGACTACCACGCCGGTGGGTCGCTGGGCCTGTTCCGGGCACGGGCGGTGGCTTTGCTCTGCCCTTCTGGCTTGATGACAAAGTGAGAGAGACTCGGGTGTTTGTGACTCACTTTCTTTACCAGGAGACCAACTGTTTCTGTTGCCGCTGGTATCGATGAAGTTACCTCCCCCGCCACTTTCTGACATCATATCTCTGCCATGTTTGTATCCCATGTGAATGGCAGCATTTCATTCCCTTTGCCGGGTTACCAAAGCAACGGGTGAGTCCTGACCGGCCCTCACAAGCCCTGTCTCAATCCTGTTGCCACTGATTATGAAGGCTTGGTTGATATTTAACTCCACAGTATTCAGCAGGACCCAGACTGAGAAGCAGTTTCCGCAGGTTCTTTAGCCCTGGGCCAGAGCAGTTCCGGGACCCGGAAATCAGCTGCTCCGGGTTAGGTGTATGTTCTGATAGGAGCAGGCTCCAAGAAGTAATTTCCTTGGGTTCTTTAGCACTGAGCCTTAGTAATTTGTCTGCAAGATGCAGGCGAATGGCAGCCAGAAATTACCTATTCTATATCTGAATGAGCTGCGATCAGTCGAAAACAGAGATGGTGATGTCAGCTCTCCAAGATGGTGGCCGCTGGCTTCCTCTGTGGTCTGACCGGTGTGCAGAACTGAATTGGACAGCTTCTTTCCCCCGTCTCAAACCCAGAATTCAGCACTGAGCACAGTGACTGCACAGCTGGCAGGAGCCCGCAGAATCCACAGCACTGTATATTTGCGTTGCTATCTCGTCGTTTCCCAGCGGGCACCACAGACTCTAGCCGCGGGGCAATTTGCTGAATAAGCAACGTGACCCTCCGTGCAGAAAAATCGCTTGCATTTGAGCCCCCGTAGCTGGTCCTCATGCGATAAAAATCCTTCCTCTAGGTTCTGGAGGACCCCAATTTTGCTGGAAATTCTAACAAGATAGCTTTTAACCGTTCTAACTCGTCATTCTTCCACAAAGTGACGCAGTATACGGGGGTGATGAACTCCCTTCACCGCCATCATATGATCCACTGAACTTAGTTTTCTATACTAGGAAACATATAGGTATTTCAGGTGGATGAATATTTCTGAGAATAATCTTGTGAAAATTGGATTATAAATCTACATACATGAATATGAATGAATTTATTGAGTGTATAATAAGACACATATATTTCATATTTTGAAAAATCAGGAGAGTGAATATTTACACACACACACACACACACAGAGACATTAAAAATTAGCATTATGAATTCCAATCAAATTCACCATGAAATAAATATCATCCACAGATCCAAAAATATTCCTTTTACTGAACATGGATTTATTTTGTTCAACTAGGAAGCTCACCCATAGGTTGAATTTTCAGTTCCAACAGAGTTTAGGAGGAGTCATCTCTTCTAACAATTTGTATCTGGCAAATCAGGTACCTCACAAATATGTACGTGTGATACCATGTAGGATTCCATATGTGCATATAAAAATACATGTGCTGAATAGGCTACAGAGAAAAGGAGACAGGAATTCACATTTTTGTTAACTTTAAAAACACATTGAGAACCATTTCAATTAAAAAATGACTAAATTTATAACACCAACACTTTATTATGCAAAAGGCAAGTCCAAATATACACCATGCCTCCTCTGAACTGCTTGTATTTCTATTCTGTTTCGGTTATTTTTCTCCATTACATTAGGATTAGTAGTCAGAGATTAGTAGGGTATGGGTTATTATCAGGGATTAAGTATTTTCAATAGAAAATAGGAAAATAAATTCAATGTATATGCAAATATGTGCTACACAAAAATCTTCCAACTCTCATCCACAACAATGCCTTGACATTACTTCATGCAACGTCAGATACAATTAAAGGAGAAGAGTTAGAAAATCTGTGAATGAATATCTGGAAATGAAAATGCTCAGGAGTTCACAACCTTGGAGATGGTAGAGGAGTTTCCAAAAGTAAGGGACATGGTAAACACTCCACAAACATGGAGCTCTGCTGGCCTTAAGACTTTGGGAAACTGCCTCTGCACTTGAAATATATGTTGTTTTCAGGGGATTTTGCTTCGTTTCTAGTAAGACCATCAAAGGTGGGTCTGCATCTATGTGACCTGGATGACATGGTTTCTTATTTCCCAATGAACATGAGGCAGCAGTGTGGAAATTTCTCTTTGTAGGTAAACTGTGGCCACTGGCGGCTTAGTGTCTCCTCGTGTGGACTGTAAAGCCATTTGGTACTAATCCACTTTTCGTGGTGTTTCTTTATGCTGCACTGGGAGTTTGGTATTTGCTTCATGAAATACAAGGAGTTCCACAGGAACAAAGTGCTGGAGGGAGTTCTGTCACTTGTGGTGGGTCAGGCACTGTCTGGAATACTAATGATCAGCAACAGGAATCCAATGTTTCTCCAGTGCCATCTAGTCATGGGAATTTCAAAAATTTCATGGTATTTATCTATCCATTTTTCAAGGATGAAGTTGGCGGCACTGTGCGTTTCAAATCATTCAGGAACCATTAAATGGAGAGGAAGCTCATTTCAGTGAATGATCTGGAGAACTATCACAGGGAAGGCTTCCCAAAGAGTGGCCAAAAGGTCACATGTGGCCAGGCCAATTGAGGTCTACAATGTGAGGTCCATGTGTGTTTTGACTCTCAACTATGGTTGCCAAGTCTTTCAGAATAAAATCATGTGATATCCTGGCTGAGATTCCCTGTGCTCTGTGGAAAGCCACCCTGGGCCTAGATCTCAGTTTCCAAGGGTGACTCTCATGCGTGGCCTCCTAAAATCCGAACACAATTCAGGGCAATACTTCTCTGAGGTCAGTTCCGGAAATCAGTCTCTAAGGGGAATCACACCAGAGTTCAAGCCCATTTGGAACCAGAAATCTCTTCCAACCGCCACACAAATGACCACAATTAAAAACAAAACACTCCCACATGGCCCTCATCTTCTTCCATATAGACACTAATAATAACCTCTGGCTGGAGGTTTCCATGAGGGGCACAGTCCAACACAGTGTCTAAAATAAGCACCCTTGCACCTCATTTTTCATAACTTAGGGTTGCCTGGAAACCCTTCCTTTTAACCAGGAATGATCAAATACCCTGTCATTAATACTGCTCCACTTCTTCAATTTGAAGACTAATGACTATGGGATTTAGATTCTTTATGTGAACTGGAGTCATGAGAAATCCCAAGCACCTATGGGCTAGCCTTTGCGGGGTTTTTAAGAACTCATTTGATGCAAAGGATCCCTATTCTCACTTTATGGAGGTCAGGAACCTTAAAGAGGATGTCGAGAAACTTCATCGACAATGAATGCTTTTTAGAAATTTTGGATTTGGGTGCACACATGGAATCTTTCATCAGGTGCTGAGAATCTAAGCCACAGTCTCACACAGGGCCAAAAAGCTGATTCATACACATCCCTTTCCAAAGCAATTAAGCAAAGAGCCACAGATGATGCCCATTTATTTCTATTTGAAACCTGCTTTCTTCAGGCTTCACAAGGGGTGGCCTGAGGCAAAGACCTTCCTGACATTCAGGGCAGTAGAAGAATAGATAAGCAAATGGCCAAAACACTGTTTCTCCACTGAGAATTTCCTGGTCACACTGATATCTGAGTATTTGGAGATGCTAGAAATTCCCATCAGCTATCAAGTACATGGCCATGTCACAGAGCTTGGAGGTGGTACATTATTTGGACACAAAATCATGAGCCTATTCTGGAGAGTGGCCATAACTCAGGAAGAAAACAGGAACTTAGGAAGATAGTAGGTGTTGCCCATTGATAAGGGAAGTCACAGTCCATTCATCAATTGGGCTGGATGAATGATGGGAAGCTTTCTACTACACAGGACACATCTATTGATGCATTCTCATTTCTAATGTCTACAACCATGGACACAGTGGGATACACAGACAGAGAAACAATCGCCTTGTCATACTACTTACTAGAAACAATTCATTTCAAACCAAACAAACCGGCTTTCCTACCTATTCTCAAAACATCAGACAAAACCACAAACCCACACCCACACCCACAAAGTCACCTCCTTCCCCCAAAAAGGTCTTTGACTATCCCAAGTGTCCTCTGACTGGTGGGCCATATTGTGTTCCCCCGAAATAGCCTGTCCTGTCTCAGATCTGGTCTCCTTGGTCAACATTGTTAAGTTGTCAGGAGCCAATTGTGAGCCACTTACCTGCTTTCTCAAAAAAGGCCACTCTTCAGAGCTTTCATGGCATTTGGCCATCCTCACATCAGCAGGTACCAAGAAAGACTTACTCTGTCTTTGGTAAATCCAAACATTTGAAAGCAATAGGACTGGGTCTTGGACAGGATTTCGGTGCCTTGCCTCCTGGATCCCAAGTTCAGAGAGTTCCATCACCAAGGATGTGAGGTGAGGTCACTTCCTTCAGGAACTGAATGAGGTCACTGCCTTGGTAACCTCGTTGTCCTAACAGTTGCTTCCAAGGGTCCCATGAAACGGAGGCTGCCCCTACTTCCTGTGACACTTTCACATGTTAGAATGGTATATCAACCATAGGCACCCAGGAACAGCTCTCCACACAGGACTGGTTTGGTCCTTCTTCTCTACATTAAGAAGAGAGTGGATGATTCAGACACATCCCTTCATCCTGACCAGGTTTTTTGCAATGGAAGATGACTTTTACTCTAAGTTTTTTCATAGCTGCCTACAACTTCTCCAGGTATCTTTTCTGCATGGACCTTTGATGTTCTCAGCAGTTGGAATATCCCTTACATTCCTGTATTGTAAGACCAACTCTGTCCCTGCTCTTCTGTAAAGTTAGATTGAGGGAACAGTGTATGTTTAGTGTTAATAACAGGTTCGATGTGGTTTAGGAATCATTCTGCTGTATGAATAATGGTATTGGGAACCTGTGATATTTACAAGAATATATAGGTGAAATATAAGTATGAAAACACAAATATTGGTAAGATTTGAAGCCCAGAAGGGCATTGGGCCCTTGATTGCGATACTTAGCTTTGATTTATTTTGTACACAGATGTCTCAGATAAATCGATATACAATTGCATAGGACCTTGTACCTTGGATGATTGATTTTCAAAGAGAACTTCCAGTCAAAAAGCGACAGTCGATAGGATTAGGAAGATATTTGGTAGGTTTATAAAGGAGAGTGAGTATAGGATTTGGACCAAAATTTCCTTAGCTTTAGGGTTTCAGGTAGAGTGAATGTAAATGTCAGCACACGTGAAGAGTCAGTCACAATGATGAACTCTGGAAAATATGTAGGAAAGCACATATCAATAGAGACATTAGGAATTCTGGCAAATTATAGTCGGTAGTGAAAGGTTAATAAAATTAGTACTTGTCACTTCCTGTTTTTCTGTATGCTAAACAAAACACTGTTGAAATCTTGAGAACTGTTTGCTAATCTTATTCCCAGAATGTGCTGTCCCCAACTGCCAAACTGCAGAATGTACTCCCTCAACCGTTTGCACGCAAACCGCTCACTCGCCCGGACCCATCAATAAACTTCCCCCCCTGCCCTCTCCAAGGAAAGTATATAAGCTCTGCTTAAGCTGTTCTCAGGGCTCTCTGCTCTATTCAAGTGAGCTCTGATCCCCAGCATGCTGGACACCCAATAAACCCTTTGCTTTCACATCAGACAGTCTCTTGGTGGTCTCTTTCCCTGATTGTCACTGGACCTTTACATATGGAGGTTCCACCTAGATCCAGCAGCGGCAGATGAGAGACCCCAACAGACTCCTCTCGGGATAAGAAAGGTGCCTCTTTCTGGTTTCAGGTTTCAGGTCAGGGCTCGGCAAAATGGATGTCGATGAAGAGCGTGCGCTCTCTCTGACGGTGGCTGACAGTCATGTCACAGAGCCACAGGCCACGTCCCTGGGGAACGCCACAGAGGACTTGGGAAATCGAGGAACAATAGTATCCACGACTCAGTGATATTTTGTTTCAGATTCGGTATTGCCAGCCCATCGGGTATTTCCTACTACTCAGTCCTGGTCTCAGTGTTGGACGTCCATATCCTTTCTTTATTGTCTTGTCTTGTCTGTGTCATGTGTTGTTGCTTTTACTGTTTGTGTATCTATCATTATGGGACAGAGCACTTGAATGCCTCTGTTCCTGACCCTTGATCACTGCACCAAAGTTCACTTAAGTGCTCAGAATCTTTCTTTTTCAGTAAAACGCTGGACATGGCAGACTCTCTGTTCCTCAGAATGGCTCACCATTGGATTTGGATTGCCCCTAGAAGGATCTTTCTACTTCCCACTAATTTAAAAAGTCAGAGATATTGTCTTTCAGCCAGGGCCACATAGATACCTGTGAAGATGGCCACTGCCTATCAACCTGGGGACGAGGGGAATCAACATCGATATCAAGAAAGAGACTTTGTCTACATAAGAAGACATCAGGTGTCATCCCTGGAACCCCACTGGAAAGGACCATAGCAGGTGCTAATTATAACACCTACAGCAGTAAGTTAGACAGAATCTCTTCCTGGATCCATACGTCTCATTTCAACCATGCGTCCTGTCCAGACTCTGGCTGGAAAATGTAAAAGACTGGTAACCCTTTCAAATTGTGTATTTGCCATGTGGATAAGGCTATAGACTCTACCCTTGATCACCAGTAGTCCTAACCCTCATCAGCCCGTTCAGCAGCGATGGCTGATCAAAAATCATACTGGACAAGAAGTATGGTCTATCTCGCATACAGCCTACTTAGGGACCTGGTGGCCATCTCTCCACACAGACATTTTTCAGCTGGCTATACGTCTTTCCTATTGGGATATCCCTGATGAAGTGGATCCCACTAAAATTCCATTAAATCCCTTCCATACCATAGATAAAGGAAACAAACATTATGGATGTAGGGACATGGGAGCCAGATGCAGGTTGGCTAGCCTAGATTACTATGCTTGCCCGGAGGACTATCAAAGCCACAAATAGTCATGGCTGTGTTGAGGGAAAGCCGACTTCTTCTGTAAGTCATAGGGATGTGAGCATACACGGACTGCCTGATGGAACCCAAACTCCTCATCAACTTCTGTACAGAGCAATGGCCATAATACCAATTAGATAACCAAAACCGAATGCCCCCAGAGGGGTCTCTAAAACCTCAAATTCTGCGTGACCTTTTTAACTTCTGCAAATGCTCAAAAGTGTGAAAGGAGATTCCCCTACGTGGAGGCCTTTTCTCTCCTTTGCTCACATCCTGAACTATGCTTCTCCAATAGATCCTCACCCTCAGCCTTCTGCTCCAGATTCTCTGCTCTCACTCTCACCTTAGCAACCTGATTTCTCCCCTCCAATTACTAGATCAAAAACCCAAACCTGTGCCGGTTCCCAGACCATTGCCCCCTTGTTGAGGTAGTAGGTACTGAGGTACACCTCAACTCACTCACTCCTCTCTTCTCCTGTCATTGCCCTCACCTGGTTCCACCAGGTCCTCTTACCAGCTAACACAAAGCTCAAACCTGCTGAGTAGAGCCCTCAGACCCTTATCGAAGATGTAATGTAAATGGCCTTTAAAGTTGCTTTGTCATCACTGAAAACAGGTTACTAAGTATTTAAAGTCCCTCTAAGGCTTTTTGGGTTACTAACACCCATCTTCCCCTCTGCTCTACCTGTTCTACTTCTCAAGATTTAGTTGCTAGGAAAATCCCGAACCCCTTTCCCATTATTCTTTTACATCTCTTCCACCTCATTCTCAGATTCCCGGAGCTGCTCACAGCCACGCATTCCCCGTCTTCCTTCTCTGTACCAGGCCCACAGAAAAGTCTTAACTGACCTTCTCCAGAAATCTTCAACATAGCTGAATTTAGGACTTTCAGCAAAAGAATCTCTATAAAAGATTTCTAAGTAGATAAACTTCCTCTTTTTGGGTTTCCTTCTTCTACTTGGCCACTGGCTAAACATATCAGCACTCCTAAGCTAGACACTCCCTTACTAGTTTTTCACAAAATATGTGAACAAGGCCTCTGGCATTGACCTGGGGCTTCACAGAGATGGCTACAATTGTAAGATAAAGAAGTTACCAACTGGGATCCATGGTAACAGTTGGCAGGGAAAAAAAACAAAGGGAATTAAAAGCTCTCCCTCACCCAGGTGTCCTTGAAAAGTTAACTTGCCCAGAACAGAGGAAAAAAACAGAAGAAAAACTGCTTTTTGTGAACTTCTGCAAACTGTTAACTTCTGAGCCCCTTCCCTTACATGTTGGGTACAAAATTCTGAAACTACCTTATCTTGCGGTTCCCGGGATTTAATTGATTAAAACAGAAGTAATGCACTCTGAATCTGGTTGCAAACAAATAGGACTGTTTTCCTATCTTTGGTACTATCTTACGTGCCTTGCCTTGTCTGTCCCTACAACAGTATAATTCTATATACTTAAACATTGTTTATGTTTCATGAAATGGTCAAAAGATGAGACTAATTGTGTAATTGTGCAAATGTTTCCCAGAGTGCTCTATCATGACACAGGTTCATTTGAAGATCAAATAGGGGGGCATAAAACCTGGTTCCAATGGGAACATATATCCCTCACTTTAGCCATCCTATTAGGAATACGTGTTGCTGCAGGGGTTGGCAGAAGAAACACTGCCTTGGTCCATGGTACACAACAAATGACCCAAATAGAAGCAGCAATAGACCAAAACTTAAAGATATTAGAAACCTCCATCACAGCATTGCAGGAATCTTTATCCTCTCTCTCTGAAGTTGTTTTACAGAACAGTCTAGGATTGGACCTCCTCTTCATGAGACAAGAGGGCCTTCGTTTTGCATTGATGGAAGAATGTTGTTTTTATACCTACCATACTGGAGTTGTAAAAAAATTTATGAGTAAATTAAAAAGACGACTTGAAGAGCGTCAATGAGAGAAAGAGGCCCAAAAATGGTGGTTTGAATCTTGGTTCACAAAGTCCCCCTGGTTAACTACGCATTTATCAACCCTGGTCGGTCCAATAATAATCCTCATATTATTGCTAACTATAAAACCCTGTTTGCTCAACCATGTAATTTATTTTCTCCAAGCTCAAATTGGACAAGTTAAACTTATGGTAATACCCCACTAGCAGACATAGAATGTGACACCCCCCAATGATCACTTTTATGATTAAAAGTAGCCAGAAGAAGAAGTGGGGAATGAAAGGTTAATAAAATATATACTTGTCACTTCCTGTTTTTCTGTACGCTTAACAAAACACTGTTGAAATCTTGAGAAATGTTTGCCAATCTTGTTCCCAGTATGTGCTGTCCCAAACTGCCAGACTGTACTCCCTTACCGGGTTGCATGCAAACTGCCCACTCGCCCTGACACATCAATAAACTTCCCTCCCTGCGCTCGCATAAAAAATATATAAGCTCTGCTTAAGCTGTTCTCAGGGCTCTCTACTCGATTCAAGTGAGCTCTGAGCCCCAGCATGCTGGACCCCCAATAAACCTTTTGCTGTTACATTAGATAGACTCTTGGTGGTCTCTTCTTCCAATGCTTGCCCGACCGTTACTTGGATGATTGAATGTAGAAGAGAACATCCAGTCAAAAAGGAATAGTTGGTAGGATTAGGAATATAGTCTGTAGGTTTAGGAAGAAGAGTGAGAATTGGATTTGGACCAAAAGTTCTTTAGCAATAGGGTTTCGGTTAGAGAGTGAATGTAAATGTCAGCACATGTGAAGAATGAGTCACAATGATGAACTGGGGAAAATATGTAGGAAAGCAGATATCAATAGAGACATTAGGAAAGCAGGCAAAGTATAAAGTGAGTGATAGGATTAGACATCATCAACAGGGTTGTGTTTCAATATATAATCTTAGGAAGAAACAAATATGTAATCACCAATTAGACTGACCTTTGAGAGCATTAGGCAACCTGGACATGGATGTTTTTAGTAATCCAGATTCACTTTCTATTTATCCTTTGGTACAATCATAAGTGTGACTTTTGCATTCTGTGTTCAGAATATTACTGTGATAAAATGTATATGTAGATCAGGTGACATGAGCATTTCTTCCACCATTTCTGGAAGCAATATTTTGAAGACGTATAAATTAGTATTGGGGGTACAAAGAGGTGTACACTGTGTCTATGAATATAGAAGTAATGCATGAATTAAGAATAATGTGAATAAATAATTTAACTGATTCCACTTTAAATAATGGATTGATAGAATTGATATCTGAAAATATATAAGAAATCTTATATTGATATAGATTCATTCATTACAACGGGTTATACATCTAATAGTAATATTAAGGTTATATTTTATCATGAAAGATGTGTGAGTTCTGCTTCAAAAGTGAGTATGGAAATTGAAAATAATGTGTTTGGAAAGAAGTCTCATGAAAAGACCAGTCAAGAAACATAGAGGAATGCATGTGTTCTGAAGTAGGAAGTGATTGAAAGTGACACAAATGCAAATAATTTTGCTAACTTGTGGATGAAATACATATCCTATGATTTGCATAAACTGAAGAAATAGTAAAGTACCAGTGTTTAATGAAAATGAACGTCAAAATATACAACATGTCCCATAGTAATCTACTTGGATTGATGTTAAACTGGGTTAGTTACTGTAGAAATATTAGGATTTGTATGCACCATTCACTGATGTTAGTTGTCCGTACTGGAAAACAAATATGTATTTAAGGTGGATGAATATTTCTGAGAATAATCTTGTGAAAAGTTGATTATAAATCCACATACATAAATATGAATGAATTTAGGATGTGTAAAAGAAGACACATGTATTTCGTATTTTGAAAAATCTGGAGAGTGTATATATATATATATATATATATATATATATATATATATATATACACACACACACACACACACACACACACATACACACATAGACACACAGAGACATTAAAAAGTAGCAATATATATGCCAATCGAAATTCATGTTGAAATACATATCATTCACAGATCCAAAAATATTTAATTTACTGAACATGGATTTGTGTAAAAAATGTTCAACTAGGAAGCTGCCCCATAGGTTACATTTTCAGTTCCAACAGCGTTTAGGAGGAGTGATCTTTTCTCAAAATTTGTATCTGCCAAGTCAGCCACATCACAAGAATGTACATGTGATACCAGCTAGGATTCTATATGTGAATATAAAAATACATGTGCTGAATAGGCTACAGACAAACGGAGACAGGAATTCACATATTTGTTAAATGTAAAAACACATGGAGATCTATGTCAACTAAAAATTGACTAGATTTATAACTCCTACCCTATATAATGCAAAAGGCAAATCCAACTATACACCATGCCTCCTCTGAACTGCTTGGATTTCTATTATGTTTGGGTTATTGTTCTCCATCATATTAGGATTAGTAGTCAGAGTCTAGTAGGGAATGGGTTAGTGTCAGGGATTCAGTATTTCAAATGGAAAATTGGAAAATTAATCCAATGTGTATGCAAATATGTGCTACAAAAAATCGTCCAACTCTCATCCACAACAATGCCTTGACATTACCTTCACCCCAATTAAGACACAATTAGAGAAGAAGAGTTAGAAAATCTGTGAATATATATCTGTAGTGGAATATGCTCAGGAGTTCACAACTTTGGAGGTGGTAGAGCAGTTTCCAAAAGTAAGGGACAGGGTAAACACTCCACAAACATGGAGCTCTGTTGGCCTAAAGACTTCTTGAGAAACTTCCTCTGAGGTTGGGCACTTGAAATATATGTTGTTGTCAGGAGCTTTAGCTTCCTTTGTAGTGAGACCATCAAAGCTGTGTCTGCATCTATATGACATAAAGAACTTGGTTTCTTATTTTCCAATGAAACTGAGGCAGCAGTGCTGATTTCTCTCTTTGTATGTAAACTGTGGCCACTGGGGGCTAAGTGTCGCCCCATGTGTTTGGTTAGGGTTAATAACAGGTTCGATTTTGATTAGGAATCATTCTGAGCGATGAATAATGGTATTGGGAAAGTGCGATATTTACAAGAATATATAGGTGAAATATAAGTATGAAAACAGAAATCTAGGTAAGATTTGAAGCCCAGAAGGGCATTGGGCCCTTTATTTGGATACTTAGCTTTGACTTACATTCTGCACGGTTGTCTTAAATAAATCCATATACAATGTCATAGGAACTTGTACCATGGATGATTGAATGTCATGAGAATATCCTGTCAAAAATCTATAGTCGGTAGGATTAGGAAGCGTGTCGGTAGGTTTAGAAAGAATAGTGATTATAGGTTTTGGAGGAAATGTTTTTAGCAATAGGGTTTCTGTTAGAGAGTGAATTTAAATGTCAGCACATGTGAAGAGTCAGTCACAATGATAAACTTGGAAAATATTTAGGAAAGCAGATATCAATATAGACATTAGGAAATCAGGCAAAGTATAAAGAGAGTGATAGGATTAGACATTTTCAACAGGCTTGAGGTTGAATATATAATCTTAGCAGGAAACAAATATATAGTCACCAATAGGATTGACATTTGAGAGCGGTAGCAACCTGGACAGGAATGTTTTTAGTAATCCATGCTAACTTTTCATTTAGGCTTTGGTACAATCATAAGTGTGACCTTTGCATTTTGTTTCCAGAATATTACTGTGATAACATGTATATGTAGATCAGGTGACATGAGTATTTATACCACCATTTCTGGGAGCAATATTGTGAAGACGTATAAGTTAGTACTGGGGGTACAAATAGGTGTACCCTGTGTCTATGAATATAGAGATAATGCATGAATAGACCATACTGTGAATAAATAGTATAACTGGTTCCAAATTTAAATAATGGATTGAATTGATATCTGAAAATATACAGAAAATCCTATATTGATATATATATACATTCATTAAAACCAAATATACATCTAATGGTAATATTAGGGTTATGGTTCATCATGAATGATGTGAGAGTTTTGCTTCAAAAGTGATTAGGGAAATCGAAAATAATGTGTTTGGAAAGAAATCTCATGAAAAGACCAGTCAAGAAACATGGAGTTTTACATGTGTTCTGAAGCAGAAAGTGATTGAAACTGAAAAAAATGCCTATAAATTTTCGAATTTGTGGATGAAATATATATCCTATGATGTGCATAAACTGAAGAAATCCCAATGTACCAGTGTTGAATAAAAATGAATTCCAAAGTACACATCATGTCCCATAGGAATCTATTTGTGTTGATGTTAAACTGGGTAAGTTCCTGTAGAAATACAAGAATTTGTATGCACCATTCACTGAAGATAGTTCTCAGTACTAGGAAACAATTATGTATTTAAGGTGTGTGAATATTCCTGAGAATAATCTCGTGAAAAGTTGATTAAAAATACACATACATGAATATGAATTAATTTAGGGAGTGTATAATAAGACAAATATTTTATATTTTGAAAAATCAGGAGAGTATGTATACACACACACACAAACACACACACACAGATTTTAAAAAGTAAAAATATATATGCCAATCGAAATTCACCATGAAATATATATCATTCACAGATCAGAAATATTTATTTTACTGAACAAGGATTTTTCTGTAAAGTTGTTCAACTAGGAAGCTCACCCATTGGTTTAATTTTCAGTTCAAGCAGCGTTTAGGAAGAGTGAACTTTTCTAACAATATGTATCTGCCAAGTGAGCCACCACACAAGAATGTACATGTGATTAAAGGTAGGATTCTATATGTGCATATAAAATTACATGTGCTGAATAGGCTGCAGAGAAAGGGAGTCAGGTATTCAAACATTTGTTAACTTTAGAAATATATGGAGAACTATTTCAACAGAAATTTGACTAGATTTATAACTCCTACTCTATAAAATGCAAAAGGAAGTCCAACTATACAACATACCTCCTCTAAACTGCTTATATTTCTATTCTGTTTCGGTTTTTATTCTCCATAATATTAGGATTAGTTGTCAGAGTCTAGTAATGTAGTGGTTAGTGTCAGGGATACAGTATTTCGAATAAAAATTTGGAAAATGAATCCAATGTGTATGTAAATATATGCTACACAAAAATCTTCCCACTCTCATCCAGAAAAATGCCTTGACATTACCTTCGCCCCAAGTAAGACACAATTAGAGGAGAAGAATTAGAAAATCTGTGAATACATATATTCAACAGAAAATGCTCAGGAGTTCACAATCTTGGAGGTGGTAGAGGAGTTTCCAAAATAAGGGACAGGGTAAACACTCCACAAACATGGAGCTCCGCTGGCCTAAAAACTTCTTGAAAAACTGACTCTGAGTTCGGGCACTTGAAATATATGTTGTTTTCAGGAGCTTTAGCTTCTTTCTAGTGAGACCATCAAACATGGGTCTGCATCTATGTGACCTGGAGGACATGGCATCTTATTTTCCAATGAACATGAGGCAGCAGTGCTGGTTTCTCTCTTTGCAGGTAAACTGTGGCCACTGGGGGCTATGTGTCTCCCCGTGTGGACTGTGAAGCAATTTGGTCATGATCCACTTTTCGTGGTGTTTCTTGCTGCTGCACTGGGAGTTTGGTGTTTGCTTCATGAAATACAAGGAGTTCAACTGGGACACAGTGCTGGAAGGAGTTCTGTCACATGTGGTGGGTCAGTGACTGCAGGAGAATGCACCAACCAGGCTTCTATCCACATAGCTTGCCCCCTTGACCATAGCAACCTGATTCTGAACATTGCCCTGAAACCTCTGCATATAATAATATGCCTTTATATAGAAGGGTCTGCTGGCTGCACCATGTCAGTCACAAGGCATTTGGAATCCAATGGTAGATTCTCATGGCCGTACCACTGATGTTTTATCACACACCTGCCCACCACTGCTCTAGGACCACTACTCAACAGACTCCAACTTACTGGCATCTGTGTTCTACACCATGTTCAGGAAACCCAGTCAATCAAGGCACTGTCTGGTATACTCATGATCAGCAACAGGACATCCAAAGGTTCTTCAGTGCCACCTGATCATGGTAATTTTAAAAATTTCATGATATTTATGTAACCATTCTCAAAGATGAAGTTGGAGGCATTGTGGGTTTCAATAGTTCAGAAACCATTAAATGGTGAGGAAGCTCTTTTCAAAGAAAGCTCTGGAGAACTCTCACAGGGAAGGCTTCCCAAATAGTTGCAAAAAGGTCACTTGAAGCCAGGCCCAATGAGGTCTACAATGTGAGGTCCATGTGTGTTTTGACTCTCAATTGTGGCTGCCAAGTCTTTCAGAATAAAATCATGTGATTCTCTGACTGAGATTCCCAGTGAATGTGGAAAGCCACCCTGAGACTAGATCTCAGTTTCCAAAGGCGACTCTCATGCATGGCCTCCTAAAATCTTAACACAATTCATGGCAATACTCCCCTGAGGTCAGTTCAAGAACTGAGCCTTTATGGGGAATCACACCAGAATTCAACCCAGGTGGAACCAGTCATCTCTCACAATTAAAACCTAAACACTCCCACATGACCCTGATATTCTTCCATATAGACACTCATCATTACCTCTGGCAGGAGGTTTCCATGAGGGGCGCAGCCCAAGACAGTGTCCAAAATAAGCTGCCTTGCCCCTCATTTGCCTAATGTCATGTTGGCCTGGACAGCCTTCCTATGAACCAGGAGTGATCAAATAGGCCTGCCATTAATAGTGCTCCGCTTCTAAAATTTGAGGCCTACTGACTGTGGGGTTTAGATTCTTTTAGGGAATTGGAGGCATGAGAAAACACAAGCACTATGGGCAAGCCACGGCAGAGCTTTGAAGAAACAATTTGACCCAAAGGATCCCTATTCTTCCTTGATGGAAGTCAATACCCTAACAGAGGAAGGCAAGAGAATTCATCCAAAATGACAGCTCTTTTTGCCATTTTGGTTTTGGATGCACATATGGGATTTTTCTTTAGATCCATCAGGTGCTTAGAATCTAAGCCACGGCCTCACACAGGGCCAAGAGGCTGATTCAGACACATCCCTTTCCAAAGCAATTAAGCAAAGAGGCCCAAGAGATGCACATTTATTTCCATTTGAAAACTCTTTTGTTCAGGCTTCCAAAAGTGTTGGCCTGAGGCAAACACCTTCCTGACATTCAGGGCAACAGAACAATGTGTAAGCATAAGGCCCAAAACAGGGTTTCTCCAATGAGATATTCCTGGTCACATTGCTATCTGAGTTTTCTGAGATGCTCGCTATTCCCTTCAGCTATCCAGTACATGGCCATGTCACAGACCTTAGAGGTGGTACATATCTTTGACACAAAACCATGAGCCTATTCTTGATAGTGACCAGAATTGAGGAAGAAATCAGGAACTTAGGAAGATTGCAGGTGTTGCCCATGGATAAGGCAAGCAGCACTCCATTCATAAATTGGGCAGGACGAATGCTGGGAAGCTTTGTACTAGACAGGACACATCCATTGATGCATTCTCTTTTCTAATGTCTACAAGCACTAACACAGTGGGATACACAGACATAGAAACACTCACATTGTCAAAGGACTTAGTTCATTCCAAACCAAACAAACCGCCTTTCCTACCTATTCTGAGAAAATGACACAAAACCACAAACCCCACCCAAACCCACAAATTCAACTCATTCCCTCAAGTCGGTCTGTGACTATTCGGAGTGTCCTCTGACTTGTGGGCCATACTGTGTTCCCCCAAAATGGCCTGTCCTGCCTCAGATTTTATCGCCTTGGCCAACTCTGTGAAGTTGTAAGGAGCCAGCGTTGAGCCACTACCTGCTTTCTCAGGAAAGGACCCTCTTCAGAGCACTCCTGGCATTTGGCCATCCTCACATCAGTAGGTACCAAGAATGACAGACTCTGTCCTTGGTAAATCCAACAAGTGAGCCCACTGCAACTGTGAATGGGACTGGCTCTGGGTGCCTGGCTTCTTGGATCACAAGTTCAGAGAGTTCCATAACCAAGGAAGTTAGGAAGGTCATTCCTTCAGGAACTGAATGAAGTCACTGCCTTGGCAACCACTTTGTCCTAACAGTTGAGATGGAGGCTGCCCCTAATTCCTGAGACACTTTCACAAGTTAGAAGGGTATACCAACCATTGGCACCTGGGAACAGCTGTCCACACAGGCCTGGTTTGGTCCATCTCCTCTACATTAAGGAGAGAGAGTCTGATTCAGACTCAGCCCTTCATCCTGACCAGGTTGTTTGCCATGGAAGATGACTTTTGCTCTCTCCAGTCCTTCATAGCTTCCTACATCTTCTCCAGGGATCATTTCTGCATTGACCTTTGAGGTTTTCAGCAGGTCGAAGATCCCCTACATTCCTGTATTGTAAGAACAAATCTGTCTCTGCTCTTCTGAATACTTAGATTGATGGAACAGTGTATGGTTAGGGTTATTAACATGTTCAATTAAAACCAAAACACTCCCACATGGCCCTCATATTCTTCCATATAGACACTCATCAGTACCTCTGGCTAGAGGTTTCCATAAGGGGTACAGCCCAAGAGAGTGTCCAAAATAAGATCCCTTGCCCCTCATTTGCCTAATGTCAGGGTTTCCTGGACACCCTTCCTGTGAACCAGGATTGATCAAATAGGCCTGCAATTAATAATGCCCTGTTTCTCCATTTTGAGGCCTACTGACTGTGAGGAATAGATTCGTTATGTGATTTGAAGTCATGTGAAACCCAGGCACCTCGTACGGTCTTTGAAGAACTCATTTGACCCTAAAAATCCCTATTCTTACATGATGGAGGTCAGGACCCTAATACAAGAAGCAAGAGACTTCATCCACAATTACTGATCTTTTTGCCATTTTTGTTATGGATGCACACATGGGATCTTTCTTTAGATCCATCAGGTGCTGATAATCTAAGATACAGACTCACACAGAGCCAAGAGGATGATTCAGACACATCCCTTTCTAAAGCAATTAAGCAAAGAGCCACAGGGGATGCTCATTCATTTCCATTTGAAAGCAGTTTTCTTCAGGCTTCACAAACTGGTGGTCTGAGGCAAAGACCTTCCTGACATTCAGGTCAACAGAACAGTAGGTAAGCAAAAAGCACAAAGCAGCATTTCTCTACTGAGACTTTACTGGTCACACTGATATCTGAGTTTTCTGAGATGCTCTCCATTCCCTTCAGCTATCCATTACATTGCCATGTCACAGAGCTCGGAGGTGGTACATATCTTGGACAGAAAAACATGAGCCTATTCTGGAAAGTGGCCAGAATTCAGGAAGAAAACAAGAACTAAGGAAAATAGTAGGTGTTGCTCATCGATAAGGCAAGCCACAGTCCATTCATTAATTGGGCAGGATGTGTGCTGGGATGCTTTCTTCTTGTCTGGACACATGCATTGATGCATTCACTTTTCTAATATCTACAACCACGGACAAAGTGGGATACACAGACATAGAAACACTCACCATGTCAAATGACTTATTAAAAACAGTCCACTCCAAACCAACAAACTGCCTTTCCTACCTATTCTCAGAACATGAGCCAAAACCACAAACTCACATCCACACCCACAAAGGAACATCCTTTACCCAAGTAGGTCTGTGACTATCCAGAGTGTCCTCAGACTGATGGGCCACACTATGTTCCCCAGAAATGGCCTGTCTGTCTTAGATCTGGTCTCCTTTACCAACTCTATAAAGTTGTCAGGAGCCATCGGTGAGTCACTACCTGCTTTCTCAGGAAAGGCCCCTCTTCAGAGCTTTCCTGGCATTTAATCATCCACACATCAGTATGTACCAAGAAATACTGACTCTGTCCTTGGTAAATCCAAACAAGTGAACCCACTGGGAAAGGGACTGGGACTGGCTCTGGGTGCCTGGCTTCCTGGATCCCAAGTTCAGAGAGTTCCATCACCAAGGAAGTGAGGTAGGTCACTTCCTTCAGGAACTGAATGAGGTCACTGCCTTGGCAACCACTTGGTCTTAACATTTGCTTCCAAGGGTTCCATGAGAGAGGCTGCCTCTACTTCCTGTGTCACATTCACAAGTTAGAATGGTATACCAACCATAGGCACCTGGGAACAGTCAGAGTCTGGTAGGGTATGGGTTAGTGTCAGAGATTCAGTATTTCAAATATAAAATAGGAAAATGAATCTAATGTGTATACAAATATTTGCTAGACAAAAATCTTCCTACTGTCCTCCAGAACAATGCCTTGATATTTCCTTCGCCCCAAGTAAGACACAATTAGTGGAGAAGAGTTTGAAAATCTATGAATATATATCTGGAAAGGAAAATGCTAAGAAGTTCACAACCTTGGAGGTGGTAGAGGAATTTTCAAAAGTAAAGGACAGGGTAAACATTCCACAAATATGGAGCTCTGGTGGCCTAATGAATTTTTGAGAAACTGCCTCTTAGCTTGGGACCTTGAAATATTTGTTGTTGTCAGAAGATTTAGCTTCCTTTGTAATGAGACCATCAAAACTGGGTCAGCATCTATGTTACCTGGAGGACATGGTTCCTAATTTTCTATTAAACATGAGGCAGCAGTTCTGAATTCTCTCTTTGTAGGTAAACTGAGGCCACTGGTGTCTAAGTGTCTAACCGTCTGTGAAGCCATTTGGTCATACTCGAATTTTTCTGGTGTTATTTACTGCTGTACTCTGAGATTGGTATTGGCTTCACGAAGTACAAGGAGATAAACTGGGACACAGTGCTAGAGGGAGTACTCTCACGTGTGGTGGGTGAGGGTCTGCAGGAGAATGCACCAACCAAGCTTCTATCCCAAAAAGCTTGCACCCATGTCCATAGCAACCTGATTCTGAACATTGCCCTGAAACCTCTCCATATAACAAGATCCCTTTACTTGTAAGGGTCTTCTGGCTGCACCATGTCAGTCACAAGTCATTTGGAAGCCAATGGAAGATCCATGTGGCCCCACGACAGATGTTTTATCATACACCTGCCAACCACTGCTCTAGGCCCACTACTAAGCAGGCTCCAACTTTCTGGAATCTGTGTTCTACAACATTTTCATTAAACCCAGACAATCAGGGCACTATCTGGTATACTCGTGATCAGCAACAGGCATAAAAAGGTTCTCCAGTGCCACCTGTTCATAGGAATTTCAAAAATTTCATGGTATTTATCTAGCCAATTTTTAAGGATGGAGTTGGAGGCACTGTCGGTTTCAATTCATTCAGGAACCATGAAATAGTGAGGAAGCTCATTTCAATGAAAGCTCGGGAGAACTCTCACAGGCAAGGTTTTCCAAAGAGTGGGCAAAAGGTCAAATGAAGCCAGGCCCATTGAGGTCTACAATTGAGGTCCATGTGTGTTTTGACTCTCAACTATGGCTGCCAAGTTTTTCTGAATAAAGTCATGTGATATCCTGGCTGAGATTCCCAGTGCTCTTTGGAAAGCCATCCTGGGTCTAAATCTCAGTCTCCAAGGGCAACTCTCATGTGTGGCCTCCTAAATTCCCAACACAATTCATGCCAATACTTCTCTGAGATCTTTTCCAGAACTCAGTCTCTAAGGGGAATCACACAAGAGTTCAAGCCCGGGTTGACCCAAGAATCTTTTCCAACCGTAACACAGATGACCACAATTAAACCAAAACACTCCAACATGGCCCTCATCTTCTTCCATATAGACAGTCAGAATAACCTCTGGCTGGAGGTTTCCATGAGGGGCGCAGCCTAAGACAGTGTCAAAAATAAGCTCCCTTGCCCCTCATTTGCCTAAATTCAGGGTGGCTTGGAAACCTTTCCTGTGAACCAGGAGTGATCAAATAGGCCTGCCATTAATACTGCTCTACTTCTCCAATTTGAGGCCTACTCTCTGTAGGTTATAGATTCCTTATGTGAAGTGGGGTCATGAGAAAACCCAAGCACCTATGCACTACCCTCTGAAGGGCTTTGAAGAACCCATTTGAGTGAATCGAGGAGTTGGATGAAAAGTACTTTATATATAGGGTTTTGGTTAGAGAGTGAATGTAAATGTCAGTATATGTTGCCGCAGTCCGGCTGCAGCAGAATAATCGGGGGGTGACGAATGACTTGTGTAGGTTGATGCAGCAGGAGTGGAAGCTGTTTATTGTAAAATAAGAGTGGTATTTAAACATTTTACACAGCTTATCTAATTAGCATAAAATAGATACAGCAGTAAACCAATAAGGATTCTCCACACTTAATGGCTCGCTTTTGTTACTTTACAAACCACTCCCTCTGGCATTTGGCCAGGCACCATGCAGACTTGTTTACAGACCTTAACATTTCTCTGGCAAAATAACAGGTGCCAATCTGACTTGTTTACAGACCTTAACATTTCTCTGGCAAAATAACAGTTGCCAATCTGACTTGTTTACAGACCTTAACATTTCCCCCTTTTGTTTAATTTAAATAAGGACCATAGTGTTTTTTACAGAAACACCATAAATAACCTGCTAGAAACAGAAAGGGAGGATACAAAATGTTACAATTCCAAGCTAATTGATGGCTCCATGCAAGAAGCCCTTGGAAAAATTATACCAGCAATGATACCGTTAGCAAAAATACCGAGTTACAATTTGTTATAGATTACAGTTTGTTATCTCAGTCCAGGTAAAGCAGTGTCTCAATAGATTAACTCACAGTCCAGGTAAATCACAGTCCAGGTAAGTTCTGCAGGCAGCTAGCTTAAGTTGTAGCAGCAGAAACAGCAACAGCTCCGAAGTCTCGTCGGGTTCTCAGCTGAAGTTTTCTCCAGTTCTCAGCAACACTGTAAATTCTTTCACCTTTGTTTTTACCGGCACTGGGAGGAAAACAGGAACTCCGGATGGCTAAAGAAATTCCTGTAGCATTTCACTAAGAAAATAACCTTTGGAACAATTTAGTACATTATCTCAAGGTTTTTTACATTTGAAATAAGCCTTAATAGTACTCATTACTCATCAGCCTCCAAGTGTGGGAGACCCATTGTAGTTACTGGCCTTAGAAATGATCAAACTTCAGGGACGCCAGTAGCGTCTTCTGCCAGTTGTAGCATCCCAGGGCAGCCCCAGATGGCCCCGGGGAGAGTCCCAGACTCAAACTGCTTCCGGGCACAGGGAGCAAAAGCCTGCGAGACTGTGCCTCCAGGTCAGGTCTAGATTTGGGCTCACAGTGGCGATCCGCTCCCCCCGGGCAGCGGGGCGGGGAAGAGCCCGCAACAGCTGCTTGGAAAATTCTTGCTGCGCCCTTATGGACTTGGGCAGGTGGTAGCCGCCTTGTCGATTCATGCACCCTCCGGTATCGAAAAGTATTCAGTAATAGCCTTTTGCTGTAACTTTTTTCCTGATAATCCTTCTTCTTCTGAACTTTCTTCTTTCTGACTAGAGTTTCTGGGCTTTTATCAACACATGCCCTAACTATTCTTGGTTCCACTGGGGTGCCTTTTTCCCTTATCAATTTACTTCTCATCGCTTCCATATTTTCATCATAAAGACAATACAACATTTCAAGACAAAACAAGACACAAACATACTGCATCAATCTTCTCCATTTTCTCGAAATGGCCATTTTTCCTCTCGCCCTATCTGCCTAGGGACGAGCAGATTGCTCCCGTCCTATCTATGGACGGGCAGCTTTTTTCGTCACTTACCCCCGAGTGTCCCGGGGCTCCCCGTAACGGGCCACCATCTGCCGGGCCCGGCTGGCTGGACAAAATATCTGGGGGGGGTGACGAATGACTTGTGTACGTTGATGCAGCAGGAGTGGAAGCCGTTTATTGTAAAATAAGAGCGGTATTTAAACATTTTACACAGCTTATCTAATTAGCATGAAATAGATACAGCAGTCAACCAATAAGGATTCTCCACACTTAATGGCTCGCTTTTGTTACTTTACAAACCACTCCCTCTGGCATTTGGCCAGGCACCATGCAGACTTGTTTACAGACCTTAACATTTCTCTGGCAAAATAACAGGTGCCAATCTGACTTGTTTACAGACCTTAACAATATGTGAAGAGTCAGCAACAGTGATGAACTGGGGAAAATGTGTAGGAAAGCAGATATCAATAGAGACATTAGGAAATCAGGCAAAGTACAAAGTGAGTGATAGAATAAGACATTTTTAACAGGGTTGAGTTTGAATATACAATCTTAGGAAGAAACAAATATGTAGTCACGAATAGGAATGATATTTGAGATCATTAGTGAATCAGGACATGGATGTTGTTAGTAATACATGCTCCCTTTCAATATAGGCTTTGGTACAATCATAAGTGTGACACTTGCATTTTGTGTCAGGAATATTACTGTGATGAATTGTATATGTATATCAGGTGACTAGAGTATTTCTTCCACGAATTTTGAAGCAATATTTTAAAGACTTATAAATTAGTATTGGGGATACAAATAGGAATACCCTGGGTCTATGAATATAGAGATGATTCCTTAATAGACCAAACTGTGAATAAATAATATAACTGGTTCAAACTTTAAATAATGGATTGAATTGATATCTGAATATATACAAGAAATCTTATATTGATACACATACATTCATTCCAACCAGTTATACATCTAATGATAATATTAGCGTTACTATTTATCATGAAGAGTGTGTGAGTTTTGCTTCATAAAGTGATTATGGAAATCGAAAATAATGTGTTTGGAAAGAATCTCACAAAAAAAAAAAACAGTCAAGAAACATGGAGGAATACATGTGTTATGAAGTAGGAAGTGATTGAAAGTGAAGCAAATGCCTATAAATTTGTGAAATTGTGGATGAAATGATATATCCTATAATGTCCATAAACTGAAGAAATAGTAATGTACCAGTGTTGAATAAAAATGAACTTCAAAAAACACATCATGTCCCATTGGTGTCTACTTGCATTGATGTTAAACTGGGTCAGTTACTGTAGAAATATTAGGATTTGTAAGCACCATTCACTGAATTTAGTTTTCAGTACTATGAAATAAATATGTATTTCAGGTGGATGAATATTTCTGAGAATAATTTTGTGTAAAGTTGATTGTAAATCCACATAAACACACATGAGTGAATTTAGGGAGTGTATAATAAGACACATATAATTCATATTTTGGAAAATCTTGAGAGTAGATATCTATATCTATATAGATAGATAGATAGATGGATAGATAATTACATAGATACACACATACACAGACATTAAAATGTAGCCATATATATGCCATTCGAAATTCATCATGAAATATATATCATCCACATATCCAAAAATATTCATTTTACTGAATATTCATTTATGCATAATATTATTCATCTAAGAAATTCACCCATAGGTTGAATTTCTAGTTCCATCAGGATTTAGAGGGAGTGATCTCTTCTCACAATTTGTATCTTCCAAAATAAACGAGCTCACAAGAATGTACGTGTGATACCAGGGAGAATTCTAAATATGCATAAAAAAATACATGTGATGAATAGGCTACAGAGAAAGGGAGACAGAAATTTACATATGTGTTAACTTTAAAAACTAATAGAGAAATATTACAATGAAAAGTTGACTAGATTTATAACACATATCCTTGATAAAGCAGAAGGCAAGTCCAAGTATACACCATGCCTCCTATGAAAGGCCTGTATTTCTGTTCTGTTAGGATTCTTTTTCTCCATCATATTAGGATTAGTATTCAGATTCTAGTACGGTATGGGTTAGTGTCAGGGATTCAGTATTTCAAATGGAAAATAGGAAAATGAATCTAATGTGTATGCAAATATGTGCTACTCAAAAATCTTCCCACTCTCATCCAGAACAATGCTTTGACATTACCTTCGCCCTAAATAAGACACAATTAGTGGAGAAGAGTTAGAAAATGTGTGAATACATATGTGAAAAGGAAAATGCTCAGGAGTTCACAACCTTGTAGGAGGTAGAACAGTTTCCAAAAGTAAGGGAGAGGGTAAACACTCCACAAACATGGAGCTCTGCTGGACTAATGAGTTTTTTAGAAACTCCCTGTGAGGTTGGGCACTTGAAATATATGTTGTTGTCAGGAGCTTTAGCTTCCTTTGTAGTGAGACCGTCAACGCTGTGTCTCCACCTATGTAACCTGGGTGACATCGTTCTTTATTTTCTAGTGAACATGAGGCAGCAGTGCTGAATTCTCTCTATGTAGGTAAACTTTGTCCACTGTGGTCTAAGTATCTAACTGTGTGGTCTGTAAAGCCATTTGGTCATCCTCCACTTTTTTGGTGTTTCTTACTGCTGCACTGTGAGTTTGCTATTGACTTCATGAAATACAAAGAGTTCAACTGGGACACAGGGCTGGAGGGAGTACTCTCACGTGTGGTGGGTGAGGGTCTGCAGGAAAATGCACCAATGTGGCTTCAATCCTTCATAGCTTTTCAACTTGACAATAGCAACCTGATTCTGAACATTGGCAGGAATCCTCTCAATATAAAAAGATGCTTTTACATAAAAGGGTCTGCTGGCTGTAGCATGTCAGTCACAAGTCATTTGGAAGCCAATGGCAGATCCCCATGGCCCAACCACAGATGTTTTTTTTTTTTTTCCCACACCTACACTCCACTGCTCTAGGCCCACTAGTCCACAGGCTCCAACTTTCCGGCATCTTTGTTCTACACCATTTTCATGAAACCCAGTCAATCAAGGCACAGTCTGGTAAAATCATGATCAGCAACAGGACATCCAAAGGTTCTCCAGTGCCACCTGGTCATGGGAATTTCAAAAAATTCATGGTATTTATCTAGATATTTTTCCATAATGAAGTTGGAGGAACTGTGGGATTCAATTTATACAGGAACCATTAAATGGTGAGGAATCTCATTTCAATGAAACCTTGGGAGAACTCTCACAGGCAAGGCTTCCCAAAGAATGGCCAAAAGGTCACATGAAGCCAGGTGCAATGAGGTCTACAATGTGACGTCCATGTGTGTGTTGACTCTCAACTATGGCTGCCAATCTTTCAGAATAAAATCATGTGATACCCTGGCTGAGATTCCCAGTGCTGTGTGAAAAGCCACGCTGGGTCTATATCTCAGTTTACAATGGTGAATCTCATGCGTGGCCTCCTAAAATCCCAACACAATTCATGGCAATACTTCTCTGAGGTCAGTTCCACAACTCAGTCTCTAAGGGAAATCACAACAGTGTTCAAGTCCAGGTGGACCCAGGCATCTCTTCCAACTGCCACACAAATGACAACTAAAACCAAAACACTCCCACATGGCCTTCTTCATGTTTTATATAGACACTAATCAAAACCTCTAGCTGGAGGTTTCCATGAGGGGCGCAGCCCAAGACAGTGTCAGAAATAATCTCCTTTGACCCTCATTTGCCTAAAGTCAGGGTGGCCTGGACAACCTTTATGTGAACCAGAAGTGATCAAAAAGGCCTGCTGCTAATACTGTTCCACTTCTGAAATTTGAGGCCTATTGACGGTCGGGTATAGATTCTTTGTGTGAATTGGAGTCATGGGAAAACCCAAGCACCTATTGTCTAGCCTCTGCAGGGCTTTGGAGAACTCATTTGACACAAATGATCCCTATTCTTACTTAATGGAGATCAGGAATCTTACAGAGGAAGGCGAGAGATTTCATCCACAATGACTGATATTTTTTTCCATTTTGGTTTTGAATGCACACATGGGATAATTCTTTATATCCATCAGGTTCTGACAATCTAAGCCACAGCCTCACAAAAGACTAAGAGGCTGATTCAGACACATCCTTTTCCAAAACAATAAAGCAAAGAGCCACAGGTGATGCCCATTCATTTCTCTTTGAAAACTGTTTTCTTCAGGCTTCACAAAGGGGTGGCCTGAGGCAAAGACTTTCCTGACATTCATGGCAACACAACAATAGGTAATCAAAAGGCTCAAAGCAGGGTTTTTCCACTGAGATATTACTGGTCACACTGATATCTGAGTTTTCTGAGATGATCGCCATTCCCTTCAGCTATCCAGTACATGACCATGTCACAGAGCTTGGAGGTGGTACATATCTTGGACAAAAAACCATGAGTCTATTCTGGAGAATAGCCAGGATTCAGAAAGAATCCAGGAACTTAGGAAGATAGTAGGTGTTGCCCGAGGATAAGGCAAGCCGCAGTCCATTCATTAATTGAGCAGGATGAATGCTGGGAAGCTTTCCACTAGACAGGACACACCCATTGAGGCATTCTGATTTCTAAAGTCTACAACCACTGAGACAGTAGGATACACAGACATAGAAACACTCACATTGTCAAATGACTTACTAGAAACAGTCCACTCCAAACCATACAAACCAACTTTTTTACCTATTCTCAGAACATGAGAAATTACTACAAACCCACACCCACACCCAAAATGCACCTCCTTTCCCCAAGTAGGTCTGTGACTATCTGGAGTGTCCTCTGACTGGTAGGCCATACGATGTTCCCCAGAAATGGCCTTTTCTGTCTCAGATCTGCTCTCCTTGGTCAACTCTGTGAAGTTGTCAGGAGGCAGTTGTGAGTCAATTCCTGTCCTCTCAGGAAAGACCCCTCTTCAGAGCTTTCTTGGTATTTGGCCACACTTATATCAGTAGGTACCAAGAAAGACTGAACTTTGCTTGGTAAATCCAAAGAAGTGAGCCCTCTGGGACTGGGAATGGCTCTGGGTGCCTGGCTTCCTGGATCCCAAATTAAGAGAGTTCCATTAGAGAGGAAATAGGTCAGGTCACTTCCTTCAGGAACTGAATGAGGTCACTGCCTTGGCCACCACTTTGTCCTAACAGTTGCTTCCTACAGTCTCCTGACATGGAGGCTGCCTCTACTTCTTGTGATACTTTCACAAGTTAGAATGGTATAGAAACCATAGTCACCTGGGAACAGCTCTCCACACAGGTCTGGTTTGGTCCATCTTCCCTACATTAAGAAGAGAGAGGCTGACTCAGACACAGCCTTTCATCCTGACCGTGTTTTTTGCCATGGAATATGACTTTTTCTTTCTCAGGTCCTTCATAGCTGCCTACATCTTCTTCAGAGGTCATTTCTGCAAGGACTTTTGAGGTTCTCAGCAGGTGGAAGATCCCCTACCTTCCTTTATTGTTAGACCAACTCTGTCCCTGCTTTCTGTAAAGTGAGATTGAGGGAACAGTGTATGGTTAGGGTTAAACACATGTTCGATTTGGCTTAGGAATCATTCTGCTGGATGAATAATTGTACTGGGAACCTGGGATATTTATAAGAATATAGACATAAAATATAAGTATGAAAACAGAAATCTAGAAAAGATTTGAAGCCCAGAAGGGCATTGCACCCTCAATTGGGATACTTAGCTTGAATAATGTTCTGCACCGTGGACTCAGATAAATTGATATACAATGGCATAGGACCCCAAACCTCAGATGATTGAATGTAGAACAGAACATCCAGTCAAAAATGGATAGTCCATAGGATTATGAAGATAATCAGTATGTTTAGGAAGAATAGTGAGTCTATTAGTTGGACCAAAAGTTGCTTAGCTATAGGGTTTCAGTTAGAGAATGAATGTAAATGTCAGCACAGGTGAAGAGTCAGTCACAATGATGAACTGGCGAAAATATAGGGAAGCAGATATCAATAGAGACATTACGAAATCAGCAAAGTATATAGTGAGTGATAGGATTAGACATTTTCAACAGGGTTCAGTTTGAATATATAATCTTCGGAAGAAACAAATATGTAGTCACCATTATGATTATTATTTGAGAGCATTAGGCAATCTGTCCATGATATTTTTAGTATTCCATGCTCAAGTTCCATTTAGGCTTTGGTAAAACCATAAGTGTGACCTTTGCAATTTGTTTCCAGATTATTACTGTGATAAAATGTTTGTGTATATCAGGTGACATGAGTATTTCTTCCACCATTTCGGGGAGCAATATTTAGAAAACTTATAAATTAGTACTGGAGATATAAATAGGTTTACCCTGTGTTGATGAATATAGAGATGATTCATGAATAGACCATATTGTGAATAAATTATATAACTAGTTCCAACTTTAAATAATGGATCGAATTGATATCTGTAAATATACAGGAAATATTATATTGATATACATACATTCATTGCAACCAGTTATATATCTAATGGGAATATTAGGGTTACGGTTTATCATGAAGAGTGTGTGAGTTTTGCTTCAAACATGATTATGGAATCGAAAATAACGTGTTTTGAAAGAAGTCTAGTGAAAAGACCAGTAAAAAACATAGAGGAATACTTGTGTTCTGCAAGGAGGAGGTGATTGAAAGTGAACAAAATGCATATATATATGAAAACTTGTTGATGAAATGATATATCCTATGATGTCCATAACCTGAAGAAATAGTAATGTACCAGTGTTGAGTAAAAATGAATTTCAAAATACACATGATGTCCAATAGAAATCTACTTGCATTTATGTTAAACTGGGTCAGTTACTCTAGAAATATTAGGATTTGTAAGCACCATTCAGTGAATTTAGTTTTCAGTACTCGGGAACAAATATGTATTTCAGGTGGTTGGATATTTCTGAGAATAATGTTGTGAAATGTTGATTATAATGCCACACACAGGAACATGAATGAATTTAGGGAGTGTATAATAAGACACATATATTTTATATTTTGGAAAATCTGGATATATATATATATGTATATATATATATATATATATATATATATATATATATATATATATATATAGAGAGAGAGAGAGAGAGAGAGAGAGAGAGACAAACATGCACACACACACACACATTAAAATGTAGCAATATATATTCCAATCGAAATTTATAATTTAAAATAATTCCTCCACATATCCAAGAATATTCATTTTACTGAACATGGATTAATGTATAATATTTTTTATTAGGAAGCTCACCCATTGGTTGAATTTTCAGTTCCATCAGTATTTAGGGGGAGTGATCTCTTTTCACAATTTGTATATTTGAAAATCAGTGAGCTCACAAGATTGTACGTGTGATACCAGGTAGGATTCATTATATGCATAAAAAATCTACATGTGCTGATAGGCTACAGAGAAAGGAAGACAGGAATTAACATATGAGTTAACTTTAAAAACTCATGGAGAAATATTACAATGAAAAGTTGACTAGATTTATAACACATACCCTTGATAAAGCATAAGGCATGTCCTAGTTTACACCATGCCTCTTATGAATGGCCTGTATTTGTATTCTGTTATGTTTCTTTTTCTCCATCATATTAGGATAGGTAGTGAGAGTTTAGTAGTGTATGGATTAGTGTCAGGGATTCAGTATTTCAAATGGAAAATAGGAAAATCAATCAAATGTGAATGCAAATATGTGCTAGAAAAAAATCTTCTCACTCTCCTCCAGAACAATGCGTTGACATTAGCTTCATCCCTATTAAGACACGATTAGAGGAGAAGAGTAAGAAAATCTGTGAATACATATCTGGAATGGAATATGCTCGGGAGTTTACAACCTGGGAGGAGGTACAGAAGTTTCCAAAAGTAAGGGACAGGGTAAAGACTCCACAAACATGGAGCTCTGCCAGCCTAAATATTTCTTGAGAAACTGCCTCTGAGGTGGGGCACTTGAAATATATGTTGTTGTCAGAAGATTTAGCTTCCTTTGTAGTGAGACCATCAAAGCTGGGTCTGCATCTATGTGACCTGGAGGATATGGTTTCTGATTTTCCAATGAACTTGAGGCAGCAGTGCTAAATTCTCTCTTTGTAGGTAAACTGTGGCAACTGGGGGCTAAGTGTCTCTCCATGTGGACTGTAAAGCCCTTTGGTCATCCTCCAATGTGTGATTCAAATTATACAGGAACCATTAATATTGAAGAAGCTCATTTCAATGAAAGCTCTGGAGAACACTCACAGGCAAGTCTTCCCAAAGAGTGGCCAAAAGGTCACATGAAGCCAGGCCAATTGAGGTCTACAATGTGAGGTCAATGAGTGTTTTGACTCTCAACTATGGCTGCCAAGTCTTTCAGAATAAAATCATGTAATATCCTGGCTGAGATTTCCAGTGCTCTGTGGAAAGACACCCTGGGCCTTGATCTCAGTTTCCAAGGGTGACTCTCATGCGTGGCCTCCTAAAATCCCAAAACAATTCATGGCAATACTTCTCTGAGGTCAGTTCCAGAACTCAGTCTCTAAAAGGAATCACACCAGAGTTCAAACCCAGGTGGACCTAGTCATCTCTTCCAACCACCACACAAATGACCACAATTAAAATCAAAACACTCCCACATGGCCCTCACCTTCTTCCATATTCACACTCATCAGAACCTATGCCTGGAGCTTTCCATGAGGGGAACAGCCCAAGAGAGTGTCCAAAATAAGCTCCCTTGCCCCTCATTTGCCTAAAGTCAGGGTGGCCTGGACACCCTTCCTGTGAACCAGGATTGATCAATAGGCCTGGTATTCATACTGCTCCACTTCTGCAATTTCAGGCGTACTGACTGTGTTGTTTAGTTCTTTATGTGAATTGGAGTCATGATAATACCCAAGCACCTATGAGATAGCCTCTTCAGGGCTTTGAAGAACTCATTTGACACAAACGATCCCTATTCTCACTTGATAGAGGTCAGGAATATTACAGAGGAAGGCGAGAGGCTTCATCCACAATGACTGATATTTTTCCCATTTTGGTTTTGGATGCACACATGGGATCATTTTTTAGATCGATCAGGTGCTGAAAATCTAAACCACAGCCTCACACAGGGCCAAGAGGCTTATTCAGACACATCCCTTTCAAAAGCAATTAAGCAAAGAGCCAGAGGTGATGCCCACTCCTTACCATTTGAAAACTCTTTTCTTCAATCTTCACACAGATTTGGGCTGAGGCAAAGACCTTTCTGACATTTAGGGAAACAGAACAATAGGAAATCAAAAGGCCCCAAGCAGGGTTTCTCCACTGAGTCTTTCCTGGTCACTCTGATATCTGAGTTTTCTGAGATGCTTGCCATTCCCTTCAGCTATCCAGTACATGGCCATGTCACCGAGGTTGGAGGTGGCACATATCTTGTACAAAAAGCATGAAACTAATGTTGAGAGTGGCCAGAATTCAGGAAATAATGGGAACTAGAAAAATAGCAGGTGTTTCCCATGGATAAGGCAAGCATCAGTCCATTCAGTAATTGGGCAGGATGAATGCTGGGAAGCTTTCTACTAAACAGGAGACACAAATTGTGCCATTTTCTTTTCTAATATCTACAACCAAGCACACAGTGGGATACACAGACATAAAAACAGTCTCCTTTTCAAATGACTTACTAGAAACAGTCAACTCCAAACCAAACAAACCTCTTTTTTTGCCTATTCTCAGAACATGAGACAAAACCACAAACTGACATCCACACACACCAAGGCACCTCCTTCCCCCAAGTAGGTCTGTTACTATCCGGAGTTTCCTCTGACTAGTAGGCCATACGATGTTCCCTAGAAATGGTCAGTCCTGTCTCAGATCTGGTCTCCTTTGCCAATTCTGTGAAGTTGTCAGGAGGCAGTGGTGAGCCATTTCCTGCCCTCTCAGGAAAGGACCATCTTCAAAGCTTTCTTGGCATTTGGCCACCCTCACATCAGTAGGTAACAAGAAAGACTGATTCTGTCCTTGGTAAATCCAAACAAGTGAGAACAGTGGAACTGGGACAGGGACTGACTCTGGGTGCCTGGCTTCCTGAATCACAAAATTCAGAGAGTTACATCACCAAGGAAGTGAGGTGAGGTCACTTACTTCAGTAAATGAATGAGGTCACCGCCTTGGCCACCACTTTGTCCTAACAGTTGCTTCCTAGGGTCTCAGGAAAGGGAGGCTGCCCCTATTTCCTGTGACATTTTCACAAGTTAGAATGGTACAGAAACCATGGGCACCTGAGAACAGCTCTCCACACAGGACTTGTTTGATACATCTTCCCTACATTAAGAAGAGATAGGATGATTCAGACACATCCTTACATCCTGATCGGGTTGTTTGCAAAAGAAGAAGACTTTTGCTGTCTCAGGTCGTTCAAAGCTGCCTACATCTTTTCCAGGGATCATTTCTGCATGGATTTTGAGGTACTAAGCAGTTGGAAGATCTCCTAACTTCCTGTATTGTAAGACCAACTTTGTCTCTGCTCTTCTTTAAAGTGAGATTGAGTGAACAGTGTATGGTTATGGTTAATAGCATGTTTGATTTGGGTTAGGAATCATTTTGTTGCATGAATAATGATATTGGGAACCTGTGATATTTATAAGAATATAGAGGTGAAATATAAGTATGAAAACAGAAATCTAGGTAATATTTGAAGCCCAGAAAGATTTGGGCCCTTGATTGGGATGCTTATCTTGAATTATGTTCTGCACCGAGGTCTCAGTTAAATCAATATACAATGGCATAAGACCCTGTACCTCAGATGATTGAATGTAGAAGAGAACATCCAGTCAGAAAGGGATAGTCTGTAGGATTAGGACGATAGTCAGTTGGTTTAGGAGGAAGAGTGAGTCTAGGATTTGGACCAAAAGTTCTCTAGCAATAGGGTTTCGGTTAGAGAGTGAATATAAATGAAACCAAATGTGAAGAGTCAGGCACAATGATGAACTGGGGAAAATATGTAGGAAAGCACACATCAATAGAGACATTAGGAAATCAGACAAAGTATAACGTGAGTGATAGGATTAGACATTTTCAACAGGCTTGAGGTTGAATATATAATCTTAAGAAGAAACAAATATGTAGTCACCAATGGGGTTGACATTTGAGAGCATTAGGCAACCTGGACATGGATGTTTTTAGTAATCCATGTTCAATTTCCATTGATGCTTTGGTACAATCATAAGTGTGACCTTTTCATTTTGTTTCCAGAATATTACTGTGATAATATGTATATGTATATCAGGTGACATGAGTATTTCTTCAACCATTTCTGGGAGCAATATTTTGAAAATTTATAAATTAGTACTAAGGATACTAATAGGTTTACCCTCTGTTGATGAATATAGAGATGATGCATTAATAGATGATACTGTGAATAAATTATATGACTGGTTCCAGATTTAAATAATGGATTGTATTGATATCTGAAAATATATAGAAAATCTTATATTGATATACATATATTCATTTCAACCAGTTATATATCTAATGGTAATATTAGGGTTACCGTTTATCATGAATAGTGTGTGAATTTTGCGTCAAAATGATTATGGAATCGAAAAAAATATGTTTAGAAAGAAGTCTAGTGAAAAGACCAGTCAAGAAACATGGAGGAATATATGTGTTCCGAAGAAGAAAGTGATTGAAAGTGAACCAAATGTTTATAAATTTGTGAACTTGTGAATGAAAAGATATACCTTATGATGTCCATAAACTGAAGAAATAATAACGTACCAGGTTTCAAAAAAATGAACTTTAACAAAAACATCATATCCCATTAAAATCTACTTGCATTGATGGTAAACTTGGTCAGTTACTGTAGAAATATTAGGATTTGTTAGCACCATTCCCTGAAGTTAGTTTTCAGTACTAGGAAACAAATGTATTTTAGTGGATTTGTATTTCTGAGAATAATCTTGTGAAAAATTGATTATAAATCCCCATACAGGAACATGAATGAATTTAGGCAGTGTATAGAAAGACACATATATTTCATATTTTGAAAATCTGGAGTCTATATATATATATATATATATATATATATATATATATATATATATATATATATATATACATAGACACACAAACACACACACATTATAATGTAGCAATATATATGCCAGTCAAAATTCATCATGAAAAGTAACTCATCCGCATATCCAAAAATATTCATTTTACTGAACATGGATGTATGTATTATGTTGTTCATCTAGGAAGCTCACTCATGGGTTGAATTTTCAGTTCCAACAGCGTTTAGGAGGAGTGATCTCTTCTCACAATTTGTATCTGCCAAGTCAGCCACCTCAGCAGAATGTACGTGTGAAACCAGGTAGGATTCTATTTGTGCATATAAAAATACATGTGCTTAAAAGACTACAGATAAAGAAAGGCAGGAATTCACATATTTCTTAACTAAAAACACATGGAGAATTATTTCAAAAAATAATTGACTAGATTTATAACTCCTACCTTATATCGTGCAAAAGGCAAGTACAACTATACACCATGACTCTTCTGAACTGCTTGTATTTCTATTCTGTTTGGGTTATTTTTCTCATCATATTAGTATTAGTAGTAAGAGTCTAGTAGAGTATGGGTTAGTGTCAGGGATTCAGTATTTCGAATGAAAAATTGGAAAATGAATCCAATGTGTATGCAAATGTGTGCTAAAAAAATCTTCCCCCCTCTCATCTAGAACAATGACTTGACATTACCTTTGCCCCAAGTAAGTCACAATTAGTGAAGAAGAGTTAGAAAATCTGTGAACACATATCTGGAATGGAAAATGCTCATGAGTTCACAACCTTGGAGGTGGTAGAGGAGTTTCCAAAAGTAAGTGACATGGTAAACACTCCACAGACATGGAGCTCTGGTGGCCTAAACACTTCTTGAGAAACTGCCTTTGAGGTTGGGCACTTGAAATATACGTTGTTTTCAGGAGCTTTAGCTTCCTTTATAGTGAGACCATCAAAGCTGGGTCTGCATCTATTTGACCTGGAGAACATGGTTTCTGATTTTCCAATGAACATGAGGCAGCAGTGCTGAATTTTCTCTTTGTAGGTAAACTGTTGCCACTGGGGGATAAGTTTCTCCCCGTGTGGACTGTGAAGCCATTTGGTCATTTTCCAATTTTTGTGGTGTTTCTTGCTGCTGCACTGGTAGTTTGGTATTGGCTTCACGAAATACATGGAGTTCAACTGGGACACAGTGCTGGAGGGAGTTCTGTCACGTCTGGTAGGTCAGGGTCTGCAGTAGAATGTAGCAACCAGGATTCTATCCCACATAGCTTGCCCCCTTGACAATAGCAACCTGATTTTAAACATTACCTTGAAACTTATCCATATAACAAGATGCCTTAATATAGAATGGTCTGCTGGCTGCACCATGTCTGTCTCAAGCCATTTGAAAGACAATGGCAGATCCACATGGCGCTGCCACAGATATTTTATCACACACCTGCCCACCACTGCTCTAGGCCCACTACTCAGCAGGCTCCAAATTACTGGCATCTCTGTTCTACACATTTTCATGAAACCCAGTCAATCAAGGCACTGTCTGGTATACTCATGATCAGCAAAAGGACATCCAAAGTTTCTCCAGTGCCATCTGGTCGTGGGAATTTCTAAACATTCATGGTATTTATCTAGCCATTTTTCACAGATGAAGTTGTTGGCACTGTGGGTTTCAATTCATTCAGGAACCATTAAATGTTGAGGAAGCTCATTTCAATAAAAGATCTGGAGAATTCTCACAGGCAAGGCTTCCCAAAGAGTGGCCAAAAGGTCACAAGAAGCCAGGCCAATTGAGGTATACAATGTGAGGTCCATGTGTGTTTTGACTCTCAACTATGGCTGCCAAGTATTTCAGAATAAAATCATGTGATATCCTGGCTGAGATTCCCAGTACTCTTGGGAAAGCCACCCTGGGCCTAAATCTCAGTTTCCAAGGGCGACTCTCATGTGTGGCCTCCTGAAATCGCAACACAATTCATGGCAATACTTCTCTGAGGTCAGTTCCAGAACGCATTCTCCAAGGGGAATCACACCAGTGTTAAAGCCCAGTTGGACTCAGTCATCTATTCCAACTGCCACACAAATGACCACAATTAAAACCAAAACACTCCCACATGGCCCTCATCTTCTTCCACATAGACACTCCTCATAACCTCTGGCTAGAGTTTTCCTTAAGGGCGCAGCCCAAGACAGTGCCCAAAATAAGCTCCCTTGCCCCTCATTTGCCTAAATTCAGGATGGCCTGTACACCCTTCCTGTGAACCAGGAGTGATTAAATAGACCTGCCATTAATACTGCTCCACTTCTCCACTTTGAGGCCTTCTTACTGTGGGGTTTAGATCCTTCTTTTTTAAAAATATTTGAAATTTAATTGGAAAGTTAAAAAATGTATTGCAGAATATTAAATTTCTTATGGAAAAGCCTTCATCTTGTTTGTGAAGGAAACCTTGATGCCTTGCCAATCTGGTTATATGGAGACACTCAAAAATTTCTGTTACATACTACATGGATGAATGGCTACAGCACATAGTTTTTTTCAAACTGAAAGGCAGATAACAGCAAGTAAGATAACAAATAAAAGACAATTTTATTAAAAAATAAAGTTGAAAAATGTCTCAAATATTGGAAATTAAATTCCTTTTTTTCTTTTTTTTTGGATGTTCAAAACATTATAAAGCTCATGCTATATCATCTTTCATACATTTGACTCAATTGGGTTATGAACTCCCTTTTTACCCCAATACAAATCGCAGAATCACATAAGTTACAAACTCACTCATTTTTACATAATGGCATATTAATGATTGTTGTATTCTGCTTCCTTTCCTATCCCCTACTATCCCCTCCCCTCTCCTCCCATCTACCCTCTCTACCTCATCTGCTGTTGTTCAATTCTCTTCCTTGTTTTCCCCCCTTTCCCCTCACAACCTCTTATATGTAATTTTGTGTAACATTTAGTGTCTCCTACCATTTCCATATGCTTTCACTTCTCTCTCCCTTTCTCTCCCCCCCTCATCTCCGTTTAGTGTTTATGTTTTCCTCATTCTCTTCTTCCCTGTTCTGTTGTTATTTGCTCTCTTTATATCAAAGATAACATTTGGCATTTGTTTTTCAAGGATTGGCTAGCTTCGCTTAGCATAATCTGTTCTAATGCCATCCATTTCCCTTCACATTCTATGATTTTGTCATTTTTTAGTGCTGCATAATACTCCACTGAGTATAGAAGCCCCCTTTTTTATCCATTCGTCTATTGAAGGTCATCTAGGTTGGTTCCACAGTGTAGCTATTGTGAATTGTGCCGCTATGATCATTGATGTGGCACTATCCCTAAAGTGCGCTCTTTTAAGATCCTCAGGGAATAGTCCGAGAAGGGCAATAGCTGGGTCAAATGGTGGATCCATTCCCAGCTTTCCCAGGAATCTCCGTACTGCTTTCCAAATTGGCCTCAACAATTTGCAGTCCCACCAGCAGTGTACAAGTGTACCCTTTTCCCCACATCCTCACCAAAACTTATTGTTGTTTGATTTCATAATGGCTGCCAATCTTACTGAAGTGAGATGATATCTTAGGGTGGTTTTGACTTGCATTTCCCTGACTGCTAGAGGTGGTGGGCATTTTTTCATGTACTTGTTGATGGATTGTATGTCCTCCTCTGTGAAGTGTCTTTTCAGGTCCTTGGCCCATTTGTGGATTGGGTTATTTGTTATCTTATTTTTTAATTTTGTGAGTTCTTTGTATATTATAGATATTAGGGCTCTATCTGAAGTGTGAGGGGTAAAAATTTGTTCCCAGGATGTAGGCTCTCTATTTCCCTCTCTTATTGTTTCTCTGGCTGAGAAAAAAACTTTTTAGTTTGAGTAAGTCCCATTTGTTGATTCTCGTTATTAACTCTTGTGCGATGGGTGTCCTATTTAGGAATTTGGAGCCCAACCCCACGGTATGTACATCGTAGCCAACATTTTCTTCTATCAGACTCAGTGTCTCTGATTTTATATTTAGCTCGTTGATCCATTTTGAGTTAACTTTTGTGCATGGCGAGAGAAAGGGATTCAGTTTCATTTTGTTGCATGTGGATTTCCAGTTTTCCCTGAGCCATTTGTTGAAGATGCTATCCTTCCTCCATTGCATGCTATTAGGCCCTTTATCAAATATAAGAAAGTTGTAATTTTGTTGATTGGTTTCTGTGTCCTCTATCTGTACCATTGGTCCACCTGCCTGTTTTGGTACCAGTACCACGCTGCTTTTATTACTATTGCTTTGTAGTACAGTTTGAACTCTGGTATCTCTATAATTCCAGATTCACACTTCCTGCTTAGAGTTGCTTTTGCTATTCTGGGTCTTTTGTTTTTCCATTAGAATTTCATGATTGCTTTATCTTTTTCTACAAGAAATGCTGTTGGGATTTTGATTGGCATCGCTTTAAACCCGTAGAGAACTTTGGGTAATATCGCCATTTTGATGATGTTAGTTCTGCCTATCCATGAACAGGGTTCATTTTTACATCTTCTAAGATCTTCTTTTATCTCTCTCTTAGTTCTGTAGTTTTCGTTATATAAATCTTTCACCTCTTTTGTTAGGTTTCTTCCCAAATATCTTATTTTATTTGAGTATATTGTGAATGGAGTGGTCCCTCATTTCCATTTCAGAAGTTTTGTTGCTGATATACAGGAATGACTTTGATTTACGCGTGTTGATTTCATATCCTGCCACTTTGCTGAATTCATTTATTAACTCTAGCCGTTTCTTTGTAGACCCTTTTGGGTCTGTTAAATATATTATCATGTCATCTGCAAATAGCGATAATTTAAATTCTTCTTTTCCTATTTTAATGCCATTGATTTCTTGTGTCTGTCTAATTGCTCTGGCTAGTATTTCAAGAACTAATTTGAATAGAAGTTGTGATAGAGGGCATCCCTATCTTGTTCCAGATTTTAGAGGGAATGCCTTCAGTTTTTCTCCATTTAGGATGATGGCAGCCTGAGTTTTAGCATATATAGCTTTTAAAATGTTGAGGTAAGTTTCTGTTATCCCTAGTTTTTCTAGTGTTTTGAGCATAAAGGGATGCTGAACTTTGTCAAATGCTTTTTCTTCATCTATCGAGATGATCATATGGTTCTTGTCTTTAAATCTATTGATGTGGTGAATGGTATTTATTGATTTCCGTATATTGAACTATCCTTGCATCCCAGGGATGAATCCTACTTGATCATGTTGCACAATTTTTTTCATATGCTTTTGTATTCGATTCGCCAGGATTTAATTGAGAAGTTTTTCATCGAAGTTCATTAGAGATATTGGTCTGTAGTTTTCTTTCTTTAAAGTGTCTTTGTCTGGTTTCGGGATCAGGGTGATGTTGGCCTCATAGAATGAATTTGGAAGAGCTCTTTCTTTTTGTATTTCTTGAAATAGCATAAAAATATTGGTATTAATTCTTCTTTGAAGGTTTTGTAGAACTCTGCTGTATACCCATCCTTTCCAGGGCTTTTTTGGTTGGTAGTCCTTTGATGGCTTCTTCTATTTCTTCCTTTGTTATTGGTCTCTTTAAATTGTGTGTGTCTTCCTGACTCAATCTGGGCAGATCGTATGACTCAAGACATTTATCGATATCTTCACTATCTTTTATTTTATTGGAATATAGTGTTTCAAAATACTTTCTAATTATCTTCTGTATTTCTGTAGTGTCTGTTGTGATATTGCCTTTTTCATCCCGTATGTTAGTGATTTGAGTTCTCTCTCTTCTTCTCTTCATTAGCATGGCTAAGGACCTGTCGATCTTATTTATTTTTTCAAAGAACCAACTTTTAGTTTTATCAATTTTTTCAATTTTTTTGTTTCAATTTTGTTGATTTCTGCTCTAAATTTAATTATTTCTTGTCTTCTACTACATTTGCTGTTGTTTTGCTCTTTCTTTTCTAGGGTTTTGAGGTGTAGTGTGAGTTCATTTATTTGTTGGTTTTTCTTTTTTTGAGGAAAAAACTCCAAGAAATGAATTTCCCTCTTAAAACTGCTTTCACTGTGTCCCATAGATTCTGGTACATTGTGTCTGTATTGTCATTTGTCTCCAATAATTTTTTTAACTCCTCCTTTATGTCTTCTGTCACCCATTGATCATTCAGTAACATGTTGTTCATTTTCCATGTGATGTAGGATTTTTCCTTCCTTCTTTTATCATTGATTCCCAGTTTCATTTCATTATTATCAGATATGGTGCGTGGTATTATTTCCATACCTTTATATTTACTAAGAATTGCCGTATGGCATAATATATCTTTGAGTAGGATCCATGTGCTGCTACGGAGAAGAACGTGTATCCACTTGATGATGGTTGATATATTCTATATATGTCAGTTAAGTCTAGGTTATTGATTGTGCTTTTGAGTTCTATAGTTTCTTTATTCAGTTTCTGTCTAGAGGATCTGTCTAATGCCGAGAGTGGTGTGTTGAAGTCACCCATAATTATTGTGTTGTAGTCTATTTGACTCTTGAACTTGAGGAGAGTTTGTTTTATGAACGTTGCAGCTCCATTGCTTGGTGCACACAAATTGATAATTGTTATGTCTTGTTGGTGGATGGTTCCTTTTAACAGAATATAGTGTCCTTCTTTATCCCTTTTGATTAACTTAGGTTAGAAGTTGATTTTATTCCATATGAGTATGGCCACTCCTTCTTGCTTCTGAGGGCCATGTGGGTGGTATGATTTTTCCCAAACTTTTACCTTTACCCTGTGTATGTCTTTTCCTATCATATGAGTCTCCTGAAGGCAACATATTGTTGGATTTGTTTTTTTGATCCACGGTACTAGCCCATGTATCTTGATTGGTGAGTTTATGCCATTAACATTTAAGGTTACAAATGTAATATGATTTGTACTTACAGTCATGTTTATTTATTTATTATATTTTAGTTTGGCTAGTTTTTACTTTTATGGTTATTTTCCTGCCCCTTTTCTGAGGTACCTCCCACTGTTAGTTTTGAGCACTATTTTTCAATTCTTCTTCTTGTAGTATTTTGATCAAAATGCTTTGCAGTGCTGGTTTTCTGGCTGTGAATTCTTTTAGCTTTTGTTTCTTGTGAAAGACTTTAATTTCATTTTCAAATCTGAAGCTTAATTTTGCTGGATACAGTATTCTTGGTTGGAATCCATTATTTTTCAGCATTTGAAATACATTGTTCTAGGATCTTCTCTCTTTCAATGTCTGTGATGAAAAATCAGTCGTTAACCTAATTGGTTTACCCCTGAATGTAATCTGCCTCCTTTCTCTTATAGCGCTTAATATTCTCTCCTTTTTCTGTATGTTGGCTATCTTCATAATTATATGTCTTGGAGTTGGTCTATTATGGTTTTGAATGTTTGGGATCTTGTAGGCTTCCAGGATTTGGCAATCCAATCCATCTTTCATCTCTGGGATGTTTTCTAGAATTATTTCATTTAATATGTTGTCCATTCCTTTGGTTTGAATCTCTATGCCTTCTTCTATCCCGATGAAGTTTTTATTTATTTATTTATTTTTATGACATCTCATATCTCTTGAATAGATTGCTTGAGGGATTTAAGCATCTTTTCTGTGTTGACTATATTTTTTCAAGTTGATAAACTTTGTCTTCATTATCTGATGTTCTGACTTCTACTTGATCTAGTCTATTTGTAATATTCTCGTTAGAGTTTTTAATTTGGTTTATATTTTCCTGCATTTCTAGAATTAGTGTTTGAATTTTTTTAAGATCTCTATCTCCTGGTAAAGCTCGTCATTTACCATTTGAATTTGTTTGTTTAATTCATTTTCAAAATATACTTTTATTCCTTGGACTTGCTGCCTCATGTCTTCTCTAATATTCCTTTCCATCTGAGTTAGGTATGCCTTGAGTTCTTTTCCTATCCCTGTTTCTGATGCTTCTAGGTCCTCCTGTAGAATTAAGTTGTCTTGCATTGTTTGTACTCCTTTTTTCCCTTGTTTTTTCATGATGTTCACGTTACTTTCCAGCTCTATTTGATTGCTGTGTTTCTGCTTTATTCTATAGATTTGTTTTGGTGTTGTATATCTCTGTTGTCTCTCTTTTGTGTTGGTAGACTATGCCTGCTAAAGTGGATTCCACTTTGAAGTAATTCCGAAGGCCGAGCTCCAGTGACGTCACCTCTCTCTTTTGGCGGGCCCCAGGCTCCTTGTCAAGGTGTGCGAATACGGGGGTGTGACTCGACTGTCTCTGGTTGGTTTCAGCTCTGGGTCACTGGCGGGCATGCAATCTCCAGCTGCCCAGTCGTGCGGTCGGTGGCTGGCGGGCAGGCGGTCTCCAGCTGCCCAGTCACGCGGGCAGCAGGTGGGCTGTCACTGGCGGGTGGGCGATCTCTAGCAACCCAGTCGTGCGGTCGGTCAGCGGCGGGGGGCGTTCGCCAGCTGCCTAGTCATGCGGGCAGCCAGTGGACTGTCGCCTGCGGGCCTGCAGTCTCCAGCTGCCCAGTCACATGGGACTGGCCTCTAGTCCCCTGGTTTCTCCTGCTAGTCCTGGTTTCTCCTGCTAGACCAGATTTCCCCTGAGTGATGTCTCTCAGCAGTTCGAACTATACTCTGGGCCTGCCGATTGTTGGGTGTGGAGGGTATCTATTGGGAACTCAGACACTCTATTGTTTTTTTTTTTTCCGCTTGCCCCTCCCCCAGCACTGGTTAGACAGGTTTCAATTTTGCCACTGATGCGAGGGGAATTGAAAGTTTGGTGTCTCTAGTTTTACCCACGTCTTTATGCAGGCTCGCTCTGATAATCCCTCCCCCAGAAAGCCTAGGAGAGATTTTATGCGAATTCCCCGCTGTATGAGAGATGAGCTGAGTAACATACACCTGTTTTATTGTTGCAATCTGTTGGAGAGTGGCGGTGGTTACTTCAGCTCTTCAAGATGGTGGCCGCTGGTTTTCTTGGTGGAGTTTCCTTTGTGGGGGATAGAACTTTACCACTTCCTTCCCCGTCTGAAATCCTGAACTCAGCCCGGGGCTCAGTGGGGGCTCTACCTGCATGATTCCACAGAATCCGCAGCAACATTTCTCCCTACTTTCAGGTCGCTTCTCAGTGGTGCCCCACCATCTGTAACAGCGGGCCTGGCTGCACGATTCAATCAGCCCGGTTCTCCGGTCGCACAGTTGGCTATTAGGAACCCCGGCATTCTATTGTTTTGATTTTTTCCTCTTGCCCCTCCCCCAGCACTGGCTAGACAGGTTTCATTTTTACCGCTGATGGGAGGGGGAGTTAAAGGTCAGTTGCCTCTAGTTTTCCCCCATTTTTATGCAGGCTCGCTCTCATCATCTCTCCCCCGGAAAGCCTATAAGAGATTTTATGCGAAATCCACGATGTATGGGAGATGAGCTGAGTAACACACACCTGTTTTATTGTTGCAATCTGTAGGAGAGTGGCTGTGGTTACTTCAGCTCTCCAAGATGGTGGCCGTTGGTTTCCTTGGAGGAGTTTCCATTTTGGAAATTATAACTGTACCACTTTCTTCTCCATCTGAAATCCTGAACTCAGCTAAGGCCTCAGTGGGGGCTCTACTGGCAGGATTCCACAGAATCCGCTTCAACGTTGCTCCCTGCTTATTGGTCCCATCTCAGTGGTGCCGCGCCGTCTGTAGCCACTGGGCGAGCCATGCGGATCAGTCAGATCGGATCTTGGATTGCACAGTTGGCTCGTGTTTGAGACTCAATTACCGAACCATTGTGCTAGAAATCCTTCTTATAGGTTTTGGTGCACCCCCATTTTGCTGTAATTTTCTAACAAGATAGTTTTTTGTCGTTCTAACTCATTATTCACGGGTGCAGTGGTGCGGTACACTGGGTGTGATGCACTCTATTCACGGCCATCTTGCAATGATGAAATATTACAATTTGTATGCACCATTTACTGAAGTTTGTTTTCAGTATTAGAAAACAAATATGAATTTCAGGTGGATGAATATTTCTGAGAATAATCTTGTGAAAAGTTGATTATAAATCCACATACATGAATATAATTAATTTTAGGGAATGTATTATAAGACGCATACATTTCATATTTTGAAAAATCTGGAGAGTATATATATATATATATATATATATATATATATATATGTACACACACACACACACACACACACACACAGACATTAAAAAGTAGCAATATATATGCCGATCGAAATTCATCATGAAATATATATCATCCACATATCCAAAAAAAAATTCATTTTACTAAAAACGGATTTATGTATAATGTTGTTCAACTAGGAAGCTCACCCATCGGTTGAATATTCAGTTCCAACAGCGTTTAGGAGAAGTGAGCTCTTCTCACAATTTGTATCTGCCAAGTCACCCACCTCAGAAGAAGGTACGCGTGATACCAGGTAGGATTCTATATGTGCATATAAAAATACATGTGCTGAATAGGCTACAGAGAGACAGGAATTCACATATTTCTTAACTTCAAAACACATGGTGAACTATTTCAATAAACATTGACTATATTTATAACTTCTACTCTATATAATGCAAAAGGGAAGTCCAACTATACACCATGCCTCCTCTGAACTGCTTGTATTTCTATTCTGTTTGGGTTACTATTCTCCATCATATTAGGATTAGTAGTCAGAGTCTAGTAGGGAATGGGTTAGTGTCAGCGATTCAGTATTTCGAATGGAAAATAGAAAAATAAACCCAATGTGTTTTCAAATATGTGCTACACAAGAATCTTCCCACTCTCATTCAGAACAATGCCTTGATATTACCCTCGCCTGAAGTAATGCACAATTAGAGGAGAAGAGTTAGAAAATCTGTGAACACATATCTGGAATAGAATATGCTCAGGAGTTCACAAGCTTGGAGGTGGTAGAGGAATTTCCAAAAGTAAGGGACATGGTAAACACTCCACAAACATGGAGCTCTGCAGGCCTAAAGACTTCTTGAGAAACTTCCTCTAAATTTGGGCATTTGAAATATATGTTTTTGTCAGCAGCCTTAGCTTCCTATGTAGTGAGAGCATCAAAACTGGGTCTGCATCTATCTGACCTGGAGGACATGGTATCTTATTTTTCAATGAACATGAGGCAGCAGTGCTGAATTCTCACTTTGAAGGTAAACTGTGGCAACTGGGGTCTAAGTGTCTCTCCGTGTTGACTGTGAAGCCATTTGGTCACCCTCTAGTTTTCCTTGTGTGTCTTGCTGCTGCACTGGGAGTTTGGTATTTGCTTCATGAAATACAAGGAGTTCAACTGGGACATATTGCTGGAGGGAGTTCTGTCACATGCGGTGGGTCAGGATCTGTAGGAGAATGCACGAATGAGGCTTCTATCCCACATAGCTTGTCCCCTTGACCATAGCAACCTGATTCTGAACATTGCCCTGAAACCTCTCCATATAACAAGATGCCTTAACATATAAGGGTCTGCTGGCTGAGCCATGTCAGTCACAAGCCATTTGGAAGCCAATGGCAGATTCACATGGCCCCAGCACAGATGTTTTATCACACACCTGCCCACCACTGCTCTAGGCCCGCTACTAAGCAGGCTCCAACTTACTGGCATCTCTGTTCTACATCATTTTCATGAAACCCAGTCAATCACGCATTGTCTGGTATACTCATGATCAGCAAACGGACATCAAAAGGTTCTCCAGTGCCACCTGGTCATGAAAATTTTAAAAATCCATGGTATTTATCTAGCCATTTTTCCAGGATGAAGTTGGAGCACTATGATTTTCAATTCATTCAGGAACCATTAAATGTTGAGGAAGCTCATTTCAATGAAAGCTCTGGAGATCACACAGGCAAGTCTTTTAAAAAAGTGGCCAAAAGGTCACATGAAGCCAGGCCCATTGAGGTCTACAATGTGAGATCCATGTGTATTTTGATTCTCAATTATGGCTGCCAAGTCTGTCAGAATAAAATCATGTGATATCCTGGCTGAGATTCACCGTGCCTTGTGGAAAGCCTTCCTGGGCATACATCTCACTTCCAAGTGTTACTCTCATGCATGGCCTCCTAAAATCCCAACACAACTCATGGCAACACTTTTCTGAGGTCAGTTCCAGAACTCAGTCTCTAAGGAGAATCACACCAGAGTTCAAGCCCAGGTGGAGCGAGTCATCATTTTCAACTGTCCAACTAATAACCACAATTAAAACCAAAACACTTCCACATGGCCCTCATCTTCTTCCATATAGACACTCATTATAACCTCTGGCTGGAAGTTTCCATGAGGGGCACAGCCAAAGAAAGTGTCCAAAATATGCTCCCTTGTACCCTCATTTGCTTAAAGTCGGGGTGGCCTGAACACCTTCCTGTGAACCAGGAGTGATCAAGTAGGCCTGCCATTAATAGTGCTCTCTTTCTCCAATTTGAGGAATACTGACTGTGGGGTTTAGATTCTTCATGTAAATTGGAAACATGAGAAAACCCAAGCACCTTTGAGCTTCCCTCTTCAGGGCTTTGAAGAACTCATTTGACCCAAAGGATCCCTATTCTCACTTGATGGAGGTCAGGAACCTTACAGAGGAAGGCGAGAGACTTCATCCACAATGACTGCTCTTTTGGCCATTTTGGGTTTGGATGAAAACATTGGATCCATCTGGTGCTGAGAATCTAACTACAGCCTCACACAGGGCCAAGAGGCTAATTCAGACACATCCATTTCCAAAGCAAATAAGCAAAAAGCCACAGGTGATGCCCATTCATTTCCATTTGAAACTGTTTTCTTCAGGCTTCACAAAGGAGTGGCCTGAGGCAAGGACCTTCCTGAAATTCAGGGCAATAAACAATAGGTAAACAAATGGCACAAAGCAGGGTTTCTCCACTGAGACTTTCCTGGTCACACTGATATATGAGTTTTCTGAGATGCTCGCCATTGCCGTCAGCTATCCAGTACATGGCCATATCACTGAGCTTATAGGTGGTACATATCTTGGACACAAAACCATGAGGCTATTCTGGAGAGTGGCCAGAATTCAGGAAGAAAACAGAAACTTCAGAAGATAGCAGGTGTTGCCCTTCAAAAAGGCAAGCCACAGTCCAATTATAATTTGGGCAGGATGAATGCTTGGAAGCTTTCTATGAAACAGGACACATCCATTGATGCATTCTATTTTCTAATGTCTACAATCACGGACAGAGTGAAATACACAGATATACAAGCACTCGCCTTGTCAAACGACTTACTAGAAACAGTCAATGCCAATCCAAAGAAACAGCCTTTCCTACCTATTCTCAGAACATGAGACAAAACCAAAAACACACACCCACACCCACAAAGGCACCCTCTTTGCCCAAGTAGGTCTGTGACTATCCAGAGTTTTCTCTGAATGATGGGCCACATTATATTCCCCCAAAAGTGCTTCTCCTGTCTCAAATCTGGTCTCCTAGGCCAACTCTGTGAAGTTGTCAGGAGTCATAGGTGAGCCTCTCCCTGCTTTCTCAGGTAAGGCCCCTCTTCAGAGCTTTCCTGGCATTTGGACATCCTCACATCTGTAGGCACTAAGAAAGACTGACTCTGTCCTTGGTAAATTGAAACAAGTGAGACCACTGGGACTGGGACTGCGACTGACTCTGGGTGCCTCTATTCCTGGATCACAAGTTCAGAGTTCCATCGCCAAGGAGGTGAGGTGAGGTCACTTGCTTCAGAAACTCAATGAGGTCACTGCCTTTGCAACCTCTTTGTCCTGACAGTTACTTCTAAGGGTCCCATGAGATGGAGGCTCTCCCTACCTCCTGTGACACTTTCACAAGTTAGAATGATATATCAACCATAGGCACCTGGGAACAGCTCTTCACACAGGCCTTGTTTGGTCCATCTTCTCTACATTTAAAAGAAAGAGGTTGTTGGTTGATTCAGTCACATCCCTTCATCCTGACCAGGTTGTTTGCCATGGAATTTGACTTTTTCTCTCTCAGGTTCTTCATAGCTGCCTACATCTTCTCCAGGGATCATTTGTGCATGTACCTTTTATGTTCTCAGCAGGTGGAAGATCCCCTACATTCCTTTATTGTAAGACCAACTCTGTCCCTCCTCTTCTGTAAAGTTAGATTGAGGTAACAGTGTATGTTTAGGGTTAATATCATGTTTGATTTGGGTTAGGAATCTCTCTGCCTGATAAATAATGGTATTGGGAACCTGTGATATTTATAAGAATATATAGGTGAAATACAAGTATGAAAACAGAAATCTAGGTAAGACTTGAAACCAGAAGGGCATTGGGCCCTTGTGTGGGATACTTAGGTTTGAATTATGTTCTGCATAGATGTCTCAGATAAATTGAAATACAATGGCTTAGGACCTTATACCTTGGATGATTGATTGTCGAAGAGTACATCGAGTCAAAAAGCCAGAGTCAGTAGGATTAGGAAGATAGTCAGTAGGTTTAGAAATAAGAGTGAATATAGGATTTGGGCCAAAATTTCTTTAGCAATAGCCTCTAGGGTAGACAGTGAATGTATATGTCTGCATATGTAGTGTCAGACACAATGATGAACTGGGGAAAATATGTAGAAAAGCAGATATCAACAGAGATATTAGGAAATCAGGCAAAGTATAAAGTGAGTGATAGGATTAGACATTTTCAACAGGCTTGAGGTTTAATATATAATCTGAGGAAGAAACAGATATGTAGTCACCAATAGGATTTACATTTGAGAGCATTAGGCAACCTGGACACTGTTGTTCTAGTAATCCATGCTCATTTTACATTTAAGCTTTGATACAATCATGAGTGTGACCTTTGCTTTTTGTGTCCAGAATATTACTGTGATACTATATATATATATATATATATATATATATATATATATATATATATATAGTGACATGAGTATTTCTTCCACCATTTCTGGTAGCAATATTTTGAAGAGGTATAAATTAGTATTGGGGGGACAAATAGGTGTACACTGTGTCTAAGAATATAGAGATAATGCATTAATAGACCATACTGTGAATAAATAGCATAATTGATTCCAACTTTAAATAATGGATTGAATTGAAATGTGAAAATATACAGAAAATCTTATATTGATATACATACATTCATTCCAAACAGTTATACATCAAATGGTAATATTAATGTTATGGTTTATCTTGAAGAGTGTGTGAGTTTAGTTTCGAAATTGATTATGGAAATCGAAAATAATGTGTTTGGAAAGAAGTCTCATGAAAAGACGAGTCAAGTAACATGGAGGAATACATGTGTTCTGAAGCAGGAAGTGATTGAAAGTGAAACAAATTCCTATAAATTTCTGAACTTTTACATGAAATATATATCTTATGATGTTCAAAAACTGAAGAAATAGTAATGTACCAGTGTTGAATTAAAATGAACGTCAAAATACAAATCATGTCCCAAAGGAATCTACTTGCATTGACGTTAAACTGGATCATTTACTGTAGAAATATTAGGATATGTAAGCACCGTTTATTGAAGTTAGTTTTCAGTACGGGAAACAAATATGTATTTCAGGTGGATGAGTATTTCTAAGAATAATCTTTTGAAAAGTTGATTATAAATCCACATACATGAACATGAATGAATTTACGGAGTGTATATAAGACACATATATTTCATATTTTATAAAATGTAGAGAGTGTATATATATATATACAAAAACACCACAAAAAATACATTAAAAATATCAATATGTATACGCCAATCATAATTCTTCCTGTAATATAAATCATCCACAGATGCAAAAATATTTATTTTGCTAAACATGGATTTATCTATAATATTGTTCTACTAGGGAGCTCACGCATAGTTTGAATTTTCAGTTCCAACACTGTTTAGGAGAAGTGATCTATTTTCACAATTTGTTTCTGCTAAGTCAGCCAACTCATAAAAATGTACGTGTGATTCCAGGTAGAATTCTATATGTGCATTTAAAAAATACATGTGCTGAGGAGGCTACAGAGAAAGGGAGACAAGAATTCACATATTTGTTAACTTTAAAAACACATGGAGGACTATTTCAATTAAAAATTGAGTTGATTTATAAAACCTGCACTTTATCATGCAAAGGGAAGTCCAACTATACACCATGCCTTCTCTGAAATGCTTGTATTTTCATTCTGTTTGGGTATCTTTCTCCATCATATTAGGATTAGTAGTCAGAGTCTAGTAAGGTATGAGTTCGTGTCAGAGATACAGTATTTCAAATGGAAAATTGTAAAATGGATCAATGTGTATGCAAATGTGTGCTACAAAAAAATTTTCCCACTCTCATTCAGAACAATGCCTTGAATTACCTTCACCATAAGTAAGACACAATTAGAGGAGAAGAGTTAGAAAATCTTTGAATACATATCTGAAATGGAAAATTCTCAGGAATTTACAAACTTGGAGATGGTAGAGGAGTTTCCAAAAGTAAGGGACAGTGTAAAAACTCCACAAACATGGATAATTGCCGGCCTAAAGACGTCTGGAGAAACTGCCTGTAGGTTGGGCACTTGAAATACATGTTGTTGTCAGGAGCTTTGAAATACATGTTGTTGTCAGGAGCTTTAGCTTCCTTTCTAATGAGACCATCAAAGCTGGGTCTGCGTCTCTGTGATCTGGAGGACATGGTTTATAATTTTCCAATGAACATGAAGCAGCAGTGCTGAATTCTCTTTGTAGTGAGAGCATCAAAGCTGGGTCTGCATCTATGTGACCTGGAGGACATGGATTCTTATTTTACAATGAACATGAGGCAGCAGTGCTGAATTCTATCTTTGTAGGTAAACTGTTTCCACTGGGGGCTAAGTGTCTCCCCATGTGGACTGTGAAGTTATTTTATCATCCTCCACTTTTCATAGTGTTTTTTGCTGATGCACTAGGAGTTTGGTACTTGCTTCACGAAATACAAGGAGTTCAACTGGGACACCAGGCTGAAGGAAGTTCTGTCACGTGTGGTGGGTCAGGGTCTGCAGGAGAATGCACCAACAGGGCTTGTATACCACATAGGTTGCCCCCTTGACCATAGCAACCTAATTCTGAACATTGCCCTGAAACCTCTCCATATAACAAGATGCCTTTACATATAAGGGTCTGCTGACTGCACCATGTCAGTCACAAGCCATTTGGAAGCCAATGGCAGATCCACATGACCCCACAACAGATGTTATATCACTCACTTGCTCACCACTGCTCTAGGCCCACTACTTAGCAGGCACCAACTTAATGGCATCTCTGTTCTCCACCATTTTCATGAAACCCAGTCAATCAAGGCACTGTCTGGTACAGTCATGATCAGCAACAGGACATCCAAAGGTTCTTCAGTGCCACCTGGTCATTGGAATTTCAAAAATTTCATGGTATTTATCTAGCCAATTTTCAAGGATGAAGTTGGAGGCACTGTGGGTTTCAATTCATTCAGGAATCATTCAATGGTGAGGAAGCTCATTTCAATTAAAGTTTTGGAGAACTCGCACAGCCAAGGCCTCCCAAAGAGTGGTCAGAAGGTCACATGAATCCAGGCCCATTGAGGTCTACAATTGAGGTCCATGTGTGTTTTGACTAGCATATATGGCTTCCAAGTCATTCAGAATAAAATTATGTGATATCCTGGCTGAGATTCCCAGTGCTCTGTGAAAAGCCACCCTGGGCCTAGATCTCCGATTCCAAGGGCGAATCTCATGCGTGGCCTCCTAAAATCCAAACACAATTTATGGCAATTCTTCTTTGATGTCTGATCCAGAACTCAGTCTTTAAGGGGAATTACACCAGAGTTCAAGCCCAGGTGGATCCAGTCATCTCTTCCAACTGCCACACAAATTACCACAATTAAAACCAAAACACTCCCACATGGCCCTCATCTTCTTAAATATAGACACTCATCATAACCTCTGGCTGGAGGTTTCAATGCGGGACGCATCCCAAAAGAGTGTCCAAAATATTCTCCCTTACCCCTCATTTGCCTAAAGTCAGGGTGGCATGGACACCCTTCCTGTGAACCTAAAGTGATCCAATAGGCCTGCCGTTAATACTGCTCTGCTTCTCCAAATTGAGGCCTACTGACTCTCAGGGATACATTCTTTATGTTATTTGGAGTCATAAGAAAACACAAGCACCTCTGCAGGGCTTCGAAGAACTCATTTGACCCAAAGGATTTCTATTCTCACTTGATAGAGGTCAGGAACCTAACAGGGGAAGGCAAGAGACTCTTAAACAATGAAAGATTTTTGGCCATTTTGCTTTTGATTGCACACATGTAATCTATCTTTAGATCTATCATGTGCTGAGAATCTAAGCCACAACCTCATACAGGGCCAAGAGGCTGATTCAGACACATCCTTTTCCAAAGCAATTAACCAAAGAGCCACAGATTATGCCCATTTATTTCCATTTGAAAACTGTTTTATTCAGGCTCCACAAAGGTGTGGCCTGAGGCAAAGACCTTCCTGACATTCAGGGAAACAGAACCATAGGTAAGCAAATGAACCAAAGCAGGGTTTCTACACTGAGAGTTTACTGGTAACACTGATATCTGAGTTTTCTAAGATGTTCCCATTCTCTACAGCTCTCAAGTATATGGACATGTCACAGAGCTTGGAGGTGTTACATATCTTGGACACAAAACATGAGCCTATTCTGGAGAGTGGCCAGAATTCAGGAAGAAAATAGGAACTTAGGAATTTACTAGGTGTTGCCCATTCATAAGGCACGCCACAGTCCATTTATAAATTAGGCAGGATAAATTCTGGGAAGTTTTCTACTAGACAGGACAAATCCATTGATGCATTCTCTTTTCTAATGTTTACAACCACAGACACAGTGGGATACACAGACATAGAAACACTAGCATTGTCAAACGACTTACTAGAAACAGTCCACTCCAATCCAAACAAAGAGCCTTTCCTTCCTATTCTCAGAACTTGAGAGAAAACCACAAAGTCACACCCAAACCCAAAAAGGCATCTCCTTAACCCAAGTAGGTCTGTGACTATCCAGAGTGTCCTCTAACTGGTGGGCCATACTATGTTCCCCTGAAATGGCCTGTCCGGTCCCAGATCTGGTCTCCTTGGCAAACTATGTGAAGTTGTCAGGAGCCGGCGGTGTACCAATAGCTGCTTTCTCAGGAAAGGTCCCTCTTCAGAGCTCTTCTGGCATTTGACCATCCTCATATCAGTAGGTACCAAGAAAGACTGACTCTGTCTTTGGTAAATCCAAACAAGTGAGACCACTGGGACTGGGACTGGGACTGGCTCTGGGTGCCTGGCTTCCTAGATCTCAAGTTCAGAGATTTCCATCACCAAGGAAGTGAGGTGAGGTCACTTACTTCAGGAAATGAATGAGGTGACTGCCTTGGCCACCAATTTGTCCTAACAGTTGCTTCCAAGGGTCCAATGAGATGGAGGCTGCTCCTACTTCCTGTGAAACTTTTACAAGTTAGAATGGTATATCAACCATAGGTACCTGGGAACAGTTTTCCACACAGGCATGGTTTGATCAGTCTTCTCTACATTAGGAAATGAGAGGCTGATTCAGACACATCCCTTCATACTGACCAGGTTGTTTGCCAAGGAATATGACTTTTGCTCTCTTAGTTCCTTCATAGCTGCCTGCAACTTCTCCAGGGTATCATTTCTGCATGGACCTTTGATGTTCTCAGCAGGTGGAAGATACCCTACATTATTGTATTGTAAGACAAACTCTGTCCTGGCTAATCTGTAAACTTATTTTGAGGGAACAGTGTATGGTTAGGGTAGTAACAGGTTCGAATTGGGTTAGGAATCATACTGAGAAATAAACAATGGTATTGGGAACTTGCGATATTTACAAAAATATATTGGTGAAATGTAAGTATGAAAACAGAAATTTAGATAAGATTTGAATCCAAGAAGGGCATTGGGCTCTTGATTGGGATACTTAGCTTTGAATTATATTCTGCACAGATGTCTCAGATAAATCAATATACAATGGCATAGGACCTTGTACCTTGGATGATTGATTGTCGAAGAGATCATCCAGTCAAAAAGGTATAGTCGGTAGGATTAGGAAGATAGTTGGTAGGTTTAGAAAAAAGAGTAAGTATAGAATTTGGACCAAAAGTTATTTAGCAATAGGGTTTCAGATAGAGAGTGAATGTAAATGTCAGCACATGTGAAGAGTCAGTCACAATGATGAACTCGTGAAAATATGTAGGAAAGCAGATATCAATAGACACATTAGGAAATCAGGCAAAATACAAAGTGAGTGATAGGATTAGACATTTTCAACAGGGTTGAGGTTCAATATATAATCTTACGAAGAAACAAATATGTAGTCATCAATAGGATTGATTTGAGAGCATTAGGCAACCTGGACATGGATGTTTTTAGTAATCCATGCTCACTTTCCATTTAGACTTAGGTGAAAGGTTAATAAAATAGGTAATTGTCACTTCCTGGTTTTCTGTATGCTGAACAAAACACTGATTAAATCTTTAGGACTGTTTGCTAATCTTGTTTCCAGAATGTGCTGTCCCCAACTGCCAAACTGCAGAATGTACACCCTCACCCGTTTGTACGCAAACCGCCCCCTTGCCCTCAACCATCAATAAACTTCCCTCCCTGCCCTCTCCAAGGAAAGTATATAAGCTCTGCTTAAGCTGTTCTCATTGCTCTCTGCTCTATTCAAGTGATCTGTGATCTTCAGAATGCTGGACTTCCAATAAATCCTTTACTGTTGCATGAGACATTCTCTTGGTGGTCTCTTCCTCCGACGTTCGCCTGAACTTTACATCTGGAGGCACCAACGAGATCCAGCAGCGGCGGACGAAAGACCCCCAAGGGGCTCCTTTCAGGGTAAGTAAGGCGACTCTTTCTGGTTTCAGGTTTCAGGTTAGGGTTGCCAAAATCGCTATCGGTGATGAGCGTGAGCTCTCTCTGACGGTGGCTGACAGATGTGTCACAGAGTCACAGGCCACGTCCCTGGGACACGCCCCAGAGGACTCAGGAAATCAAGGAACAATAGTCTCCTCAACTCAGTGATATTTTGTTTCGGATTTGGTATTGCCAGTCCATCAGGTTTTGCCGGGTACTCAGTCCTGGTCTCAGTATTGGATGTCCATTGCCTGTCTTTATTGTCTTGTCTTCTCTGTGTAGTGTGCCGTTGCTTTCACTGTTTGTGTATCTCTCATTTTGGGACAGAGCACTTCAATAACTCTCTCCCTGACCCTTGATCACTGGACCAAAGTTCACTTAAGGGCCCAGAATCTTTCTTTTTCAGTAAAACGCTGGACCTGGCAGACTCTCTGTGCCTCAGAATGACACACCTTTGGAGTGGGATGGCCCCCAGAAGGATGTTTCTACTTCCCACAAATTTGAAAAATCAGAGATATTGTCTTTCAGCTGGGGCCACATAGCCATCCAGATCAACAGCCATATATCTTAACTTGGCAGGACCTCTGCAAATCTCCTCCACCATGGGAGAAGCCTTTTCTTGTCCCTGCCCCCGCTCCTACTCCTTCCACCATGATTCTATCTCTCAAACCCTCTGCCCCTCCTCCTCCACCCTCTGTTCTCCCTGATTCTCAAGACTCTACTGGACTCTCCTCCCCCTTCTTATCCCCTGCCCTTGTCCCCAAAACCCAACAACCTCTAAGTGATTCCAATGCTGCTGACTCAGCCTCTCCGCCATTGGAGGAAGTTAGGCCGGCCCAGCGCCCTCCAGATGACTCCCCCACGTCACACACAGCCCCTTCTTTCCTGGAGGAAGCTGGCCGGCTAAAAGAACTCAACGAACTCCCTGGCGTTTTCACACCTGCCTACTTGGGATGATTGCCAACAAATCCTAGGGGCTCTCTTCATGACAGAGGAATGAGAGAGAAACCTCCTGGAAGCTAGAAAAAAATATCCTTGGACCAGATGGGTGACCAACACAACTTCCCAACATAATCAAATATCCTTGGACCAGATGGGTTACCAACACAACTTCCCAACATAATCAAAGCCGACTTCCCCTTGAACTGACCCAAGTGGGACCCTGACACCTTTGAAGGTAGGGAGCTCTGTCCACTTATTGCTGGGCCCTAATAGTGGGTTTCCAACCGGTCGGTAGGCAACCAAGTAATTTGGCCAGGTTAAGAGAGAATATTCAAGGGCCTGATGAATATCCCTCTATGTTTCTAGAGAGAATTATGGAGGCATATAGGAGATTTACTCCTTTTGTTCCTCAGGCAGAGGATCAAAATGCATCTGTCATGATGGCCTTCATTGGACAAGCTGCCCTGGATATTAAAAGAAAGTTACAATACGTAGATGGATTACAAGATATGACTTTGAGAGATTTAGTCTGAGAAGCCGAGAAAGTATAGTATAAGTGAGAAACAGAGAGAAAGAAAGGGAGCAAAGGGAAGATGAGAGATGCAAGAGACAGACTAAGGCATTGACTATGGTTCTGGTCACAACAATAAATAGGCCAGAAATTAAGAAACAGGGAGAAAGGAAGGGATACCTTGGTGCACGGCAGAGGCCACCCCTGGCCTCAGATCAATGTGCCTACTGTAACGAAAAAGAACACTGGGCCAAAGAGTGCTCTAGAAAGAGACAGCTACGCCAGCCAGCCATTCTGACTCTGAAGGATGACTAAGAAAGTCGGGGCTCAGATCCCTTCCCTGAGCTAAGGGTAACTTTTGAAGTGGAGAGGATTCCAGTAAACTTTGAAGTGGATACAGGGGCAGTATACTCAGCCCTTAAGGCCCCACTGGGCCCACTATCAAATAAAAGGTCTCTAGTTCAAAGGGCTAATGGCAGTAAATATCAGACTTAGACAACTAAGAGGACCATGGACATGGGGAAAGGAAAAATCCATCACTCCTTCCTAGTAATCCCAGAATTCCTGTCCCCATTGATGGGCAGAGATCTGCTCAGTAAGCTCTGGGCCAAAACAACTTTTGACCCTGAAGGCCGCAAAATGAAATTTCTAAATCCTTCAGTAAAAACTCCTATAGTCTTGGCTTTATTAATGTCAGTAGAAGATGAACAGCAACTCTTCACACCCCCCAAGACTGATCAAACAGGCAAGCTCCCCCAGAAATGGATAACGGATTTCCCAGATGCTTGGGCAAAAAATGTGGGGTTAGGCCTAGCTGTAAAATAACCTCCAAGAAGAGTGGAGTTAAAAACCTCAGCCTCCCCAATCAATGCCAAACAATATCCTCTGAGCAAAAAAGCTAAATATGGGATAAGGCCCCATATTCAGAAATATCTGGCCTTAGTGTCCTAAGGCCCTGTCAATCGACCTGGAACACTCCCCTGCTACCAGTAAAAAAAGCCAGGAACCAGGGACTATCCCCAGTTCAAGACCTAAGAGAGATCAACAACAGAGTGCAGGACATTCACCCCACAGTAACTAATCCGTACAATCTGCTTATCACTCTGAACCCTGAGCAGAAATGGTATACTGTTCTGGACTTAAAAGGTGCTATCTTTTGCTTGCCTCTGCATAAAGTTAGTCAGTTGCTGTTTGCCTGCTAGTGGGTAGACCCAGAAACTGGAACGTCTGGTCAACTAACTTGGATTAGACTCCCACAGGGGTTCAAAAACTCTCCCACTCTCTTTGATGAAGCCCTCCACAGAGATCTCAACAACTTCAGAACTACGCACCCCGAAGTCACCCAGCTTCAATACGTGGATGACCTGCTACTGGCAGCCAACACCAAGGAAAACTGTGAGTCTGGGACCAAAGCACTATTATATGAGCTTCCTCAACTCGGGTATAGAGCTTCTGCCCAAAAGGCCCAAATTTGCCAGCAAGAAGTAATCTTCCTGGGCTATTCCCTTAGGGGCAGTAAACGATGGCTCACTGAGCCCAGAAATCAAACGGTTGTGCAGATACCACCCCCATCTAGCAGCAGACAACACAAGAGAGTTTCTTGGGACTACTGGGTTTTGCAGGTTATGGATTCCTGTGTTTGCGTCCTTAACTTCTCCTTTATACCCGCTTTTAAAGGGAGATGCCCAATTCCAATGGACCCCGGAGAACCAGCATGCTTTTGATAACATCTAATGACACTGGCACTGAACTCCTCAACTTGACTGAGCCAAGCCTGCAATTTCAGAAAGCCCTACACTACGTTAAAAATGTACATCAAGTTACACAACTTGGTTCAAAGAAACTGCAGGCATTCCTGAAGGATCAAGAACAGAGTTTTCCACTAACTGACTCACAGCGAAAGGAAATAACTGAACAGGTAACAAAAGCCTGTCCGGTCTGTCAATAGGTTAATGCTTATCCTTCCAAGCTTCCTGCAGGAAAGCACCTATGAGGAACCAGACCAGGACAATTCTGGGAAGTGGACTTTACTGAAATTAAGCCAGCAACTTATGGACTTAAATATCTCCTAGTCTTTGTAGATACATTTTCAGGATGTATTGAAGCCTTCCCCCCCACAAAAAAAGTGAACAAATGGTGGTCAAGAAGATCCTGAAAGATATTTTTCCAAGATACGGCCTGCCTAAGGTAATAGTGTCTGATTATGGCCCAGCATTCATGGCCCAAGTAAGTCAGGGGTTAGCCAGGAACCTCGGGATAAATTGGAAGTTACATTGTGCTTATAGACCCCCAGCTCAGGACAGGTAAAAAAAAATAAATAGAACCATTAAAGAGACCTTAACGAAATTAAGCTTAGAGAGCAGCATAAAAGATTGGACTATGCTCCTGCCTTAGGCACTGTTTCATGCAAGAAATACTCCCTCTCTTTCTTTGTGTAACCTCACCCACTATGAAATTCTCTATGGGGCCCCTCCTCCACTAACGGACCTAACCCCAACTCTAAGACCTAATGATCCCTTCAACACCCTCTTGTTTGACAGACTTAAAGCTCTTGAAAGAACTCAGCAATACCTCTCGAAACAGCTCTCCACTGCCTACCAACCTGGTGAAGAGGGGACTCCACATGGATATCAAATAAGAGACTTCCTCTATATAAGACAACATCAGGTGTCATCCCTGGAACCCCGCTGGACAGGACCATACCAGGTGCTACTTATAAAACCTACAGTGGTAAAGGTAGATGGAATCACTTCCTGTATCCTAATTCTCATCTCAAGCCTGCGCCCTGTCCAGAATCTGGCTGGAAACTGGAAAAGACTGGTAAACATTTCAAATTGCATATTCGCCATGTGGATAAGGCTATAGACTCTCCCCTTGGCCACCAGTAGTCCTAACCCTCATCAGCCTGTTCAGCAGCGATGGCTGATCAAAAATTCTACCTGACAAGAACTATGGTCTATCTCGCATACACCCCCCTTAGGGACCTGGTGGCCATCTCTCCACCAAGACATTTGTCAGCTGGCTATATGTCTTTCCTATTGGAATATCTCTGATGAAGAGGATCCCACTAAAATTCCATTAAATCCCTTCCGTACCATAGATAATGGAAACAAACAATATGGATGTAGGGACATGCGAGCCAGATGCAGGTTGGCTAGCCTAGACTACTATTTTTGCCCAGCAGACTATCAAAGCCACAAACAGCCATGGCTGTGTGGGGGAAAAGCCAACTTCTTCAGTAAATAATGGGGATGTGAGCATACCGGGGCTGCCTGGTGGAACCCAAACTCCTCATCAAATTTAGTACACAGCATTGGCCATATTATCAATTAGACAACCAAAACCGATGGCCCCCAGAGGGGTCTCTAGATCCTCAAATTCTGTGTGACCGTTTCAACTTCGGCAAGTGTTCTAAAGAATCCATCCTTTTGGAATTTCCTTCCAAAGAAATTCCCCTATGTGTAGGCCTTTCCCCTCCTTTGCTCACATCCTGAACTATGCTTCTCCAATAGATCCTCACCCCCGCCTTCTGCTCCAGACTCTCTGCTGTCACTCCCACATCAGCAACCTGATTTCTCCATTCCAATTACTAGATCAAAAACCCAAACCTCCCCTGGTTCTCAGAAAATTGCCCCCTTGCTGAGCTTGCAGGTACTGAGGTACCCTTCCACCCACTCACTCCACTCTTCTCCTGTCAGTGCCCGCACCAGGTCCCACCAGGTCCTCTTACCAGCTAACCCAAAGCTCAAACCAGCTGAGGAGTGCAATCAGACGCCTATCCAAGATGTAATGAAAATGGCCTTTAAAGTTGCTTTGTTATCACTGAAAACAGGTTACGAAAAATTTAAAGTCCCTCACAGGCTTTTTGGGATACTCACTCCCGTCTTCCCCTCTGCTCTACCTGTTCTACTGATCAAGTTTTGATGTCAGGAAAATCCCAAACCCCTTTCCCATTATTCTTTTATATCTCTTTTTCCTCATTCTCAGAATCACGGTGCTGCTCTCACCGCCCCCCCGCCTTCCCCATCTTCCCCCTCTGTACCAGGCCCACAGAAAAATCTTAAATTGCCTTCGCCAGAAGTCTTCATGATGGCTGACTTTAGTACTTTCAGCAACAGAGTCCCTATAGAAAAGTTCAGTGTAGATAAACTTCCTCGTTTTGTGTTGCTGTGTTCTACTTGGACACTGGCTGGAAAAATTAGCACTCCTAAGCTAGACACCCCCTTACTAGTTTTTAACAAAATATGTGAACAAGGCCTCTGGCATTGAGCTGGGGCTTCCAAAGATGGCTACATTTCTAAGATAAAAAAGTTTACAACTGGGCTCCATGGTACCAGCTGGCAGGAAGAAAAAAAAAGAGAAGAAAAAAGCTCTCCCCCTCCCAGGTGTCCTTTAAAAGTTAACTTGCCCAGAGCAGAGGAACAAAAAAAAACAGAAACAAAAACTGTGTTAGTGAACTTCTGCAGACTGTGAATTTCTGAGCCACTTACGTTACATGTTGGGTACAAAATTCTGAAACTACCTAAACTTGGGGTTCAGGGGATTAATTGATTTGAACAGAAGCAATGCCCTCTAAATTCGGTTGCAAACAAATAGGACTGTTTCTCTGTCTGCTGTGCTATCTTAGGAGCCTTGCCTTGTCCGTCCCTACAACAGTATAATTATATATACTTAAGCATTGTTTATGTTTTCATAAAATGATCAACAGATGGGATTAAGTATGTAATGGTGCAGATGTTTCCCAGAGTGCTCTATCATGACGCAGGATCATTTAAAGTTTCAATAGGGGGGGCATACAAACTGGTTCCACCGGAAACATGTATCCCTCACTTTCTCCATCCTATTAGGAATAGGAGTTGCTGCAGGGGTGGGCACAGGAACCACTGCCCTAGTCGATGGGACACAACAAATGACCCAATTAGAAGCAGCAATAGACCAAAACTTAAAGGTATTAAAAACCTCCCTCACAGCTTTACAGGAATCTTTAACCTCTCTCTCTGAAGTTGTTTTACAGAACAGTCGAGGGTTCGACCTCCTCTTCATGAGAGAAGCGGCCTTTGTCCTGCATTGAGGGAAGAATGTTGTTATTATGCCGACCACACTGGAGTTGCAAAAGAATCTATGATTAAATTAAGAAGACGCCTTGTAGAGCATCAACAAGAGAGAAAGGCCCAAAAATGGTGGTTTGAGTCTTGGTTCACAGAGTTCCCCTGGCTAACTACGCTCTTATCAGCCCTGGCCGGTCCATTAATAATCCTCATATTATTGCTAACTGTTGGACCTTGTTTGCTCAACCATGTAGTTTCCTTTCTCCAAGCTCAAATTGGACAAGTTAAACTTATGGTAATAAGAAAACAATATACCACACTAGCAGACATAAAATGTGACATCCCCAATGATCACTTTTATGATTAAAAGTAACCAAAAGAATAAGTGGGGAATGAAAGGTTAACAAAATAGGTATTTGTCACTTCCAGTTTTTCGGTATGTTTAACAAAACACTGTTGATATCTTGAGAACGGTTTGCTTATCTTGTTCCCTCAATGTGCTGTACCAACTGCAAAACTGTAGAATGTACTCCCTCACCCGTTTGCATGCAAACTGCCCACTCGCCCTGAGCCATCAATTATCTTCCCTCCCTGCCCTCTCCAAGGAAAGTATATAAGCTCTGCTTAAGCTGTTCTCAGGGCTCTCTGCTCTATTCAAGGGAGCTCTGAGCTCCAGCATGCTGGACGCCCATAAACCCTTGGCTGTTGCATGAGAAAGTCTCTTGTGGTCTCTTCCCCGATGCTTGCCTGACCTTTACATTGGTAAAATAATAAGTGTGACCTTTGCTTTTTGTGTCCAGAATATTACTGTGATAAAATGTATATGTAGATAAGGTGACTTGAGTATATCTTCCGCAATTTCTGGGAGCAATATTTTGACGATGTACAAATTAGTATTGGGTGTACAAATAGGTGTACCCTATGACTATGAATATAGAGATAATGCATGAATAGACCGTACTGTGAATAAATAATATAATGGGTTCCAAATTTAAATAATGCATTCAATTCATATCTGAAAATATACAAGAGATCTTATATTGATACACATACATTCATTCCAACCACTTATACATCTAAAGGTAATATTAGGTTTATGGTTTATCATGAAGAGTGTGTGAGTTTTGCTTCAAAAGTGGTTATGGAAAGTCTCAAAAGGGAATCACACCAGTGTTCAAGCCCAGGTGGATCCATTCACCTCTTCCAAGTGCCACACAAATTACCACAATTCAAAACAAAATGCTCCCACATGGTCTTTATCTTCTTCCTTGTAGACACTCATCATAAACTCTGGATGGAGGTTTCCATGAGGGGCGAGGTCAAGACAGTTTCCAAAATAACCTCCCTTGCCCCTCATTTGCCTAAAGTCTGTGTGGCCTTCAAATCCAGACTGTGAATCAGGAGTGATCAAATAGGCCTGCAGTTAATACTGCTCGGCTTCCCCAATTTGAGGCCTACTGTCTATGGGGTTTAGATTCTTTATGTAAATTGGAGTCATGAGAAAACCCAAGAGCATATGGGCTAGCCTCTGCAGGGCTTTGAAGAACTCATTTGACCCAAAGGATCCCTATTCTCAATTGATGGATGTCAGGAACCCTAGAGAGGAAGGTGGCAGTCTTCATCCACAATGACTGCTCTTTTGGCCATTTTAGTTTTGGATGCACCCATGGGATCTTTTTTTGGATCCATCAGGTGCTGAGAATCTAAGACACAGCCTCACACAGGGCCAAGAGGCTGACTCAGACACATCCCTTTCCAAAGCAATTAAGCAAAGAGCCACAGGTGATGCCCATTCATTTCCATTTGAAAACTGTTTTCTTCAGGCTTCACAAAGGGGTTGCCTGAGGCAAAGAACTTCCTGACATTCAGGGCAAGAGAACAATAGGTAAGCAAAAGGTGCAAAGCAGGGTTTCTCCACTGAGATTTAATGGTCATTCTCTTATCTAATTTTTCTGAGATGCTCGCCATTCCCTTGAGCTATCCAGTACATGGCCATGCCACAGAGCTTGGAGGTGGTACATACCTTAGACACAAAACCATAAGCCTATTCTGGAGAGGGGCCAGAATTCTGGAAGAAAACTGGAACTTAGGAAGATTCCAGTTGTTACCCATCGATAAGGCAATCTGAAGTCCATTCAAAAATTGGGCAGTGTGAATGCTGGGAAGCTTTCTACTAGACAGGACACATCCATAGATGCATTATCTTTTCTAATGTCTACCACCACGGACACAGTGTGATAAACAGAAATAGAAACACTCTCTTTGTCAAATGACTTACTAGAAACAGTTCATTCCACACCAAAAAAATGCGCCTTGCCTACCTATTCTCAGAACATGAGACAAAACCACAAACCCACCCCCACATCCACAAAGGCACCTCCTTCCCCAAGAAGGTCTGTGACTATCTTGATTGTCCTCTGATTGGTGGGCAATACTATGTTCCCCTGAAGTGGCCTTACCTGTCTCAGTTCTGGTCTCCTTGGCCAACTCTGTGAATGTGTCAGGACATAGAGGTGATCCACTACCTGCTTTCTCAGGAAAGGCCCCTCTTCAGAGCTTTGCTGGATTCTGGCCATTCTCACATCAGTAGGTACCAGGAAAGACTGACTCTGTCATTGGTAAACCCAAACACCTGAAACCACTGGGACTGGGACTCAGACTGCCTCTGTGTGCCTGGCTTCATGAATCCCAAGTTCAGAGATTTCCATCACCAAAGAAGTGAGGTGAGTTCATTTCCTTCAGGAACTGAATGAGGTCACTGCCTTGGCAACCCCTTTGTCCTAACAGTTGCTTCCAAGGGTCCCATGAGACAGAATCTGCCCCAAATACCTGTGACAATTTCACAAGTTAGAATGGTATATCAACCATAGGCACCCAGAAAAATCTCTCCAGACAGGCCAGGTTTGGCTTCCAAGTGTCAGATGAGAAACAGGCTGCCCCTACTTCCTGTGACACTTTCACAAGTTAGAATGGTATATCAACCATAGGCACCCAGGAACTGCTACCCACACAGGCCTGGTTCGGTCCATCTTCTCTGTATTAAGAAGAGAGAGGCTGATTCAGACAGAACCCTTCATTCTGACCAGGTTGTTTGCCATTGAACATGACTTTTGCTCTCTCAGGTCCTTCATAGCTGCGTATATATTCTCCAGTGATCATTTCTGCAAGGAACTTTGAGGTTCTCATTAGGGGGAAGTTCCCCTACATTCCTGTATTGTAAGACCAACTCTGTCCCTCCTCTCTGTAAATTTAGATTTAGGGAACAGTGTATGCTTAGGGTTAATAACATGTTTTATTTGTGTTAGGAATCATTTTGCTGGATGAATAATGGTATTGGGCACCTGCAATATTTGTAAGAATATATATTTGAAATGTAAGTATGAAAACAGAAATCTAGGTAAGATTTGAAGCCAGGAAGGGCATTAGGCCCTTGATTGGGACATTTAGCTTTGAATTACATTTTGCACTGTGGTATCAAATAAACTTATACACAATGGAATAAATACTTGTACCTCAGATGCCTGAATGTCGAAGAGAACATCCAGTCAAAAAGGGATAGTCAGTAGGTTTAGGAAGATCCTAGCTTTCGGAAGAAGAGTGAGTCTTCGAGTTGGACCAATAGTTCTTTAGCAATAGGGTTTCCTTTAGAGAGTGAATGTAAATGTCAGCACATATGAAGAGTCAGTCACAATGATAACTGGGAAACTTATGTAGGAAAGCAGATATCAATAGAGACATTAGGAAATCAGGCAAAGTGTAAATTGAGTGATAGGATTAGATATTTTCAACAGGCTTGAGGTTGAATATATAATCTTAGGAAGAAACAAATATGTGGTCTCCAATAGTATTGACATTTGAGAGCATTAGGCAACCTGGAAATGGATGTTATTAGTAATATATACTCACTTTCAATTTAGGCTTTGGTACATTCATAAGTGTGAACTTTGCATTTGTGTCCAGAATATTACTGTGATAAAATGTACATGTAGATCAGGTGACATGAGTATTTCTTCCACCATTATGGGGAGCAATATTTTTAAAACTTATAAATTAGTATTGGATATACAAATAGGTGTACCCTGTTTTGATGAATATAGAGATGATGCATGAATGGAGCATACTGTGAATAAATAATATAACTGGATCCAACTTTAGAAATTGGAATTGGAATAAATTAATATCTGAAAATATACAGGATATTTTATATTGATAATGGTATACATACATTCATTAAAACCAGTTATACATCTAATCGTAATATTAGGTTTATGGTTTATCATGAAGAGTGTGTGAGGTTTGCTTAAAAAGTGATTATGGAAATCGAAAATAATGTGTTTGGAAAGAAGTCTCATGAAAGACCAGTCAAGAAACCTGGAGGAATACATGTGTTCTGGAGCAGGAAGTGATTGAAAGTGAAACAGATGTTTTAAATTTTGAAATTTTGGATGAAATATTTATCCAATGATGTGCATAAACTGAAGAAATAGTAGTGTACCAGTGTTGAATAAAAATGAACGTCAAAATACACATCATGTCCCATAGTAATCTACTAGCCTTGATGTTAAACTGGGTAACTGACTGTAGAAATATTAGAATTTGTATGCACCTTTCACTAATGGTAGTTCTCAGTTCTAGGAAACAAATATGTATTTCAGGTGAGTGAATATTTCTGAGAATAATCTTGTGAAAAGTTGACTATAAATCCACATATATGAATATGAATGTATTTATGGAGTGTATAATAAGACATATATTTCATATTTTGAAAAATCTGGAATATATATATATATATATATATATATATATATATATACACACACAAAACACACACAGACATTAAAAATTAGGAATATATATGCCAATCGAAATTCATGGTGAAATATAAATCGTCCACAGGTCCAAAATTTTTAATTTTACTGAACATGGATTTATGAAAAATGTTGTTCAACTACGAAGGTCACCCATAGGTTGAATTTTAATATCCAACAGGGTATATGAGGAGTGATCTCTTCTTATAATTTGTATTTGCCAAGTCAGCCACCTCACAAGAATGTACATGTGATACCAGGTAGGATTCTACATGTGCATATAAAAATACATGTTCCCAATAGGCAACAGAGAAAGGGAGTCAGGAATTCACATATTTATTAACTTTAAAAACACATGGAGATCTATTTCAATTAAAAATTAACTAGATTTTTAACACCTACCCTACATAATGCAAATAGCAACTACAACTATACACCATGCCTCCACTGAACTGCTTGTATTTCTATTCTGTTTGGTTTATTTTTCTCCATCATATTAGGATTAGTAGTCAGAGCCTAGTAGTTTATGAGTTAGTTTCAGGGATTCAGTATTTCGAATGGAAATTTGGAAAATGAATCCAATGTGTATGCAAACATGTGCTACAAAAATATGTTCCCACTGTCATCCACAACAATGCCTTGACATTACCTTCGCCCCAAGAAAGACACAATTAGAGGAGAAGAGTTAGAAAATCTGTGAATGCATATCTGGAATGGAATACGCTCAGGAGTTCACAATCTTGGAGGTGGTAGAGCAGTTTCCAAAAGTAAGGGACATGGTAACCACTCCACAAACATGGAGCTCTGCTGGCCTAAAGACTTCTTGAGAAACTGCCTCTGAGGTTGGGCACTTGAAATATATGTTGTTGTCAGGAGCTTTAGCTTCCTTTCTAGTGAGATCATCAAAGCTGGGTCTGCATCTATGTTACCTGGAGGACATGGATTTTTATTTTACAATGAACATGAGGCAGCAGTGCTGAATTCTCTCTTTGTAGGTAAACTGTGGCCACTTGGGGCTAAGTGTTTCCCCATGTGGACTGTGAAGCCATTTGGTCCTCCTCCACTTTTCGTGGTGGTTTTTGCTGCTGCACTGAAACTTTGGTATTTGCTTCACAAAATACAATAATTTCAACTGGGAAACAGTGCTGGAGAGAGTTCTGCCTCATGTGGTGGGTCAGGGTCTGCAGGAGAATGCACCATCCAGGCTTCTTTCCCACATAGCTTGCACCCTTGACCATATCAACCTGATTCTGAACATTGCCCTGAAACCTCTCCATATAACAAGATGCCTTTACAAATAATGGTCTACTGGCTGCACCATGTCAGTCACAAGCTATTTGGAAACCAATGGCCGAACCACATGGTCCCACCACAGATATTTTATCACACACCGGCCCAACACTGCTCTAGGCCCACTACTCAGCAGGCTCCAACTTACTGACATCTCTGTTATACAATATTTTCATAAAACCCAGTAAATGAAGGCACTCTCTGGTATACTCATAATCAGCAACAGGACATCCAAAAATTCTCCAGTGCCCCCTGGTCATGGTAATTTCAAAAATTTCATGGTGTTTATCTTGCCATTTTTCAAGGATGAAGTTGGAGGCACTCTGGGTTTCAAAAACCATTAAATGTTGAGGAAGCTCATTTGAGTGAAACTCTGGAGAAGTCTCATAATCAAGGCTTCCCAGAGAGTGGACAAAAGGCCTCATGAAGCCAGGACAATTGAGGTCTACAATGTGAGCTCCATGTGTGTTTTGACTCTCAACTATGGCTGCCAAGTCTTTAAGAAAAAAATCATGGGATATCTTGACTGAGATTCCAAGTGCTCTGTGGAAAGCCACCCTGGGCTTGACCTCAGTTTATAAGGGTGACTCTCATGCGTGGCCTCCTAAAATCCCAACTCAACTCATGGCAATACTTCTCTGAGGTCAGTTCCAGAACTCAGTCTCTAAGGGGATTCACACCAGAGTTCAAGCCCAGGTGGACCCAGTCATCTCTTCCAGTCGCCACACAAATGACCACAATTTAAACCAAAATACTCCCACATGGCCCTCATCTTCTTCCATATAGACACTCATCATAACCTCTAGCTGGAGGTTTCTATGAGGGGCTCTGGAAAAGCCAGTGTCCAAAATAAGTTCCCTTGCCTGTCTTTTGCCTAAAGTCAGGGTGGCCTGGACACCCTTCCTGTGACCAGGAGTGATCAAATAGGCCTACCATTAATATTGTTCTGCTTCTCCAATTTGAGGCCTACTGACTGTGGGGTTTAGATTCTTTATGTGGATTGGGGTCATGAGAAAACCGAAGCACCAATGGGCTGGACTCTGCAGGGCTTTGAAGAACTAATTTGACCCAGAGGATTCCTATTCTCACTTGATGGAGTTCAGGAACCTTACAGAGGATGTCGAGAGACTTCATCCATAATGAGTGCTCTTTTGGCCATTTTGGTTTTGGATGCCCACATGGCATCTTTCTTTAGAACCATCAGCTGTTGAGAATTTAAGCCACAGCCTCACACAGGGCCAACAGGCTGATTCAGACACGTCCCTTTTGAAATCAATTACTCAAAGAGGGACAGGTGATGCCCATTCATTCCATTAGAGAACTGTTTTATTCAGGCTTCACAAAGGGGTGGCCTTAGGCAAAGACCTTCCTGACATTCAGTGCTATAGAACAACAGGTAAGCAAAAAGCCCAAAGCAGGGTTTCTCCACTGAGACTTTTCTGGTCACACTGATGTCTGAGTTTTCTGAGATTCTCGCCATTCCTTTCAGATATCCAATACATGGCCATGTCACAGAGCTTGGAGGGGGTACATATCTTGGTCACAAAACCATGAGCCTATTCTGGAGAGTGGCCAGAATTCAGTAAGAAAACAGAAACATAAGAAGGTAGCAGGTCTTGCCCATCAATAAGGCAAGCCTCCATTCTTTCATAAATTGGGCAGGATGAGTGTTGGTAAGCTTTTTCCTAGACAGGACACATCCATTGATGCATTTTCTATTGTAATGTCTACAACCACGGACACAGTGGGATACATAGACATAGAAACACTCGCCTTGTCAAATGACTTACTAGAAACAGACCATTCCAAACAAAAGAAACCGCTTTTCCTACCTATTCTCAGAATATGAGACAAAACCACAAACCCACACTCATTCCCATAAAGGCACCTCCTTCCCTCAAGTATGTCTGTGACTATCTGGAGTCTCCTCTGCCTGGTTGGCCATACTTTGTTAACATGAAATGGCCTGTTTGTTCTCAAATCTGGACTCCTTGGCCCACTCTGTGAAGTTATCAGGAGCCAGTGGTAATCCACTACCTGCTTTCTCAGGAACGACCCCTCTTCAGAATTTTCCTGGCATTTGGCGATCCTCATATCTGTAGCTACCAAGAAAGACTGACTCTCTTCATGATAAATCCAAAACAAGTGAGACCTTGTGACTGTTACTGGGCCTGGCTCTGGGTGCCTGGTTTCCGGGATCCGAAGTTCAGAGAGTTCCATCACCAAAGAAGTGAAGTAGGTCACTTCCCTCATAAACTGAATGAGCTCACAGCCTTTGCAACCACTTTGTCCTAACAATTTCTTCCTTGGGTCCCATGAGATGGAGGCTGGCCCTACTTCCTCTGACACTTTCACAAGTTTGAATGGTATATCAACCATAGGTACCAGGGGAAAGATCTCCACATAGGCCTGGTTTGGTCCATTTGCTCTACATTAAAAGAGAGAGGCTGATTCAGACACATTCCTTCATCCTGATGAGGTTGTTTGCCATGGAAAATGACTTTTGCTCTCTCAGGTCCTTCATAGCAGTCTACATCTTCTTCAGAGATAATTTCTACATGGATCTTTGAGATTCTCAGCAAGTGGAAGATTTCCTACATTCCTGTATTGTAAGACCAAGTCTGTCCCTGCACTGCTGTAAAGTTAGATTGAGGGAACAGTGAATGGTTAATAACATGTTCAGTTTGGGTTAGGAATCATTCTGCAAGATGAATAATGGTATAGGGAACCTGTGATATATAGAATATATAGGTGAAATATAAAAATGGAAACAGAAATATAGGGAAGATTTGAAGCCAAGTAGGGCATTGGGCCCTTGAGTGGGATACTTAGCTTTTAATTATATTCTGCACAGATGTCTCAGATAAATCGATATACAATGAAATAATATCTTGTACCTTGGATGATGGAATAACAAGCAGAACATCCAGTCAAAAAGGGATAGTCCGTAGGATTAGCAAGATAGTCATTAGGTTTAGAAAGAAGAATGAGTATAGAATTTGTACCAAAAGTTCTTTTTTTTTTTAATTAATTTTTATTGTAGGTTGTTCAAAACATTACATAGTTTTTGATATATCATATTTCACACTTTGATTCAAGTCTGATATGAGCTCCCATTTTTACCCCATATACAGATTGCAGAATCACATCAGTTGCACAACCATTGATTTACATATTGCCATTCTGGTGTCTGTTGTATTCTGCTGCCTTTCCTATCCTCTACTATCCTCCCTCCCCCCTCCCCTCCCCTCTTCTCTCTCTACCCATCTCTACTGTAATTCATTTCTCCCCCTTATATTTTTCCTCCTTTCCCCTCACTTCCTCTTGTATGTAATTTTGTATACCCCTGAGGGTCTCCTTCCATTTACATGCAATTTGCCTTCTCTCTCCCTTTCTCTCCCACCACTCATCCCTGTTTAATGTTAATCTTCTTCTCATGCTCTTCATCCCTACTCTGTTCTTAGTTACTCTCCTTATATCAAAGAAGACATTTGGCATTTGTTTTTAATGGATTGGCTAGCTTCACTTAGCATAATCTGCTCTAATGCCATCCATTTCCCTCCAAATTCTATGATTTTGTCATTTCTTAATGCAGAGTAAAACTCCATTGTGTATAAATGCCACATTTTTTTTTATCCATTCGTCTATTGAAGGGCATATAGTTTGGTTCCACAGTCTTGCTATTGTGAATTGTGCTGCAATGAACATGGATGTAGCAGTGTCCCTATAGTGTGCTCTTTTTAGGTCTTTAGGGAGTAGACCGAGTAGGGGAATAGTTGGATCAAACGGTGGTTCCATTCCGAGCTTTCCAAGAACTCTCCATACTGCTTTCCAAATTGGCCGCAACAATTTGCAGTCCCACCAGAAATGTACAAGAGTACCCTTTTCCCCAAATCCTCGCCAGCACTTGTTGTTGTTTGACTTCCTAATGGCTGCCAATCTTACTGGAGTTAGATGGTATCTTAGAGTAGTTTTGATTTGCATTTCTGTGACTGCTAGAGATGGTGAGCATTTTTTTCATATACTTGTTCATTGATTGTATGTCCTCCTCTGAGAAATTTCTGTTCAGGTCTTGGCCCATTTGTTCATTGGGTTATTTGTTATCTCATTGTCTAATTTTTTAGTTCTTTGTATATTCTGGATATTAGGGCTCTGTCTGAAGTGTGAGGAGTAAAGATTTGTTCCCAGGACGTAGGCTCCCTATTTACCTCTCTTACTGTTTCTTTTGCTGAGAAAAAACTTTTTAGTTTGAGTAAGTCCCATTTGTTGATTCTAGTTATTAACTGTTGTGCTGTGGGTGTCCTATTGAGGAATTTGGAGCCCGACCCCACAGTATGTAGATCATAGCCAACTTTTTCTTCTATCAGACGCCATGTCTCTGATTTGATATCAAGTTCCTTGATCTACTTTCAGTTAACTTTTGTGCATGGCGAGAGAAAGAGATTCAGTTTCATTTTGTTGCATATGGATTTCCAGTTTTCCCAACACCATTTGTTGAAGATGCTATCCTTCCTCCATTGCATGCTTTAGCCCCTTTATCGAATATAAGATAGTTGTAGTTTTGTGGATTGGTTTCTGTGTCCTCTATTTTGTACCATTGGTCCACCCGCCTGTTTTGGTACCAGTACCATGCTGTTTTTGTTACTATTGCTCTGTAGTATAGTTTGAAGTCTGGTATACCTATACCGCCTGATTCACACTTCCTGCTTAGCATTGTTTTTGCTATTCTGGGTCTTTTATTTTTCCATATGAATTTCATGATTGCTTTCTCTATTTCTACAAGAAATGCCGTTGGGATTTTGATTGGCAATGCATTAAACCTATAGAGAACTTTTGGTAATATCGCCATTTTGATGATGTTAGTTCTACCTATCCATGAACAGGGTATATTTTTCCATCTTCTAAGATCTTCTTCTATTTCTCTCTTTAGGGTTCTGTAGTTTTCATTGTATAAGTCTTTCACCTGTTTTGTTACGTTGATTCCCAAGTATTTTTTTTTTTTTTTTGAGGATATTGTGAATGGGGTGGTTGTCCTCATTTCCATTTCAGAGGATTTGTCGCTGATATACAGGAATGCCTTTGATTTATGCGTGTTTATTTTATATCTTGCCACTTTGCTGAATTCATTTATTAGCTCTAATAGTTTCTTTGTAGACCCTTTTGGGTCTGCTAGGTATAGAATCATGTCATCTGCAAATAGTGATAATTTGAGTTCTTCTTTTCCTATTTTTATGCCTTTAATTTCTTTCGTCTGTCTAATTGCTCTGGCCAGTGATTCGAGAACTATGTTGAACAGAAGTGGTGAGAGAGGGCATCCCTGTCTTGTTCCAGATTTTAGAGGAAATGCCTTCAGTTTTTCTCCATTCAGAATGATGCTAGTCTGAGGCTTAGCATAGATTGCTTTTACAATATTGAGGTATGTTCCTGTTATCCCTAGTTTTTCTAGAGTTTTGAACATAAAGGGATGCTGTACTTTGACGAATGCTTTTTCTGCATCTATCGAGATGATCATATGGTTCTTATTTTTAAGCCTATTGATGTGGTAAATAACACTTGTTGATTTCCGTATATTGAACCAACCTTGCATCCCAGGGATAAATCCTACCTGATAATGGTGCACAATTTTTTTGATATGTTTTTGTTTCCGGTTTGCCAGAAGTTTATTGAGGATTTTTGCATCTAGGTTCATTAGAGATATTGGTCTGTAGTTTTTTTTTCTTTGAAGTGTCTTTGTCTGGTTTAGGAATCAGGGTGATGTTGGCCTCATAGAATGAATTTGGAAGTTCTCCCTCTTTTTCTATTTCCTGAAATAGCTTGAAAAGTATTGGTATTAGTTCCTCTTTAAAGGTTTTGTAAAACTCTGCTGTATACCCATCCGGTCCTGGGCTTTTCTTAGTTGGTAATCTTTTGATGGTTTCTTCTATTTCCTCAATTGATATTGGTCTGTTTAGGTTGTCAATATCCTCCTGACTCAATCTGGGCAAATCATATGACTTAAGAAATTTATTGATGCCTTCACTATCTTCTATTTTATTGGAGTATAAGGATTCAAAATAATTTCTGATAATCTTCTGTATTTCTGAAGTGTCTGTTGTGATATTGCCTTTTTCATCCCGTATGCTAGTAATTTGAGTTCTCTCGCTTCTTCTCTTCGTTAGCATGGCTAAGGGTCTGTCGATTTTATTTATTTTTTCAAAGAACCAACTTTTAGTTTTGTCAATTTTTTCAATTGTTTCTTTTGTTTAGATTTCATTAATTTCAGCTCTGATTTTAATTATTTCTTGTCTTCTACTTCTTTTGCTGTTGTTTTGCTCTACTTTTTCTAGGATTTTGAGTTGAAGTATTAGATCATTTATTTGTTGGTTTTTTCTTTTCTTAAGGAATGAACTCCAACAATAAATTTTCCTCTTAGAACTGCTGTCAATGTGTCTCATAGATTCCGATATGTTGTGTCTGTGTTTTCATTTATCTCTATGAATTTTTTAATTTCCTCCTTGATGTCTTCTATAACCCATTGATCATTCAGTAACCTATTGTTTATTCTCCAAGTGATGCATGATTTTTCCTTCCTTCTTTTATCGTTGATTTTCAATTTCATTCCATTATGATCAGATAAGATGCATGGAATTATCTCTACTCCTTTATATTGTCTAAGAGTTGCCCTGTGACATAATATATGATCTATTTTTGAGAAGGATCCATGTGCCGCTGAGAAAAAGGTGTAACTGCTTGATCTTGGGTGGTATATTCTATATATGTCAATTAAGTCTAGGTTATTAATTATGTTATTGAGTTCTATAGTTTCCTTATTCAACTTTTGTTTGGAAGATCTGTCCAGTGGTGAGAAAGGTGTAGAAATATGCCTTTAACTTGTTTCTTTTTTAAATAAGACTTTTTTTTGGAAAAAATCCAGTTTGAAATATAGCAACACTTTTTCGGCAAGGCAATAACCAAAATCTAAAACAGCATAAGCTACATGTCCAAATGTAAAAGGCATTGAATAAACCACAATATTTTTTTTCTTTTTTTGGGGGGTGCACGACATACTGAACACAAGATATAATGTCTCAACATTTAGAAATTATAATTTAAATCTTAAGGGTAAAAGCTGAAAAACTGCTGAGTTCTTGTTAGATATTAAATGCACCTTTCCCTGTTTCCCCCAAATAAAATAAGAATTTATTATTTAATCACACCTCAAAGTTGAGTTTTCTCTTGGTACAAAGCAACCACTACATACACATTAAAATACTTATTTGTTAATTTAATAATTTTTCCCTGGCTCATCCAACGTGCAATGCACATGACTCCAAAGACTAAAATTTGGGGCTAGTGTACATGAACTGAAAAATCACAACTCCAAACTTCAAAACTAGTTCTTAAAATTATTTATAGAACACTCAGATTATTTTTATTTCTCAATAAGATGTTGCACTGTCATTTGATTATCAGTCTACCTCAGCACAAAAAAATTACAGATGCCAATTCGAGGGACTAAAAAAATTAAAAAGTACTAGATTTAACAGCTCAGTAAGATCATTACAAACAAGTTTGTTTACATTCTGCTGAAAACCCCTGAATGGTCTCAGCACCTAACAAAATGTACCAGGCTCCAAGGACCATGTCAGGTTAAATGATGGCACCAGTTTTTAAAAGGAGCCAATTACTTTAGCTAAGTCATTCAGAGTCCAAAATCTGAAGAATGACCAAAATCAAATCTTTATTTTTATAACTGTATAAATGTGATCCAAATGTGTCCACCACTAGTTTTTCCAAAAGAAACATGCTATAAATAAGCAAACTACATTTGCTCACTGATGTGTGTATGGACTTCCTAGATGTCTCATTTGGCTAATTACAGACCACTCACAGTAATATATTGTTAGTATTAAAGTGTAGCATGATGTTAAGCCATTTTAGCTTTTACACATACATGTTGCACTTCTGGCTGATAATGGAGAAAAATTTGCAGCATTACACTGTTAAGCTAGGTTGCATCCATTCTTTTAAATGGCGTCAATATAAATATCATCATCCTTGTTGTCAGACTTCACAGTTTCAACTTTCAGTACACTGGCAGTCTTTGAGTACACCACCTCAATGTTCTCATCTTCATCTTCTTCTTCACCACCAGAAGATTCTTCCTCTGCTTCCTTCAACCACTTTATAAATGGTTCTGCTTTGACACGAATCTCTTTAGCAAGTTCTTTTGATACATATTTCTTAGAGGCCTTTTCCGACCAGCTGATGATGACCTCCTCTTCTAAAAGGTCTGCATCATACATTTCCTTCAAGATATGTGGAATCTTAGAGAGGAGCTGAGCTTGATGCATTGCCACTACACACTCTAAACCATGAAGAAGGTATCGTTGAGCTTTTTTGTTATTGTGACAAAATCATAAGAAATGGCACCTGTATTTCTTAATCTGTTCTCTAATTTTCTCATTAAAAAGAACTTCAGTTAGAACAAGAGGGCCCATGGCTTTTACATCCAGCCTTTCTGCTTCTGCGACAATTTCTTTGTCTGATGAGTCAAATGATACCCTCTTCTTTTTTTTCTTAACAAAATCAAACAGAATATTGACACGCTCTTCTACAGTTCTTTCCAAATCATCACTGAGTGTCAGAACTTTTGCGTGGTCACTAATTTCATCCGTTCTACGCCTCTGAGCTTCTTCAGTTGAATCCTCTCCCCAATCATCATCCTCCACTTCTTCCACAGCATGTGGAGGAGGACTGATTTCATTTGGTGGTGGTGGTGGTGGTGTCTCACTGCTGGATACAGAACCATTTTCCTTGTCTTTGCCCTTTCTATTTTCTTTTCCTTTTCTTTCTTTCCTGGACCACTGTCACTATTCTCAGGTGGGTTTTTGAGAATAAATGTGCAGAGTTTATGATGTGTGTCAAGCATGCCTCGGTAGCCACAGGGTTTACAAGAATTACCTATTGTTTGCTTCTTTGGATTGACATGCAGTTCTGTTTCAGGATTCTCACACTCAGGACAGAGAACAAATTTTTTAATGAATCCATCCAACATGTCTTGCAGCTTATTCTCCTCATGAGATCCATTGACAATGTAACGGTCATTCTTAACATCAAACTGGGTCTGTGCTCCCAGCTCACAACCAAAATATTTGGTGGGATATGTTGGAGGCTGATTAAGCGCCTTTGCAACGTCAACTATGTTGACTATAACTGTCTTGATTCCATTTCCTTTGCCCTCAACCTTGGCAATCAGACGGGGCATCTTGTAGCCATAGAACTGGTCTGACATGCTGCGGTTGACGTTGACAGACATTTTGGCTTATTAGTGGCTTTATCAATAAGATGAAGAGATCTTTGATTGCCACTTTTTGGTATCTTCTGTCTGGAGAAGAAGGGATGACATAAACGACTGCAAGAGTTCTCGATCTCTGACATGAAAAAATTTTCGCCGCTGAGGCTGTAAGCTCCTTGCTTGTACGCTATGTTTCCCCAATACAGGTACCAATGGCTGCGCAACAGCTCGTTTTCGTCAAATAAAGACAAAAACCCAACGCGGCTCGCCCGGGACTGGGAGGAAGAGGCGCTGGAAACCGGGTCCAGAGTGGCGGGGCTGGCGAGCGGAGGGCAGCCGGGCAGGTGCCGCCGCCGAGCAGCGGAAAGGGCTGTCCCAGCGACGTCCGTGTCCACACTGGCAGCATCTAGCCTGGCAACCTCTGGAATGTTCTCCCTCTGACTACCAAAAGTTCTTTACAAATAGGGTTTCGGGTAGAGAGTGAATGTAAATGTCAGCACATGTGAAGAGTCAGTCACAATAATGAATTGTGGAAAATATGTAGGAAAGCAGATATAAATAGAGACATTAGGAAATCAGCAAAAGTATAAAGTGTGTAATTTGTTTGATATTTTCAAACGGGTTGAGTTTGAATGTATAATCTTAGGAAGAAACAAATATGTTGTCACAAATTGGATTGATCTTTGAGAGCATTAGGTAACCAGGACATGAATGTTTTCATTAATCCATGCTCACTTTCCATTTAGGCTTTGGTAAAATCATAAGTGTGACCTTTGCATTTTGTATCCAGAATATTATTGTGAAAAAATGTATATGTAGATAAGGTGACATGAGTATTTCTTTCACCATTTCTGTAGCAATATTTTGTAGACGTATAAATTAGTATTCAGGGTACAAATAGGTGTACCCTGTGTCTATGAATATGCAGATAATGCATGAATAGATCATACTTTGTGTAAATAATATAACTGGTTCCATTTAAAATAATGCATTGAATTGATATCTGAAAACAAAAAAGAAATCTCATATTGATATACAATCATTCATACCAACCAGTTATACATCTAATGGTAATATTAGGGTTATGGTTTATCCTGAAAGGTGTGTGAGTTTTGCTTCAAAAGTGATTATGCAAAGCAAAAATAATGTGTTTAGAAAGAAGTCTCATGAAAAGAATAGTCAAGAAACCTGGAGGAATACATGTGTTCTGAAGCAGGAAGTGATTGAACGTGAAACACATGCCTATAAATTTTGCGAAATATTGGATGAAATATATATTGTATGATGTGCATTAACTGCAGAAATAGTAATGTACCAGTGTTGAATAAAAATGGACATCAAAATACACATCATGTCCCATAGAAATCTACTTGCATTGATGTTAATCTGGGTCAGTTACTGTAGAATTTTTAGGATATTTATGCACCATTCACTGAAGTTAGTTTTCAGTACTAGGAAACAAATATGTATTTCAGGTGGATGAATATTTCTGAGAATAATCTTGTGAAAATTTGATTATAAATCCACATAAATCACAAAACATTTTAAACACAAAACACACACGGACATTAAAATGTAGCAATATATATGCCAATTTAAATTCATCTTGAAATATATATCATCCACTGATCCAAAACTATTTATTTAATGAACTTGGATTTATGTATAATGTTGTTCAGCTAGGAAGCTCCCCAAATAGATTGAATTTACTGTTCCAACAGTGTTTAGGAGCAGTGATCTTCTAAATGTGTATGCAAATATGTGCTACACAAAAATCTTCCCACTCTCATCCAGGACAATGATTTGATATTACCTTCACCCCAAGTAATACGCAATTGGAGGAGAAGAGTTCGAAAATCTGTGAATACATATCTGGAATGTAAAATGCTCAGGAGTTCACAACCTTGCAGGTTGCAGAGGAGTTTCCAAAAGTAAGGGACAGGCTTGTTAGACCCAACCTGATCTTTTATTAAAATTGGGAGCCATCTTGCCAGAAAGCCGTGAAAAGATTATTTTGGCTTTACTATAAATTACTGCAAATTCTGAACCTGCTTGGAATGCCTGCCCGTGTCTTGAACTCATCCATGCCTGGCTCTCTGACCAGATAACAGCGCCCTCTGAGACATTAGTGACACCTCATAAATATTTTCCTTCCCCGGCCAGACAACGACCCTCTCTGAGGCTCTAATGGTCCTCATAATTTCTGACGTTGGGGCCAGCAAAAAAAATGTAAACTACCATTAGTGTGATGTTTTCAAAGTTCTGTTATCTGTAAGCCCCTTTTGTGTAACTTTCTGGGCTATATAGCTGGGCTGCAGGAAAGGTGGTGTTGCTGTCTTGTTCCCGCCATTTTGGGATGGAGAGGCAGCCCAGCCGGTTTTAATAATAAATTTGCCTTAATTTGATTTTAATTGGAGTCAGTTGTCTTTTCTTGTGTCCTGGTCTAACATTTTGGAGTTCCCCTGTGAGATGACGCTGCCTGACCCAATCACAAGACCAGACTACTGAAAATTCTGAAGCTGGCCTTCCCTCCAGGGCACCGGGCTGGAGAGCCACTCTAGGGGGTGCTCAACTTGAGATGTTACAAGGCCTTGGGGTGAGCCTTCAGTCTGGGGAGCACTGCAGTGAACCACCGCACTAAAACTATTAGCAAGCACCTGGTAGAGGAGGCCTCCATAGGTAAGAGACGCCTTTATAACATCTGATATCTGGTTAAGGGAGATCTTTTCTGATGACAGAGAGGTGGCCTGGGGAGGCTCACATACACTCCTGTCCAGGACAGTAATGACAATCGTTCTATCCTCTGTTCTGTTCTGTAGGGAATTCCTCTGGAAGGGTAGAGAGGTGCCGAGGGGCACGCAAGCCTCCTACCCTGGAGCTTCAGCAAGACGTTGCATTGCTCCTCTGTTTTTCTGTTTCTTCACCGGGTTTCTGTTTCTTTGTGTTTTGTTCTGTGTTCTATATGTTTTTTGTTTGTTTGTTTTTGTGCGTTTTTTTGTGTGATTTCTGTGGTAAAATCTTAAGGATATTGGACGTGAAAATGGGTAACAAAGCAAGTAAGCCTGACACCCATTTGAACTGTGTTTTAAGGAACTGCGATGAACTTTACCACCCTTTGTTAACCAAGATAAGAGAAGCCCCTAGCTGGCTGCCTGGAGCACACCCACTCCAGATGGCAATGCCTGCTGGGGAACAAAGAACTGAGTATATCCCAGATTAACAAGTGAAACTCCTTAAAAACCCCTGGTCCCTCCAGATCAAGAGAGTCACAACCTTTGGGCAGAGTCCCCTTGTTTTTACTTTGTTAGCAAAGCAATAAACCTCCCATTTTATTTTTCTCAAAACCCTGTCCTCATTATTAAATTGGCTTTAATTGGCTTCAAGTTCAGGAACCGAACTTTATGTTAAAAATTTTGATCCCCCCCCCGTCCCAGAACTTTTTAAGAGCTGAATACTGAAATGTTAGGAGATGGAGCATGCTTGGGGTGGAACTGAAATAGAAGAGCTAATCCTGTAAGTAAAAGGAGGGACTAAGGGACTCCCAGCATCTGCCAAGGCCCTGTTGTTTCAGGGAATTCCCTCCTTCGTTCCCTGCACTGTAAGGATTATGCCACCTCTGTCCTCTTAAAAAAGAGAAAAAGAAAAAGGGGACACTAAATGCAGTAAAGTCACCATGGAGACCCTTGTTTTTACATTTCAGGTTGCTCCTCTGTGAAAACATCTGGGCCCCTTGTGGGGACATCTGTGGTGCCACTGGTGTAGGAGATTTTTCTCTTATCTGCTCTGTTGTAAAGGCTTCTGTCTGTCAGACATAGTCTGGTGTTCCTTTGTTTCTGTCTTGTGCCTTTTTCCTGGCCCTTTAAGACATGTGAAATAATGTGTTGATATTATAAATTGTTTTTTGAGAATGATCTTAGCTGAATGTGTGTCTAAATGATGATGTTTCATTGTAACAATCTGGTATCTGAATGGGTTTTTGAAGCATTGCACAATCTTGCAGTTAAAAGTCGGGTTTAGGTAATTGTTTAGTTTATGATTTCAGATAATTCATGCCAAAAATCTTAAATACTTAGGATGGAAAACTAAAGAACTCTACTTCCAAGTTGGCAAGTAACTTCCCAATCATTCAGTCTTTTTTTCATGAATTTTGAATTGGGTAGCCTGGGAAAATGTCACTGTGTGTGCCAGAGCATTAATTTGGACAAGGATACTGAATCATAGGATGGTATCTGTTGACAAAACTTGTAATTATGTAAAATTTTGTGAGTTGTATTTTAAACTTGTATCATAATTTTCAACATCCTAACCAGAAAATTATGGTTAAAATGCCTTAGGCCTGAGGTGTCTGCTCAGAATAGGCATTTTTTCCTGCTCCTTCCAGACCTCAGCCAGGACTTATTTTCAAATGCAAATGAAAGAAGCCTGTAAACTCAAAAGAAGACTGATATAAGGCCTAAGGGGAAAAAAGGTATATTGTGTGGTATTTACTAATTACTGGCCAGTAATTTTATCTAGGACTCTTTATTTTTTCCATAGATTCTTTATTTATTTTTTGAGCTCATGATTTTGATCCTACAGACCTAGGTTAATGTTTTTCTGATCAGTTCTATCTTTGACCAACTGTGGAATTTTTAAAACATTGCAATGGAGATTTCACCTGTTAAAAGCTACAAGGCCTTCGCTATTATTATGTGTGCACACTTTTATTATGTGTTGCATGTCTCTATATATACATATGTCCATATATCATATATATGATACACAAATTAACATATATAATAAACACTTATATTAAAAAATCACTCATAAAAACAATTTTAAAAAGTGGATCCAAAGATCTTTAATTCACGTGATTTAAATGTTTCAATTATAAATTGGATAACAGATAAATATAAATGTCTTTAAATTTAATCTTACAAATTTTTCTAGGTGTTCAAAAATCTAATAAAATATTAATGTCTACAAATGGTCTGATATGCCTTTGTTCTAGGACTTTTCCTTCAACCAATAAATATGGTTTACACTGTTCAGTACATTTTTCTAATATTTTGATAAATAAGTAAAGTAAATTTGATATGGGATTACTCATTCATGAGTACTTTTGTTTGATATCTGATTGATATACTAAGGTCTGTATAAGTACGCATTATATCAAGCTGGTGTTCTGAAGTTGTATGGTAAATAAAATATATATTGAGGATTTATTTACCTGTTATCAATAAGATATGTAAAGTTTTATGTTACTTTTTACATTGTGGAACAATTTAAATATATTTTTAAGTTAATGATACCCTAATCTATGTAAAGGTTAAAAACTTCCAGCCGTTCTTTAATTCATGTTTTAAATGTGATTTCATATGGTGTTAGCTAATATTCATGTGACCTCAAACAATTTATGTAAACTTTGTAAAATTATATTTAAAAAACAAAGATCAGCTTTAGCACTAAAACACTTAAGATTTATAAAGAGCCCTGCCTTACCTGAGATAAGGCTCTGTGTCCCATCTTACTACATGTGAGAATGACTACGAAAGCAGTAGGTCAGATTTTATTTCATTTAAAATTATGTTCAAAAGGGTTTTTTTTCCTGTCAAGATTAATAGGATCTCAAAAAGGGGATATAATGTATAACTCACCCAAAAAATTCAGGGTAGCTATTACATGAAGTATGTATTTTTACTCTTGTTAAAAAATTTTATTTTGTAATTTCCTTATAAGTTATCTAATGATTCCCTGTTGGTGTTTTACAGAAGTGTTGCTTTAAGAACAGTACATGGGTTAATTTAAGATAATAAGTCATCACCTACAAGACAGACAGAATAATAAGATCGCAATTAATAAAATATAAATAATTATAAAATTATAGACATTAACAGGCTGTTAAAATTTATTTGCTGGTTGTTTCAGATTAGGATTTAAAATTAAATTGAGGTGAAAAGGGCCAAGAAAACCAATATTTGGCTCTTGCCCACTGAGTCAGTCTGAATCCAGGAAACAGGGGACTTCTCTAAGAGCTTTGCAACTCTGGGCCACATAACCTCCTGATCAGGGAGATTAATGAGACCACTGGAGAACATAAAGCCAATCAGTGCATTTGCTACAAAGAGGAGAGTCATCAGAGAAGGGAGACATCCCTGATTCTTCCGAGAGAAGCCACATGGTCAAGCAAGACCTGGACCCACCTAGCGCAAATGGCACTAGCAGAACTGAGAAGCTGCTCTCAAGTTTCCCCAGGAATGACAACCATAAAAGCTCAGCTGACTGTTAACAATAGATTGAAACAAAATTCAGTTTGACTGTTTCATCTTAAACACTTAGCAAAGACAGTTGAAAGCAAAATACAGCCATTCCTGGGTATTTAATATAATAATAATAATAATAATAATAATAATAATAATAATAATAATAATATTTTTAGGTATACACTTTATGTTAGCCTTCCAAAATAAGTAAGACTGTGGGCTACAAAGAAGGATTCTCAGACAGGAATGCCTGATAACTATAAAGAGAGACTATCAAGAGGAGCTACCAGAGGCAGAAGTTTTTAGTTTAAGGCCTACAGATATTCCTAACCTACACAGGTAGGCTTGGTGTTTGCTAGTACAATTATCCATCCCTGAGTAACAAAATTAAATGTTTCTCTAATAGACACAGAGGTCATACTAGTGAAAGGATTTTGCAAGATCAGATGACATTAAATTATTAAACTGTATCTTATGGGGAGGGACAATTGTACAATAAATGTTAAATATTAAGTTGACAGTCCTGATAACTGGGGATATTAAAGATTGGTGAGGAAACTTCATACAGTGACATGTTCCAGCTGCTGCAATATTTAATCAGTACTCATGTTTTTTGTTTCTCTCATAGAAGAACCCATCTCCAGATGACTTTACAACCTGTTCTTCCCCATCCAGACTTCAAAACGAATTGACTTCTAAAAGGCAACTCATGTCCCTCAACTGACTTCAAAAAGGCAACTCAAGTCCCTCACACCATGCACCCTCACGTCACCCTCTCTCAGCTCAAAAGAAGCCAAAATGAGAGATGACTCTCTACTTACACCAATAGAGCCAAAAATAAATAGACTATCAATATAAGTAATTAATTAAGTCAGGAAATATCAGGGAGACCAGTTTTCGGTGAATTCTAAATATTTGGAGACTGTTACCCGAGGGATTAAAATTTCCTCAGTGCTCTTCCCCTACCCTATCAAAGATTTGAAAGGGACACATAAAAAATGGGGGGAATGATAGACCCAACTTTATCTTTTATTAAAATTGGGAGCCATCTTGCAACAAAGCCATGAAAAGATCATTTTGGCTTTACTATAAATTACTGCAAATTCTGAACCTGCTTGGAATGCCTGCCCATGCCTTGAACTCACCCATGCATGGCTCTCTGACACGATAGCAGCCCTCTCTGAAAATTTAGTCACACCACATAAATATTGGCTTTCCGTGGCCAGACAATGACCCTCTCTGAGGCTCTAATGGTCCTCATAAATTTTGATGTTGGGGCTAGCCAAAAAAAAAAAAATGTAAACTACCATTAGTGTGATGCTTGTCAGAGTTCTGTTATCTGTAACCCCACTTTTGTGTAACTTTCTGGGCTATAAAGCTGGGCTGTAGAAAAGATGTGGTTGCTCTCTTGTTCCCGCCATTTTGGGAGGGAGAGGCAGCCCAGTTGGTGGAAATAATAAGCTCGCTTTAATTTGATTTTAATTCGAGTCAGTGTTTGTTTCTTACATCCTGGTCTAACAGGTAAACACTCCACAAACATAGAGCTCTGCCGGCCTAAAGACTTCTTGAGAAACTGCCTCTGAGGTTGGGTACTTGAAATATATGCAGTTGTCAAGAGCTTTAGCTTCTTTTCTAGTGAGACCATTAAAGCTGGGTCTGCATCTATGTGACTGGAGGGCATGGTTTCTTATTTTCCAATGAACATGAGTCAGCAGTGCTTAATTGTCTCTTTGTAGGTGAACTGTGACCACTGGGGGCTAAGTGTCTCCCCGTGTGGACTGTGAAGCCATTTGGTCATCCTCCATTTAGGTGGTGTTTCTTGGTGCTGCACTGGATGTTTGGTATTTACATCACAAAATACAAGGAGTTCAACTGGGACACAGTGCTGGAGGGAGTTCTGTCACCTGTGGTGGGTCAGGGACTGCAGGAGAATGCACTAACCAGGCTTCTATCCCACATAGCTTTCCCCTTGACCATATCAACCTGATTCTGATCATTGCCTTGAAACCTCTCCATTTAACAAGATGCCTTTACATATAAGGGTCTCCTGGCTGCACCATGTCAGCCACAAGGCATTTGGAAGTCAACTGGAGATCCACATGGCCCCACCTCAGATATTTAATCACACACCTGCACACCACAGCTCTGGGCCCACCACTCAGCAGTCTCAACTTACTGGCATCTCTGTTCTTCACCATTTTTATGAAACCCAGTCAATCAAGGCACTGTCTGGTACACTCATTATCAGCAACAGGAGATTCAAAGGTTCTCCAGTGCCAACTGGTCATGGGAGTTTCAAAAATTTCAGGGTATTTATGTAGCCACTTTTCAAGGACAAAGTTGGAGGCACTGTGTGTTTCAATTCATTCAGGAACAATTAAATGTTGAGGAACCTCATTTCAATGAATGCTGTGGGGAACTCTCAAAGGCAAGGCTTCCCAAAGAGTAGCCAAAGGTCACATGAAGCAAGTCCCATTGAGGTCTACAATGTGAGGTCCATGTGTGTTTTGAATCTCAACTATGGCTGCCAAGTCTTTCAGAATAAAATCATGTGATATCCTGCCTGAGATTCCCAGTGATCAGTCGAAAGACAGCCTTGGCCTTGATCTCAGTTGCCAAGGGGGACTCTCACTCTCAAAACATTCCCACATGGCCCTCATCTTCTTCCATATAGACCCTCATTATAACCTCTGGCTGGAGATTTCCATGAGGGGTGCAGTGCAAGAGAGTGTCCAAAATAAGCTCCCTTGGCGCTCATTTGCCTAAAGTCAGGGTGGCCTGGATACCATTTCCATGAACCAGGAGTGATCCAATAGGCCTGCCTTTACTACTGCTCTGCATCTCCAATTTGAGGCCTACTGACTGTGGGGTTTAGATTCTTTACGTGAATTGGAATCATGAGAAAACCCAAGCACCTCTGCATGGCTTTGAAGAATTTATTTGACCCAAAGGATCCCTATATTCACTTGATGGATGGCTGCAACCTAATAGAGGAAGGAGAGAGACATCATCCACAATGACTGAATTTTGCCATTTTGGTTTTGGATGCACACATGGGATCTTTCTTTAGATCCATCCGGTGCTGAGAATCTAAGCCACAGTCTCACACAGGGCCAAGAGTCTGATTCAGACACATCCCTTTCAAAGCAATAAAGCAAAGAGCCACAGGTGATGCCCATTCATTTCCATATGAAAACTGTTTTCTTCATGCTTCACAAAGGGGTGGCCTGAGGCAAAGACCTTCCTGTCATTCAGTGAAACAGAAAAATAGATAAGGAAAAGGCACAAAGCATGGTTTCTCCACTGAGACTTACCTGGTCACACTGATATCTGAGTTTTCTAAGATGCTCGCCATTACCTTCAGCTATTCAGTACATAGCCATGTGACAGAGCTTGAGGTGGTACCTATCTTGGACACAAAACCATAAGACTATTCTGCAGATTGGCCAGAATTCACGAAGAAATCTGGAACTTAGGAAGATAGTAGGTGTTGCCCATCGATAAGGCAACCTGCAGTCCAGTCATAAATTGGGCAGGATGAATGCTGGGAAGCTTTCTACTAGACAGGACACATACATGGATGCATTCTCTTTTCTAATGTCTACAACCACGAACACAGTGGGATACACAGACATAGAAATACTCGCCTTGTCAAATTACTATCTAGAAACAGTCCACTGCAAACCAGACATACCACCTTTCCTACCTATTCTCAGAAAATGAGACAATACCACAAACTCACACCCACAAACACAAAGGCACCTCCTTCCCCCAAGTAAGTCTGTGAATATCCAGAGTGTCCTGTGACTGGTGGGCCATACTATGTTCCCCCAAAATGGCCTGTACTGTGTCAGATTTGGTTTCCTTGGCCAACTCTGTGAAGTTGTTATGAGCCAGCGGTGAGCCACTACCTACTTACTCAGCAAAGGCCCGTCTTCAGAGCTCTCCTGCGATTTGGCCATCCTCACATCAGTAGGTACCAAGAAAGACAGAATCTGTCATTGGTAAAACTAAACCTAAGCAAGTAAGCCCACTGAGACGGGGACTGGGACTGGCTCTGGGTGCCTGGCTTCCTGGATCCCAAGTTCAGAGAGTTCCATCACCAAAGAAGTAAGGTAGGTCACTTCCTTCAGGAACTGAATGAGGTCAATGCCTTGGCAAACACTTTGTCCTAACAGTTGCTTCCAAGGGTCCCATGAGATGGAGGCTGCCCCTAATTCCTGTGACACTGTCAAAAGTTAGAATGGTATATCAAGCATAGGCACACGGGAACAGCTCTCCACACAAGCCTGGTTTGGTCCATCTTCTCTACATTGAGAAGAAAGTGGCTGATTCAGACACACCCCATCATCCTGACAAGGTTGTTTGCCATGGAAGATGACTTTTGCTCTCTCAGGTCCTTCAAGCTGCCTACCTCTTTTCCAGGGATCATGTCTGCATGGACCTTTGAGGTTCTCAACAGGTGGAAGATCCCCTACATTCCTGTATTGTAAGACCAACTCTGTCCCTGCTCTTCTGTAAAGTTAGATTGAGGGAACAGTGTATGTTTAGGGTCAATAACATGTTGGATTTGGTTTAGGAATCATTATGCAGAATGAATAATGGTATTTGAAACTGCGATATTTACAAGAATATATATGTGAAATATAAGTATAAGACCATAAATCTAGGTAACATTTGAAGCCCAGAAGGGCATTGGACCCATGATTGTGATACTTAGGATTGAATTACATTCTGCACAGAGGTCTCAGATAAATCAATATACAATGGCATAAAAACTTGTACCTTGCATGATTGAACATAGAAGAGAACATCCAGTCAAAAAAAGGATAGTCGGTAGAATTAGGAAGATAGTCGGTAGGTTTACAAAGAAGAGTGAGTATAGGATTAGGAACAAAAGTTTATTTGCAACAGGTTATCGATTAGAGTGTGAATGTAAATGTCAGCACATGTGAAGAGTCAGTCACAATGATGAACTGGGAAAAATATGTAGGAAACAGATAGCAGTAGAGCCATTATGAAATCAGGCAATGTATAAAGTGAGGGATAGGATTAGACATTTTCAGTAGGGTTGAGTTTGAATATATAATCTTAAGAAGAAACAAATATGTAGTCACCAATAGGATTGACATTTGAGAGCATTAGGCAACCTGGACATGGATGTTTTTAGTAACCCATGTTTACTTTTCATTTAGACTTTGGTACAAACATAAGCGTGACCTTTGCATTTTGTGTTCCGAATATTTCTGTGATTAAATGTATAAGTAGATCAGGTGACATGAGTATTTCTTCCATCATTTCAGGGAGCAATATTTTCAAGACGTAAAAATTAGTATTGGGGGTACAAAGAAGTGTACACTGCGTCTATGAATATAGAGATAATGCATGAATAGACCATACTGTGAATAAATAATATAACTCGTTCCACTTTAAATAATGGATTGAATTTTTATCTGAAAATATATAAGAAATCCTATATTGGTATGCAATCATTAATTCCAACCAGTTATACATCTAATGGTAATATCAGAGTTATAATTTATCATGAAGTTTATGTGAGTTTTGCTTCAAAAGTGATTATGGAAATTGAAAATAATGTGTTTGGAAAGAAGTCTCATGAAAAGTCCAGTAAGGAAACATGGAAGAATACATGTGTCCTGAAGCAGGAAGTGATTGAAAGTGAAACAAATTCCTATAAATTTGCGAACTGGTGCGGAAATCTTAAGGGCCCCTCCCAGCTCTCCCTTGAGCACGATAGCCAGACCGAGGGAATTAGGAGTGGCACGGGACTCGTGGCGCAGACCTCCAGGCCACTGCTCCCACCAGTGCTGACAATTGAGGTCTCTTGCTCCAGCTTCTGGGGGCATGGATTCCGGAGAGCAAGCAAATTTGCTGGGGTTTCTCAGGCCCAAGCTCTACAAACTTAGGGTCTGAGGGAGACAAACAGGGAGAGTGTGCCCAGGTGTTCATGAAAACTGGGCTCCCAGGAGCAGCAGACCTGGCATGTAGCCAGTATTGTGGTGAGTGTCACAGGTGAACGGGGCCTGGCTTGAGGAAACACAAGAGAAGGCCCAAGGCACTCAGGATTGAACACCCACCCAGTCTGGGAGGAAGAGCTGCTGAACAGTGGTTGGTTCCCACCTATTGAGAGGAGAAGCTTGGCCCAGTTGGCACAGCTCCACCTACTGGAAAAGAAGTTTATTGCAATCTATGACTGCATTTATTATTATTATTATTATTTTAATTTGGGTTTTTTTTTGTTTTGTTTTTGTTTTTTTTGTTTTCTTCCATTTTCATTTTTTTGTTGTTGTTATTTAACTTTTTAAAAATGTTTTTAATTTTTTTAATTTTTTATTTTTTTGTTATTATTTTTTTAAATTTAAATTTTAATTTTATATTATCATTATCATTTTTTTAAAAAAATTCATTTTCTTTCTTTATTTTCTATTTTTTTCTATTGTATTTTCATTTCTTTTCCATTTTCTTATTTCCCCTTCCTTGAATTCTACCTGCCTACTCTCATTCTCTTTAGTGACTTCTTCCCTTCCCTTCTAAAATCTTTCCTCCCAAGCATCAAATAAATTTATAAGAGTTTAGGGAGTGTATAATAAGACACATATTTCATATTTTGAAAAATCTTGAGAGTGTATATATATATATATACACACACAGACACACACACACACACAGAGAGACATTAAAAATAGCAATATATATGCAAACGAAATTCACCATGAAATATATATCATTCACAGATACAAAAATATTTATTTTACTGAACATAGATTTATGTATAATGTTGTTCAACTAGGAATCTCACTCACATTTGAATAATCAGTTCAAGCAGTGTTTAGGAGGATTGATCTCTTCTTCCAATTTGTATCTGTCAAGTCAGCCACCTCACAAGAATGTACGTGTGGTACCTGGAAGGATTCAATATGTGCATATAAAAATACGTGTGGTGAATAGGCTACAGAGTAAGAAGGACAAGAATTCACTTATTTGTTAACTTTTAAAACACATGGAGAACTATTTCAACAAATAACTGACTAGATTTATAACTGCTATGCTATATCATGCAAAAGGCAACTCCAACTATAAAACATGCCTCCTCTGAACTGCTTGTATTTCTATTCTGTTTGTGTTATTTTTCTCCATCATATTAGAATTAGTAGTCAGACTCTAGTAGGGTATGTGTTCATGTCAGGGATTCAGTATTTCTAATGGTAAATAGGTAATTGAATACAATGTGTATGCAAATATGTGCTACACAAAAATCTTCCCACTCTCATCCAGAACAATGCCTTGACATTACCTTCTCTTCAAGTAAGACACAATTAGAGGAGAAGAGTTAGAAAATCTGTGAATATATAGGAGGAATGGAAAATGCTCAGGAGTTCACAACTTTGGAGGTAGTAGAGGAGTTTCAAAAAGTAAGGGACAGGGTAAACACTCCACAAACATGGAGCTCTGCTGGCCTAAGTACTTTTTTTGAAACTTCCTCTAAGGGTGGGCACTTGAAATATATGATGTTGTCAGGAGATTTAGTTCCTTTGTAGAGAGACCATCAAACCTGGGTCTGCATCTATGTGACCTGGAGGACATGTTTCTTATTTTCCAATGAACATGAGACAGCAGTGCTGAATTCTCTCTTTGTAGGTAAACAATGGCCACTGGGGTCTAAGTGTCTCTCAGTGTGGACTGTGAAGCCCCTTGGTCATCCTTCACTTTTTATGGTGTTTATCGCTCCTCCACTGAGAGTTTGGTATTTGCTACACAAAATACAAGGAGTTAAAATGAAATACAGTGGTGGAGGGAGTTCTTTAAGGTGTGGTGAGTCAGGGTCTGCAGGAGAATGCACCAACCAAGGTTCTATCCCAGGTAGATTTCCCCCGTTAGAATAGCAACATGATTCTGAACATTGCACTGAATCCTTTCCATATAACAAGATGCCTTTACATATATGTGTCTGCTGGCTGCACCATGTCAGTCACAAGCCATTTGGAAGCCAATGGCAGATCCACATGGCCCCACCACAGTTGTTTTATCACACAATTGCATACCACTGCTCTAGGCCAACTACTCACCAGGCTCCAACTTACTGGTATATCTGTTCCACACCATTTTCATGAAACCAAGTCAATCAAGGCAGTGTCTGGTATAATCAGGATCAGAAACAGGACATCCAAAGGTTCTCCAGTGCCAGCTGATCATGGAAATATCAAAAATTTCATGGTAATTTTCTAGCCATTTTTCACGGATGAAGTTGGAGGCTCTGAGGGATTCAATTAATTCAGGAACCATTAAATGGTGAAGAGCTAATTTCAATGAAAGCTCTGGAGCACTCTCACAGGCAAGGCTTTCCTAAGAGTGGCCAAAACGTCACATGGAGCCAGGCCGATTGAGATATACAATGTGAGGTCCATGTGTGTTTTGAAACTCAAATATGGCTGCCAAATCTTTAAGAATAATTTCATGTAATATCCAGGCTGAGATTCCCAGTGTTCTTTGGAAATCCAACCTGGGCCTAGATCTCAGGTTCCATGGGCAACTCTCAGACGTGGTCTCCTAAAATCACAACACAATTCATGGCAATACTTCTCTGAGATCAGTTTCAGAACTCAGTCTCTAAGGGGAATCACACCAGAGTTCAAGCCCAGGTGGACCCAGTCATCTCTTCCAACCGCCACACAAATGACCACAATTAAAACCAAAACACTCCCACATGTTCCTCATCTTCTTCCATATAGACACTCCTTATAACTTCTGTCTGGAGTTTTCTATGAGGGGCACAGCCCAAGACAGTGTCCAAAATAAGCTCCTATTCCCCTCATTTGCCTAACGTCAAGGTGGCCTGAACACACTTCCTGTAAACCAGGAGTGATCAAATAGGCCTGCCGTTAATACTGCTCGGCTTTTCCAATTTGAGGCCTTTTGACTCTGCGGTTTAGATTCTTTATGTGAATTTGAGTCTTGAGGAAACCCAAGCACCTCTGCTGAGATTTGAAGAACTCATTTGGCCCAAAGGATCCCTATTCTCACTTGATGGAGGTCAGTATCCTAACAGAGGAAGGTAAGAGAATTCATTCATAATGAGTGAACTTTTTGCCATTTTGCTTTTGGATGCACACATGGGATCTTTCTTTAGATCCATCAGGTGTTGAGAATCTAAGCCACAGTCTCACACAGGGCCAAGAGCCTGATTCAGACACAACCCTTTCCAAAGCAATTAAGCAAAGAGACACAGGTGATGCCCTTCATTTCCATTTGAAAACTGTTTTATTCAGGCTTCCAAAAGAAGTGGCCTGAGGCAAAGACATCCTGATATTCAGGGCAACAGAACAATAGGTTAGCAAAAGGCCCAAAGCAGGTTTTCTCCACAGAGACTTTCCTGGTCCCACTGATATCTGAGTTTTCTGAAATGCTGGCCATTCCTTTCAGGTATCCAGTACATGGCCATGTCACAGAGATTGGAGTTGGTACATATCTTGAACACAAAACCAAGAGCCTATTCTGGAGAGTGGCCAGAATTTAGGAAGAAAACAGGGACTTAGACAGGTAGTAGGTGTTGCCCATCCATATGGAAACCGCACTCCATTCATAAATTGGGCAGGATGAATGCTGGGAAGATTTCCACTAGAGAGGACACATCCATTGATGCATTCTCTTTTCTAATGTATAAAACCACGGACACAGTGGGATACACAGACATAGAAACACTCACCTTGTAAAACGACTTACTAGAAACAGTTCACTGGAAACCAAACAAACCTCCTTTTCTACCTACTCTCAGAACAGAGACAAAACCACACACCCACACTCACAAAGGCACCACCTTCCCCCAAGTAGGGCTACGACTGTACGGAGTGTCCTCTGACTGGTGGACCATACTATGTTCCCCGGTAATGGTCTGTCCTATCTCAGATCTGGTCTCCTTGTCCAACTCTGTGAAGCAGTCAGGAGGCAGCGGTGAGCCATTACCTGCTTAGTCAGGAAAGCCTCCTCTTCAGATCTTTCCTGTCATTTGGCCATCTTCACATCAGTACCAAGAAGACTGACTCTGTCCTTGGTGATTCCAAACAAATGAAACCACTGTGACTGGGACTGGGACTGGATCTGGGTGCCTGGCCTCCTGGATTTCAAGTTCAGAAAGTTCGATCAAGAAGGAAGTGAGGTAGGTCACTTTCTTCAAGAACTGAATGAGGTCACTGCCTTGGCAACCACTTTGTCCTAACAGTTGCTTCCAAGGATCCCATGAGATGGAGGCTACCCCTACTTCCTTTGACACTTTCACAACTTAGAATGGTATATCAACCTTAGGCACCTGGGATCGGCTCTCCACACAAACCTGGTTTGGTCCATCTTCTCTACATTAAGAAGAGAGAGGCTGATTCAGACACAACCCTTCATCCTGACCAGGTTGTTTGCCATGGAAAATGACTTTTGGTCTCTCAGGTCCTTAATTTCTGCCTACATCTTCTCAAGGAATCATTTCTGCATGGAACTTTGAGGTTCTCAACAGGTGGAGGATTCCCTACATTCCTGTATTGTAAGAACAAATCTGTCCCTGCTCTTCTGTAAAGTTAGATTGAGTGAACAGTGTATGGTTAGGGTTAATATCATGTTCGATTTGGGTTAGGAATCATTCTGCTGGATGAATAATGGTATTGGGAACCTGCAATATTTATAAGAATATAGAGGTTAAATATATGTATGAAAACAGAAATTAAAGTAAGATTTGAATCCCAGAAGGGCATTGGGCCCTTGTTTAGGATATTTAGCTTTGAATTACTATCTGCACAGAGGTCTCAAATAAATCGATATACAATGGCAGAGGAATTTGAACCTTGGATGATTGAATGAGGAAGAGAACATCCAGTCAAAAGGGATAGTCGGTAGCATTTGGAAGATAGTCGTTAGGTTTAGCAAGTAGAGTTAGTATAGGATATGTAACAAAAGTTCTTTAGCAATATTTTTTCGGGTTGATAGTGAATGTAAATATCAGCACATATGAAGAGTCAGACACAATGATGAACTGGCGAAAATTTGTAGGAAAGCAGATATCAATAGAGACATTAGGAAATCAGGCAAAGTAAAAAGTGAGTGATAGGATAAGACATTTTCAACAGGATTGAGTTTGAATATATAATCTTAGGAAGAAACAAATATGTAGTCACCAATAGGATTGACATTTGAGAGCATTAGGCAACATGGACATGGATGTTGTTAGTAATCCATGTTCACTTTCCATTTAGGCTTTGGTACAATCCTAAGTGGGACCTTTGCATTTTGTTTCCAGAATATTACTGTGATAAAATGTATATGTAGATCAGATGACATGATTATTTCTTCCACCATTTCTAGGAGCAGTATTTTGAAGACGTATAAATTAGCATTGGGGGTAAAAAAAGGTGTACCCTGTTTCTATGAATATACAGATAATGCATGAATAGACCTTAATTTCAATAAATAATATAACTTGTTCTTATGGAAATCGAAAATAATGTGTTTGGAAATAAGTCTCATGAAAAGGCCAGTCAAGGAACACCGAGGAATTCATGAGTTCTAAAGCAGGAAGTGATTGAAATTGAAAAAAACGACGATAAATTTGCTAACTTGTGGATGAAATATTATAATATGATATGAATAAACTTAAGAAATAGTAATGTATTAGTGTTGAATAAAAATGAACATCAAAATACACATCATTTCCCATAGAAATCTACTTGCATTGATGTTAAACTGGTTCAGTTACAGTAGAAATATTAAGATCTGTGTGTGCAGCATTCACCAAAGTCAGTTTTCTTTTTTTTTTTTTAATTTTTATTAATGGTTGATCAAAACATTACATAGTTCTTGATATATCATACTCCACACTTTGATTCAAGTGGGTAATGATCTCCCATTTTTACCCCGTATATAGATTGCAGAATCACATCAGTTACACATCCATTGATTTATATATTGCCATACTAGAGTCTGTTGTATTCTGCTGCTTTTCCTAACCTCTACCCTCCCCCCTCCCCACCCCTCCCCTCCTCTCTTCTTTCTCTACCCCTCTACTGTAATTCATTTTTCCCCCTTGTATTATTTTTCCCTTTCCCCTCACTTCCTCTTGTATGTAATTTTGTTAACCCTGAGGGTCTCCTTCTATTTCCATGCAATTTCGCTTCTCTCTCCCTTTCCTTCCCTCCTCTCATCCCTGTTTAATGTCAATCTTCTCAAGCTCTTAGCCTCTACTCTGTTCTTAGTTACTCTCCTTATATCAAAGAAGACATTTGGCATTTGTTTTTAGGGATTGGCTAGCTTCACTTAGCATAATATGCTCTAATGCCATCCATTTCCCTGCAAATTATATGATTTTGTCATTTTTAAATGCAGAGTAATACTCCATTGTGTATAAATGCCACATTTTTTATCTATTCATCTATTGAAGGAAATATAAGTTGGTTACACAGTCTTGCTATTGTGAATTGTGCTGCTATGAACATTGATGTAGCAGTGTCCCTGTAGCATGTTCTTTTTAGGTTTTTAGGGAATAGACTGAGAAGGGGAATAGCTGGGTTAAATGGTGGTTCCATTCCCAGCTTTCCAAGAAATCTACATAATGCTTTCCAAATTGGCTGCACCAATTTGCAGTCCCACCAGCAATGTACAAGTGTACTCTTTTCCCCACATCCTCGCCAGCACTTGTTGTTGTTTGACTTCATAATTGCTGCCAATCTTACTGGAGTGAGATGGTATCTTAGGTTGGTTTTTATTTGCATTTCTCTGACTGCTGGTACATTTTTTCATGTACTTGTTGATCAGTTGTATGTCCTCATATGAAAAGTGACTCTTCAGGTCCTTGGCCCATTTGTTGAATGGGTTATTTGTTCTCTTATTGTCTAATTTTTGAATTCTTGGTATACTCTGGATATCATGGCTCTATCTGAAGTGTGAGGAGTAAAGATTAGTTCCCAGGATGTAGGCTCCCTATTTACATGTCTTATTGTTTCTTTTGCTGAGAAAAAATTTTTAGTTTGAGTAAGTCCCATTTGTTGAATATAGTTATTAACTGTTGTGCTATGGGTCTCCTATTGAGGAATTTGGAGCCCGACCCCACAGTATGTAGATCATAGCCAAATTTTTCTTCTATCAGACGCCTTGTCTCTGAATTGATATCAAGCTTCTTGATCCATTTTGAGTTAACTTTTGTGCATGGCGAGAGAAAATGATTCAGTTTCATTTTGTTGCATATGGATTTCCAGTTTTTCCAGTACCATTTGTTGAAGATGCTATCCTTTTTTTCATTGCATGCTTTTAGCCTCTTTATCAAATATAAGATAATTGTAGTTTTGTGGTTTGGTTTCTGTGTCTTCTATTCTGTACAATTGGTACACCCGCCTGTTTTGGTACCAGTACCATGCTGTTTTTGTTATGATTGCTCTGTTGTATAGTTTGAAGTCTGATATCGCTATACCACCTGATTCACACTTCCTGCTTAGCATTGTTTGTGCTCTTCTGGGTCATTAATTTTTTCATTTGAATTTCATGATTGCTTTCTCTATTTCTAAAAGAAATACCGTTGGGATTTTGATTGGCATTGCATTAAACCTTTAGAGAACTTTTGGTAATATCTCCATTTTGATGATGTTAGATCTGCCTATCCATTAACAGGGTATATTTTTCCAACTTCTAAGATCTTCTTCTATTTCTCTCTTTAGGGTTCTGTAGTTTTCATGGTATAATATTTCACCTCTTTTGTTAAGTTGATTCCCAAGTATTTTTATTTTTTTTGAGGATATTGTGAATGGGGTGGTTGTCCTCATTTCCATTTCAGAGGATTTTTTGCTGATATACAGAAATGCCTTTGAATTATGCATGTCGATTTTCTATCCTGCCACATTTCTGAATTTATTTATTAGCTCTAATAGTTTCTTTGTAGACCCTTTTGGGTCTGCTAGGCATAGAATCATGTTATCTGCAAATAGTGATAATTTAAGTTCTTCTTTTCCTAATTTTATGCCTTTAATTTCTTTTGTCTTTCTAATTGCTCTGGCCAGTGTTTCGAGAACTATGTTGAACAGAAGTGGTGAGAGAGGGCATCCCTGTCTTGTTCCAGATTTTAGAGGGAATGCCTTCAATTTTTCTCCATTCAGAATGATCCCAGCCTGAGGCTTAGAATAGATTGCTTTTACAATATTGAGGTGTGTTCCTGTTATCGCTAGTTTTTCTAGAGTTTTGAACATAAAGGGATGAGGTACTTTGTTGAATGCTTTTTCTGCCTCTATCGAGATGATCATATGGTTCTTATTTTTAAGTCTATTGATGTGATGAATAACACTTATTGATTTCCGTATATTGAACAAGCCTTGCATCCCTTGATCATGGTGCACAATTTTTTTTGATATGTTTTCATATCCTATTCTCCAGAATTTTATTTAGGATTTTTGCATTTTTCCTGAAATAGCTTGAAAAGTATTGGCATTAGTTCCTCTTTAAAGGTTTTTTAAAACTCTGCTCTATACCCATACGGTCCTGGGCTTTTCTTAGTTGGTAGTTTTTTTGATGGTTTCTTTTATTTACTCAATTGATATTGGTCTGTTTAGGTTGTGTATATCCTCCTGTCTCAATCTGGGCAGATCATATGACTTAAGAAATTTATCGATGTCTTCACTTCTACTATTTTATTGGAGTATAAGAATTCAAAATAATTTCTGATTATCTTCTGTATTTCTGAATTGTCTCTTGTGATATTGCCTTTTAAATCCCGTATGCTAGTAATTTGAGTTCTCTCTCTTCTGCTCTTCGCTAGCATAGCTAAGGGTCTGTCGAATTTATTTATTTTTTCAAAGAACCAACTTTTAGTTTTGTCAATTTTTTTCAATTGTTTCTTTTGTTTCAATTTCATTAATTTCAGCTCTGATTTTGATTATTTCTTGCCTTCTACTTCTTTTGCTGTTGTTTTGCTCTTCTTTTTCTAGGATTTTGAGATGAAGTATGAGAACATTTATTTGTTGTTTTTTTCTTTTTCTAAGGAATTAACTCCAAGCATTGAATTTTCCTTTTAGAACTGCTTTCAATGTGTCCCATTGATTCCAATATGTTCTGTCTGTGTTTTCATTTATCTCTAAGAATTTTTTAATTTCGTCCTTGATCTTCTATAACCCATTGATCATTCAGTAACCTATTGTTAATTCTCCAAGTGATGAATGATTTTTCCTTTTTTCTTTTATTGTTGATTTTAGTTTCATTCGATTATGATCAGATAAGATGCCTGGTATTATCTCTACTCCTTTATATTGTCTAAGCGTTGCCCTGTGACATAATATATGATCTATTTTTGAGAAGAATCCATGTGCTGCTGAGAAAAAAGTGTAACTGCTTGATGTTGGATGGTATATTCTACATATGTCAATTTAGTCTAGGTTATTAATTATGTTATTGAGTTCTATAGTTTCCTTTTTCAACTTTTGTTTGGAAGATCTGTCCAGTGGTGAGAGAGGTGTGTTGAAGTCTCCCATGATTATTGTATGGTGGTCTATTAGACTCTTGAAATTGAGAAGAGTTTGTTTGATCAACATAGCTGCACCATTGTTTGGGGCATATATATTTATGATTGTTATGTATTGTTGGTGTATGGTTTCCTTGAGCAGTATGTAGTGTCCTTCTTTATCCCTTTTGATTAACTTTGGCTCGAAATCTATTTTATTTGATATGAGTTTGGACACTCCTGCTTGTTTCCGAAGTCCATATGACTGATATGATTTTTCCAACCTTGCACCTTCAGTATATGTATGTCTTTTCTTGACAAATGTGTCTCATTTAGGCGGCATATTGTTGGTTTTTGTTTTGTGATCCATTCTAGTAGCCTGTGTCTCTTAATTGGTGAGCTTAAGCCATTAACATTTAGGGGTATTATTGAGATATGTGTTGTTCTTCCAGCCATATTTGTTTATTTATGTTACTAAACATGGTTTGTTTTCCTCCTTGATTATTTTCCCCCCTTTACTGTCCTACCTCCCACTGTTGGTTTTCATTTTTATTTTCCATTTCCTATTCCTGTAATGTTTTGCTGAGGATGTTTTGAAGAGATGGTTTTCTAGCTGCAAATTTTTTTTAACTTTTGTTTATCATGGAAGGTTGTAATTTCATCTTCCATCCTGAAGCTTAATTTCGCTAAATACATGATTCTTGATTGAAATTTTCTTTCAGTGTTTGAAATATGTTTTTCCAGGATTGTCTAGCTTTCAGAGTCTGTGTTGAATGATCAGCTGTTATCCTGATTGGTTTACCCCTAAATGTAATCTGCTTCCTTTCTCTTGTAGTTTTAAAAATTCTCTCTTTATTCTGTATGTGGGGCATCTTCATTATAATGTGTCTAGGTGTGGATCTCTTATGATTTTGCACATTCAGCATCCTGTAGGCTTCTAGGATTTGGGATTCTGTCTCATTCTTCAAGTCTGGGAAGTTTTCTCTTATTATTTCATTGAATAGATTGCTCATTCCTTTGGTTTGGACCTCTATACCTTCCTGTATCCCAATGACTCTTAACTTTGGTCTCTTTATATTTTCCCATATTTCTTGGATGTTCTGCTCATGGTTTCTTAACAGTCTTGCTATTCTGTCTATGTTCTTTTAAAGTTGAAATACTTTGTCTTCATTGTCTGATGTTCTATCTTCTAAGTTTTCTACTCTGTTGGTAGTATTCTCAATTGAGTTTTTAAGTTGGTTCATTGCTTCCTGCATTTCTAGGATTTCTGTTTGTTTGTTTTTTATAACCTCTATCTCCCTGTATAGTTGATCTTTGGCTACTTGATTTTTTATGTAATTCATTGTCAAAGTGATCTTTCATTGTATGATTTTGCTGTCTAATGTCTTCCTTGAGACTCCAGATCATCTGAAGCATGTATATCCTGAATTCTTTAGCTGACATTCCATCTGCTGCAGCTACTACCTCTTCTAAAGTTGAGTTAACCTGCGTTGCTTGTGGTCCTTTATTTCCTTGTCTTTTCATACTGCTCGCGTTACTTTCTGCTTGGTGAAACTGTTATGTTTTTGAAATTTTCCCCCTATATATTTATATTGCACTTGTGTAGTGGAAAAGTCTCCATTGCTCAGGCGGTCGGCGGCTGTGCTAGTCCTCCAATTGGGGTGATCTGTCTACCACGCTGACCGGCCGCAGGGCCTGTTCTGCCTGTCGGTCGCAGGTCTGCGTACCTTGCAGGCACGGGTGGTGGCTCTGCTCTGCACCTCCTCCAATTGGTGAGCCATATCTACCACACCCGCGGACACCTGGGCTGCTTCTGCCGGTCAGTGGCAGGTCTGGCATAGGACCTTGTACCTTGGATGATTGATTGTCAAACAGATCTTCCAGTCAAAAAGGGATAGTCGTTAAGATTAGGAAAATATTTCTTAGGTTTAGAAAGGAGAGTGAGTATAGGATTTGGAACAAAAGTTCTTTAGCTATAGGGTTTCATGTATAGAGTGAATGTAAATGTCAGCACATGTGAAGAGTTAGTAACAATGATGAACTCTGGAAAATATGTAGGAAAGCACATATCAATAAAGACGTTAGGAAATCTGGCAAAGTATAGTCCATAGTGAAAGGTTAATAAAATAAGTACTTGTCACTTTCTATTTTTCTGTATGCTTAACAAAACACTGTTGAAATCTTGAGAACTGTTTGCTAAACTTGTTTCCAGAATGTGCTGTCCCCAACTGCCAAACTGCAGAATTTACTCCCTCACCCAGGTGCACGCAAACCGCTCACTCGCCCGGAGCCATCAATAAGCTTCCCTCCCTGCGCTCTCAAAGAAAAGTATATAAGCTCTGCTTAAGCTGTTCTCTGGGCTCTCTGCTCTATTCAAGTGAGCTCTGAGGCCCAGCATGCTGGACCCCCAATAAACCCTTTGCTTTTGCATGAGACAGTCTCTTGGTGGTCTCTTTCCCCGATTCTCGCCTGACCTTTACATATGGTGGTTCCACCGAGATCTGGCAGCGGTAGACAAGAGACCCCAAAGGGCTCCTCTCAGGGTAAGTAAGGTGATTCTATCTGGTTTCAGGTATCAGGTTAGGGCTTGGCAAAATGGCTGTCGATGAAGAGCATGAGCTCTTTCCGAGGGTGGCTGACAGTTGTGTCACAGAGCCACAGGCACATCCCTGGGGGACTCCACAGAGGACTCGGGAAATCGAGGAACAATAGTCTCTTTGACTCATTGATATTTTGTTTCAGACTCGGTATTGCCAGCCCATCGGGCTTTGTTGGCTATTCAGTCCTGGTCTCAGTATTGGACGTCCATTTTCTGTCTTTATTGTCTTGTCTTGTCTGTGTCATGTGTTGTTGCTTTTACTGTTTGTGTATCTTTCATTATGGGACAGAGCACTTCAATGCCTCTGTCTCTGACCCTTGATCACTGCACCAAAGTCTGCTTAAGGGCTCAGAATCTTTCTTTTTCAGTAAAACCCTGGACCTGGCAGGTTCTCTGTGCCTCAGAATGGCCCACCTTTGGATTCAGATGGCCCCTAGAAGGATCTTTCTAATTCCGCTAATTTAAAAAGTCAGAGATATTGTCTTTCAGCCAGGGCCACTTAGCCATCCAAATCAACAGCCATATATCTTAACTTGGCAGGACCTCTGCAAATCTCCTCCTCCATTGGTGAAGCCTTTTCTTACCCATGCCCCCGCTCTTTCTCTTTCCCCCATGATCTCTCAAACCCTCTGCTCTTCCTCCTCCTCTACCCTCTATTTTCTCTCAGTCACAAGATTTGACTCTACTGGACTCTCCTTCCCCTCTTTATCCCCTCCCCTTGTACCTCAACCCCCAACACCCTCTAAGTGATTTCCCTGCTGCTGACTCAGCCTTTCCGCCATTGGAGGAAGCTAAGCCAGCCCAGCACCCTCCAGATAACTCCCCTGCGGCACACACAGCCCCTCCTACCCTGGAGGAAGCTGGCCGGGCTAAAGGAACTCGCCAGCAGCAAATGATTGAAAACCCTGGAACTCCCGTGATGCTCCACCTCAGTCCCTACGGGCCAATGATTGACGATGGCAATGGTGTAAAAATGCAAGCCTACCAGTACTGGCCTTACTCCTTTTCAGACCTATAAAACTTGAAGAATAACAATCCTCCTTTTACCGAAGACCCCACCCGGCTCTCAGGTCTGGTTGACTCATTAATGTTTTCACACCAGCCTACTTGGGATGACTGCCCACACCTCCTAGGGAGTCTCTTCATGACAGAGGAACAAATGAGAATCCTCCTGCAAGCTAGAAAAAAAATATCCTTGGACCAGATGGGTGACGAACAACAACTTCCCAACATATTCAAAGCTGGCTTTTCCTTGAACCGACACAACTGGGACCCCAACACCTTTCAAAGTAGGGAGCAACTGTCCACTTATCGCCGGGCTCTAATAGCGGGTATCTTAGTGGCCGCTAGGTGACCAACTAATTTGGCCAAGGTAAGAGAGATAATTCAAAAGCCTGATGAATCTCCCTCTATGTTTCTAGAGGGAATTATGGAGGCATATAGGAGATATACTCTTTTCGATCCTCAGGCAGAGGATCAAAAGGCATCTTTCATGATGGCCTTTATTGGACAAGCTGCCCTGGATATTTAAAGAAAGTTACAATGCTTATATAGATTACAAGATATGACCTTGAGAGATTTAGTCAGAGAAGCCGAGAAGGTATACTATAAGAGAGAAACTGAGGAAGAGAAGGGAGCAAAGGGAGGATAAAAGAAATAAAAGACAGACTAAGGCATTGACTAAGGTCCTGGTCACAACAAAAAATAGGCCAGAAATTAAGAAACATGGAGACTGGAAGGGATACCTGGGCCCACACTAGAGGCCACCCCTAGACTCAGATCAATTGGCCTACTGAAAAGAAAAAGGACACTGGGATAAAGAATGCCCTAGAAAGAGACAGTCACACCAGCCATACATTCTGACTCTGGAGGATGACTAAGAAAGTTTGGGCTCAGATCCTCTCCCTGAGCTCAGGGTAATTTTTGAAGTCAGGGGACCCCAATAAACTTTGAAATGGATAGAGGGGCAATATACTCAGACCTTAAGGCCCCAATGGGCCCTCTATCAAGTAAAAGGTCTCTAATTCAATAGGCCTAATGGCAGTAAACATCAGGCTTGGACAACTAAGAGGACCTTGGACCAGGGGAAACGAAAAATCCATCACTCCATCCTAGTAATCTATGAATGCCCGGCCACATTGATGGGCAGAGATCTGCACACAAAGCTCCAGGCTAAAATAACTTTTAGTTCTGAAGGCTCCCAAGTGGAATTTCTAGATCCTTCAGTAAAAGCTCCTTTAGTCATGGCTCTAAATATATCAGTAGAAAATATACATCAACTCACTAACCTTGGTTCAAAGAAACTACATTCATTCCTGAAGTATCAAGAACAGAGTTTTCCACTAACTGACTCATAGCAAAAGGTAATAACTGAATGGGTAACAAAAGCCTGTTGGGTCCATCAATTGGTTAATGCTTACCCTTCAAAGCTTCCTGCAGGAAACAGACAAGGACAATTCTGGGAAGTTGACTTTACTGAAATTAAGCCAGCAAGTTATGGACTTAAATATCTCCAAGTCTTTGTAGATACATTTTCAGGATAGATTGAAGCCTTCCCCATCAAAAAAAAAAAAAAAAAAAAAAAGAAAGAAAGAAAAAAGAAAAAAAAGAAAAAAATAAAGAAACAGCGCAAATGGTGGTCAAGAAGATCCTGGAAAATATTTTCCCAATGTACGGCCTGCCTAAAGTAATAGGGTCTAATAATGGACTGGCATTCGTGGCCCAAGTAGGTCAGGGGTTAGCCAGGACCCTGGGGATTAATTGTAAGTTACATTGTGCTTATCGACACCAGAGTTTAGGACAGGTAGAAAGAATGAATAGAAACATTATCGAGACCATAATGAAATTAAACTTACAGACTGGCAAAAAAGATTGGACTATGCTCCTGCTTTATGCACTGTTTCATGCAAGAAATACTCCCTCTGTTTCTTTGTGTAACCTCACCCCCTATGAAATTCTCTATGGGGCCCCCTCCTCCAGTAAGGGACCTAACCCCAACTCTAAGACCTAACGATCCCTTAGACACCCCCTTGCTTGACAGACTTAAAGCTCTTGAAAGAACTCAGGGATACCTGTGAAACCAGATGGCCACTGCCTACCAACTCAGGGACGAGGGGACTCAACATCAATATCAAGTAAGAGACTTTGTCTATGTAAGTGGACATCAGGTGTCATCCCTGGAACCCCGCTGGAAAGGACCATAGCAGGTGCTCTTTATTACACCTACAGAAGTAAAGGTAGACAGAATCACTTCCTGGATCCATACCTCTCATCTCAAGCCTGCGCCCTGTCCAGACTCTGGCTGGAAACTGGAAAAGCCTGGTAACCCTTTCAAATTGTGTATTCGCCGTGTGGATAAGGCTATAGACTCTCCCCTTGACCACCAGTAGTCCTAACCCTCATCATCCCGTTCAGCAGCAATGGCTGATCACAAATACTATTGGACAAGAAGTATTGTGTATCTCGCATACAGCCCACTTAGGGACCTGGTGGCCATCTCTCCACCCAAACATTTGTCAGCTGGCTATAGGTCTTTCCTATTGGGATATCCCTGATGAAGAGGATCCCACTAAAATTCCATTAAATCCCTTCCATACCATAGATAATGGAAACAAATGTTATGGATGTAGGGACACACGAGCCAGATGCAGGTGGGCTAGCCTAGATTACTATGTTTGCCCGGCGGAATATCAAAGCCACAAACAGTCATGACTGTGTGGGGGGAAAGCCGACTTCTTCTGTAAGTCATGGGGATGTGAGCATACAGGGACTGCCTGATTGAACCCAAACTCCTCATTAAATTCTGTACACAGAATTAGCCATATTACCAATTAGACAACAAAAACCGATGGCCGCCAGAGGGGTCTCTAGATCCTCAAATTCTGCCTGACATTTTTAACTTCTACAAGTGCTGAAAAGGGTGAAAGGAGATTCCCCTACATGTAGGCCTTTTCCCTCCTTTGCTCACATCATGAACAGTGCTTCTCCAATCAGTCCTCACCCGCAGCCTTCTGCTCCAGACTCTCTGCTGTTATTCCCACATCAGCAACCTGATTTCTCCCCTCCAATCACTAGACCAAAGGCCGAACATCTGCCAGTTCTCAGACCATTGCCCCCTTGCTGAGGGAGCAGGTACTGAGCTACCCCACAATTCTCTCACTCCGCTCTTCTCCTGTCAGTGCCTGCACCGGGTCCCACCAGGTCCTCTCACCAGCTAACCCAAAGCTCAAACCAGCTGAGGCGAGCCCTCAGACCCCTATCCAAGATGTAATTAAAATGGCCTTTAAAGTTGCTTTGTCATCACTGAAAACAGGTTACTAAGAATTTAAAGTCCCTCACAGGCTTTTTGGGATACTAACTCCAGTCTTCCCCTCTGCTCTACCTCTTCTACTGCTCAAGATTTGTTGCTGGGAAATTCCCAAACCCCTTTCTCATTATTGTTTTACATCTCTCCTACCTCATTCTCAGATACACGGAGCTGCTCACAGCCACGCGTTCCCCGCCTTCCCCCTCTGTACCAGGCCCACAGAAAAGTCTTAACTGACCTTTCCAGAAATCTTCACCATGGCTGACTTTAGGACTTTCAGCAAAAGAGTCCCTATAAATGAGTTCAAGGTAGGTAAACTTCCTCTTTTCGTTTTGCCCTGTTCTACTAGGCAACTGTCTAAAAAAAATCAGCACTACTAAGCTAGACACCCCCTTACTAGTTTTTCACAAAATATGTGAAGAAGGCCTCTGGCCTTGAGCTGGGGCTTCACAGAGATGGCTACAATTGTAAGATAAAGAAGATACTAACTGGGCTCCATGGTAACAGATGGCAGTGGGAAACAATAAAGGGAATAAAAAGCTCTTCCTCACCCAGGTGTCCTTGAAAAGTTAACTTGCCCAGAACAGAGGAAAGAAACAGAAAAAAACCTGCTTTTTGTAAACTTCTGCAGGCTGTGAACTTCTGAGCCCCTTCGCTTACATGTTGGATACAAAATTCTGAAACTACCTAAACTTGGGTATCAGGGGATTAATTGATTACAACAGAATTAATGCCCCCTAAATCTGGTTGCAACCAAGTAGGACTGTTTCCCTGTCTTTGGTACTATCTTAGGTGCCTTGCCTTGTCTGTCCCTACAAAAGCATAATTCTATATACTTAAACATTGCTTATATTTTCATGAAATGGTCAACAGATGTGACTAATTGTGTAATGGTGCAGATGTTTCCCAGAGTGCTCTATCATGACACAGGTTCATTTGAAGATCAAATAGGGGGGCATAAAACCTGGTTCCACTGGGAACATATATCCCTCACTTTAGCCATCCTATTAGGAATACGAGTTGCTGAAGGGGTGGGCACAAGAACCACTGCCTTGGTCCATGAGACAAAACAAATGACCCAAATAAAAACAGCAATTGACCAAAACTTAAAGATATTAGAAACCTCCATCACAGCTTTGCAGGAATCTTTAACCTCTCTCTGTGAAGTTGTTTAAAAAAACAGTCGAGGTTTGGACCTCCACTTCATGAGAAAAGAGGGCCTTTGTTCTGCATTGATGGAAGAATATTGTGTGTATGCCGACAATACTGGAGTTGTTAAAAAATCTATGAGTAAATTAAAAAGATGAATTGAATAGCGTAAACGAGAGACAGAGATCCAAAAAGGGTGGTTTGAGTCTTGGTTCACACAGTCCCCCTGGTTAACTACGCATTTATCAACCCTGGCCAGTCCAATAATAATCCTTATATTATTGCTAACTAGAAAACCCTGTTTGCTCAACCATGTAATTTCTTTTCTCCAAGCACAAATTGGACAAGTTAAAATTATGGTAATACCCCACTAGCAGACATAGAATGTGACACCCCCCAATGATCACTTTTATGATTAAAAGTAGCCAGAAGAAGACGTGGTGAATGAAAGTTTAATAAAATATGTACTTGTCACTTCCTGTTTTTCTGTACGCTAAACAAAACACTGTTGAAATCTTGAGAAATGTTTGCCAATCTTGTTCCCAGAATGTGCTGTCCCTAATTGCCAAACTGCAGAATGTACTCCCTCACCCGGTTGCACGCAAACTGCCCATTCGCCATGACACATCAAAAACTTCCCTCCCTGCGCTCTCAAAGGAAAGTGCATAAGCTCTGCTTAAGCTGTTCTCAGGACTCTCTGCTCTATTCAAGTGAGCTCTGAGCTCCAGCATTCTGGACCCCCAATAAACCCTTTGCTACTGCATGAGATAGACTTTTGGTGGTCTCTTCTTCCGACGCTCGCCTGACCTTTATTTGGATGATTGAATATAGAAGAGAACATCAAGTCAAAAAGGTATAGTTGGAAGAATTAGGAATATAGTAGGTAGGTTTAGGAAGAAGAGTGAGTATACGATTTGGACCAAAAGTTCTTTAGCAATAGGGTTTCGGTTAGAGAGTGAATGTAAATGTCAGCATATATGAAGTGTCAGTCACAATGATGAACTTGGGAAAATATGTAGGAAAGCAGATATCAATAGAGACATTACAAAATCAGGCAAAGTATAAAGTGAGTGATTGGATTAGACATTATCAACAGGGTTGAGTTTCAATATATAATCTTAAGAAGAAACAAATATGTAGTCACAAATAGGATTGACATTTGAGAGCATTAGGCAACCTGGACATGGAGTTTTTAGTAATCCAGGTTCACTTTCTATTTAGCCTTTGGTACAATCATAAGTGTGACTTTTGCATTTTGTGTTCAGAATATTACTGTGATAAAATGTATATGTACATCGGGTGACATGAGTATTTCTTCCACCATTTCTGGGAGCAATATTTTGAAGACGTATAAATTAGTATTGGGGGAACAAAGAGGTGTACCCTGTGTCTATGAATATAGAAGTAATGCATAAATTGACAGTACTGTGAATAAATAATATAACTGGTTCCACTTTAAATAATGCATTGAATTGATATCTGAAAATATATAAGAAATCTTATATTGATATAGAATCATTCATTTTAATGAGTTATACATCTAATGGTAACATTAGGAATATGTTTTATCATGAAGTGTGTGTGAGTTTTTCTTCAAAATTAGTATGGAAATGGAAAATAATGTGTTTGGAAAGAAGTCTCATCAAAAGACCAGTGAAGAAACATAAAGGAATACATGCGTTCTGAAGTAGGAAGTGATTGAAAGTGAAACAAATGCACATAATTTTGCTAACTTGTGGATAAAATACACAATCTATGATGTGCAGAAACTGAAGAAATAGTAATGTACCAGTGTTGAATGAAAATGAACGTCAAAATATACATCATGGGGCTGGGGATGTGGCTCAAGCGGTTGCGCGCTCGACTGGCATGCGTGCGGCCCGGGTTCGATTCTCAGCACCACATACAAAACAAAGATGTTGTGTCCGCCGATAACTAAAAAATAAATAATAAAAAATTCTCTCTCTCTCTCTCTCTCTCTCTCTCTCTCTCTCTCTCTCACTCTCAAAAAATATACATCATGTCCCATAGAAATCTACTTGGATTGATGTTAAACTGGGTCAGTTACTGTAGAAATATTAGGATTTGTATGCACCATTCACTGATGTTAGATGTCAGTACTAGAAATCCAATATGTATTTCAGGTGGATGAATATTTCTGAGAATCATCTTGTGAAAAGTTGATTATAAATTCACATAAATGAATATGAATGAATTTAGGGAGTGTAAAATAAGACACATATATTTCAAATTTGAAAAATCTGTAGAATATATATATATATATATATATATATATATATATATATATATACTATATAGATACACGCACACACACACACACACACACACAAATATACACACAGAGAAGTTAAAAAGTAGCAATATATATGCCAAGAGAAATTCATGTTGAAATATATATCGTCCACAGATCCAAAAATATTTAATTTACTGAACACGGATTTGTGTATCATGTTGTTCAACTACGAAACTCCCCAATAGGTTGAATTTTCAGTTCCAACAGCGTTTAGGAGGAATGACCTCTTCTCATGATTTGTGTCTGCCAAGTCAGCCACCTCACAAGAATGTACATGTGATAACCAGGTAGGATTCTATATGTGCATATAAAAATACATGTGATGAAAAGGCTACAGACAAACGGAGACAGGAATTCACATATTTGTTAAATTTAAAAACACATGGAGAACTATGTCAACAAAAATTGACTAGATTTATAACTCCTACCCTATATAATGCAAAAGGCAAGTCAAACTATACACCATGCCTCCTCTGAACTGCATGGATTTCTATTCTGCTTGGGTTATTTTTCTCCATCATATTAGGATTAGTAGTCAGAGTCTAGTAGGGTATGATTTAGTGTCAGGGATTCTGTATTTTGAATGGAAAATTAGAAAAAGAATCCAATGTGTATGCAAACATGTGCTACAAAAAAATCTTCCAACTCTTATCCTCAACAATGCCTTGACATTACCTTCACCCCAAGTAAGACACAATTAGAGGAGAAAGGTTAGAAAATATATGAAAATATGTGAATATCTGTAGTGGAATAGACTCTTGTTTTCACAAGTTTGGAGGTGGTTGAGCACTTTCCAAAAGTAAGGGAGAGGGTAAACACTCCAGAAACATGGAGCTCTGTTGGCATAAAGACTTCTTGAGAAACTGCCTTTGAGGTTGGGCACTTGAAATATATGTTGTTGTTAGGAGCTTTAGCTTCCTTTGTAGTGAGACCATCAAAGCTGGGTCTGCATCTATGTGACATGAGGAATTGGTTTCTTATTTTCCAATGAACCTGAGGCAGCAGTTCTGAGTTCTCTCTTTGTAGGTAAACTGTGGCCACTGGGGTCTAAGTGTCTCCCCATGTGGACTGTGAAGCCATTTGTTCATTCTCCACTTTTTGTCTTGTTTCTTGCTGTTTCACTGGGACGTTGGTATTTGCATCATGAAATACATTGAGTTCACCTGACACACAGTGCTGGAGGGAGTTCTGTCACGTGTCGTGGGTCATGGTCTGCCGGAGAATGCACGAATCAGGCTTCTATCCAACATAGCTTGTCCCCTTGACCACAGCAACCTGATTCTGAATATTGCCCTGAAAACTCTCCATATAACAAGATGCCTTTACATAGAAGGGTCGGCAGGCTGCACCATGTTAGTCACAAGCCATTTGGAAGTCAATGGCAGATCCACACCTGCCCACCACTGCTCTAGGCCCACTATTCAGCAGGCTCCAACTTATTGGCATCTCTGTTCTACATAATTTTCATGAATCCCACTCAATCAAGGCCTTGTCTAGTATACTCATGATCAGCAACAGGACATGCAAAGGTTCTCCAGTGCCACCTATTCATGGGAATTTCAAAAATTTCATGGTATTTGTCTAGCCATTTTTCAAGGTTGAAGTTGGGGGCACTGTGGATTTCAATTTATTCAGGAATCATTAAATGATGAGGAAGGTCATTTCAATGAAACTTTGGAGAACTCTCACAGGCAAGGCTTCCCAAAGGGGGGCCAAATGGTCACATGAAGCCAAGCCCATTGAGGTCTACAATGTGAGGACCATGTGTGTTTTGACTCTCAACTATGGTTGCCAAGTCTTTTAAGAAAAAATCATGTGATATCTTGGTTGAGATTTCCAGTGCTCTTTGGAAAGTCACCCTGGGCTTAGAACTCAGTTTCCAAATGTGACACTCATGCGTGGCCTCCTAAAATCCAAACACGATTTCATGTACTACACAAAAATCTTCCCACTCACATCTAGAACAATGCCTCGACATTACCTTCGCCCCAAGTAAGACAAAATAAGAGGAGAAGAGTTAGTAAATATGTGAATACATATCTGCAATTGAAAATGATCAGGAGTTCACAATCTTGGAGGTGGTAGAAGAATATCTTTCAGAATAAAATCATGTGATATCTTGGCGGAGATTCCCAGTGCTCGGTCCAATGCCACCCTGGACTTAGATCTCAGTTTCCAAGGGCGACTCTCATGTGTGGCCTCCTTAAATTCCAACAGAATTCATGGCAATACTTCTCTGAGGTCAGTTCTAGATCTCTGACTCTAAGGGGAATAACACCTGAGTTCAAGCCCAGGTGGACCCACGCATCTCTTCCATCAGCCACACAAATGACCACAATTAAAACCAAAATACTCCTACATGGCCCTCATCTTCTTCCATATAGACACTCATTATAACCTCTGGCTGTAGGTTTCCATGAGGGGCGCACCCCAAAACATTGTCCAAAATAAGCTCCCTTGCCCCTCATTTGCCTAAAGTCAGGGTGGCCTGGACACCCTTTCTGTGAAACAGGAGTGGTCAAATAAGCCAGCCATTAATACTGCTCTACTTCTCCAATTTGAGTCCTATTGACTGTCATGTATAGATTCTCTATGTGATTTGGAGTCATGAGAAAACCAAAGCACCTATGGGCTACCCTCTGCAGGGCTTTGAAGAACTCATTTGACCAAAGTATCCCTATTCTCACTTGATGGAGGTCAGGAACCTAGCAGAGGAAGGCAAGAGACTTTATCCACAATGACTGATCTTTTTGCCATTTTGGTTTTAGATGAACACATGGGATCTTTCTTTAGATCCATCAGGTGCTGAGAATCTACAACACAGCCTCACACAGGGCCAAGAGGCTGATTCCAACACATCTATTTGCAAAGCAATTAAGCAAAGAGCCACAGGTGATGCCCATTCATTTCCATTTGAAAACTGTTTTGTTCAGGCTTCACAAAGGTGTAGCCTGAGGCAAAGACCTTCCTGACATTCAGGGCAACAGAACAATAGGTAAGCAAAAGGCCCAAAGCAGGGTTTCTCCACTGAGACTTTCCTGGACACACTGATATCAGAGTTTTCTGAGATGCTCGCCATTCCCTTCAGCTATCCTCTACATGCCCATGTCACTCAGCTTGGAGGTGGTACATATCTTGGACACAAAACCATGAGCCTATTCTTGAGAGTAACCAGAATTCAGGAAGAAATCAGGAACTTAGGAAGATAGTAGGTGTTGCCCATTTGTAAGGCTAGCAGCAGTCCACTCAAAATTAGGCAGGGTGAATGCTGGGAAGATTTCTACTAGACAGGACACATCCATTGATGCATTCTCTTTTCTAAAGTCTACAACCACTAACACAATGGGATACACAGACATGCAAAAAATCGCCTTGTCAAAAGCCTTACTAGAAACAGTCCACTCCAAACCAAACAAACCGCCTTTCCTACATATTCTTAGAACAAGAGACTAAACCACAAAATCACACACACACCCACAAACGCACCTTCTTCATTCAAGTAGGTCTGTGACTATCCGGAGTGTCCTCTGACTGGTGGGCCATACTATCTTCCCTCGAAAGGCCTGTCCTGTCTCAGATCTGGTCTCCATGCCAAACTCTGTGAAGTTGTCAGAAGCCAGCGGTGAACAACTACCTGCTTTTTCAGGAAATGCCCCTTTTCAGAGCTATCCTGGCATTTGGCAATTCTCATATCAGTAGGTACCAAGGAAGACTTATTCTGTCCTTGGTTATTCCAAACTACAGAGCCCACTGGGAATGGAACTGTGACTGGCTTTTGATGCCTGTCTTTCTGGATCCCAAGGTCAGGGAGTTCCCTCACCAAGGAAGTGAGGTAGGTGGCTTCATTAAGGAACTGAGTGAGTTTACTGCCTTGTGAACCACTTTGTCTTAACAGTTGCTTCCAAGGTTCCCCTGAGATGGAATCTACCCCTGCTTTCTATGACAGTTTCACAAGTTAGAATGGTATATAAAACCATAGGAACCGGGAACAGCTCTCCACACATGCCTGGTTTGGTTCATCTTCTCTACATTAAGAAGAGAGAGTCTGATTCAGACACAACCCTTCATTCTGACCAGGTTGTTTGCCATGGAAGATTACTTTTGCTCTCTCAGGTCCTTCAGAGCTGCCTACCTCTTCTCCAGGGATCACTTCTGCTTGGAACTTTGAGGATCTCAGAAGGTGGAAGATCCCATATCTTCCTGTATTGTAAGACCAACTCTGTCCCTGCTCTTCTGTAAAGTTAGATTGAGGGAACAGTGTTTGGTTAGGGTTAATAACAGGTTCGATTTGGATTAGGAATCATTCTGCATGATGAATAATGGTATTGGGAAAGTGCGATATTTACAAGAATATATAGGTAAAATACACGTATGAAAACAGAAATCTAGGTAAGATTTTGAAGCCCAGAAGGGCATTGGGACCTTGATTGGGATACTTAGCTTTGAATTACATTCTTCAGATATGTCTCAGTTAAATCCATATACAACGGCATAGAACCTTGTATCTTGGATGATTGAATGTCGAAGATAACATCCAGTCAAAAACCTATAGTCGGTAGGAATAGGAAGAGTGTGGGTAAGTTTAGAAAGAATAGTGATTATAGGATTTGGACGAAATTTTTTTAGCAATAGCGTTTCGGTTTGAGTGAATGTAAATGTCAGCACATGTGAAGAGTCAGTCACAATGATAAACTGAGAAAATATGTAGGAAAGCAGATATCTATAGAGACATTACGATATCAGGCAAAGTATAAAGTGCGTGATAAGATTAGACATTTTCAACAGGCTTGAGGTTGAGTATAAAATTTAGGAAGAAACAAATACATATTCACCAATAGGATTGACATTGGAGAGCATTAGCTACCTGGACAGGAATGTTTTTAGTAATCCATGCTCACTTTCCATTTAGGCTTTGGTACAATCATAAGTGTGACCTTTGCATTTTGTTTCCAGAATATTACTGTGATAACATGTATATGTAGATCAGGTGACATGAGTATTTCTTCCACAATTTCTGGGAGCAAAAATGTGAAGATGTATACATTACTACTGGGGGTACAAATAGGTGTACCCTGTGTCTATGAGTATAGAGATAATTCATGAATAGACCATACTGTGAATAAATAGTATAACTAGTTACAACTTTAAATAATGGATTGAATTGATATATGAAAATATACAGTGAATCTTATATTGGTATACATACATTCATTAAAACCAAATATACATGTAATGGTAATATTAGGGTTATGGTTCATCATGAAGGGTTGTGAGCTTTGCTTCAAAAGTGAGTAGGGAAATCGAAAATAGTGTGTTTGGAAAGACGTCTCGTGAAAAGACCATTCAAGAAAAATGAAGAAATACATGTGTTCTGAAGCAGGAAGTGATTGAAAATGAAACAAACGCCTATAAATTTGCGAAGTTGTGAAGGAAATATATATCCTATGATGTGCATAAACTTAAGAAATCGCAATGTACCAGTGTTGAATAAAAATGAATTTCAAAAAACACATCATGTCCCATAGGAATCCATTTGCATTGATGTTAGACTTGCTAAGTTACTGTAGAAATATAAGGATTTGTATGCACCATTCACTGAAGATAGTTCTCAGTACTAGAAAACAAATATGTGTTTCAGGTGTTTGAGTATTCCTGAGAATAATCTTGTGAAAAGTTGATTATAAATCCACATACATGAATATGAATTAATTTAGGGAGTGTATAATAAGACACATATTTCATATTTTGAAAAATCTGGAGAGTATATATATATATATATATATATATATATATATATATAAATATATGTACACACACACACACACACACACGCACACACACACAGACTTTAAAAAGTAGAAATATATATGCCAATAAAAATTGACCATGAAATATATATCATCCAAAGATCAGAAATATTTATTTTACTGAACATGAATTTATGAATAAAGTTGTTCAAATAGGACGTTCACCCATTGGTTGAATTTTCAGTTCCAACAGCGTTTATGAAGAGTGAACTATTCTAACATTTTGTATCTGCCAAGTAAGCCACCTCACAAGAATGTACGTGTGATTCCAGGTAGGATTCTATATGTGCATATAAAATTACAGGTGCTGAATAGTCTGCAGAGAAAGGGAGACAGGAATTCACATATTTGTTAACTTTAGAAATACATGAAGATCTATTTCTACAGAAAATTGACTAGATTTATAACTCCTAGCCTACATAATGCAACAGGCAAGTCCATCAATACACCATGCCTCCGTTGAACTGCTTATATTTCTATTCTGTTTGGGTTTTTATACTCCTTCTTATTAGGATTAGTATTCAGAGTCTAGTAGGGTAGTGGTCAGTATCAGGGATTCAGTATTTTGAATGGAAATTTTGAAAATGAATCCAATGTGTATGTAAATATGTGCTACACAAAAATCTTCTTTCTCTCATCCAGAAAAATGACTTTAGATTACCTTCGCCCCAAGTAAGACACAATTAGAGGAAAAGAATTAGAAAATCTGTGAATACATTTATGCAATGGAAAATGCTCAGGAGTTCACAACCTTGGAGATGGTAGAGGAGTTTCCAAAATTAAGGGACATGGTAAGCACTCCACAAACATGGAGCTCTTCTGGCCTAAAAACTTCCAGAGAAACTGCCTCTGAGTTTGGGCACTTGAAATATTTGTTGTTTTCAGGTCTGTTAGCTTCTTTCTAGTGAGACTATCAAAGCTCGGTCTGCATCTATGTGACCTGGAGGACATGGCATCTTATTTTCCAAAGAACATGAGGCAGCAGTGCTGGTTTCTCTCTTTGTAGGTTAACTGTGGCGACTGGGGACTAATTGTCTCCCTGTGTAGACTGTGTAGCAATTTGTTCATCCTCCACTTTTCATGGTGTTTCTTGCTGCTGCACTGGGAGTTTGGTATTTGCTTCATGAAATACAAGGTGCTCAACTGGGACACAGTGCTGGAGAAAGTTCTGTCACGTGAGTGGGTCAGCATCTGCAGGAGAATGCACCAAGATGCTTCTATCCACATAACTTGCCCCCTTGACCATAGCAACCTGATTATGAACATTTCCCTGAATCCTCTCCATATAACAAGATGCCTTTTTATAGAAGGGTCTGCTGGCTGCACCATGTCAGTCAAATGCTTTGGAATCCAATGGTAGATCCTCATGGCTGTACCACTGATGTTTATAACACACCTGCCCACCACTGCTCTAGGCCCACTACTCAGCAGGCTCCAAATTACTGGCATCTCTGTTCTACACATTTTCATGAAACCCGGTCAATCAAGGCACTGTCTGGTATACTCACGAACAGCAACAGGACATCCAAAGGTTCTCCAGTGCCACCTGGTCATGGGAATTTTAAAAATTTCAAGGTATTTATGTAACCATTTTTTCAAGGATTAAGTTGGAGGCATTGTGGGTTTCAATTCATTCAGAAACCATAAAATGTTGAGGAAGATCATTTCTTTGAAAGCTCTGGAGAACTCACACAGGCAAGGATTCCCAAAGAGTGGCCAAAACGTCACTTGAAGCCAGGCCCATTGAGGTCTACAATGTGAGGTCCATTTGTGTTTTGACTCTCAAATGTGGCTGCCAAGACTTTCAGAATAAAATCATGTAATTATCTGGCTGAGATTCCCAGTGAACTGTGTAAAGGCACCCTGGGCCTAGATCTCAGTTACCAAGGGCGGCTCTCATGCGTGGCCTCCTTAAATCTTAACACAATTCATGGCAATACTTCTCTGAGGTCAGTTCAAGAACTGAGTCTCTAAGGGGAATAACACCAGAATTTAACCCAGGTGGAACCAGTCATCTCTCACAATGAAAATCTAAACACTCCCACATGGCCCTCATCTTCTTCCATATAGACACTCATCATAACATCTCGCTGGACTTTTCCATGAGGGGCGCAGCCCAAGACAGTTTCCAAAATACGCAGCCTTGGCCCTCATTTGCCTAAAGTCAGGTTGGCCTGGACGCCCTTCCTGTGAAGCAGGAGTGATCAAATAGGCGTGCCATTAATACTGCTCTGCTTCTCCAATTTGATGCCTACTGACTGTGGGGTTTAGATTCTTTTTGTTAATTGGAGCCATGAGAAAACCCAAGCACTATGGGCAACCCACTTTGAAGAACCCATTTGACCTAAAGGATCCCTATTCTTACTTGATGGAAGTCAGTACCCTAACAGAGGAAGGCAAGAGACTTCATCCACAATGAATGCTGTTTTGGCCATTTTGATTTTGGATGCACCAATGGGATCATTCTTTAGATCCATCATGTGCTTAGAATCTAAGCTACAGCCTCACACACGGCCAAGAGGCTGATTCAGACACAATCCTTTCCAAAGAAATTAAGCAAAGAGCCACCGAAAATGCACATTCATTTCCATTTGAAAACTCTTTTATTCAAGCTTCCAAAAGTTTTGGCCTGAGGCAAACACCTTCCTGACATTCAGAGCAACAGAACAATATGTAAGCACAAGGCCCAATGCAGGGTTTCTCCACTGAGACATTCCTGGTCACACTGATATCAGAGTTTTCTGAGATGCTCGCCATTCCCTTCAGCTATCCAGTACATGGCCATGTCACAGACCTTGGAGGTGGTAATATCTTGGACACAAACCAAGAGCCTATTCTGGAGAGTGGACAGAATTCAAGAAGAATACAGGAACTTATGAAGATATAAGGTGTTGCCCATTGATAAGGCAAGCCACAGTCCATTCATAAACTGAACAGGATGAATGCTGGGAAGCTTTCTACTAGACAGGACACATCCATTGATGCATTCTCTTTTCTAAAGTCTACAACCACTAACATAGTGTGATACACGGACATAGAAACACTCGCATTGTCAAAAAACTTACTAGAATCAGTTCACTCCAAACCAAACAAACCACCTTTCCTACATATTCTCAGAACATGAGACAAAACCACAAACCCCACCCAAACCAACAAATTTAACTCCTTCCCCCAAGTAGGTCTGTGACTATCCGGAGGGTCCTCTGACTGGTGAGCCATACTGTGTACCCCCAAAATGGCCTGTACTGCCTCAGATCTGGTTGCCTTGGCCAACTCTAAGAAGTGGTCAGGAGCCATCCTTGAGCCACTACCTGATTTCTTAGGAAATGCCCCTCTTCAGAGTACTTCTGGCATTTGGCCATCCTCACATAAGTAGGTACGAAGAAAGAATGACTTTGTCCTTGGTAAATCCAAACAAGTGAGACCACTGAGACTAGGACTCAGACAGGCTCTGGGTCCCTGGCTTCCTAGATACCAAGTTCAGAGAGTTCCATCACCAAGAAAGTGAGGCCAGTTCACTTCTGTCAGGAACTGAATGAGGTCACTGACTTGGCAACCACTTTGTCCTATCAGTTGCTTCCAAGGGTCCCATGAGATGGAGGCTGCCCCTACTTCCTGAGACACTTTCACAAGTTAGAATGGTATACCAAACATAGGCTCCCGGGAACAGCTCTCCACTTAGACCTGGGTTGGTCCATCTCCTCTACATTAAGAAGACAGAGTCTGATTCAGACACAACCTTTCATTCTGACCAGGTTGTTTGCCATGGAAGATGGCTTTTGCTTTCTCAGGTCCTTCATAGCTGCCTACAACTTCTCCAGGGATCATTTCTGCATTGACCTTTGAGGTTTTCAGCAGGTGGAAGATCCCTTACATTCCTGTATTGTAAAAACAAATCTGTCCCTGCTCTTCTGAATACTTAGATTGAGGGAACACTGTATGGTTAGGGTTAATAACATGTTCAATTAAAACCAAAACACTCTCACATGGTCCTCATATTCTTCCATATAGACACTCATCATAACCTTTGGCTGAAGGTTCCCATAAGGGGCCCAGCCTATGTCAGTGTCCTAAATAAGTTCCCTTGCCCCTCATTTGCCTAAAGTCAGGGTTTCCTGGACACACTACCTGTGAACCAGGATTGATCAAATAGGTCTGCCATTAATACTGCTCTGTTTCTCCATTTTGAAAACTAATGACTGTGAGGAATAGATTCTTTATGTGATTTGGAGTCATGTGAAAACCCAAGCACCTCTGCCGGTCTTCGAAGAACTCATTTGACCCAAAGGATCCCTATTCTTTCTTGATAGAGGTCAGGAATCTAACAGAGGAAGCATGAGGCTTCATCCACAATGACTGATCTTTTTGCCATTTTGGTTTTGGATGCACACGTGGGATCTTTCTTTAGATCCATCAGATGCTGAGAATCTAAGCCACAGCCTCACACAGAGCAAAGAGGATGATTCAGACACATCCCTTTCTAAAGCAATTAAGCAACGAGCCACAGGTAATGCCCATTAATTTCCATTAGAAAGCAGTTTTCTTCAGGCTTAACAAAATGATGGCCTGAAGCAAAGACCTTCTGACATTCAGGTCAACAGAACAGTAGGTAAGCAAAAGGAACAAAGCAGGGTTTCTCTACTGAGACTTTACTGGTCACACTGATATCTGAGTTTTCTGAGATGCTCCCCATTCCCTTTAGCTATCCAGTACATGGCTATGTCACAGAGCTCGGAAGTGGTACATGTCTTGGACAAAAAACATGAGCCAATTCTGGAGAGTGACCAGAATTCAGGAAGAAAACAGGAACTAAGGAAAGTAGTAGGTGTTGCCAATCGATAAGGCAAGCCACAGTCCATTGATAAATTGGGCAAGATGTGTGATGGGATGCTTTCTACTGGACAGGACACATGCATTGATGCATTCACTTTTCTAATATCTACAACGACGGAAAAAGTGGGATGCACAGACATAGAAACACTCTCCATGTCAAATGACTTATTAAAAACAGTCCACTCAAAACCAAACAAACTGCCTTTCCTACCTATTCTCAGAACAAAGACAAAACCACAAACCCGGAAAAGAGAAGATGGCGGCGAAGGGAGTGCATCAACTCCGTGTACCGCGTCACTGTCAGGGAAAATGATGAGTTAGAATGGCTAAAAGCTACCTTGTTAGGAATTTCCAGCAAAATTGGGGTGCTCCAAAACCTAGTAGAAGGATTTTTATCCCACGAGAATCAGCTTCGGGGACTCAAACACGAGCGATCTGTCCATACAGAGGGTCAAGCTGCTTATTCAGCAAATCGCCCCGTGGTTCGAGTCTGCGGCGCGCGCTGGAAAATGTCTAGCTAGTGGCGCAGAGATACAGCACTGCTGATTCTGCAGGCTCTTGCCCGCTGTGCATTTGCTGTGCTCAGAGCTGTATTCTGTGTTTGAAACGGGCGAAGGAAACGGTCCACTTCAGTTCTCCACTGCGGTCAGACCACAGAAAAAGCCAGCGGCCACCATCATGGAGAGCTGACATCACCACCCCTGTTTTCGACTGATCGCAGGTATTTCAGCTATAGAAGAGGTAATTTCAGGCTGACATTTGCCTGCGTCTTGCAGACAAATTGCTCAGACATAGTGCTAAATAACCCGCGGAAACTGCTTCTTGGAGCCTGCTCCTATAGGAACACGCACCGAGCCCGGAGCGGCCGAGTTCCGGTTCCCGGAGCTGCTCTGCCCCAGGGCTATAGATCCTGCGGAAACTGCTTCTTGGAGCCTGCTCCTGTTGGAGCATGCACCAAGCCTGGAGAGGCCGAATTATGGCTCCCGAAACTGCTCTGTCGCAGGGATAAAGAACCCACGGAAACTGCTTCTCCGTCCGAGTCCTGCTGAATACTGTGGAGACCAAAGGAGTGGAGCAGAGCCGCTGCCCGCGCCCGGAACAGGCCCAGTGACCCGCCGGTGTGGCAGTCACGTCACCCCATTTGGAGTATAGGCAGAGCAGAGCCGCAGCCCGAGCCTTCAAGGTAGACAGACCTGAGACTGAACGGCGGAACAGGCCCAGTGGTCTACTGGTGTGGTAGACACGTCACACCAATTGGAGGAGGGGCAGATCAGAGCCACCACTCGCGCCCGCAAGGTAGGCAGACCCACGATGGAATGGCAGATCAGGCCCAGCGGCCTGCTGGTGTGGTAGACACGTCAACCCAATTGGGGAAGGGGCAGAGCAGAGCCGCCGCCCGCGCCCAGAACTGTTCCAGCGACCTGCCGGCGTGGTAGTCACAACACCCCAATTGGAGTAGGGGCAGAGCAGAGCTGCCACCCACAAAGCAAGGTAGGCAGGCCTGTGACCAACTGGCGGAACAGGCCCAGCGGCCTGCCGGCGTGGTAGACACATCACATCAATTGGAAGAGGGGCAGAGCAGAGCCGCCTCCCGAGCCCAGAACAGGCCCAGCGGCCCACCGGCGTGGCAGTCACGTCACCCCATTTGGAGTAGGGGAAGAGCAGAGCTGCGGCCCGCACCCAGAACAGGCCCAGCGACCTGCCGACGTTGTAGTCACGACACCCCAATTGGAGTAGGGGCAGAGCAGAGCCGCCACCCACACCCGCAAGGTAGGCAGGCCTGGGACCGACCAGCGGATCAGGCCCAGCGGCCTGCCGGCGCGGCAGACACATCACCACATTTGGAATAGGGGCAGAGCAGAACCGCCGCCCGTTCCCGCAAGGTAGGCAGACCTGCGACTGACCGGACGAACAGGCCCAGCGGCCTGGCGGCATGGTAGACACGTCACCCCAACTGGAGTAGGGGCAGAACAGAGCTGCCGCCCGCACCCGGAACAGGCCCAGAGGCCCGCCACCATGGTAGTTACGTCAACCCAATTGGAGTAGGGGTAGAGCAGAGCCGCTGCCCACGCCTGGACAGGCACAGCGACCCACTGGCGTGGTATCACGTCACCCCAATTGGAGAAGGGGCAGAGCAGAGTTGCCACCCGCGCCTGCAAGGTAGGCAGACCTGTGACCAACAGTCAGAACAGGCCCAGGGGTTCGAGGGCATGGTAGACAGGTCATACCAATTTTAGGAGGGGAAGAGCAGAGCCGCTGCCTGCGCCTCCAAGGTTGGCAGACCTGCGACCGATCGGCAGAACAGTCCCAGCGGCCCGCCAGCATGGTAGACAGATCACCCGAATTGGAGAAGGAGCAGAGCTGCCGCCCGCCTCTGCAAGGTAGACTTTTCAACTATACAAGAGCAACATAATTATATAGGGGGAAAATTTTAAAAACACAACAGTTTCACCAAGCAGAAAGAAACACAAGCAATATGAAAAGACAAGGAAAGAAAGGACCACAAGCAATGCAGGTCAACTCAATTTTAGAAGAGGTAATAGCTGCAGCAGATGGAATGTCAGATAAAGAATTCAGGATATACATGCTGCAGATGTTCTGAAGTCTCAAGGAAGACATTGAACAGCAAAATCAGACAATGAAAGATCACTTCGACCACTTCGACAATATATTACATAAGCAAATCCAAGAGGCAAAAGATCAACTATACAGGGAGATTAAGGTAATAAAAAACAAACAAACAGAAATTCTAGAAATGCAGGAAGCAATAAACCTACTTAAAAACTCAATTGAGAATACTACCAGCAAGGAAGAACATTAAGAAGATAGAACATCAGACAATGAAGACAAAGTATTTCAACTTGAAAAGAACATAGACAGCTCATCAAGACTGTTAAAAAACCATGAGAAGAACATCCAAGAAATATGGGATAATACAAAGAGACCAAACTTAAGAGTCATTGAGATACAGAAAGGTATTGAGGTTCAAACCAAAGGAATGAGCAATCTATTCATTGAAATAAGAAGAGAAAACTTCCCAGACTTGAAGAATGAGACAGAATCCCAAATTCTAGAAGCCTACAGGACGCTGAATGTGCAAAATCATAAGAGATCCACACCTAGACACATTATAATGAAGATGCCCAACATACAGAATAAGGAGAGAATTTTAAAAGCTACAAGAGAAAGGAAGCAGATTATATTGATGGATAAAACAATCAGGATAACAGCTGATCTTTCAACACAGACTCTGAAAGCTAGAAGATCCTGGAAAAACATATTTCAAACACTGAAAGAAAATGGGTTCCAACCAAGAATTGTGTATCCAGCGAAATTAAGCTTCAGGATGGAAGATGAATTAAAACATTCCACGATAAAAAAAAAAAAAAAAAAGTTAAAAGAATTTTCAGCTAGAAAACAATGTCTTCAAAAAATCTTCAGCAAAACATTACAGGAAGAGGAAATGAAAAGAACAATGAAAACCAACAGTGGGGGTTAGGACAGTTAAGGGGGGAAAATAATCAAAAAGAAAAAAAAAACATGTTTAGTAACATAAATATACAAATATGGCTGGAAGAACGACCCATATCTCAATAATAACCCAAAATGTTAATGTCTTAAACTCACCAATTAAGAGACACAGGCTAGTAGAATGGATCACAAGACAAGACCGAATAATAAGCTGCCTAGAGGAGATGCATTTGATAGAAAAAGACATATATATACTGAAGGTGAACGGTTGGGAAAAATTATATCACTCATATGGACTTCGGAAACAAGCAGGAGTGTCCATACTCATATCAAATAAAATAGATTTCATGCCAAAGTTAATCAAAAGGGATAAAGACGGACACTACATACTGCTCAAGGGAACCATACACCAACAAGACATAACAATCATAAATATATATGCCCCAAATAATGGTGCAGCTATGTTCATCAAGCAAACTCTTCTCAAGATTAAGAGTCTAATAGACCACCATACAATAATCATGGGAGACTTCAACACAACTCTCTCACCACTGGACAGATGTTCCAAACAAAAGTTGAATAAGGAAACTATAGAACACAATAAAACAAATAACAACCTAGACTTAATTGATTTATATAGAATATACTACCCAACATCAAGCAGTTACACTTTTTTTCTCAGCAGCACATGGATCTTTCTCAAAAAAAAATCATATATTATGTCACAGGGCAACTCTTAGACAATATAAAGGAGTAGGGATAATACCATGCATCTTATCTGATCATAATGGAATGAAACTAAAAATCAATGATAAAAGCAAGAAGGAAAAATCATACATCAGTTGGAGAATGAACAATAGGATACTGAATGATCAATGGGTTATAGAAGACATCAAAGAGGAAATTAAAAAATTCTTAGAGATAAATGAAAAAACAAACACAACATATTGGAATCTATGGGACACATTGAAAGCAGTTCTAAGAGGAAAATTTATTGCTTGGAGTTCATTCCTTAAAAAAAGAAAAAACCAACAATAAATGATCTCATACTTCATCTCAAAATCCTAGAAAAAGAAGAGCAAAACAACAGCAAAAGAAGTAGAAGGCAAGAAATAATTAAAATCAGAGCTGAAATTAATGAAATTGAAATAAAAGAAATAATTGAAAAGATTGACAAAACTAAAAGTTGGTTCTTTGAAAAAATAAATAAAATCGACAGATCCTTAGCCATGCTAACAAAGAGAAGAAGAGAGAGAAATCAAATTACTAGCATACAGGATGAAAAAGGCAAGATCACAACACAAACTTCAAAAATACAGAAGATAATCAGAAACTATTTTGAATCTTTATACTCCAATAAAATAGAAGATAGTGAAGGCATCGATAAATTTCTTAAGTCATATTATCTGCCCAGATTGAGTCAGGAGGATATAGACAACCTAAACAGAACAATATCAATTGAGGAAATAGAAGAAACCAACAAAAGACTACCAACTAAAAAAAGCCCAGGACCGGATTGGTATACAGCAAAGTTTTACAAAACCTTTAAAGAGTAACTAATACCAACACTTTTAAAGCTATTTCAGGAAATAGAAAAAGAGGGAGAACTTCCAAACTCATTCTACGAGGCCAACATCACCCTGATTCCTAAACAAGACAAAGACACTTCAAAGAAAGAAAACTAGAGACCAATATCTCTAATGAACCTAGATGCAAAAATCCTCAATAAAATTCTGGCATATCGGATTCAAAAACATATCAAAAAAATTGTGCACCATTATCAGGTAGGATTTATCCCTGGGATGCAAGGTTGGTTCAATATACGGAAATCAATAAATGTTATTCACCACATCAATAGGCTTAAAAGTAAGAACCATATGATCATCTCGATAGATGCGGAAAAAGCATTCGACAAAGTACAACATCCCATTATGTTCAAAACTCTAGAAAAACTTGGGATAACAGGAACATACCTCAATATTGTAAAAGCAATCTATGCTAAGCCTCAGGCTAGCATCATTCTGAATGGAGAAAAACTGAAGGCATTCCCTCTAAAATATGGAACAAGACAGGGATGCCCTCTCTCACCACTTCTGTTCAACATAGTTCTCGAATCACTGGCCAGAGCAATTAGACAGATGAAAGAAATTAAAGGCATAAAAAGAGGAAAAGAAGAACTCACATTATCACTATTTGCAGATGACATGATTCTATACCTAGCAGAACCAAAAGTGTCTACAAAAAACTGTTAGAGCAAATAAATGAATTCAGCAAAGTGGCAGGATATAAAATCAACACGCATAAATCAAAGGCATTCCTGCATATCAGTGACAAATCCTTTGAAATAAAAATGAGGACAACCACTCCATTCACAAAATCCTCAAAAAAAAATAAAATAAAATAAAATAAAATACTTCGGAATCAACCTAACAAAAGAGGTGAAAGACTTATACAATGAAAACTACAGAACCCTAAAGAGAGAAATAGAAGAAGATCTTAGAAAATGGAAAAATATACCCTGTTCATGGATAGGTAGAACTAACATCATCAAAATGGCGATATTACCAAAAGTTCTCTATAGGTTTAATGCAATGCCTTTGAAAATCCCAATGGCATTTCTTATAGAAATAGAGAAAGCAATAATGAAATTCATATGGAAAAATAAAAGACCCAGAATAGCAAAAACAATGCTAAACAGGAAGCGTGAATCAGGTGGTATAGCTATACCAGACTTCAGACTATACTACAGAGCAATAGTAACAACAACAGTATGGTACTGGTACCCAAACAGGCGGGTGGACCAATGGTACAGAATAGAGGACACAGAAACCAATCCACAAAACTACAACTATCTTATATTTGATATAGATGCTAAAAGCATGCAATGGAGGAAGGAAAGCATCTTCAACAAATGGTGCTGGGAAAACTGGAGATACATATGCAACAAAATAAAACTGAATCCCTTTCTCTCGCCATGCACAAAAGTTAACTCAAAATGGATCATGGAGCCTGATATCAAATCAGAGACATGGCGTCTGATAGAAGAAGAAGTTGGCTACGATATACATACTGTGGGGTCGGGCTCCAAATTCCTCAATAGGACACCCCTAGCACAAGAGTTAATAACTAAAATCAACAAATGGGACTTACTCAAACTAAAAGGTTTTTTTCTCAGCAAAAGAAACAATAAGAGACGTAAATAGGGAGCCTACATCCTGGGAACATGTCTTTACTCCTCACACTTCAGATAGAGCCCTAATATCCAGAGTATACAAGAACTCAAAAAATTAGACAACAAGATAACAAATAACCCAATCAACAAATGGGCCAAGGACCTGAACAGACACTTCTCAGAGGAGGACATACAATCAATCAACAAGTACATGAAAAAATGTTCACCATCTCTAGCAGTCAGAGAAATGCAAATCAAAACCACCATAAGATACCATCTCACTCCAGTAAGATTGGCAGCCATTGTGAAGTCACACAACAACAAGTGCTGGCGAGGATGTGGGTAAAAGAGTACACTTGTTCATTGTTGGTGGGACTGAAAATTGGTGCAGCCAATCTGGAAAGCAGTATGGAGATTTCTTGGAAAGCTGGGAATGGAACCACCATTTGACCCAGCTATCCCCCTTCTTGGTCTATTCCCTAAAGACCTAAAAAGAGCATGCTACAAGGACACTGCTACATCGATGTTCATAGCAGCACAATTCACAATAGCAAGACTGTGGAACCAACCTAGATAACCTTCAATAGACGAATGGATAAAAAAATGTGGCATTTATACAGCAGAATAAAACAGTCACTAATATGGTATTATGTAAACATTGTGAATGTGTAACTGATGTGACTCTGCAATATGTATTTTGGGTAAAAATGGAAACGCATAACTCACTTGAATCTAATGTATGAAAGATGAAAAAAATAAAAATAAAAAATCTGTCATTTATACACAATGGAGTATTACTCTGCATTAAAAAATGACAAAATCATAGAATTTGGAGGGAAAAGGATGGCATTAGAGCATATTATGCTAAGTGAAGCCAGACAATCCCTGAAAAACAAATGCCAAATGTCTTCTTTTATATAAGGAGAGTAACTAAGAACAGAGTAGGGACGAAGAGCATGAGGAAAAAGTTTAACATTAAACAGGGATGAGATTTGGGAGGGAAAGGGAGGAAGAAGGGATATTGCATGGAAATGGAAGGAGACCCTTAGGGTTATACAAAATTACATACAAGAGAAGTGAGGGGAAAGGAAAAAATAATACAAGTGGGAGATATGAACTGCAGTAGAGGGGGTAGAGATAGAAGAGGGGAGGGGAGGGGAGGGGAGGGGGAAGAGTATAGATTGGAAAGTCAGCAGAATATAACAGACACTAATATGGCAATATATATATCAATGCAAGTGTAACTGATGTGATTCTGCAATCTGTATATGGGGTAAAAATGGGAGTTCATAACCCACTTGAATCAAAGTGTGATATATGATATATCAACAACTATGTAATGTTTTGAACAACCAACAATAAAAGAAATTAAAAAAAGAAAAAATTAAAAAAAATTAAAAAAAAAAAACCACAAACCCACACCCACACGCACAAAGGCACCTTCTTTACCCAAGTAGGTCTGTGACTATCCGGAGTGTCCTCAGACTCATGGACCATACTATGATCCCCCGAAATGGCCTTTACTGTCTCAGATCTGGTCTCCTTTACCAACTCTGTAAAGGTGTCAGGAGCCATCAGTGAGTCACTACTTTCTTTCCCAGAAAAGGCCCCTGTTTAGAGCTTTCCTGGCATTTAGCCATCCACACATCAGTATGTACCAAGAAAGCCTTACTCTGTCCTTGGTAAATCCAAACAAGTGAACCCACTGGGACTGGGATTGTGACTGGCTCTAGGTGCCTGGCTTTCTGAATCCCAAGTTCAGAAAGTTCCATCACCAACAAATTGAGGTAGGTCACTTCCTTCAGGAACTGAATGAGGTCACTGCCTTGGCAACCACTTTGTCCTACAAGTTGCTTCCAAGGGTCCCATGAGATGGAGGCTGCACCTACTTCCTGTGTCACATTCACAATTTAAATGGTATATCAACCATAGGCACATGTTAACAGCTCTCCACACAGGCCTCGTTTGGTCCATCTTCCCTACATTAAGAAGAGAGAGGCTGATTCAGACACATCCCTGCATCCTGACCAGGTATTTTGCCAAGGAAGATGACTTTTTCTCTCTCAGGTCGTTCATAGCTGCCTACATCTTCTCCAGGGTTTATTTCTGAATGGAACTTGAGGATCCCCTACCTTCCTGTTTTGTAAGACCAACTCTGTCCCTGCTCTTCTGTAAAGTTAGATTGAGGGAACAGTGCATCGTTAGGGTTAATAACATGTTCTATTTGGGTTAGTAATCATTCTGTGGGATGAATAATGGTATTGGGAACCTACGATATTTACAAGAATCTATATGTGTAATATAAGTATGAAAACCGAAATCTAGGTAAGATTTGAAGCCCAGATGGGCACTGGGCCCTTGATTGGGATACTTAGCTTTGAATTATTTCTGCAAAGATGTCTCAGATAAATTGATATACAATGGCATAGGACCTTGTACCTTGGATGACTTAATGAGGAAGAGAACATCCAGTCAAAAACGATAGGACCAAAAGTTCTTTAGATATAGGGTTTTGGTTAGAGAGTGAATGTAAATGTCAGCATATGTGAAGAGTCAGTCACAGTGAGGAACTGGGGAAAATGTGTAGAAAAGCATATATCAATAGAGACATTAGGAAATCAGGCAAAGTACAAAGTGATTGATAGGATAAGACATTTTTAACAGGGTTGAGTATGAATATATAATCTTAGGAAGAAACAAATATGAAGTCACCAAAAGGAATGATATTTGAGATCATTAGTGAGTCAGGACATGGATGTCATTAGTAATACATGTTCACTTTCAATATAGGCTTTGGTACAATCATAAGTGTGACCCTTGCATTTTGTGTCAGGAATGTTACTGTGATGAAATGTATAAGTATATCAGGTGACTAGAGTATTTTTTCCACCATTTCTGAAAGCAATATATTAAAGACTTTTAAATTAGTATTGGGGATACAAATAGGTATACTCTGGGTCTATGAATATAGAGATGATGCCTTAATAGACCATACTGTGAATAAATAATATAACTGGTACAAACTTTAAATAATAGATTGAATTGATATCTGAAAATATATAGGAAATCTTATGTTGATATTCATACATTCATTCCTACCAGTTATACATCTAATGGTAATATTAGTATTACGGTATATCATGAAGAGTGTGTGAGTTTTGCTTCAAAAGTGATTATGGAAATCAAAAATAATGTGTTTGAAAAGAAACTCATGAAAAGAATAGTCAATAAACATGGAGTAATACATGTGTTATGAAGTAGGAAGTGATTGAAAGTTAACCAAATGCCTGTAAATTTGTGAAATTGTGGATGAAAGGATATATTCTATAATGTCCATAAACTGAAGAAAAAGTAATGTACCAGTGTTGAATAAAAATGAACTTCAAAATACACATCATGTCCCATAGGTGTCTACTTGCATTGATGTTAAACTGGGTCAGTTACTGTAGAAATATTAGGATTTGTAAGCACCATTCACTGAATTTCGTTTTCAGTACTAGGAAATAAATAGGTATTACAGGTGGATGAATATTTCTGAGAATATTCTTGTGAAAAGTTGATTGTAAATCCACATACATGAATACGAGTGGATTTAGGGAGTGTATAATAAGACACATATATTGTATATTTTTGAAAATCTTGAGAGTAGATATGTATATCTATATACATAGATAGATAGATAATTAGATAGATACATACATACACAGACATTAAAATATAGCCATATATATGCCATTCGAAATTCATCATGAAATACATATCATCCACATTTCCAAAAATATTCATTTTACTGAACATTCATTTATGCATAATATTGTTCATCTAGGAAATTCACCCATAGGTTGAATTTCCAGTTCCATCAGTATTTAGAGGGAGTGATCTCTTCTCACAATTTGTATCTTCCAAAATAAGCAAGCTCACAAGAATGTATGTGTGACACCGGGTAGAATTCTAAATATGCATGAAAAAATACATGTGATGAATAGGCTACAGAGAAAGGGAGAAAGAAATTTACATATGTGTGATCTTTAAAAACTCATGGAGAAGTATTAAAATGAAAAGTTGACAAGATTTATAACACATAACCTTGATAAAGCAGAAGGCAAGTCCAAGTATACACCATGTCTCCTATGAAAGGCCTGTATTTCTATTCTGTTAGGTTTCTTTTTCTACATCATATTAGGGTTAGTAGTCAGAGTCTAGTAGGGTATGGGTTAGTGACCAGGATTCAGTATTTCAAATGGAAAATAGGAAAAAGGAATCTAATGTGTATGCAAATATGTGCTACACAAAAATCTTCCCACTCTCATCCAGAACAATGCTTTGACATTACATTCGCCCCAAGTAAGACACAATTAGTGGAGAAGAGTTAGAAAATTTGTGAATACATATGTGAAAAGGAAAATGCTCAGGAGTTCACAACCTTGTAAGAGGTAGAAGAGTTTCCAAAAGTAAGGGAGAGGGTAAACACTTCACAAACATGGAGCTCTGCTGGACTAATGACTTTTTGAGAAACTGCCTCTGAGTTTGGGCACTTGAAACATATGTTCTTTTCAGGAGCTTTAGCTTTCTTTGTAGTGAGACCATCAATGCTGGGTCTCCATCTATGTGACCTGGAATACATGATTTCTTATTTTCTAGTGAACATGAGGCAGCAGTGCTGAATTCTTTCTTTGTAGGTAAACATTGGACACAGGGTTCTAAGTATCTAACCATGTGGTCTGTAAAGCCATTTGGTCATCCTCCACTTTCGTGGTGTTTCTTACTGCTGCACTGTGAGTTTGGTATTGGCTTCACGAAATACAAGGAGTTCAACTGTAACACAGTGCTGGAGGGAGTACTCTCACGTGTGGTGGATGGGGGTCTGCAGGAAAATGCACAAATGAGGCTTAAATCCCACATAGCTTTTCAATTTGACAATAGCATACTGATTCTGAACATTGGCAGGAATCCTCTCCATATAACAATATGCCTTTACATAGAAGGGTCTGCTGGCTGTACCATGTCAATCACAAGTGATTTGGAAGCCAATGGCAAATCTACGTGGCCCCACCACAGATGTTTTTTCACACACCTACACTTTACTGCGTAGGCCCACTAGTCTGCAGGCTCCAACTTTCTGGCATCTCTGTTCTACACAATTTTCATGAAACCCAGTCAATCAAAGCACTGTCTGGTACAATCATGATCAGCAACAGGAAATCCAAAGGTTCTCCCTTGCCACCTGGTCATAGGAATTCTAAAAAATTCATGGTATTTATCTAGATATTTTTTAATAATGATGTTGGAGGCACTGTGTGATTCAATTTATACAGGAACCATTAAGTGGTGAGGAAGATCATGTCAATGAAAGCGCTGGAGAACTCCTACAGGCAAGGCTTCCCAAAGAGTGGCCAAAAGGTCACATGAAGCCAGGCCCATTGAGGTCTACAATGTGACTTCCATGTGTGTTTTGTCTCTCAACTATGGCTGCCAATCTTTCAGAATAAAATCATATATATCCTGGCTGAGATTCCCAGTGCTCTATGGAAAGCCACCCTGGTCCTAGATCTCAGTTTCCAATCGCGAATCTCATGCATGGCCTCATTAAATCCCAACAGAATTCATGGCAATACTTCTCTGAGATCAGTTCCAGAACTCAGTCTCTAAGGGGAATCAAAAAAGAGATCAAGCCCAGGTAAACACAGGCTTCTCTTCCAACTGCCACACAAATGACGACAATTGAACCCAAAACACTCCCACACGGCCCTCATCCTCATTTATATAGACACTAATCAAAAGCTCTAGCTGAAGGTTTCCATGAGGGGCGCAGCCCAAGGCAGTGTCAAAAATAATCTCCCTTGTCCCTCATTTGCCTAAAGTCAGGGTGGCCTGGACAACCTTCCTGTGAACCAGAAGTGATCAAATAGCCCTGCCATTAATACTTCTCCACTTCTCAATTTTGAGGCCTACTGACTGTAGGGTACAGATTCTTTGAGTGAATTGGAGTCATGAGAATACACAAGCACCTATTGTCTAGCCTCTGCAGGGCGTTGAAGAACTCATTTGACATAAAGGATCCCTATTCTCACTTCATGGAGGTCAGGAATCTTACAGAGGAATGCGAGAGACTGCATCGACAATGAATGATCTTATTTCCATTTTGGTTTTGGATGCACACATGGGATATTCCTTTAGATACATCAGGTTCTGATAATATAAGCCACAGCCTCAAACAGGGCCAAGAGGATGGTTCAGACACATCCCGTTCCAAAGCAATTAAACAAAGAGCCACAGGTGATGCCCATTCGTTTCCCTTTGAAAACTGTTTTCATCAGGCTTCACAAAGGGGTGCCCTGAGGCAAAGACTTTCCTGACATTCATGGTAACATAAAAATAGATAATCAAATGGTTCAAAGCAGGGTTTCTCCACTGAGACTTTACTGGTCACACTGAAATCTGAGTTTTCTGAGCTGCTCACCATTCCCTTCAGCTATCTAGTACATGGCCATGTCACAGAGCTTGGAGGTGGTACATATCTTGGACACAAAACCATGAGCCTATTCTGGAGAGGGGCCAGAATTCAGGAAGAATACAGGAACTTAGGAAGTTAGTAGGTGTTGCCCATGGAAAAGACAAGCCGCAGTCCATTCATAAATTGGGCAGGGTGAATTCTGGGAAGCTTTCAACTAGACAGGACACATCTATTGATTCATTCTCTTTTCTAATGTCTACAACCACGGACACAGTGGAATACAGAGACATAAAAACACTCGCCTTGTCAAACAACTTAAAAGAAACAATTCACACCAAACCAAACAAACCACCTTTTTACCTATTCTCAGAACATGAGGAAAAACCACAAACACCCATACCCACAAATGCACCTCCTTCCCCCAAGTAGGTCTGTGACTATCTGGAGTGTCCTCTGACTGGTAGGCCATAAAATTTCCGCAGAAATGGCCTTTCCTGTATCAGATCTGGTCTCCTTGGTCAACTCTGTGAAATTGTCAGGAGGCAGTGATGAGCCAATTTTTGTCCTCTCAGGAAAGACCCCTCTTCAGAACTTTCTTGGTATTTGGACACCCTTAAATTAGCAGGTACCAAGAAAGACTTACTCTGTCCTTGGTAAATCCACAGAAGTGAGCCCACTGGGACTGGGACTGGGACTGGCTCTGGGTGCCTGGCTTCCTGGATCCCAAATTAAGAGAGTTCCATTACAAACGAAATAGGTCAGGTCACTTCCTTCAGGAACTGAATGAGGTCACTGCCTTGGCAACCACTTTGTCCTAACAGTTGCTTCCTAGCATCTCCTGATATGGAGGCTGCCCCTACTTCATGTGATACTTTCACATGTTAGAATAGTATAGAAACCATAGTCACCTGGGAACAGCTCTCCACACAGGCCTGGTTTGGTCCATCTTCCCTACATCAGGAAGAGAGAGGCTGACTCAGACACACCCTTTCATCCTGATCATGTTGTTTTTCATGGAATATGACTTTTGCTCTCTCAGGTCCTTCATAGCTGCCTTCATCTTCTCCAGAGATCATTTCTGCATGGACTTTTGAGGTTCTCAGTAGGTGGAAGATCCCCTACCTTCCTGTATTGTAAGACCAACTCTGTCCCTGCTGTTCTGTAAAGTGAGATTGAGGGAACAGTGTATGGTTAGGGTTAATAGCATGTTCGATTTGGGTTAGGAATCATTCTGCTGGATGAATAATGGGATTGGGAACCTGGGATATTTATAAGAATATACACATGAAATATAAGTATGAAAACAGAAATCTAGGAAAGATTTGAAGCCCAGAAGGGCATTGGGCCCTCAATTGGGATACTTAGCTTGAATTATGTCCTGCAACAAGGTCTCAGATAAATTGATATACAATGGCATAGGACCCTATACCTCGGATGATTGAATGTTGAAGAGAACATCCAGTCAAAAATGGATAGTCCGTAGGATTATGAAGATAATCAGTAGGTTTAGGAAGAAGAGTAAGTCTAGTAGTTGGACCAAACGTTCTTTAGCTTTAGGGTTTCGGTTAGAGAATGAATGTAAATGTCAGCACATGTGAAGATTCAGTCAAAATGATGAACTGGGGAAAATATGTAGGAAAGAAGATATCAATAGAGACATTATGAAATCATGCAAAGTATATAGTGAGTGATAGGATTAGACATTTTCAACAGGGTTGAGGTTGAATATATAATCTTAGGAAGAAACAAATATGTAGTCACCATTAGGATTCATATTTGTGAGCATAAGGCAATCTGGACATTATATTGTTAGTATTCCATGCTCATGTTCCAGTTAGGCTTTGGTAAAACCATAAGTGTGAACTTTGCAATTTGTGTCCAGAATATTACTGTGATAAAATGTATATGTAGATCAGGTGACCTGAGTATTACTTCCACCATTTCTGGGAGCAATATTTTGAAAACTTATAAATTAGTTCTGAGGATACTAATAGGTTTACCCTGTGTTGATGAATATAGAGATGATGCATTAATAGACTACACTGTGAATAAATTATATAACTGGTTCCAAATTTAAATAATGGATTGTGTTGATTTCTGAAAATATATGGGAAATCTTATATTGGTATACATACATTCATTCCAACCAGTTATATATCTTATGGTAATATTAGGGTTACCGTTTATCATGAATAGTGTGTGAATTTTGCTTCAAAAATAATTATGGAATCGAAAATAATGTGTTTAGAAAGAAGTCTAGTGAAAAGACCAGTAAAGAAACATGGAGGAATATATGTGTTCCGAAGGAGGAAGTGATTGAAAGTGAACCAATTGTTTACAAATTTGTGAACTTGTGAATGAAAGAATATATCTTATGATGTTCACAAACTGAAGAAATAATAATGTACCAGGTTTGAATGAAAATGAACTTTAACAAACACAACATATCCCATAGGAATCTACTTGCATTGATGTTAAACTGGGTCAGTTACTGTAAAAATATTGGGATTTATAAGCACCATTCCCTGAAGTTAGTTTTCAGTACTAGGAATCAAATATGTATTTCAGTGGATGTATATTTCTGAGAATAATCTTGTGAAAAATTGATTATAAATCCACATACAGGAACATGAATGAATTTAGGCAGTGTATAATAAGACACATATGTTTTATATTTTGGAAAATCTGGAGAATATATATATATATATATATATATATATATATATATATATATATATATATATATATATATATTGATATAGACACACAAACACACACGCATTATAATGTAGCAATATATATGCCAATTGAAATTCATCATGAAAACTAACTCATCCGCATATCCAAAAAATTCATTGTACTGAACATGGATGTATGTATAATGTTGTTAATCAAGGAAGCTCACCCATGGGTTTAATTTTCAGTTCCAACAGCATTTAGGAGGAGTGATCGCTTCTCACAATTCATATCTGCCAAGTCAGCCACCTCACAAGAATGTACGTGTGAAACCAGGTAGGATTCTATTTGTGCATATAAAAATACATGTGCTTAACAGGCTACACAGAATGGGAGGAGAAATTCACGTATTTGTTAACTTTAAAAACACATGGAGAATTATTTCAATAAATAATTGACTAGATTTATAACTCCTACCTCATGTCATGCAAAAGGCAAGTCCAACTATACACCATGCCTCTTCTGAACTGCTTGTATTTCTATTATGTTTGGGTTATTTTTCTCATCATATTAGTATTAGTAGTCAGGGTCTAGTAGGGTATGGGTTAGTGTCAGGGATCCACTATTATGAATGGAAAATTTGAAAATGAATCCAATGTGTATGCAAATATGTGCTACAAAAAAATCTTCCCCCTCTCATCCAGAACAATGACTTGACATTAACTTAGCCCCAAGTAAGTCACAATTAGAGGTGAAGAGTTAGAAAATCTGTGAATACATATATGGAATGGAAAATGCTCAGGAGTTCACAACCTTGGAGGTGGTAGAGGAGTTTCCAAAAGTAAGGGACAGGGTATACACTCCACAAACATAGAGTTCTGCTGGCCTAAAGACTTCCAGAGAAACTGCCTCTGAGGTTGGGCCCTTGAAATATATGTTGTTGTCAGGAGCTTTAACTTCCTTTGTAGTGAGACCGTCAAAGCTGGGTCTGCATCTATGTGACCTGGAGGACACAGTGCTGGAGGAAGTTCTGTCATGTGTGGTGAGTCAGGGTCTGCAGGAAAATGCACCAACCAGGCTTCTATCCCACATAGCTTGCCCCCTTGACCATAGCAACCTTATTCGAAACATTGCCCTGAAACCTCTCCATATAACAAGATGCCTTTATATAGAAGGATCTGCTGGCTGCACCATGTCTGTCTCAAGTCATTTGAAAGTCAATGGCAGATCCTCATGGCCCCACCATAGATGTTTTATGACACACCTGTCCACCACTGCTCTAGGCTCATTACTCAGCATTCTCCAACTTACTGGCATCTCTGTTCTACACCATTTTCATGAAACCAAATCAAGGCACTGTCTGCTAGACTCATGATCACTAACATGACCTCCAAAGGATCTCCAGTGCCACCTGGTCATGGGAATTTCTAAAAATTCATGGTATTTATCTAGCCATTTTTCACTGATGAAGTTGTTGGTACTGTGGGTTTCAATTTATTCAGGAACTATTAAATGTTGAGGAAGCTCATTTCAATGAAAGTTCTGGAGATTTCTCACAGGCAAGCTTCCCAAAGAGTGGCCAAATGGTCACATGATGCCAGGCCCAAGGAGGTCTACAATGTGAGGTACATGTGTGTTTTGACTCTCAACTATGGCTGCCAACTCTTTCAGAATAAAATCATGTGATATCCTGGCTGAGATTCCCAGTCCTCTGTGGAAAGCTTCCCTGGGCCTAGATCTGTTTCCAAGGGCGAATCTCATGTCTGGCCTCCTGAAATCCCAACACAATTTATGGCAATACTTCTCTGAGGTCAGTTCCAGAACTCAGTCTCTAAGGGGAATCACACCAGAGTTCAAGCCCACGTAGACTCAGTCATCTCTTCCATCCGCCACACAAATGACAACAATTAAAACCAAAACACTCCCACATGGCTCTCATCCTCTTCCAAATAGACACTCATCATTACTTCTTGCTGGAGGTTTCCATGAGGATCGCAGCTCAAGACAGTGCCCAAAATAAGCTCCCTTGCTCCTCATTTGCCTAAACACAGGATGGCCTGGAAATCCTTCCTGTGAACCAGGAGTGATCAAATAGGCCTGCCATTAATACTGCTACACTTCTCCACTTTGACTCCTTCTTACTGTGGGGTTTAGATTCTTCATTTTTTTTTTAATTTTTGGAAATTTAATTGGAAAGTTAAAAAAAATGTACTGCAGAATATTAAATTTCGTATGGAAAAGACTTCATCTTGTTTGTGAAGGAAACCTTGATGCCTTGTCATTCTGGTTTTATGGAGACACTCAAAATTTTCTGTTACAAACTACATGAATGAATGGTACAGCACATAGTTTTTTAAAACTGAAAGGCAGATAACAGAAAGTAAGATAACAAATAAAAGACAATTTTATTAAAAAATAAAGTTGTAAAATGACTCAAATATACGAAATTCAATTCCTTTTTTCTTTTTTTTGGTTGTTCAAAATATTATAAAGCTCATGATATATTAGCTTTCATACATTTGACTCAATTGGGTTATGAACTCCCATTTTTACCCCAAATACAAATCGCAGAATCACATCAGTTACACACTCACGTCTTTACATAATAGCATATTAGTGATTGTTGTATTCTGCTACCTTTCTTATCCCCTACAATCGCCCCGCCCTCCTCTCCCATCTTTCTTCTCTACCTCATCTGCTGTTGTTCAATTCTCTTCCTTTTCCCCCCCTTTCCCCTCACAACCTCTTATATGTTATTTTGTGTAACATTGAGTGTCTCCTACCATTTCCATATGCTTTCTCTTCTCTCTCCCTTTCTCTCCCCCCACTCATCTCTGTTTAGTGTTAATATTTTTCTCATGCTCTTCCTCCCTGTTCTGTTCTTATTTGCTCTCTTAATATAAAACAAAACATTTGGCATTTGTTTTTTTAAGGATTGGCTAGCTTTGCTTAGCATAATCTTTTCTAATGCCATCAATTTCCCTGCAAATTCTATGGTTTTGCATTTTTTAGTGCTGCGTAATACTCTATTGTGAATAGATGCCACTTTTTTTTATCCATTCGTCTATTGAAGGGCATCTAGGTTGGTTCCACAGTCTAGCTATTGTGAATTGTGCCGCTATGATCATTTATGTGGCAGTATTCCAATAGTGCGCTCTTTTAAGATCCTCAGGGAATAGTCTGAGAAGGGCGATAGCTTGGTCAAATGGTGGATCCATTGCCAGCTTTCCCAGGAATCTCCATGCTGCTTTCCAAATTGGCCTCACCAATTTGCAGTCCCACCAGCAGTGTACAAGTGTACCCTTTTCCCCACATCCTCGCCAACACTTATTGTTGTTTGACTTCATAATGGCTGCCAATCTTACTGAAGTGGGATGGTATCTTAGGGTGGTTTTGACTTGCATTACTCAGACTGCTAGAGATGGTGAGCATTTTTTCATGTACTTCTTGATTGATTGTATGTCCTCCTCTGTGAAGTGTCTGTTCAGGTCCTTGGCCCATTTGTTGATTGGGTTATTTGTTATCTTATTGTTTATTTTTTGGGGTTCTTTGTATATTCTGGATATTAGGGCTCTATCTGAAGTGTGAGGGGTAAAAATTTGTTCCCAGGATGTAGGCTCTCTATTTACCACTCTTATTGTTTCTCTTGCTGAGAAAAAACAAAAAACTTTGTAGTTTGAGTAAGTCCCATTTGTTTATTCATGTTTTTAACTCTTGGGCTATGGGTGTCCTAATAAGGAATTTGGAGCCCGACCCCACAGTATGTACATCGTAGCCAACTTTTTCTTTTATCAGACGCAGTTTCTGTGATTTTATACCTAGCTCTTTGATCCATTTTGAGTTAACTTTTGTGCATGGTGAGAGAAAGGGATTCAGTTTCATTTTGTTGCATATGGATTTCCAATTTTCCCAGCACCATTTGTTGAAGATGCTATCCTTCCTCCACTGCATGTTTTTAGCCCTTTTATCAAATATAAGAAAGTTGTAATTTTGTGGATTGGTTTCTGTGTTCTCTATTCTGTACCATTGATCCACCTGCCTGTTTAGGTACCAGTACCACGCTGTTTTTGTTGCTATTGCTTTGTAGTACAGTTTGAACTCTGGTATCGTTATACCTCAGATTCACACTTCCTGCTTAGAATTGCTTTCACTATTCTGGTTCTTTTGTTTTTCTATATGAAATGCATGATTGCTTTATCTATTTCTAAAAGAAATGCCATTGGGATTTTGACTGGCATCGCGTTTAACCTGTAGAGAACTTTGCATAATATCACCATTTTGATGATGTTAGTTCTGACTATCCATGAACAGGGTACATTTTTAAATCCTCTAACATTTTATTCAATCTCTCTCTTTAAGATTCTGTATTTTTCATTGTATAAATCTTTTAACTCTTTTGTTAGGACGATTCCCAAGTATCTTATTTTCTTTGAGGATATTGTGAATGGAATGGTTTTCCTCATTTCCATTTCAGAAGTTTTGTTGCTGATATACAGGAATGCCTTTGATTTATGCGTGATTATTTTATATCCTGCCACATTGCTGAATTCAATAATTAACTCTAGCAGTTTCTTTGTAGACCCTTTTGGGTCTGAATTATATATTATCATGTCATCCACAAATAGCGATAATTTAAGTTCTTCTTTTCCCATTTTTATGCCTTTAATTTCTTTTGTCTGTCTAATTGCTCTGGTTAGTATTTCAAGAACTAAATTGAATAGAAGTGGTGAGAGAGGGCATCCCTGTCTTGCTCCAGATTTTAAAGGGAATGCCTTCAGTTTTTCTCCATTTAGGATGATGCTAACCTGATGTTCAGCATATATAGCTTTTACCATGTTGAGGTAAGTTCTGTTATTCCTAGTTTTTATAGTGTTTTAAACATAAAGGAATGCTGTACTTTGTTGAATGCTTTTTCTGCATTTATCGAGATGATCACGTGGTTCTTGTCTTTAAGTGTATTGATGTGGTCGATTACATTTATTGATTTCCATATATTGAACCAGCCTTGCATCCCAGGGATGAATCCTACTTGATCATGAAGCACAACTTTTTTGATATGCTTTTGTATTCGATTCGCTAGGATTTTATTGAGAATTTTTGCTTCCAAGTTTATTAGAGATATTGATCTGTAGTTTTCTTTCTTTGAAGGTTCTTTGTCTGGTTTGGGGATCAGAGTGATGTTGGCCTCACTGAATAAACTTGGAAGATCTATTTCTTTTCTATTTATTGAAATAGCTTGAAAATTATTGATATTAATTCTTCTTTGAAGGTTTTGTAGAACTCCACTGTATACCTATCCCGTCCAGGGCTTTTTTTGGTTGGTGGTCTTTTAATGGTTACTTCTATTTCTTCCTTTGTTATTGGTCTATTTAAATTGTGTGTGTGTTCCTGACTCCATCTGGGCAGATCATATGACTTAAGAAATTTATCAATATCTTCATTATCTTCTATTTTATCAGAATATAGGGTTTCCAAACACTTTCTAATTATCTTCTGTATTTCTGTAGTGTCTGTTGTGATATTGCCTTTTTATCCCATATGTTAGTAATTTGAGTTTTCTCTCTACTTCTCTTTGTTAGCATGGCTAAGGGCCTGTCGATCTTATTTATTTTTCAAAGAACCAACTTTTACTATTTTTCAATTTTTTCAATGTTTTTTTTTGTTTCAATTTCATTGATTTCTCCTCTAATTTAAATATTTCTTGTCTTCTACTACATTTGCTGTTGTTTTTCTCTTCCTTTTCTAGGATTTTGAGATGTAGTGTGAGTTCATTGATTTGATTTTTTTTTCTTTATTTGAAGTAAGAATTCCAAGAAATGAATTTCCCTCTTAAAACTGCTTTCATTGTTTCTCATAGAATCCGCTATGTTGTGTCTGTATTGTCATTTGTCTCTAAGAATTTTTTTATTTCTTCCTTTATGTCTTCTGTAACCCATTGATCATTCAGTAACATATTGTTCATTTTCCATGTGATGTAGAATTTTTCCTTCCTTCTTTTATCATTGATTTCAAGTTTCATTTCATTATGATCAGATATGGTGCATGGTATTATCTCCATACCTTCATATTTACTAAGAGTTTCCCTATGGCATAATATATGGTCTATATATGAGAAGGATCAATGTGCTGCTGAGAAGAACGTGTATCCACTTGATGATGGTTGATATATTATATATATGTTGGTAAAGTCTTGGTTATTGATTGTGGTATTGAGTTCTATAGTTTCTTTATTCAGCTTTTGTCTAGAGGATCTGTGTAATGGCAAGAGCTCTGTGTTGAAGTCACACATAACTATTGTGTTAAAGCCTATTTGACTCTTGAACTTGAGGAGAGTTTGTTTTATGAACTTTGCAGCACCATTGCTTGGTGCATACAAATTGATAATTGTTATGTCTTGTTGGTGAATTGTTCCTTTTAACAGTATATACTGTCCTTCTTTATCACTTTTGATTAACTTAGGTTTGAAGTTGATTTTATTCGAAATGAGTATGGTCACTCCTGCTTGCTTCCAAGGGCCAACTATGGCTGCCAAGTCTTTCAGAATAAAATCATGTGATATCCTGGCTGAGATTCCCATTGCTCTGTAGAAAGCCACCTTGGGCCTAGATCTCAGTTTCAAAGGGCGACTCTCATGCATGGCCTTCTAAAATACCAACACAATTCATGGCAAAATAAGCTCCCTTGCCTCTCATTTTCCAAAAGTCAGGGTGGCCTGGACACCCTTCCTGTGAACCAGGAGTGATCAAAAAGGCCTGCTGTTAATACCACTCTGTTTCTTTAATTTGAGGCCTACTGAATGTCAGGTATAGACTTTTTATGTGATATGAAGTCATGAGAAAACTCAAGAACATCTGCAGAGCATTGGAGAATTCATTTGACCCAAAGGATCCCTATTTTCACTTGATGGAGGACAGGAACCTAACAAAGGAAGGCAAGAATCTTCATCCACATTGACTGCTCTTTTTGCAATTTTGGTTTTTGGATGCACACATGGGATCTTTATTTAGATCCATAAGGTGCTGATAATCTAAGCCACAGCCTCACACAGGGCCAAGAGGCTGATTAAGACACATCCCTTTCCAAAGCAATTACTACTCTGAGGTCTGTTACAGAACTCAGTCTCTGAGGGGAACCACACCAGTATTCAAACCCAGGTGGACCCAGTCATCTCTTCCAAACACCACACAAATGACCAAAATTAAACCCAAAACACTCCCCCATGGCCCTAATCATCTTCCATATATACACTCATCATAACCTCTGGCTGGAGGTTTCTATGAATGGTGCAGCCCAAGAGAGTGTCCAAAATGAGCTCCCTGCCCCTCATTTGCTTAACCCCAGTGTGGCCTGGACACCCTTCCTGTGAATCAGGATTGATCACATAGGTCTGCCATTAATACTGCACTGCTTAACCAACTTGAGGCCTAATGACTGTCAAGAATAGATTCCTATGTGATTTGGAGTCAGGGCAACAGAACGATAGGTTAGCAAAAGGCCCAAAGAAGGGTTTCTCCACTGAGACTTTCCTGGTCACACTGATATCTGAGTTCTCTGTGATGCTCGCCATTCCCTTCAGCTATCCAGTACATGACCATGTCACAGAGCTTGGAGGTGGTACATATCTTGAACACAAAACCATTAGCCTAATCTCGAGAGTGGCCAGAATTCAGGAAGAAAACAGGAAATTAGGAAGTTAGTAGGTGTTGCCCATCGATAAGGCAACCTGCAGTCCATTCCTAAAATGGGCAGGATGAATGCTGGGAAGCTTTCTACTAGACAGGACACATCCACTGATGCATTCTCTTTTCTAATGTCTACAACCACAGACACAGTGGGATACACAGACATAGAAACACTTGCCTTCTCAAATGACTTTCTAAAAACTGTCCACTCCAAACCAAACAAACCGACTTTCCTACCTATTCTCAGAACATGATACAAAACCACAAACTCACACCCACATTCACAAAGGCACCTTCTTCCCCCTAGTAAGTCTGACTATCCAGAGTGTCCTCTGACTGGTGGGCCATACTATGTTCCCCTGAAATAGCCTGTCCTGTCTCAGATCTGGTTTCCTTGTCCAACTCTGTGAAGTTTTCAGGAGCCAGTGCTGACCAATACCTGCTTTCTCAGGGAAGGCCTGTATTCAGAGACTTCCTTGCATTTGGACATCCTCACAGCAGTAGCTACGAAGAAAGACAGACTCTGTCCTTGGTAAATCCAAACAAGTGAGCCCACTGGGACTGGGACTGGGACTGGCTCTGTGTGCCTGGCTTTCTGGATAACAAGTTCAGGGAGTTACATCACCAAAGAATTGAGGTAGGTTAATTCCTTCAGGATCTGAATGAGGTCACGGCCTTGGCAACCACTTTGTCTTAACAGTTTCTTCCAAAGGTTCCATGAGATGGAGGCTGCACCTACTTCCTGTGACACTTTCACAAGATAGAAAGTTATATAAACCATAGGCGCCCAGGAAGAGCTCTCAACACAGGGCTGGTTTGGTCCATCTTTTTTATATTAAGAAGAGAGTGGCTGACTCAGACACATCCCTTCATCCTGACCAGGTTGTTTGCTTTAGGAGATGACTTTTGCTGTCTCAGGTCCTACATAGCTGCCTACCTCTTCTCCAGGGATCATTTCTGCATCGACCTTTGAGGTTCTCAGCAGGTGGAAGATCACCTACATTCCTGTATTGTAAGACCAACTCTGTCCTTGCTCTTCTGTAAAGTTAGATTGAGGGAGCAGTGAATGGTTAGGGTTAAAAACATATTCTATTTTGGTTAGGAATTATTCTGCAGGATGAATAATGGTATTGGGAACCTGCAATATTCACAAGAATATATAGGTGAAATATAAGTATGAAACCAGAAATCTCGGTAAGATTTGAAGACCTGAAGAGGATTGGGCCCTTTTTTGGGATACTTAGCTTTGAATTGTGTTCTGTACAGATGTCTCAGATAAATCGATATCCAATGGCATAGGACCTTGTACCTTGTATGATTGAATGTTGAAGAGAACATCCAGTCAAAAAGGAATAGTTGGTAGGATTAGGAAGATAGTCGGTAGGATTAGAAAGAAGAGTGAGTATAGGATTTGGAACAAAAGTTCTTTAGCATTAGGGTTTGGGGTAGTGAGTGAATGTGAATGTCAGCACATGTGAAGAGTCATTCACAATAATTAACTGGGTAAAATATGTAGGAAAGCAGATATCAATAGAGACATTAGGAAATCAGGCAAAGTATAAAGTGAGTGATAGGATTAGACATTTTCAACAGGCCTGAGGTTGAATATACAATCTTAGGAAGAAACAAATATATAGTCACCAATAGGATTGACATTTGAGAGCATTAGGTAACCTGGACATGGATGTTTTTAGTAATCTATGCTCAATTTCCATTTAGGCTTTGGTACAATCAGAAGTGTATCATTTGCTTTTTGTGTCCAGATTATTAATGTGATAAAATGTAGATTTAGATCAGTTGACATGAGTATTTCTTCCACCATTTCTGGTAGCAATATTTTGAAGACGTATAAATTAGTATGGGGGTACAAAGAGGTGAATCCTGTGTCTATGAATAGAGAGATAATGCATGAATAGACCATACTGTGAATAAGTAATATAACTGCTTCCAACATTAAATAATTGATTGAATTGATATCTGAAAATATTGTTATACATTCATTTATTCCAATGAGTTATACATCTAATGGTAATATTAGGTTTATGGTTTATCATGAAGAGTTTGTGAGTTTTGCTTCAAAAGTGATTATGGAAATCAAAAATAATGTGTTTGGAAAGAAGTCTCATGAAAAGACTGGTCAGGCAACACAGAAGAATACATGTGTTCTGAAGAGTAAGTGATTGAAAGTGAAACAAATGCCTATATGTTTGCGAACTTGTGGATGAAATATATATCCTATGATGTGCATGACGTGAAGAAATATTAATGTACCAATCTAAATAAAAATGAATGTCAAAATACACATCATGTCCCATAGAAATCTACTTGCATTGATGTTAAACTGAGTCAGTTACTGCAGAAATATTAAGATTTGTATGCACAATTCACTTAAGTTAGTTTTCATTACTAGGCAACAAATATGTATTTCAGGTGGATGAATATTTCTGAGAGTAATCTTGTGAAAAGTTGATTATAAATCCACATACATGAATATGAATAAATTTAGGGAGTGTATATAAGACACATATATTTCATATTTTGAAAAATCTTGAGAGTATATATATATATATATATATATATATATATATATATATATATATATATAAACACACATATAGATATTAAAAAGTACCATAATATATCCCAATTGAAATTCACCATGAAATGTATATCATCCACAGATAGAAAATTTTCATTTTACTGAACATGGATTTATGTATAATGTTGTTAAAATAGGAAGCTCACTCATAGGTTGAGTTTTCAGTTCCAACAGCGTTTAGGAGGAGTGAACTCCTCTGACACTTTGTGTCTGCCATGTCAGCCACCTCACAAGAATGTACGTGTGATACCAGGTAGGATTCTATATGTGCATATAAAAATACATGAGATGAATAGGCTACAGACAAAGGGAGACAGAAATTCACATATTTGTTAACTTTAAAAACACAAGGAGAACTATTTCAACAAACAGTTGACTAGATTTATTACACCTACCCTATATAATGCAAAAGGCAAGTCCAACTATACACCATGGCTCCTCTGAACTGCTTATATTTCAATTCCGTTTGGTTATTTTTCTCCATCATATTAGGAATAGTAGTCAGAGTCTAGTAGTCTATGAGTTAGATTCAGGGACTCAGTATTTCGAATAGATATTTGGAAAATGTTTCTGATGTGTATACAAATATGTGCTGCACAAAAATCTTCCCACTCTCATCCAGAACAATGCCTTGACATCACCTTCATACAAAGTAAGACACAATTAGAGGAGAAAAGTTAGAAAATCTTTGAATGCAAATTTGGAATGGAAAATGCTCAGGAGTTCAAAACCTTGGAGGTGGTAGAGGAGTATTCAAAAGTAAGTGACAGGGTAAACAGGGTAAACTCTCCACAAACATACTCTGCGGGTATTAAGACTTCTTCAGAAACTGCCTCTGAGGTTGGGCACTTGAAATATATGTTGTTTTCAGGAGCTTTAGCTTCCTTTGTAGTGAGACCATCAATGCTGGGTCTGCATCTATGTGACCTGGAAGACAATGGTTTCTAATTTTCCAATGAACATGAGGCAGTAGTGCTGAATTCTCTCTTTGTATGTAAACTGTGGACACTGGGTGCTAAGTGTCTCCCCGTGTAGAGTGTGAAGCCATTTAGTCATCCTCCACTTTCCATGGTGTTTCTTGCTGCTACCCTGGGAGTTTGGTATTTGCTTCACAAAATGCAAGGAGTTCAACTTGGACACAGTGCTGGAGGGATTTCTGTCACGTGTGGTGTGTCAGGGTCTGCAGGAGAATGCACCAACCAGGATTCTATCCCGCATAGCTTGCCCCCTTGAAGATACCAACCTGATTTCAAACATTGCCCCAAAACGTCTCCATACAACAAGATGCCTTTACATCTAAGGTTCTGCTCGCTGTACCATGTCAGTCACAAGCCATTTGGAAGCCAATGGCAGATCCACATGGGCCCCACCACAGATGTTTTATCACACACCTGCACACCACTGCTCTAGGCCCACTTCACAGTAGGCTCCAACTTTCTGGCATCTCTGCTCTACACCATTTTTATGAAATCCAGTCATTCAAGGCCCTGACATGGTTGTTTTTAGTAATCCATGATCACTTTCCATTTCGCTTTGATGAAAGGTTAATAAAAAAGGTACTTGTCACTTCCTTTTTTTCTGTATGTTTAACAAAACATGTTGAAATCTTGAGAACTGTTTGCTAATTTTGTTCTCAGAATGTGCCGTCCCAACTGCCAAACGGCAGAATGTACTCCCTCACCCGCTTGTACAAAAACTGCCCACTAGATCTGACCCGTCAATAAATTTCCCTCCCTGCCCTCTCCAAGGAAAGTATATAAGGTCAGTTTAAGCTGTTCTCAGGGCTCTCCTCTCTATTTAAGTGAGCTCTGAGCCCCAGCATGCTGGACCCCCAATAAACCCTTTGCTATTGCTGAGTGAAAATGGTATACTGTTCTGGAATTAAAAGATGCTTTCTTTTGCTTGCCTCTGCATAAAGATAGTCAGTTGCTGTTTGCTTTCCAGTGGGGAGACCCAGAAACCGAAACTTCTGGTCAACTAACTTCGATTAGACTCCCACAGGGGTTCAAAAACTCCCCCACTCTCTTTGATAAAGTCCTCCACAGAGATATCAACAGATTCAGAACTATGCACCCCGAAGTCACCCTGCTTCAATATGTGGATGCTCTGCTACTGACAGCCAACACCAAGGAACACTGTGAGTCTGCGACCCAAGCACGATTATGCGAGCTTGCTCAATGGTGGTATAGAGCTTCTGCCAAAAAGGCTCAAATTTGCCAGCAAGAAGTAATCTTCCTGGGCTATTCCCTTAGGGGTGGTAAATGATGGCTCACTGAGCCCAGAAAACCAACCATTGTGCAGATACGACCCCCATCTAACAGGAGACAACTCAGAGAGTTTTTTGGGATTTTGCTGGCTTTTGCAGGTTATGGATACCTGGGTTTGTGTTCTTAGCTGCTCCTTTACACCCGCTGTTAAATGAGGATACCTAATTCCAATGGACCCCTGAGCACCAGCAAGCTTTTGATAATATCTAAGGACGCTGACACTGAACACCTAAACTTCACTGAGCCCAGCCTGCAATTAGAGAAAGCCCTACACTACGTTAAAAATGTGCATCAACTAATTCACCTTGGTTCAAAGAAACTGCAGGCATTCCTGAAGGATCAAGAACAGAGTTTTCGACTAACCGACTCACAGTGAAAGGAAATATCTGAATGGGTAACAAAAGCCTGTCAGGTCTGTCAATTGGTTAATGCCTACAGTTCCAAGCTTCCTGTAGGAAAGCACCTACGAGGAACCAGACCAGGACAATTCTGGGAAGTGGACTTTACTGAAATTAAGCCAGCTAGGTATGGACTTAAATATCTCCTAGTCTTTGTAGATACATTTTCAGGATGGATTGAAGCCTTTCCCACAAAATAAAAAACAACGGCCCAAATGGTGGTCAAAAATATTCTGAAAGATATTTTTCAAAGATACGGCCTGCCTAAGGTAATTGGGTCTAATAATGGAACGGCGTTCATGTCCCAGGTAAGTCAGGGGTTAGCCAGGACGCTGGGGATTAATTGGAAGTTACATTGTGCTTATAGAACCCAGAACTCAGGACAGGTAAAAAAAATAATTAGAACCATTAAAGAGACCTTAAAAAAATTAAGCTTAGAGACCGGCATAAAGGATTAGACTATGCTCCTGCCTTAGGCACTGTTTCATGCAAGAAATACTCCCTCTGTTTCTTTGTGCAAACTCACCCCCTCTGAAATTCTCAGTGGGGCCCCTCCTCCAGTAAGGTACCTAACCCCAACCCTAAGATCTAAAGATCCCTTCAACACCCCCTTGCTTGTCAGACTTAAAACTCTTGAAAGAACTCAGCTATTCATGTGTAAACAGCTGGCCACTCCCTACCAACTTGGGAGGAGGGGACTCCACATGGATATCAAGTAAGAGACTTTATCTACATAAGACGACATTTGGAGTCATCCCTGGAACCCCGCTGGAAAGAACCATACCAGGTGCTAATTATAACACCTACAGCACTAAAAGTAGAGGAAATCACTTCCGGGATCCATGCTTCTCATCTCAAGCCTGAGCCCTGTCCAGACTCTGGCTGGAAACTGGAAAAGAGTGGTGACCCTTTCAAATTGCGTATTCGCCATGTGGATAAGGCTATAGACTCTCCCCTTGGCCACCAGTAGTCCTAACCCTCATCAGCCCGTTCAGCAGTGATGGCTGATCACAAATCCTACTACACAAGAAGTATGGTCTTTCTCGCATACAGCCCCCTTAGGGACCTGGTGGCCATCTCTCCACCCAGATATTTGTCAGCTGGCTATCGGTCTTTCCTATTGGGATATCCCAGATGAAGAGGATCCCACTAATATTCGATTAAATACCTTTTGTACGATAGATAATGGAAACAAACATTATAGATGTAGGGACACGCGAGCCAGATGCAGGTTGGCTAGCCTAGATTACTATGTTTGCCCGGGGGAATATTAAAGCCACAAACAGCTATGGCGATGTGGGGGAAAAGCCGACTTCTTCTGTAAGTCATGGGGATGTGAGCATACAGGGGGTGCCTGGTGGAACCCAAACTCCTCATTAAATTCAGTACACAGCATTGGCCATATTACCAATTAGAAAACCAAAACCGATGGGCCCCAGAGGGGTCTCTAGATCCTCAAATTCTGTGTGACCTTTTTAAATTGTGCAAGTGCTCAAAAGGGTGAACGGAGATTCCCGTATGTGGAGGCCTTTTTCCTTCTTCGCTCACATCCTGAACTATGCTTCTCCAATAGATTCTCACCCTCAGCTTTCTGCTCCAGACTCTCTGCTGTCACTCCCACCTCAGCAACCTGATTTCTCCCCTCCAATTACTAGATCAAAAACCCAAACCTCCACCAGTTCTCAGACCATTGCCTCCTTGCTGAGGTAGCAAGTACTGAGGCACCCTTCCACGACTCACTCCTCTCTTCTCCTGTCAGTGCCCGCACCGGGTCCCACCAAGTCTCTTTCCAGCTAACCCAAAGGTCAAACCAGGTGAGGAGAACCCTCAGTCACCAATCCAGGATGTAATGAAAATGGTCTTTAAAGTTGTTTGTCATCACTGAAAACAGCTTACTTATTATTTAAACTCCCTCACAGGATTTTGGGAACACACTCCCGTCTTCCCCTCAGCTCTATCTGTTCTACTTCTCACTTTTTTGTTGATAGGAAAATTCCAATCCCTTTCCCATTATTCTTTTACATTTCTCCTTCCTCATACTCATATCCACAAAGCTGCTTTCACCCCCCGCCTTCGCCGTCTTCCCCCTCTATATCAGGCCCAAAGAAAAGTCTTTACTGACCTTCTCTAGAAGTCCTCAACATGGCTGACTTTAGGACTTTCCGCAACAGAGTCCCTATAAAAGAGTTCAATGTAGATAAACTTCCTCTTTTCATGTTGCCTGTTCTACTTTTCCACTGGCTGGAAAAATCAGCACTCCTAAGCTAGACACCCCCTTACTAGTTTTTCACAAAATATGTGAACAAGGCCGCTGACCTTGAGCTGGGGCTTCACAGAGATGGCTACATTTCTAAGATAAAGAAGGTACCAACTGGGCTCCATGGTAACAGCTGGCAGGGAGAAAAGAAAGAGAAGAAAAAAGCTCTCCCCATTTCAGGTGTCATTAAAAATGTAACTTGTCCAGAACAGAGGAAAAAAAAACACAAACAAAAACTGCTTTTTTGTGAACTTCTGCAGACTGTGAACTTCTGATTCCCTTCCGTTACATGTTGGGTACAAAATTCTGAAACTACCTAAACTTGTGGTTCAGGGGATTAATTGATTACAACAGAAGCTATGCCTTCTAAATCAGGTTGCATCTAAATAGGACTGTTTCCCTGTCTTCCGTTCTACCTTAGGTGCCTTGCCTTGTCCATACCTACAACAGTATAATTCTATATACTTAAACATTGTTTATGTTTTCATAAAAAGGTCAACAGATGTGATTAATTATGTAATGATGCAGATGTTTCCCAGATTGCTCTATCATGATGCAGGATCATTTACATACCAAATAGGGGGTCATACAACATGGTTCTGCTGGGAACATGTATCCCTCACTTTAGCCATGCAATTAGGAATAGGAGTTGCTGCAGGGGTGGGTATAGGAACCACTGGCGTAGTCCATGAGACACAACAAATGACCCAATTAGAAGGAGCAGTAGACCAAAGCTTAAAGATATTAAAAACCTCCATCACAGCTTTACTCGAATCTTTTACCTCTCTCTCTGAAGTTGTTTTACAGAATAGGCGAGGGTTGGACTTCCTCTTCATAAGAAAAGTGGGCCTTCGTGCTGCATTGAGGGAAGAATGTTGTTTTTATGCTGACCATACTGGTTGTAAAAGAATCAATGAGTAAATTAGGAAGACAACTTGAAGAGCGTCAACGAGAGAGAGAGGTCCAAAAAAGGGTGGTTTGAGTCTTCGTTCACACAGTCCCCCTGGCTAACTACGCTTTTATCAGCCCTGGCCGGTCCATTAATAATCCTCATTTTTTGCTAAATGTAGGAACATGTTTGCTCCACCGTGTAGTTTCATTTCTCAAACGGGACAAGTTAAACTTTTGGTAATCAGACAACAATATACCCCACTAGGAGACATAAAATGTGACACCACCCAAATATCACTTTTATGATTAAAAGTAACCAGAAGAACTGGGGAATGAAAGGTTAATAAAATAAGTATTTGTCACTTCCTGTTTTTCTGTATGCTTAACAAAACACTGTTGAAATCTTGAGAATTGTTTGCTAATCTTGTTCCCAGAATACGCTGTCCCCAACTGCCAAACTGCAGATTGTAATCCCTCACCCGGTTGCATGCAAACCGCCCACTCGCCCTGACCCATCAATAAACTTCACTCCCTGCCCTCTCCAAGGAAAGTATATAAGCTCTGCTTAAGCTGTTCTCAGGACTCTCTGCTCTATTCAAGTGAGCTCTGAGCCCCAGCATGCTGGACCCTCAATAAACCCTTTGCTGTTGCATGAGACAGTCTCTTGGTGGTCTCTTCCTCTGATGCTCGAATGACCTTTACATTGGTACAATCATAAGTGTGACCTTTGCTTTTTGTGTCCAGAAAATTACTGTGATAAAATGTATATGTAGATCAGGTGACATCAGTATTTCTTCCACAATTTCTGGGAGCAATATTTTGAAGATATATAAATTAGTATTGGGAGTACAAATAGGTGTAACCCGTGTCTATGAATATAGAGATAATGCATGAATAGACCATACTGTGAATAAATAATATAACTAGTTCCAGCTTTAATAATGGATTGAATTGATATCTGAAAAAATACAGAAAATCTTATATTGATATACATACATTCATTTCAATGAATTATACATCTAATGGTAATATTAGGGTTATGGTTTATCATGAAGAATCTGAGTTTTGCTTCAAAAGTGATTATGGAAATTGAAAATAATTTGTTTGGAAAGAAGTCTAATGAAAAGACTAGTCAAGAAATATGGAGGAATACATATGTTCTGATTCAGGAAGTGATTGAAAGTGAAACAAATGCCTATAAATTTGCTAAATTATGGATGAAATATATACACTATGATGTGATTAAATTGAAGAAATAGTAACGTACCAGTGTTGGATAGAAATTAACATCAAAATATACATCATGTCTCATAGGAATCTACTTGCATTGATGTTAAACTGGGTAAGTTACTGTAGAAATATTAGGATTTGAGTGCACCATTCAGTGAAGTTAGTTTTCAGTACTAGGAAACAAATATGTATTTCAGGGGCATGAATATTTCTGAAAATAAACTTGTGAAAAGTAGATTATAAGACAATGTACATGAACATGAATGAATTTAGGGAGTGTATATAAGACACATGTATTTCATTTTTTGAATAATCTGGAGAAATATATATATATATTTGTTAACTTTAAAAACACATGAAAAACTACCTCAATTGAAAATTGACTAGATTTATAACTCCTACCCTATATATATTGCAAAAGGCAAGCCCAGCTATACACCATGCCTCTTCTGAACTATTTGTATTTCTATTCTGTTTGGGTTATTTTTCTCCATCATATTAGGATTAGTAGTCAGAGTATAGTAGGGTATGGGTTAGTGTCAGGGATTCAGTATTTCAAATGGAAAATTGGAAAATGAATACAATGTGTATGCAAATATGTGCTACCCAAAAATCTTCCCACTCTCATCCAGAACAATGCATTGACATTACCTCCATGCCAAGTAATACACAATTAGAGGAGAAGTGTTAGAAACTCTGTGAATACATATCTGGAATGGAATATGCTCAGGAGTTCACAAACTTGGAGGTGGTAGAGGAGATTCCCAAACTAAGGGCCAGGGTTCACATTTCACAAACAGGGAGCTCTGCTGCCCTAAAGACTTCTTGAGAAACTGCCTATTAGGTTGGGCACTTGAAATATATGTTGTTGTCAGGAGTTTTTGCTTCCTTTCAAGTGAGAACATCAAAGCTGGGTCTGCATCTCTGTGACCTGGAGGACATGGTTTATTATTTTCCAATGAACATGAGGCAGCAGTGCTGAATTATCCCTTTATACGTAAATTGTGGCAACTGGGGGTTAAGTGTCTTCCCATGTGGAATGTGGAGCCATTTGGTCATCCTCCTATTTTCATGGTTTTTCTTGCTGCTTTCTTTCTTGGTATTTGCTTTATGAAATACAAGGAATTCAACTGGGACACAGTGCTGGTGGGAGTTCTGTTACGTGTGGTGGGTCAGGGTTTTCAGGAGAATGAACCAACCAGTCAGCTATCCCACATAGCTTGCCCCCTTGTCCATAGCAACCTGGTTCTGAACATTGCCCTGAAACCTCTCCATATAACAATATGCCTTTACATAGAACTGTCTCCTGGCTGCACCATGTCAGTCACAAGCCATTTGGAAGCCAATGGCAGATCCACATGGCCCCACACAGATGTTTTATCATACACTTGCCCACCTCTGATCTAGGCCCACCACTCAGCAGCCTCCAACTTACTGGTTTCTCTCTTCTACACCATTTTCATGAATCCCAGTCAATCAAGGCACTGTCTGGTACACTCATGATCAGACATAGGACATTCAAAGGTTCCTCAGTACGTCCTGGTCATCTAGGCATTTTTCAAGCATGAAGTTGGGGGCACTGGGGGTTTCAAAACATTCTGGAACCAATAAATGGTGAGGAATCTCATTTCAATGAAAGCTCTGGAGAACTCTTACAGTCAAGGCTTCCCAAAGAGTTGCCAAAAGGTTACATGAAGCCAGGCCCATTGTGGTCTACAATGTGAGGAATATGATTGTTTTGACTCTCAAATATGGCTGCCATGTCTTTAAGAATAAAATCATGTGATATCCTGAGATTCCCAGTGCTCTGTGGAAAGACACTCTGAGCCTAGATCTCAGTTTCCAAGGGCGACTCTCATGCGTGTACTCCTAAAATTCCAACACAATTCATGGCAATACTTCTCTGAGATCAGTTTCAGAACTCAGTCTCTAAGGGGAATCACACCAGAGTTCAAGCCCAGGTGGACCCAGGCATCCCTTACAGCCACCACACAAATGACCACAATTAAAACCAAAACACTCCCACATGGCCTTCATCTTTTTCCACATAGACACTCATCATAACCTCTGGCTGGAGCTTTCCATGAGGGGCGCAGCCCAAGAGAGTGTCCAAAATAAGCACCCTTGCCCCTCATTTGCCGAACGTCAGGGTGTCCTGGACACCTTTCCTGTGAACCAGAAGTGATCAAATAGGCCTACCATTAAAACTGCTCTGCTTCTAAAATTTGAGGCCACTGATTGTGGGGTTTAGATTCTTTATGTGAATTGGAGTCATGAGAAAACCCAAGCATCTATGTTCTAGTCTCTGCAGGGCTTTGAAGAACTCATTTGACACAAAGGATCCAGATTCTCACTTGATCAAGATCAGGAACCTTTCAGAGCAATGTGAGAGACTCCATCTACAATGACTGCTCTTTTGGCCATTTTGGTTTTGGATGCACACATGGGATCTTTCTTTAGGTATATCAGGTGCTGAGAATCTAAGCCACAGCGTCACACAGGGCCAAGATGCTAATTGAGATACATTCCTTTCCAAAGCAATTAAGCAAAGAGCCACAGGTGATGCCCATTCATTTCTACTTGAAAACTGTTTTCTTCAGGCTTCACAAGGGGTGGCCTGAGGCAAAGACGTTCCTGACATTAAGTGCAACAGTACAATAGGTAAGCAAAAGGCCTAAGGCACGGTTTTTCCACTGAGAGTTTACTGGTCACACTGATATCTGAGTTTTCTGAGATGCTCGCCATTCCTTTCAGGTATCCAGTACATGGCTACGGCACAGAGCTTGGAGGTGGTACATATCTTGGACACAAAACCATGAGCCTATTCTCGAGAGTGGCCAGAATTCAGGAAGAAAACAGAAACTTAGGAAGTTAGAAGGTGTTGCCAATCGATAAGGCAAGCTGCAGTCCATTCATAAATTGGGCAGGATGAATGCTGGAAAGCTTTCTACTAGACAGAACACATCCATTGATGCATTCTCTTTTCTAATGTCTACAACCACTGACACAATGGGATACACAGACATAGAAACACTCGCCTTGTCAAAGGACTTACTAGAAACTGTTCACTCCAAACCAAACAAACCGCCATTCCTACTTATTCTCAGAACATGAGACAAAACCACAAACCCTCACCCACACCCACAAAGTCACCTTTTTCCCACAAGTAGGTCTGTGACTATCCAGAGTGTCCTCTGACTTGTTTTGGCTAAAGAGCTGGAGGACATGGTTTCTTATTTTCCAATGAACATGAGGTAGCACAGCAGATTTCTCTCATTGTAGATAAACTGTGGCCACTGGGGGCTAAGTGTCTCCCCTTGTGGACTGTGAAGCCATTTATTTATCCTCCACTTTTCGTGGTGTTTCTTGCTGCTTCACTGGGTGTTTGGTATTTGCATTACAAAATACATGGAGTTCAAATGGGACACAGTACTGAATCTAGTTCTGTCACGTGTGCTGGGTCAAGGTCTGCAGGAGAATGCACCAACAAGGCTTCTATCCCACATATCCCTGAAACCGCTCCATACAATAGGATGCCTTTATATATAAGCGACTGCTTGCAACACCATATCAGTCACAAGACATTTGGAAGCCAATAGCACATCCACATGTCCACAACACAGATGTTTTACCACAAACCTGCAAACCACTGTTCTAGGCCACTACCCAGCAAGCTCCAACTTTCTGGAATCTCTGTTCTACACCGATTTTCATAAACCCAGTCAATCAAGGCACTGTTTGGTACACTCATGATCGGCAACAGGACATCCAAAAATCTCCAGTGCAACCTGGCCATGGGATTTTTTAAAAATCATGGTATTTATCTTGCCATTTTTCAAAAATGAAGTTGGAGGCACTTAGGGTTTCAATTCATTCAGGAACGATTAACTAGTGAGGAAGTTCATTTCAATGAAAGCTCTGGAGAACACTAACAGACAAGGCTTCCCAAAGAGTGACCAAAAAGTTACATAAAGTAAGGCCCATTGAGGTCTAGAATGTGAGGTCCATATGATTTTTGACTCTCAACTATAGGTGCCAAGTCTTTCAGAATCAAATCATGTGATATCCTGGCTGAGAGGCCCAGTGCTCCGTGGAAAGCCACCCTGGGCCTAGATCTCAGTTTCCAAGGGCAGCACTCATGCCAGGTTTCCTAAAATCCCAACACTATTCATGGCAGTACTTCTCTGAGGTCAGTTCCAGAACTCAGTCTCTAAGGGAATCACACCAGAGTTCAAGAACAGGTGGACCAATTCATCTCTTCCAACAGCCAAACAAAAGACCACAATTTAAACCAAAACACTCCAACATAGCTCTCATCTTCTTCCATATAGACACTCATAATTACCTCTGGCTGGAGTTTTCCATGAGGGGCACAGCCCACGATCGTGTCCAAAATAAGCTCTCTTGCACCTAATTTGCCTAAAGTCGGGGTGGCCTTCTTGTGAACCAGGAGAGATCAAATAGGCTTCCCATTAGTACTTCTCCACTTCTTTAATTTGAGGCCAACTGACTGTGGGGTTCACATTCTTTATGTGAATTGGAGTAATGAGAAAACCCAAGCACCTATGGACTAGCCTCTGCAGGGCTTTGAAGAACTCATTTGACACAAAGGATCCCTATTCTCACTTGATGGAGGTCAGGAAAGTTACAAAGGAAGGCGAGAGACTTCATCCACAAAGACTGCTCTTTTGGCCATTTTGGTTTTGGATGTACACATGGGATCGTTATTTGGATCCATCAGGAGATGAGAATCTAAGCCACAGCATCACAAAGGGCCAAGAGGCTGATTCAGACACATCCTTTTCAAAGCAATTAAGCAAAGAGCCACAGGTAATGCCCATTCTTTTCCATTTGACAACTGTTTTCTTCAAGCTTCACAAAGGGGTGGCCTGAAGAAAAGACCTTCCTGACATTCAGGGCAACAGAAGAATAGGTAAACAAAAGGCCTCAAGCAGGGTTTCTCCACTGAGACTTTCCTGGTCACACTGATATATGAGTTCTCTGAGGTGCTTGCCAATCCCTTCAGCTACCCAGTACATGCTCATGTCACAGAGCTTTGAGGTTGTATATATCTTAAACACAAACCATGAGCCTATTTTGGAGAGTGGCCAGAATTCAGGAAGAAAACAGGAACTTAGTAAGATAGCAGGAGCTGCCCATCAATAAGGCAAGCTGCAGTCCATTCATACATTGTGCAGAATGAATGCTGGGAAAGTTTCTGCTAGACAGGACACTTTCATTGATGCATTCTCTTTTCTAATGACTCCATCCACGGACACAGTTGGATACACAGACACAGAAACACTCGCCTTGTAAAACGACTTACTAAAAATAGCTCACTCCAAACCAAACAAACCTCCATTCATACCTATTCTCAGAACATGAGACAAAACCACAAACCCACACCCACACCACAAAGGCACCTCCTTCTCCCATGTAGGTCTGTGACTATCCGGAGTGTCCTCTGACTGGTAGGCCATACTATGTTCCCCAGAAATGGCCTGTTCTTTCTCAGATCTGGTCTCCTTGGCCAACTCTGTGAAGTTGTCAGGAGCCAGTGGTGAGCCAATACCTGCTTTCTCAGGAAAGGCCCCTCTTCATAGCTTTCCTTGCATTTGGCCATCCTCACATCAGTAGGTCCTAAGAAAGACTGAGGCTGTCCTTGATAAATCAAAATAAGTTCAACCACTGGGACTGGGACTGGGACTGGCTGTGGGTGCCTGGCTTCCTGGATTTCAAGTTCAGAGAGTTTCATCACCAAGAAAGTGACGTGAGGTCACTTCTTTCAGGAACTGAATGAGGTCACTGCCTTGGCAACCACGTTGTCCTAACAATTGCTTCCAAGGGACCAATGAGATGGAGGCTGCCCCTAATTCCTGTGACAGTTTCACAAGTTAGAATGGTATACAAACCATTGGTAACTGGGAACAGCTCTCCACACAGGCCTGGTTTGGTCCTTCAGGTCTACATTAAGAAGAGAGAGGCTGATTCAGACACATCCCTTTATTCTGACCAGGTAGTTTGCAATGGGAGATGACTTTTGCTCTCTCAGTTCCTTCATAGCTGCTTACAACTTCTCCAGGGATCATTTTTGCATGGACCTTTTAGTTTCTCAGCAGTTGGAAGATCCCCTACATTCCTGTATTGTAAGACCAACTCTGTCTCTGCTCTTCTGTAAAATTAGATTGAGAGAACATTGTATGTTTAGGGTTAATAACAGGTTCGATTTGGGTTGGAAAGGAAACTAAACGGTTGAGCAAACAGGGTCCTACAGTTAGCAATAATATGAGGATTATTAATGGACCGGCTAGGGCAGATAAAAGCGTAATTAACCAGGTGGACTGTGTGAACCAAGACTCAAACCACCCTTTTTGGGCCTCTGTCCCTCTTTGATGCTCTTCAAGTCGTTTTCTTAATTTACTCATAGATTCTTTTACAACTCCAGTATTGCCAGCATAAACACAACATTCTTTTCTCAATGCAAGCACAAAGGTTCCCTTCGCTCATGAAGAGGAGGTTCAACACTCGCCTGTTCTGTAAAACAACTTCAGAGAGAGAGAGAGAGGTTAAAGATTCCTGTAAAACTGTGATGGAGGTTTTTAATGTCTTTAAGCTTTGGTCTATTTCTGCTTTTAATTGTGTCTTTGTTGTGTCCCATGAACTAGGGCAGTTGTTCTTGTGCCCACCCATTCAGCAACTATTATTCCTAATAGAATGGCTAAAGTGAGGGATACAGCTTCCTGGTAGAACCGGGTTGTATGCCCCCCTATTTGATCTTTAAATGAACCTGCTTCATGATAGAGCACTCTGCAAAACATCTGCATCATTACATAATTAATCACATCTGTTGACCATTTTATGAAAACATAAATAATTTTTAAGTGTATAGGATTATACTGTTGTAGGGATGGACAAGGTGAGGCAACTAAGATAGCACCAAAGACAGGAAAACAGTCTTATTTGGTTGCATCTGGATTTAGAGGGCATTTCTTCTGTTTTAATCAATTAAGCCCCTGAACCCGAAGTTTCGGTAGTTTTAGAATTTGTACCCAACATGTAAGGGAAGGGGCTCAGAAGTCCACAGTCTGCAGAAGTTCACAAAAAGCAGTTTTTGTTTTTGTTTTTTTTTTTTCCTCTGTTCTGGGTAAGTTAACTTTTCAAGGACACCTTGGAACGGGACAGCTTTTTTGTCTCTTTATTTTCTCCCTGCCAGCTGTCACCATGGAGCCCAGTTGGTAAGTTTTTTATCTTAGAAATGTAGCCATCTCTGTGAAGAACCAGCTCAAGGCCTGAGGCATCGTTCACATATTTTGTGAAAAACTAGTAAGTTGGAGTCTAGCTTAGGAGTGGTGATTTTTCCAACCAGTGGTCAAGTAGAACATGGCAACATGAAAAGTGGAAGTTTATCTCCATTGAACTCTTTCAGAGGGACTCTTTTTCTGAAAGACCTAAAGTAAGCCTTGGTGAAGACTTGTGGAGGTCATTTAAGACATTTCTGTGGACCTGGTACAGAGGGGGAAGACGGGGAAGGCGAGGCTGAGAGAAGTTCCATGGATCTGAGAATGAGGAAGGAGAGATGTAAAAGAATAATGGGAAAGGGGTTTGGGATTTTCCTAGCAACAAAAACTTGAGCAGTAGTACAGGTAGAGCAGAGGGGAAGACGGGAGTGAGTACCCCACAAAGCCTGTGAGGGACTTTAAATTCTTAGTAACCTGTTTTCAGTGATGACAAAGCAACTTTAAAGGCCATTTTCATTACATCTAGGATAGGGGTCTGAGGGCCCTTCTCAGCTGGTTTGAGCTTTGGGTTAGCTTGTTAGAGGACCTGGTGGGATCCAGTGAAAGCACTGACAGGAGAAGAGAGGAGTGAGTGGATGGAAGGGTACCTCAGTATCTGCTACCTCAGCAAGGGGGCAATGGTCTGAGAACTGGTGGAGGTTTGGGTTTTTGATCTAGTAATTGGAGGGGAGAAATCAGGTTGCTGAGGTGGGAGTGACAGCAGAGAGTCCAGAGCAGAAGGCTGAGAGTGAGGAACTATGGGAGAAGCATAGTACAGGATGTGAGCGAAGGAGGGAAAAGGACTCCACATAGAGGAATTTTTCCTTTTTGAGCACTTGCCGAAGTTAAAAATGTCACAAAGAATTTGAGCATTAGAGACCCCTCTGGGGGACATAGTTTTTGGTTGTCTAATTGGTAATATGGCCAATGCTGTCTACTGAATTTGATGAGGATTTTGGGTTCCACCAGGCAGCCCCTGTATGCTCACATCCCCATGACTTAAAGAAGAAGTAGGCTTTTCCCCCACACAGCCATGACTGTTTGTGGCTTTGATAGTCCCCCGGGCAAATATAGTAATCTAGGCTAGCCAACCTGAATCTGTCTCGTGTGTCCCTGCATCCATAATGTTTGTTTCCATTTTTTATGGTACAGAAGAGATTTAATGAAATTTTAGTGGGATCCTCTTCATCGGGGATATCCCAATAGGAAAGACCTATAGCCAGCTGAAAAATGTCTGGGTGGAGAGATGGCCACCAGGTCCCTAAGGGGGCTGTATGCGAGAAAGACCATACTTCTTGTCTAGTAGGGTTTGTGATCAGCCATCGCTGCTGAACGGGCTGATGAGGGTTAGAACTACTGGTGGCCAAGGGGAGAGTCTATAGCCTTATCCACATGGCGAATACGCAATTTGAAATGGTTACCAGTCTTCTCCAGTTTCCAGCCAGAGTCTGGACACGGCGAAGTTTTGAGATGAGAGGCATGGATCCAGGAAGTGATTCCGTCTACTTTTACCACTGTAGGTGTTTTAAGTAGCACCTGGTATGTTCCTTTCCATCAAGGTTCCAGGGATGACACTTGATGTCGTCTTATGTAGATGAAGTCTCTTACTTGATATTAATGTGGAGTCACCTCGTCCCCAGGTTGGTAGGCAGTGGCTAGCTGTTTCCACCGGTATCGCTGAGTTCTTTCAATGGCTTTAAGTCTATCAAGCAAGGAGGTGTGTAAGGGATCTTTAGGCCTTAGAGTTAGGGTTAGGTCCCTTACTGGAGGAGGGGCATCATAGAGAATTTCATAGGGGGTGAGGTTAAACAAAGAAACAGAGGGAGTATTTTTCGCATGAAACAGTGCATAAGGCAGGAGCATAGTCCAATCTTTTATGCCGGTCTATAAGATTTATTTTATTAAGGTCTCTTTAATGGTTCTATTTATTTTTTTAACCTGTCCTGAGCTCTGGGATATATAAGCATAATGTAACTTCCAACTAATCCACAGGATCCTGGTTAACACCTGAGTTACCTGGGTCCATTATCAGACCCTATTACCTTAGGCAGACCATATCTTGGAAAAATATCTTTCAGGATCTTCTTGAAAACCATTTGGGCCGTTTTTTTTGTTTTTTTTTTTTTTTATTGTTGTTGTTTTTTTTTTTTTTTGTGTGTGTGTGTGTGTGGAAGGCTTTAATCCATCCTGAAAATGCATCTACAAAGACTAGGAGTTATTTAAGTCCATACCTTGTTGGCTTAATTTCAGTAAAGTCCACTTCCCAGAATTGTCCAGGTCTGATTCCTCGTAGGTGCTTTCGTCTAGGAAACTTGGAAGGGTAAGCATTAACCAATTGATGGACCCGAAAGGCTTGTGTTACTCGTTCAGTTATTTCCTTTCGCTGTGAGTTGGTTAGTGGAAAACTCTGTTCTTGATCCTTCAGAAATGCCAGCAATGTCTTTGAACCAAGGTGAGTGAGTTGATGTATATTTTTAACGTAGTGTAGGGCCTTCTGTAATTGCAGGCTGAGCTTGATGAAGTTGAGGCGTTCAGTGTCAGTATCCTTAAATGTTATCAAAAGCTTGCTGGTGCTCAGGGGTCCATTGGAATTGGGCATCTCCTTTTAACACTGGGTATAAAGGAGCAGCTAAGAACGCAAACCCAGGTATCCATAACCTGCAAAAGTCAGCAGTCCCAAGAATCTCTCTGAGTTTTCTCCTGTTTGATGCTGGTGGTATCTGCACAACGGTTTGTTTTCTGGGCTCAGTGAGTCATCGTTTACTGCCCCTCAGGGAATAGCCCAGGAAGATTACTTTATGCTAGCAAATTTGGGCCTTTTTGGCAGAAGCTCTATACCTGAGTTAAGCAAGCTCGCATAATAGTGCTTGGGTCCCAGACTCACAGTTTTCCTTGGTGTTGGCTGCCAGTCATCCACATATTGAATCAGGTTGACTTCGGGGTGCGTAGTTCTGAAGTTGTTGAGATCTCTGTGGAGGGCTTCATCAAAGTGAGTAGGGGAGTTTTGAACCCCTGTGGGAGTCTAGTCCAAATTAGTTGACCAGACGTTCCGGTTTCTGGGACTACCCACTTGAAAGCAAACAGCAACTGACTATCTTTATGCAGAGGCAAGCAAAAGAAAGCATCTTTTAAGTCCATAACAGTATACCATTTCCGCTCAAGTTTCAGAGTGCTAAGTAGATTGTATGGATTAGGTACCATGGGGTGAATGTCCTGCACTCTGTGGTTAATCTCTCTTAGGTCTTGAACGGGTGATAGTCCCCAGTTCCTGGCTTCTTTTACTGGTAGCACAGGATTGTTCCAGGCCAATTAAAGGGCCTTAGGGCCCCTATGGCCAGATATTTCTGAATATGAGGCCTTATCCAATCTTTAGCTTTTTTTGCTTAGAGGATATTTTTAACATTGATTGGGGAAGCTGAGGTTTTTAACTCCACTGTTATTGGAGGTTGTTTAAAGGCCAGGCCTAACCCAGCAGTCTTTTTCCACCCATATGGGTAATCTGTTATCCATTTCTGGGGTAGTTTACCTGATTGATCAGTCTTGGGGGGTGTGAAGAGTGGATGTACATCTTCTACTAATATAGTTAAAGCCGTGACTATAGGAGTTTTTACTGAAGGATTTAGAAATTTCATTTGGGGCCCTTCAGGGTTAAAAGTTATTTTGGCCCGGAGCTTGCTGAGCATATTTCTGCCCATCAATGGGTCCGGGCATCCTGGGATTACTAGGAAGGAGTGATGGATTTCTCCTTTCCCCAGGTCCATGTTCCTCTTATTTGTCTAAACCCGATATTTTCTTCCATTAGCCCATTGAACTACAGACCTTTTATTTGATAGAGGGCCCAATGGGGCCTTGAGGGCTGAGTATACTGCTCCTGTATTCACTTCAAAGTTTACTTGGGTCCCCTCCACTTCAAAAGTCACCCTGAGCTAGGGGAAGGGATCTGAGCCCCGACCTTCTTAGTCATCCTCCAGACTCAGAATGTCTGCCTGGCATGGCGGTCTCTTTCTAGGGCACTCTTTGGCCCAGTGTCCTTTTTCTTTACAGTAGGCACATTGATCTGAGGCCAGAGGTGGCCTCTGGCGTGGGCCCAGGTATCCCTTCCTGTCACCCTGTTTCTTAATTTCTGGCCTATTTTCTGTTGTAACCAGGACCTTAGTCAATGCCTTAGTCTGTCTTTTGCTTCTCTCATCCTCCATTTGCTCCCTTTCTTTCTCCCTGTTGCTCTCTTATAGTATACTTTCTTGGCTTCTCTGACTAAATCTCTCTTTTAACATTTTTTTAATAACCATGGCAGCTTGCCCAATTAAGGCCATCGTGACAGATGCCTTTTGATCCTCTGCCTGAGGATCGAAAGGAGTATATCTCATATACGCCTCCATAATTCTCTCTAGAAACATAGAGGGAGATTCATCAGGCCTTTGAATAATCACTCTTACCTTGGCCAAATTAGTTGCTCACCTAGTGGCCGCTTGGAGACCTTCTATTAGAGCCTGGCAATAAGTGGAAAGATGCTCCCTACATTCACAGGTGTTGGCGTCCCAGTTGGGTCGGTTCAAGGGGAAGCCGGCTTTGAGTATGTTGGAAAGTTGTGTCGATCACCCATCTGGTACGAAGATATTTTCTTCTAGCTTCCAGGAGGTTTTTCTCTCATTCCTTTGTCATGAAGAGAGTCTCTAGGAGTTGTTGGCAGTCATTCCAAGTAGGCAGGTGTGAAAACACCGGCGAGTTTTTTGAGTTCTTTTAGCTGGGCCAGCTTTCTCCTGGGAAGGAGGGGCTGTGTGTTCCATGGGAGAGTCATCGGGATGGCAGTGGGCCAGCCTAGCTTCCTCGAATGATGTAAAGGCTGAGTCAGCAGCAGCGGAATTACTTAGAGGGTTTTGGGTGTTGGGGGACAAGGGCAGAAGATAAGGAGGGGGAGGAGAGTCCAGTAGAGTCTTGAGATACAGGGAGAACAGAGGGTGGAGGAAAAGGAGCAGAGAGTATGAGAGATAGAATCATGGGGGAAGGAGGAGGAGTGGGGGCACGGACAAGGAAAGGCTTCACCCATGGAGGAGGAGATTTGCAGAGGTCTTGTCAAGTTAAGATATACGACTGTTGATCTGGATGGCTTTGTGGCCCCGGCTGAAAGACAATATCTCTGACTTTTCGAAATAGTGCGAAGTAGAAAGATCCTTCTGGGGGCCCTCTGACTCCAAAGGCGGGTCATTCTGAGGCACAGAATCTGCCAAGTTTAGTGTTTTATGGAAAAAGAAAGATTCTGAGCCCTTAAGCAGACTTTGGTCCAGTGATCAAGGGTCAGGGACAGAGGCATTGAAGTGCTCTGTCCCATAATGAAAGATACACAGACATTGAAAGCAACGACACATGACACAGACAAGACAAGACAATAAAGACAGGCAATGGACGTCCAATACTGAGACCAAAACTGAGTAGCCGGCAAAACCCGATGGGCTGGCAATACCGAATCCAAATCAAAATAGCACTGAGTCGAGGAGACTATTGTTCCTCTATTTCCTGACTCCATTCCCCAGGGACATGGCCTGTGGCTCTGTGACATGTCTGTCAGCCACACTCGGAGAGAGCACACTCTCTTCACCGATAGCCATTTTGCCAAACCCTAACCTGAAACCTGAAACCAGAAAGAGGGGCCTTATTTACCCCCAGAGGAGCCCATTGGGTGTCTTTCGTCTGCGGTGGCCAGATCTCGCTGGGGCCACCAAATGTAAAGGTCAGGCGAGGGTCGGTGAAAGAGACCACCAAGAGACTGTTTCATGCAACAGCAAAGGGTTTATTGCAGGTCCGGCATGTAAGGGCTTAGAGCTCACTTGAATAGAGCAGAGAGCCCTGAGAACAGCTTAAGAAGTGCTTATATATTTTCCTTGGAGAGGGCAGGGAAAAAAGTTTATTGATGGGCAAGGGCGAGTGGGTGGTTTCGTGCAACTGTGTGATGGAGTACATTCTGCAGTTTGGCAGTTGGGGACAGCACATTCTGGGAACATGAATAGCAAAGATTTCTCAAGATTTCAACAGTATTTTATTATGCATACAGAAAAACAGGAAGTGTCAAGTACCTATTTTATTAACCTTTTAAAATAAGTATGAAAACAGAAATCTAGGTAAGATTTGAAGCCCAGAAGTTCATTGGGCCCTTGATTGGTATACTTAGCGTTGAATAATGTTCTGCAGAAATGTCCCAGAAATATCGATATACAATGGCATAGGACTTTGTACCTTCTCTGAGGTCAGTTCCAAAACACAGTCTTTAAGGGGAATCACACCAGAGTTCAAGCCAAGGTGGACCCAGGTATCTCTTCCAACCACCAAACAAATGAACACAATTAAAACCAAAACACTCCCACATGGCACTCACCTTCTTCCATATAGACACTCCTCATAACCTCTGGCTGGAAGTTTCCATGAGAGGTGCAGCCCAAGACAGTGTCCAAAATAACCTCACTTGCCCCTCTTTTGCCTAAAGTCATGGTGGCCTGGACATCCTTCCTTTGAACCAGGAGTGATCAAATAGACCTGCCATTAATACTGCTCTGCTTCTCAAATTTGAGGCCTATTTACTGTGAGGTTTATATTCTTTAAGTTAATTGGAGTCATGAGAAAAACCAACCACGTATGGGCTAGCCTCTGTAGGGCTTTGAAAAACTCATTTGACCCAAAGGATCCCTATTCTCACTTGATGGAGATAAGGAACCTTACAGAGGAAGGCGAGAAACTTCATCCACAATGACTGCTCTTTTGGCCATTTTGGTTTGGGATGCACCCATGGGATCTTTCTTTAGATCCATCAGGTGGTGAGACTCTAAGCCACCGCCTCACAGAGGGCCAAGAGGCTGATTCAGACACATCCCTTTCAAAAGCAATAAAGCAAAGAGCCACAAGGGATGCCCTTTTATTTCAGATTGAAAACTGCTTTCTTCAGGCTTCAAAAATGGGGGGGGGCAGAGGCAAAGACCTTAATGACATTCAGGGCAACAGAACAATAGGTAACAAAAGGCCCAAAGCTGGGTTTCTCCACTGAGACTTTCTTGGTCACATTTATATCTGAGTTTTCTGAAATGCTCCCATTCCCTTCAGCTATCCAGTACATGGACATGTCACAGAGCTTTGAGGTGGTACATATCTTGGACAAAATTCCATGAGCCTATTATGGAGAGTGGCCAGAATTCAGGAAGAAAACAGTAACTTAGCAAGATAGTAGGTTTTGTCCATCCATAAGTCTAGCGTCAGTCCATTGATAAATTGGGCAAGATGAATTCTGGGAAGCTTTCTCCTAGACAGGACATATTCATTGATGCATTCTCTTTTCTAATGTCTACAACCACGGACATAGTGGGATACACAGACTTAGAAACACTCGCCTTGTCAAACGACTTACTAGAATCAGTCCACTCCAAACCAAACAAACTGCCTTTTCTACCTATTCTCAGAACATGAGAAAAAACCACAAACCCACACCCACACCCACAAAGGCACCTCCTTCCCCCATGTAGGTCTGTGAATATCCAGAATGTCCTCTGACTGTTGGGCCATACTATGTTTCCCTGAAATATACTGTCCTGTGTCAGATTTGGTCTCATTGTCCAATTGTGTGAAGTTGTCAGGAGCCAGCTGTGAGCCACTACCTGCTTTCTTAGGATAGGCCCCTCTTCATAGCTTTTGTGACATTTGTCCATCCTCACATCAGTAGGTACCAAGACTGACTCTGTCCTTGGTAAATCCAAACAAGTTAGACCACTGGCACTGGGACTGGGACTGGCTCTTGGTGCCTGGCTTCCTGGATTTCAAGTTAAGAGAGTTCGATCACCCAGAAAGTGAGGTGAGGATACTTCCTTCAGGAACTGAATGAGGTCACTGCCTTGGCAACCACTTGGTGCTAACAGTTGCTTCCAAGGGTCCCACTAGATGGAGGCTGCCCCTAATACCTGAGACATTTTCACATGTTAGAAGGGTATACCAACCATAGGCACCCGGGAACAGCTCTCCACACAGGCCTTGTTTCATCCATCTTCTCTACATTAAGTAGAGAGAGGCTGATTCAGACACAACCCTTCATCCTTACCAGGTTGTTTGCATGGAAGCTGACTTTTGCTCTCTCAGGTCCTTCATAGCTGCCTACATCTTCTCCAGGTATCATTTCTGCATTGACCTTTGTGGTTCTCAGCAGGTGGAAGTTCCCCTACATTCCTATATTTTAAGACCAACTCTGTCCTTGCTCTACTGTAAAGTTAGATTGAGGGAACAGTGTATGGTTGGGGTTAATAACATGTTCAATTTGGGTTAGGAATCATTCTGCAGGATGATTCTTGGTATTGGCAACCTGCAATATTTATAAGAATATAGAGATGAAATATAAGTATGAAAACATCAATCTAGGTAAAATTTGAAGCTCAGAAGGGCATTGGGGCCTTGATTGGGGTACTTAGCTTTGAATTACGTTCCACACTGATGTCTCAGATAAATTAGTAATCATGGGCATAGGACCTTGTACCTTGGATGATCAATTGTAGAAGAGAACATTCACTCAAACATGGATAGTCGGTAGGATTAGGAAGATAGTCGGTATGTTTAGGAAGAAGAGTGAGTATAGGATTTGGACCAAAAGTTCTTTAGCAATAGGTTTTCGGTTAGAGAGTGAATGTAAATGTCAGCACATGTGAAGAGTCAGTAACAATGATGAACTGGGGAAAATTTGTAGGTAAGCGGATAACTATAGAGATACTAGGAAATCAGCCAAAGTATAATGTGAGTGATAGGATTAGACATTTTCAACAGGGTTGGGTTTGAATATATTATTACAGGAAGAGACAAATATGTAGTCACCAATAGGCTTGACATTTGAGAGCATTAGGCAAACTGGACATGGATGTTTTTCGTAATCCCTGCTCAATTTCCTTTTAGGTTTTGGTAAAATCACAAGTGTGAACTTTGCATTTTATGTCCAGAATTTTACTGTGGTAAAATATATATGTAGATCAGGTGAGATGAGTATTTCTTCCACCATTTATTGGAGCAATATTTTGAAGACATATAAATTAATATTGAAGGTACAATTAGGTGTTCTCTGTGTCTATGAATATAGAGATAATGCATGAATAGACCATACTGTGAATGAATAATATCACGGGTTCCAACATTGAATAATGGATTGAATTGATATCTGAAAATATACAGGATATCTTATATTGATATTCATACATTAATTCCAACCAGTTATACATCTAATGGTAATATTAGGGTTATGGTTTATCATAAAGAGTGTGTGAGTTTTGCATCAAAAGTGATTTTGGAAATCGAAAATAATGTATTTGGAATGAAGTCTCATGAAAAGACCAGTCAAGAATACTGGAGGAATACATGTGTTCTGAAGCAGAAAGTGATTGAAAGTGAAACAAATGCTTATGAATTTGTGAACATGTGGATTAAATATATATCCTATGATGTGTATAAACTAAAGAAATAGTAATGTACCACTGGTGAATAAAAATAAACCTAAAATACACATCATGTCCCATAGGAATCTACTTGCATTGATGTTAACCTGGGTCAGATACTGTAGAAATATTACGATTTTGGATGTATCATTCACTGAAGTTCGTTTACAGTACTAGGAAACAAATATGTATTTCTGGAGGATGAATATTTATGAGAAAAATCTTGTGAAAAGTTGATTATACATACACACATAAATATGAATTTATTTAGGGAGTGTATAATAAGACACATATATTTCGTATTTGAAAAATCTGGAATATATATATATATATATATATATATATATATATATATATATATATATACACATACACAGACATTAAAATACACACACAGAAATTAAAAAGTAGCAATATATGAACCAAACCAAATTCACCATGAAATATATATCATCCACAGATCCAAAAAAAATTAATTTTACTGAACATGGATTTCTGTATTATGTTGTTCATCTAGGATACTCACTCATAGGTTGAATTTTCAGTTCCAAAAGTGTTTAACAGGAGTGATCTCTTCTCACAATTTGTATCTGCCAAGTCAACCACCTCACAAGAATGTACGTGTGGTAACAGGTAGGATTCTATGTGTGCATATAAAAATACATGTGCTCAATAGGCTACAGCGAAAGGGAGACAGGAATTCCCATATTTGTTAACTTTAAAAAAACAAGGAGAACTATTTCAACAAACAGTTGAATAGATTTATAACATGCAAAAGGCAAGTCCAACTATACACCATGCCTCCTCTGAACTGCTTGTATTTCTATTCTGTTTGGGTTATTTTTCTCCATCATATTAAGATTAGTAGTCAGAGTCTAGTAGTTTATGAGTTAATGTCAGGGATTCAGTATTTCGAATGGAAAATTGGAAAAATTATCTGATGTGTATACAAATATGTGCTGCACAAAAATCTTCCCACTCTCATCCAGAACAAGCCTTGACATTACCTTCGTACAAAGTAAGACACAATTAAGAAGAAGAGTTAGAAAACCTGTGAATACATATCTGAAATGGAAAATGCTCAGGAGTTCACAACCTTGGAGGTGGTAGAGGAGTTTCCAAAAGTAAGGGACAGTGTAAACACTCCACAAACATGGAGCTCTGCCGGTATTAAGACTTTTTCAGAAACTGCCTCTGAGGTTGGGCACTTGAAATATATGTTGTTGTCAGGAGCCTTAGCTTCCTTTGTAGTGAGACCAGCAATGATGGGTCTGCAACTATGTGACATGGAAGACATGGTTTCTTATTTTCCAATGAACATGAGGCAGCAGTGCTGAATTCTCTCTTTGTATGTAAACTGTGGACACTGGGGGCTAAGTGTCTCCCCGTGTGGACTGTGAAGCCATGTGGTCATCCTCCACTTTTTGTGGTGTTTCTTGCTGCTGCACTGGGAGTTTGGTAGTTGCTTCATGAAATACAAGGGGTTCAACTGGGACACAGTGCTGGAGAAAGTTATGTAACATGTGGTGTGTCAGGGTCTGCAGGAGAATGCACCAAGCAGTGTTCTATCCCTCATAGCTTGCCCCATTGCCCCCTTGTCCATATCAACCAGATTCTGAACATTGCCCTGAAACCTCTCCATATAACAACATGTCTATACATATAATGGTCTGCTATCTGCACTATGTCAGTCACATGCCATTTGGAAGCCAATGGCCGATCCACATGGCCCACAACAGATGTTTTATTTTTTTTTAATTTTTTTCACACACCTGCCCACCACTGCTCTAGTCCCACTACTCAGCAGGCTCCAACTACAGGCATCTCTGTTCTACACCATTTTCATGAAACCCAGGCAATCAAGTCACTGTGTGGTATACTCTTGAACTGCAACAGGACATTCAAAGGTTCTCCAGTGCCACCTCGTTATGGAAATTTCAAAAATTTCATGGTATTTTTCTAGCCATTTTTCAAGTATGAAGTTGGAGGCACTGTGAGTTTCAATTCATTGTGGAGCCAGTAAATGTCGAGTAAGCTCATTTCAATGAAATCTCTGGAGAACTCTCACAGGCAAAGCTTCCCAAAGAGTGGCCAAAAGGTCACATGAAGCCAGGACCACTGAGGTCTACATATGAGGTCCATGTGTGTTTTGACTCTCAACTATGGTTGCCAAGTCTTTCAGAATAAAATCATGTGATATCCTGCCTGAGATTCCCAGTGCTCTGTGGAAAGTGACCCTGATCTCAGTTTCCAAGGGCAACACTCATGCATGGCCTACTAAAATCTCAACACAATTCATAGCAATACTTCTCTGAGATAAATTCCAGAACTTAATCTCTAAGGGGAATCACACCAGAGTTCAGGCCCGGGTGGACCCAGTCATCTCTTCCAACCACCACACAAATATCCACAATTAAAACCAAAACACTCCCACATGGGCCTCATCTTCTTCCATATAGACACTCATCATAACCTCTGGCAGGAATTTGCCATGAGGGGCGCAGCCCAAGACAGTGTCCAAAAAAAGCTCCCTTGCCCCTCATTTGCCTAAAGTCAGGGTGGCTTGGACACCCTTCCTTTGAACTAGGAATGATCAAATAGCCCTGCCATTAATACTGCTCTGCTTCTCCAATTTGAGGCCTACTGACTGTCAGGTATAAATTCTTTATGTGATTTGGAGTCATGAGAAAACCCAAGCACCTATGGGCTAGCCTCTGCAGGGCCTGGAAGAACTCATTTGTCCCAAAGAATCCCTATTCTCACTTGATGCAAATCAGGAACGGTAAAGGTCGGGCGAACCTCAGAAGAAAAGACCAACAAGAGAATGTCTCATGCAACAGCAAAGGGTTTATTGGGGTCCAGCATGCTGGGGCTCAGAGCTCACTTCTGAGGAGCAAAGAACAAAGAGCCACGAGAATAACTTGAGCAAAGTTTATATACATTCTTTAGAGAGGGCAGCGACTTTACATACATCATATCTTCTTTTAGCAAATCATCATATACCAAGGGAAAATCAAATAACAACTCTAAAACATGATAAGCAAATTTATTGGCGGGAGCATGCCGGGCAGGGGATGATTGGTCAGCCCTGAGAAGGGCTATACATTTAAACTAATTGGTTGAAACCCTGAGATATATACGTGCAGATCTGCATGGTTTCTGGGAAGGGGTTGTTATTTAACTAGGAGGTCAGGGAAGATTTCAGCACACATCAAATGGGCAGTTCTGGGAATTGTCTTAAATGCCACAGGAATTTCAGGTTCTTAGTGCAACTTGGAAGCTTTATAAAACCTGGTTCTTTACGTTTCAATTTCAATTTCTTTTATTCTTTCATTTCCCACTCCTTTTTCTGACTACTTTTAATCTTAAAAATAACGAGTCATAATTATTGCGGGGTCTCACATTCTATTTCTGCCAGTGGAGCGTATTTCTGTCTGATTACCATGAGTTTTACCTGTTCAGTTTGAGCCTGGAGAAAGGAAACTATGCGGTTAAGCAAACAAGTTCCCACAATTAGCAACACCATAAGGATGATCAGGGGTCCCGCTAAACCTGATAGAAGTGTAGTTAACCAGGGGGACTGGGTAAACCATGACTCAAAACACCCTTGTTGAATCTCCCTTTCTCTCTGGCGCTCTTCAAGTCTTTTTCTCAATTTACCTATGGATTATTTTGCAACTCCAGTATGGTCAGCATAAAAACAACATTCTTCTATCAGTGAAGCACAGAGGCCATGAAATGTGTTGGGATTTTTGGAGGCCACGCTTGAGCCTCGCCCTTGGAAACTGAGATCTATACCAAGGGTCGCTTTCCACAGAGCACAGGGAATCTCAGCCATGATATCATATGATTTGATTTTGAAAGACTTGGGAGAAATAGTTGGGAAGCCTTGCCTGTGAGAGTTCTCCAGAGCTTTCATTGAAATGATCTTCCTCATCATTTTATGGTTCCTGAATGAATTAAAACCCACAGTGCCTCCAACTTCATCCTTGAAAAATGGCTACATAAATACAATGACATTTTTGAAATTCCCATGACCAGGTGGCATTTGAGAATCTTTGGATGTCCTGTTGCTGATTTGAGTGTACCAGACAGTGCCTTGATTGACTGGGTTTCATGATAATGGTGTAGAAAAGAGATGTCAGTAAGTTGGAGCCTGCTGATTACTGTTCATAGAGCAGTGTTTTGCAGGTGTGTGATAAAACATCTGTGTTGGGGCCATGTGGTTCTGCCATTGACTTCCAAATGGGTTGTGACTGACATGGTGCAGCCAGCAGAACATCTTGTTATATGGAGAAAGCATCTTGTTATATGGAGAAATTTCAGGGCAATGTTCAGAATCAGGTTGTTATGGTCAAGGGGGCAACCAATGTGGGATAGAAGACTGATTGTTGCATTCTCCCACAGAAGCTGACACATGACAGGTGACAGAACTCCCTCCAGCACTGTGTCCCAGTTGAACTTTTTGTATTTCATGAAGCATATACCAAACTCCCAGTGCAGCCGCAAGAAACACAACAAAAAGTGAGGATGACCAAATAGCTTCACAGTCCACACGGGGAATCACTTAGCCCCAGTGACCACAGTTATCTACAAAGAGAGAATTCAGCACTGCTGCTTAATGTTCATTGGAATTTAAGAGACCATGTTCTCCAGGTCACATAGATGCAGACCCAGCTTTGATGGTCTCACTACAAAGGAAGCTAAAGCTCCTGACAACATATATTTCAAGTGCCCAACCTCAGAGGCAGTTTCTCAAGAAGTCTGTAGGCCAACAGTGCTCCATGATTGTGGAGTTTTACCCTGTCCATTACTTTTGGAAACTCCTCTACCACCTCCAAAGTTATGAACTCCTGAGCAATATCCATTCGAGATATGTATTCACAGATTTTATTACTCTTCTCCTCTAATTGTGTCTTAATTGGGGCGAAGGTAATATCAAGTAATTGTTCTGGATGAGAGTGGAAGGATTTTTGTGTAGCATATATTTGCATACACTTTGGATTCATTTTCCACTTTTCCATTTGAAATACTGAATCCCTAACACTTCCCTATACCCTACTAGACTCTGTCACCTAATCCAAATATGATGGAGAAAAATAACCCAAACAGAATTGAAATAGAAGCAGTTCAGAAGAGGCATGGTGTATAGTTGTACTTGCCTTTTGCATTATATAGGGTAGGAGTTATAAATCTAGTCAATTTTTTTTGAAATAGTTCTCCATGTGTTTTTAAAGTGAACAAATATGTGAATTCCTGTCTCCCTTTCACTGTAGCCTATTCATCACATGTATTTTTATAAGCATATGTAGAATCCTACCTGGTACCACACGTACACTATTGTGTGGTGGCTGAATTGGCAGATACAAATTGTGAGAAGAGATCACTCCTCCTAAACGCTGTTGGAACTGAAAATTCAACCTATGGGTGACCTTCCTAGCTGAACAACATTATACATAAATCCACGTTCAGTAAAATGAATATTTTCGATCTGTGAATGATATATTTTTCATGGTGAATTTCAATTGGCATATAGTGCTACTCTTAATATTTGTGTGTGTGTGTGTGTGTGTGTGTGTGTGTGTGTGTATATATATATATATATATATATATATATATAAATATATATATTAATATACACTCTCCAGATTTTTCAAAATTAGAAATATATGTGTATCTTTATACATTTCCTAAATTCATTCATATTCAAGATGATTTATAATCATCTTTTCACGAGATTATTCTCAGAAATATTCAGCCACCTGGAATACCTATTTGTTTCCTTCTACTGAAAACTAACTTCAGTGAATGGTGTATACAAATCCTAATATTTCTACAGTAACTGACCCAGTTTAACATCAATGCAAGTAGACTCCTATGGTACATGATGTGTATTTTGAAGTTCATTTTTTTCATCACTGGTACATTACTATTTCTTTAGTTTATGCACATCATTGGATATATATTTCATCCACAAGTTCACAAATTTATAGTCATTTGTTTCACTTTCATACACTTTCTACTTCAGAACACCTGTATTCCTCCATGTTTATTGACTGATCGTTTCATGAGACTTCTTTCCAAACACATTATTTTTGATTTCCATAATTACTTTTAAAGAAAATCTCACACACCCTAAATGATGAACCATAACCCTAATATTACCATTAGATGTATAACTGGTTGTAATGAATGATTGTATATCAATATATTATTTCTTATATATTTTCAGATATCAATTCAATCCATTATTTAGAGTTTAACCAGTTATATTATTTATACACAGTATTGTCTATTCATGCATTATCTCTATATTCATAGACACACGCTACACCTGTTTATACCCCCAATACTAATTTATTCGTCTTCAAAATATTCCTCCCAGAAATGGGGGAAGAAATACTCATGTCACCTGACCTACAAATACATTTTATCACAGCAATATTCTGGACACAAAAAGCAAGTGTCACAGTTATAATTGTACCAATGGAATGGTCGGGCGAGCATTGGAGGAAGAGACCACCAAGAGACTGTCTCATGCAAGAGCAAACTGTTTATTGGGGGTCCAGCATGCTGCGGCTAAGAGTTCACTTGAATTTAGCAGAGAGCCCTGAGAACAGCTTAAGCAGAGCTTATATACTTTCCTTGGAGATGGCAGGGAGTGAATTTTATTGATGGGTCAGGGCAAGTGTGTGGTGTGCGTGCAAATGTATGAAGGAATACATTCTGCAGTTTGCCAGTTGGGGACATCACACTCTGGGAAGAAGATTAGCAATGAGTTCTCAAAATTTCAACAGTGTTTTGCTAAGCATACAGAAAAACAGGAAGTGGCAAGTACCTATTTTATTAACTTTTCATTCCCCACTTCTTCTTCGGGTTACTTTTAATCATAAAAGTGATAATTGGAAGGTGTCACATTTTATGTCTGCTAGTGGGGTATATTGTTGTCTGATTACCATAAGTTTAACATGTCCAATTTGAGCTTGGAGAAAGGAAACGACACGGTTGAGCAAACAGCCCCCTACAGTTAGCAATATTATGAAGATTATTAATGGACCGGCCAAGGCTGATAAAAGCATAGTTAACCCCGGGGACTGTGTGAACCAAGACTCAAACCACCCTTTTTGGGCCTCTGTCTCTGTTTGACGCTCTTCAAGTCTTTTTCTTAATTTACTCATAGATTGTTTTACAACTCCAGTACTGTCGGAATAAAAACAACATTCTTCCCTCAATGCAGCACAAAGGCCCCTTCTCTCATGAAGAGGAGGTCCAACCGTCGCCTGTTCTGTAAAAGTACTTCAGAGTAAGAGGTTAAAGATTTCTGTAAAGCTGTGATGCAGGTTTTAAATATCTTTAAGTTTTGGTCTATTGCTGCTTCTCATTGAGTCATTTGTTGTGTCCCATTGACTAGGGCAGTGGTTCCTGTGCCCAACTCTGCAGCAACTCCTATTCCTAATAGGATGGCTAAAGTGAGGGATACAGGTATCCGGCCGAACCGGGTTTTATGCCCCCCTATTTGAAATTTAAATGAACCTGCGTCATGATAGAGCACTCTGGGAAACATCTGCACCATTACATAATTAAGCACATCTATTGACCATTTTATGAACACATAAACAATGTTTAAGTATATCGAATTATACTGTTGTAGGGACAGAAACGGCAAGGCACCTAAGATAGCACCGAAGCTAGGGAAATAGTCCTATTTGGTTGCAAATGGATTTAGAAGGCATTGCTTCTGTTGTAATCAATTAATCCCCTGGACCCCAAGTTTAGGTAGTTTCAGAATTTTTTACCCAACATGTAAGTAAAGGGACTCAGAAGTTCACAGTCTGCAGAAGTTCAAAAAGTCAGTTTTTGTTTCTGTTTTATTTCCTCTGTTCTGGGAAAGTTAACTTTTTAAGAACACCTGAGAGGGGGAGAGCTTTTGTCTTCTCTTTTTTTTCTCCCTGCCAGCTGTGAAAATGGAGCCCAGTTGGTAACTTCTTTATCTTAGAAATGTAGCCATCTCTGTGAAGCCCCAACTCAAGGCCAGAGACCTTGTTCACATATTTTGTGAAAAACTAGTAAGGGGGTGTCTAGCTTTGGAGTGCTGATTTTTCCAGCCAGTGGCAAGTAGAACACGGCAACAAGAAATGAGGAAGTTTATCTACATTGAACTCTTTCATAGGGACTCTTTTGCTGAAAGTCCTAAAGTCAGCCATGGTGAAGACTTCTGGAGAAGGTCAGTTAAGAATTTTCTGTGGTCCTGGTACAGAGGGGGAAGACGTGGAAGGCGGTGGGTGAGAGCAGCTCTGTGGATCTCAGAATGAGGAAGGACAGATGTAAAAGAATAATGGGAAAGTGGTTTGGAATTTTGCTAGCAAGAAAAACTTGAGCAGTAGAACATGTAAAGCACAGAGGAAGATGGGAGTGAGTATATCAAAAAGCCTGTGAGGGACTTTAAATTCTTAGTAACCTGTTTTCAGTGTTGACAAAGCAACTTCAAAGGCCATTTTTATTTCATCTTGGAGAGGGGTCTGAGTGTTCCCTCAGCCTGTTTGGGCTTTTGGTTAGCTGGTAAGAGGACCTGTTGGGACCCGGTGCGAACACTGACAAGAGAAGAGAGGAGTGAGTGGGTAGAGGAGTACCTCAGTACCTGCTACCTCAGCAGGGGGGCAATGATCTGAAAACCGGCAGAGGTTTGGGTATTTGATCTAGTAATGGAGGGGAGAAATCAGGTTGCTGAGGTGGGTTTGACAGCAGAGCGTCTGGAGCAGAAGGCAGAGAGTGAGGATCTATTGGGGAAGCATAGTTCAGGATTTGAGCAAAGGAGGAAAAAGGCCTCCACATAGGGGAATTTCCTTCCACCTTTTTGAACACTTGCCTAAGTTAAAAAGGTCACGCAGAATTTGAGGATCGAGAGACCCCTCTGGGGGCCGTCAGTTTTGGTTGTCTAATTGGTAATATGGCCAATGCTGTGTACTGAATTTGATGATGAGTTTGGGTTCCACTAGGCAGCCCCTATATGCTCACATCCCCATGACTTACAGAAGAATCGGCTGTTCCCTCACACAGCCGTGGCTTTTGTGGCTTTGATAACTGCCGGGTAAACATAGTAATCTAGGCTAGCCAACTTGCTTCTGGCCCTCGTGTTCCTTCACCCATAATAGCAAAACTCACACACTCTTCCTGATAAACTGTAACCCTAATATTACCATTAGATGTATAATTCATTGGAATGAATGTATGTATACCAATATAAGATTTCCTGTATATTTTAAAATATCAATTAAATCCATTATTTAAAGTTGGAACCAGTTATATTATTTATTCACATTATGGTCTATTCATTCATTATCTCTATTTTCATAGACACAGGGTAAACCTATTTTTACCCCCAATACTAATTTATGCGTCTTCAAATACTGCTCCTAGAAATGGTGGAAGAAATACTCATGTCACCTTATCTACATATATATTTTATCACAGTAATATTCTGGACACAAAAACCAAAGGTCACACTTCTGCTTCTACCAAAACGTAAATGGAAAGTGAGCATGGATTACTTAAAACATCCACCTTCGGGTTGCCTAATGCTCTCAAATGTCAATCATATTGGTGACTACATATTTGTTTCTTCCTAAGATTATATATTCAATCAAGCCTGTTGAAATTGTCTAATCCTATCACTCACTTTATACTTTGCCTGATTTCCTAATGTCTCTATTGATATCAGCTTTCCTACATATTTTCACCAGTTCATCATTGTGACTGACTCTTCACATGTGCTGACATTTACACTCATTCTCTACCAGAAACCCTATTGCTAAAGAACTTTTGGTCCAAATCCTATACTCACTCTTCTTCCAAAATCTACCGACTACCTTCCCAATCCTGCCGACTATCCCTCTTTGACTGGATGTTCTCTGCTACATTCATACATCCAAAGTAAATGGTCCTATGCCATTGTATGTCGATTTATCTGAGACATCTGTGCAGAACGTAATGCAAAGCTAAGTATCACCATCAAGGGCCCAATGCCCTTCTGGGCTTCAAATCTTACCGAGATTTCTGTTTTCATACTTATATTTCACCTTTCACCTCTTCTTATAAGTATCACAGGTTCCCTATACCATTATTCATCCAGCAGAATGATTCCTAACCCAAATCGAACATGTTATTAATCCTAGCCATACACAGTTTCCTCAATCTAACTTTACAGAAAAGAAGGGACAGAGTTATTCTTACTATAGAAATGTAGGGGATCTTTCACCTGCTGAGAACCTCAAAGGTCCATGCAGAAATGATCCCTGGAGAAGATGTATGCAGCTATGAAGGACCTGAGAGAGCAAGAGTCATCATCCCTGGCAAACAACTTGATCTGGATGGTCTGAATGAGCCACTCTCTTCTCAATGTAGAGAAGGTGGACCAATCCAGGCCTGAGTAGAGAGCTGTTCCCGGGTGGCTATGGTTGATATACCATTCCAACTTGTGAAAGTGTCACAGGAAGTAGGGGCAACCTCCATCTCATGGGACTCTGGGAAGCAACTGTTAGGACATATGGTTACCAAAGCATTGACCTCATTCAGTTCCTGATGGAAGTGACCTCACCTCACTTCCTTGTTGATGGAACTCTCTGAAATTGGGATCTAGGAAGCCAGGCATCCAGAGCCAGACCCAGTACCAATTTCAGTGTGCTCACTTGAATGGAATTACCAAGGAGAGCATCAGTCATTCTTGGTACCTACTGATGTGAGGATGGGAAAATGCCAAGAAAGCTCTGAAGAGGCTCCTGTCCTGAAAAAGCAGGTAGTGGCTCACCCCTGGCTACTGAAAACCTCAGAGAGTTGGCCAAGGGACCAGATGTGAGACAGGACAGGCCATGTCTGGGAAAGATAGTATGGCCCACCAGTTAGAGAACACTCCAGATAGTCACAGACCTACTTGGTGGAAGGAGGTGCCTTTGTGGGTGTGGGTGTGGGTGTGAGTTTGTGGTTATGTCTCATGTTCTGAGAATAGGTAGGAAAGGCGGTTTGTTTTGTTTTGCCTGGACTGTTTCTAAAATGTCATTTTACAAGGCAAGTGATTCTATATCTGTGTATCCCACTGTGTCTGTGGATGTAGTCATTAGAAAAGAGAATGCATCAATGAATGTTTCCTGTGTAATAGAGAGCTTTCTAGCATTCATCCTGCCCAATTTATGAATAGAGTGTGACTAGCCTTATTGATGTGCAATACTTGCTATCTTCCTAAGTTCCTGTTTTCTTTCTGAATTCTGTCCACTCTACAGAATAGGCTCATGGATTTGTGTCCAAGATATGTACCACCTCCAAGCTCTGTCACATGGACATGTACTGGATAGCTGAAGGGAATGGGAGCATTTCAGAAAACTCAGATATCAGTGTGAGCAGGAAAGTCTCATTGAAGGAACCCTGCTTGGCGCCATTTGCTTACCTAATGTTCTGTTGCCCTGAATGTCAGGAATGTCTTTGCCTCATGCCACCCTTTTGTGAAGCCTGAAGAAAACAGTTTTCAAATGGTAATGAATGGGCATCACCTGTGTCTCTTTGCTTAAAATGCTTTGGAAAAGCATGTGTCTGAATAAGGCTCTTCACCCTGTGTGAAGCTGTGGCTTAGATTCTTAGCACCTGATGGATCTAAATAAAGATCCTATATGTGCATCCAAAACCAAAATGGCAAAAAGATCAGTCATTGTGTATAAAGTCTTTTGCCTTCTTCTGTTAGGTTCCTGACCTCCATCAAGTGAGAATAGGGATCCTTTGGGTCAAATGAGTTCTACAAACCCCTGCAGAGGTGCTTGGGGTATCTCCTGACTCCAAATCACATAAAGAATCTATACCTGACTGTCAGTAGGCCTCAAATTGGAGAAGCAGAGCAGTATTAATGGCAGGCCTATTTGATCACTCCTGGTTCACAGGAAGGGTGTCCAGGCCACTCTGACTTTAGGCAAATGAGTGGCAAGGGAGATTATCTTTGACACTGTCTTGAGCTGCGCCCCTCATGAAAATTATCAGCCGGAGTTAATGATGAGTGCATATATGGAAGAAGATGAGGGCCATGTGGGAGTGTTTTGGTTTTAATTGTGGTCATTGGTGTGGCGGTTGCAAGGGATGACTGGGTCCACCTGGGCTTGAACTCTGGCGTGATTCCCCTTAGAGACTAAGTTCTGAAACTGACCTCAGAGAAGTATTGCCATGAATTGTGTTGGGATTTTAGGAGGCCACTCATGAGAGTTGCCCTTGGAAACTGATCTAGGGCCAGGGTTGCTTTCCAGAGAGCACTGTGAATCTCAGCCAGGATATCACATGATTTTATTCTGAAAAACTTGGCAGCAAGAGTTGAGAGGCAAAACACACATGGACCTCACATTGTAGACCTCAATGGGGCTGGCTTCATGTGACCTTTTGGCCACTCTTCTGGAAGCCTTGCCTGTGAGAGTTTTCCAGAGATTTCTTTGAAATGAGCTTCCTCACAATTAATGGTTCCTGAATAAATTGAAACCCACAGTGCCTACCACTTCATCCTTGAAAAATGGCTACATAAATACCATGAAATTATTGAAATTCCCATGAACAGGTGGCACTGGAGAACCTTTGGGTCTCCTGTTGCTGATCATGAGTGTACCAAACAGTGCCTTGATTGACTGGGTTTCATGAAAATGGTGTAGAACAGAGATGCCAGTAAGTTGGAGCCTGCTGAATAGTGGGCTTAGAGCAGTGGTGGGGAGGAGTGTGATAAAACATCTGTGGTGGGGCCATGTGGATCTGCCATTGGCTTCCAAATGGCTTGTGGCTGACATGGTGCAACCAGCAGACCCTTATAAGTAAAGGCATCTTGTTATATACAGAGGTTTCAGGGCAATGTTCAGAATCAGGTTGCTATAGTGAAGGGGGCAAGCTATATGGGATAGATGCCTGGTTGGCGCATTCTCTTGCTGACCCTGACCCACCACACGTGACAGAACTCCCTCCAGCACTGTGTCCCAGTTGAACTCCTGGTGTTTCGTGAAGCAAATACCAAACTCCCAGTGCAGCAGCAATAAACAAAAGGAAAATTCGAGGATGACCAAATGGCATCACAGTCCACGGGGGGGGGGGGGAGACACTTAATTCCCAATGGCCACAGTTTGCCTTCAAAGAGAGAATACAGCACTGCTGACTCATGTTCATTGGAAAATAAGAAACCATATCTTCCAGGTCACATAGATGCAGACCCAGCTTTGGTGGTCTCACTACAAAGGAAGCTAAAGCTCCTGACAACAACATATATTTCATGTTCCCAAACTCAGAGGCTGTTTCTCAAGAAGTCTTTAATCCAGCAGAGCTCCATGTTTGTGGCCTGTTTACACTGTCCCTTACTTTTGGAAAATCCTCTACCACCTCCAAGGTTGTGAACTCCTGAGCATGTTCCATTCCAGATATTTATTCAGAGATTTTCAAACTCTTCTTCTCTAATTGTGTCTCACTTTGGGTAATGGTTATGTCAATGCATTGTTCTGGATTAGTGTGGGAGGATTATTTTGTAGCACATATTTGCCTTCCCATTGGATTCATTTTCCACTTTTTTTTTGGAAATACTGAATCCCTGACACTACCCCATACCCTAATAGACTCTGACTACTAATCTTAATATGATGGAGAGAAATAACCCAAACAGATTGGAAATTCAAGCAGTTCAGAGTAGGCATGGTGTACAGTTGGACTTGCCTTTTGCATGATAAAGTGTAGCTGTTATAAATCTAGTCAATTTTTTGTTGAAATAGGTCTTCATGTGTTTTTAAATTAACAAATATATGAATTCCTGTCTCCCTTTCTCTGTAGACTATTCAGCATATGTAATTTTATATGCACATATAGATTCCTACGTGGTATCACATGTACATTCTTTTGAGATGGCTGATTTGGCAGATACAAATTGTGAGCAGAGATCACTCCTACTAAACGCTGTTGGAACTGAAAATTCAAATTATGGGTGAATATCCTAGTTGAACAACATTATACATAAATCCAAGTTCAGTAAAATAAATATATTTGGATCTGTGGATGATATATATTTCAAGATGAATTTCGATTGGCATATATATTGCTAATTTTTAATGTCTGTGTTATATATATATATATATATATATATATATATATATATATATACACACACACACACACACACACACAAACACACACACACACTCTCCAGATTTTTCAAAATATGAAATATATGTGTCTTATTATACATTCTATAAATTTATTCATGTTTATGTGTGTGGATTTATAATCAACATTTCACAAGATTTTTCTCAGAAATATTCACCCACCCAAAATACGTATTGTTTCCTAGTACTGACAACTAACTTCAGTGAATGGTGAATTCAAATCCAAATATTTCTACAATACCTCACCCAGTTTAACATCAATGCAAGTAGATTCCTATGGGATATGATGTGTGTTTTGACATTCATTTTTATTCAACACTGGTACTTTACTATTTCTTCAGTCTATGCACATCATAGGATATATATATCATCCACAATTTCGCAAAATTATAGGCATTGATTTCACTTTCAATCACTTCCTGTTTCAGAACACATGTATTCCTCCAGGTTTCTTGACGGGTCTTTTCATGAGACTTCTTTCCAAACACATTATTTTTGATTCCCATAATCACTTTTGAAGCAATACTCACAAACCCTTCATGATAATCCATAAAACTAATGTTAACATTAGATGTACAACTGGTTGGAATGAATAAATGTATATGAATATAAGATTTCTTATGTATTTTCAGATATCAATTCAATCCATTATTTAAAGTGGAATCATTTATATTATTTATTCACAGTATCGTCTATTCATGCATTATCTGTATATTCATAGACACAGGGTACACCTCATTGTACCCCCAATACTAATTTATACGTCTTCAAAATATTGCTCCCAGAAATGGTGGAAAAAATACCCATGTCACCTGATCTACATATACAATTCATCACAATAATATTCAGGACATGAAAAGCAAATGTCACACTTATGATTGTACCAAACCTAAATGGAAATTGAACATGGATTGTCGCGACCCCTTGCCCGCAAGGAAGACGCAACTCAGGAATCTTCTTTCAGCAGTTTATTCAGGCCTTGATTAAAGTATCTTTTAGTGACCTTCCTTTCTCTCTCTTCTCTCTGCCCCCGAGCGCCCAAGCACAGCCTAATAAAGCCTCCCAGGTACCAATCTTAAGCCGCCGCGTGGATCTTTCTTATAGGGTGGCAAGGGATAGCGTGCCAACTCTCCACAAAAGAATTTGTTTATCACAGGCCACAGTGGAAGCCGGCGCCATCTTCTAATGGCGGCCACAATCTACAACAATGGCTTACTACAGTTCCCCCTTCTATTTTATAAAACAATGCAGGCGAAAGTAGAGGTCCTATCCCACTGTGCAGAAGTGGCTGCAATGTATGGTTCAGTCCTAAGGAGGCGCCTTCCCCAGACCTGACCCCATATCAGCCGACGCCTTTTTTCGTAGGGCGGGGGTGTGGACGTCAAACCCGCATGCAATAGGACATGCGTTCCTTGAGGTCCGTTGAGGGATCACTCAAGTGCAGTGCTTTGCCTCGCATCCTGCATCGTGATGAAGGTAGACGAAGGGGGACAGCTGAGGTGGTTCTGTGGCTGTACACAATGACAAACGAGTTGACAGCACCATGAAAGAAAGGCACGGACTTTAAGGCGATAGAGAAGCATTAGTGTGGAAACCCACCTGCGTGCAATGGCAGCAAGACCGGCAGAGTGCAAGGGCTTTCCAACACTAAGAGAATAACGAGGAAAGACATGTCGATCCCAGTGCAATGTTATAATAACTTGGGGTGCAACGACCATGTCAAAGATTTACTGTTTAAGCTGCGCAAGCCAGACTTGAGGTGAATTGCCATTTTCTAAAGCTGCAAGAGCTTGGATGATCATAGCCTTATCGTGAGCATTGCGGGCCTTGAGGCGACAGAGAAACCACAAACAGAGAAACATACCGAAGCAACACATTGCACCAAAAATGCCTACCCCCACCCACTCTTTAAAAAAGGAAATGGCAGAAGATATCCAATTGGTGAATTGACCCAAAGTCACGGGATCAACACGGGTGCTATTCAAGACAGCTATCTGGGTTAGTTGAGACTGGATCATGTCTTCCGCTTCCATGGACCAATTTCGAGCCAAAGATTCACCAATGATGCGGGAAGAATTCCTGGAATCATTAAATCTGACAGAGGTTATGCATAAATGTGCACGTTGGTCAACACAACCCAAAAGCACTAAGTCAGCCAATTCTTCTACCTGAGCTTAGAGTAAATCTATTCTTTGGTTGGCAGCTAAAATCCCTGACAAAATATGTTGATTAATTGTATTTTGGGATTCAAGTATGGTGGAAGTTTGTTGGACAACTTCATTAATGGTGGCAGCAGTTTGTACTTGATTGGCCATAGCCACTCCGGCCGTAACCGCTGCAGCAGCAGATATCGCCACGGCTGTCACTATAGCCGCTGTGATCCCAAAATCTCTGCGGACTCTAAGTAGCTCAACAATAGGGAATTTATCAGGATCCGCAGTGACCGGGATTGGGAAGAAAGTTGGAATTTTCATAACCACTGCTACAGTCCAGGAACCATTCCAACACTCAGATAAGAGACAGGTAGTATGAGAACAATTCAGCATCCCCGACGAGGTGGCCTCGGCCAAAAGGAATAAGAAGGGGGATTGGACACAGACCATAGCAGGAGGCAATATGGCATTATACAACAGAGAGTTGAAAGAAACAGATGTAAGTCTATTACCTTGTTCACTTTCCCTAACAGTACCAGAAATATTAGCCAGCCAACTTTTGGCTCCTAGCAACTGAGCCAATGCAGAAATATCGGCTGAAGCCCCCTTTTCATTGGAAATCAGCCATTGAAACCGGGACCAACCTACTCCTGTAGAGGAGCTGGCACTATTGTTAAAGTTATAAACATACCTATTAAGAGAGGGGGAAAGGGAGAAAGCTTTAGCAACTTGATGTTTCTCCCAAGAATGATCCTGACAAGGCGTAAATATTGGGGGGAAACCAAGATTAGGGGAACAGTAAGGAGAGGCCTTGAAATGAGTGGCATTATAAATACTACTAGAAGAAGGAGGCACTGGGATTAGTACCTCGGAGATAATAGCCAAGGTAGTTATGTTAAGAGCAGAGCTGCTGTTTGCGGGGGTCCCTGAGCCTGATTGCTTCCCCGAAGCTACCTTGCTCAATACAGCACTGATAATGCTTCCTGAGACCTGATTGGACCGCAATGGCTCCTCCCAGTTAGTCAAATTTTTGGTCTTAAGGCTAATGCAATTAGCATTTCTAAGGCTGAAACAAAAAACTCCTGTGAGATTAACTTGAGATTGATTAAAAATTCTCTCCATGTCCCCTCTAGGAGAGGCACAGGGAGCAGACATCTCACATGAGGTTGAAAAAAGAGTGGGGAGGACATTAGAATTACCGTGAACCGGCATCGGCATTGGCCATGCCCGTGCCACTGCCCACCACCGCATTGGTGTCGCCTGTGCCATCGGCACCAGCACCAGAGCCAGAGCACTTAGCAGAATGAAGATCCTCATCACAGGATTGTTGTGGTATCTCTTGGTGCTGGTCAGCTGATGTCGAGACTCTTCTTGTCAAGCGTTCAGGGACCCACAATGGTTCCGTGCGATCCTGGGGAAAAACACATACAGATCCTCGTGCCCATGTCAGCACGGGGTCAGGGCTGTTCCATTGGCCCGTGAGAACATCCTTCCACTTAACATAGCCAATCACAGAGGGCTGAGGGGACACATGTCTATCGGCTGCAGAGCGACCATGAATATCCAAATTCAAAAAATTAATGGTAAAGAGAGCTAAGGACAGGCGTTCTTTAGGAGTGTGTTCAGCTCCTATTCCCCCTTTTTGTTTTTGTAAAGTTTCCTTTAAGGTGCGATGAGCACGCTCAACAATGCCTTGTCCTTGAGGATTATAAGGCAAACCATGAGTAAGTTGCACTCCCATAGTAGAACAAAAAGCTGCAAATTGTCTGCCAGTATAAGCAGGTCCATTATCAGTCTTAAGGGATGCAGGTGCACCCCATGCTGCCCATGCCTCTAAACAGTGAGTAATGACATTACGTGCCTTTTCTCCCGATAAAGCAGAAGCATGGATAATTCCAGAGCATGTATCAACGGAAACATGCACATACTTAAGGTTACCAAAGTCAGGTATATGTGTCACATCCATTTGCCAAACAACCAATGGCTTTAATCCCCGTGGGTTTACTCCATAATTAGGTGGATGAAGAAATGTGACACAATGGGGACATTGCAATACTATCTGCCGAGCATCCGCTCTTGAAATGGAAAAACGCCTGCGCAGCGTTAATGCATTAACATGGAAGTTTTGGTGAAACAACTTAGCCCTCTCTAAGGAGGAAGCCAAGCATATCAATTGACCTTTAGTGGCTAAGTCCGCACAGGCATTACCTTGGGATAACGGACCAGGAAGAGAGGTGTGAGCCCTGATGTGCATTGGATAAAAAGAAGCAGTGCGGTTAGAGATAAGCTGTTGAAGCTGAGTAAAGTAAACAGACACATTATGGGCATCACTAATAGTTCCCACGGCCTCCAGGACTTTTAGTGCTTGTACCACATAGCTGGAGTCCGAAATAAGATTAAAAGGAAAAGAACACTGTTTAAAAACTTCAATAACAATTTGTAGTTCTACCCATTGTGGATTTCCAGGAGCAAATTGATGCTGGATAGGGGAAGAGTCATTAATTACATAAGCTCCCATTCCAGACTTGGAACCATCAGTAAAAATGTTAACAGCCCCCTCGATGTTTGGGCATGGAAAGCTCTCCTCGAAACACCCCCACCGTACGGCGGCGGGTCCGGAGGATCTTTTTTTTTTTTTTTTTCTTCTTCTGAGCTCCTGTTTATTTTTGTTCCCTTCTCCCATAGTTAAACTCCCTAGCTGCCGAGACAGTCTCCCGAGCTCCTCCTGTTCATCCTCCTCCTCTTCTGACCCACTTTTGCATGGGAGTGTGCGCAGTGTACTGAGATCTGGATACAAGCGTTTCCTCCCCCGTTTCTCGCTCTGCACATTCCCCTCCTCCTGAAATATTTCACTCCGTGCCAGAGACAATCGCCTCCTCCCCTGTTTCTCGCTCCGCACACTGCCACCCTCCTGAAATACCTCACTGCCTGCCATTTCTGATCTTTCTTCATGTAATTGCTCTAAAACTTCTTGTCCTTTAGTAAGTGCTTCCTGACATCTGCTATCTGCGAGGCAACTACGAATCATCTTCCAAAGGGGTATCACCCCACCCTCTAATATGCCCTGCTCAGAAGCAAAGTCAAGGTCTGTGCCTAACTTATCCCAGCTAGGCAGAGTAAGGCTGCCCGAGAACGCGATATCTGTCTTCGGTGCAGCAATATCTGTCTTCTGTAAAAATCTCTGTAAAGTACTACGTTTCACTTTTAGGCCCTTAGAACGTAACAGGTTATCTAGGGCCAGGAGAAGCGGACTTGAAGATACGGCACCCATGACACAACAAAAGACACACAAAAAACAAAAGTGAAAGTAAGAGCGAAAGTACACAGTGCAGCTGCAATAAGATTTAATGCTCTCTCTGGCTTTACAGAGGAGCTGCCGCTTTGACAGCGGGTCCCAATTAATCTGGGACTAATCTCCGCTTTAACCGCGGGTCCCAATTATCTAGGACTGATCTCCGCTTTGATAGCGGGTCCCAATTAATCTGGGACTGATCTCCGCTTTACCTGCGGGTCCCACTTACCTGGGACTAATTGGTGCACCACCCCTGACTGCTGAAAGTTCTGGTTCCCGGGTTTTCAGCACCACTTGTCGCGACCCCTTGCCCGCAAGGAAGACGCAGCTCAGGAATCTTCTTTCAGCAGTTTATTCAGGCCTTGATTAAAGTATCTTTTAGTGACCTTCCTTTCTCTCTCTTCTCTCTGCCCCCGAGCGCCCAAGCACAGCCTAATAAAGCCTCCCAGGTACCAATCTTAAGCCGCCGCGTGGATCTTTCTTATAGGGTGGCAAGGGATAGCGTGCCAACTCTCCACAAAAGAATTTGTTTATCACAGGCCACAGTGGAAGCCGGCGCCATCTTCTAATGGCGGCCACAATCTACAACAATGGCTTACTACAATGGATTACTAAAAACATCCATGTCCAGGTTGCCTAATGCTCTCATTTGAAAATCCTATTGGTGACTCCATATTTGTTTCTTCCAAAGATTATATATTCAAACTCAACCCTGTTGAAAAAGTCTAATCCTGTCATTCACTTTATACTTTGCCTGATTTTGTAATGTCTCTATTGATATCTTCTTTCCTTCATATTTTGCACAGTTCATCATTGTGACTGAATCTTCACATGTGGTGACGCATACATTTACTCTCTAACTAAAACCCTATTGCTAAAGAACATTTGTTCCAAATCCTATATCCACTCTTCTTCCTAAACCTACCGACTATCTTCCTAATCCTAACTTCTATCACTTTTTGACTGGATGTTCTCTTCTACATTCAATCATCCAAGGTACAAGGTCGTATGCCATTGTATATCAATTTATCTGAGACATCTGTGCAGAACCTAATTCAATGCTATGTATCCTAATCAAGGGCCCAATGACATTCTGGGCTTCAAATCTTACATAGATTTCTCTTTTCTTAATTATATTTTACTTATATATATTGTTGTAAATATTGCAGGTTCCCAATACCTTTATTCACCCTGCAGAATTATTCCTAACCGAAATCGAATCTGTTATTAACTCTAACCATACACTGTTCCCTCAATCTTACATTACAGAATAGCAGGGACAGAGTTGGTGTTAAACGCAGGAATATAGGGGATCTTACTCATGGTAAGAACTTTGAAGGTCCATGCAGAAATGATCCCTGGAGAAGATGTAGGCAGCTACGAAGGACCTGAGAGAGCAAATGTCATCTTCCATGGAAAGCAACCTGGTCAGGATGAAGGGTTGTGTCTGAATCAGCCTCTCTCTTCGTAATGTAGAGAAGATGGACCAAACCAGGCCTGTGTAAAGAGCTGTTCCCGGGTGCCCATGTTTGATATACCATTCTAACTTGAGAAAGTGTCACAGGAAGTAGGGGCAGCCTCCATCTCATGGAACCCTTGGAAGCAACTGTTAGGAAAATGTGGTTGCCAAGGCAGTGACCTTATTTAGTTCAAGAAAGAAGTGACCTCACCTCACATCCTTGGTGATGGAACTCTCTGAACTTGGCATCCGGGAAGCCAGGCACCCAAAGCCAGTCTCAGTCCCAGTCCCAGTAGTCTCACTTGTTTGGATTTACCAAGGACAGAGTCAGTCTTTCTTGCTACCTACTGATGTGAAGATGGCCAAATGCCAGAAAAGCTCTTAAGAGGGGCCTTTCCTGAGAAAGCAGGTAGTGTCTCACCGCTCACTTCTGACAACTTCACAGACTTGGCCAAAGAGACCAGATCTGAGATAGGACAGGCCATTTCCTGTGAACATAGTATGGCCCACCAGTCAGAGGACACTCTTGAGAGTCACAGACCTACTTGGGGGAAGGAGGTGCTTTTGTGGGTGTGGGTGTGGTTTTGTGGTTTTGTCTCAAGTTCTGAGAATAGGTAGGAAAGGCAGTTTCTTTGTATTGGCGTTGACTGTTTCTAGTAAGTCGTTTGACAAGGCGAGTGCTTCTATATCTGTGTATCCCACTCTGTCCGTGATTGTAGACATTAGAAAAATTAATGCATCAATGGATACGTCCTGTCTAGTAGAAAGCTTCCCAGCATTCATCCTGCCCAATTTATGAATGGACTGCTGTTTGCCTTATCAATGGGCAACACCTGCTATCTTCCTAAGTTCCTGTTTTCTTCCTGACTTCTGGCCACTCTCCAAAATAGGCTCATGGTTCTTTGTCAAAGATATGTACCACCTCCAAGCTCTGTGACATGGCCATGTACTGGACAGCTGAAGGGAATAAGAGCATCTCAGAAAACTCATATATCAGTGTGACCAGTAAAGTCTCAGTGGAAAAACCCTGCTTTGGGCCTTTTTCTTACCTATTGTTCTGTTGCCCTGAATGTGTGGAAGGACTTTGCCTCAGGCCACACCTTTGTGAAGCCTGAAGAAAACAATTTTCAAATGGAAATGAGTGGACATCACCTGTGGCTCCCTGCTTAATTGCTTTGGAAAGGGATGTGTCTGAATCAGCATTTTGGCCCTGTGTGAGGCTGTGGCTTAGATTATCAGCACCCTATGGATCTAAAGACAGACCCCTTGTGTGAATCCAAAACAAAAATGGCCAAAAGAGAACTCATTGTGGATGAAGTCTAACCAATTCAACTAACCAACTCACAGTGAAAGTAAATAACTTTTGAAGTGGAGGAGACCCCAGTAAACTTTGAAGTGGATACAGCGGCAATATATTCAGCCCTTAAGGCCACATTGGGCCCTCTATCAAATGAAAGGTCTCTAGTTCAATGAGCTAAGGGCAGTAAATATTGGGCTGTGACAACTAAGAGGATTATGCACCTGAGGAAAGGAAAAATCCATCACTCTTTTTTAGTAATCCCAGAATGCCCAGCCCCATTGATGGGTAGAGATCTGCTCACCATGCTCTGGGCCAAAATAACTTTTAACCCTGAAGGCCCCCAAGTGGAATTTCTAAATCCTTCAGTAAATACTCCTATAGTCACGGCTCTAACAATGTCAGTAGAAAATGTACATCAACTCACTCACCTTGGTTCAAAGAAACTGTAGGCATTCCTGAAGAATCAAGAACAGAGTTTTTGACTAACCGACTCACAGCAAAAGGAAATATCTGAATGGGTAACAAAAGCCTGTCAGGTCCATCAGGGGGTTAATGCTTACCCTTTCAAGCTTCCTGTAGGAAAGCACCTTCGAGGCACCAGACCAGGACAATTCTCGGAAGTGGACTTTACTGAAATTAGGCAGCAAGTTATGGACTTAAATATCTCCTAGTCTTGTAGATACATTTTCAGGATGGATTGAAGCCTTCCCAACAAAAAAAAAAAAAAGAAAAGAAAAAAGAAAACATGGTGCAAATGGTGGTCAAGATGATTCTGAAAGATATTTTTCCAAGATATGGCCTGCCTACAGTAATAGGGTCTGATAATGGACCGGCGTTCATGGGCAAGATAAGTCATGGGTTAACCATTACCCTGGTGATTAATTGGTAGTTACATTATGCTTATAGACCTCAGAGCTCAGTACAGGTAGAAAAAATAAATAGAACCATTAAAGAGACCATAATTAAATTAAGCTTAGAGACCTGCATAAAAGATTGGACTATGCTCCTGCCTTATGCACAGTTTCATGCAAGAAACACTCCCTCTGTTTCTTTGTGTAACCGCTCCCCCTGTGAAATTCTCTGTGGTGCCCCTCCTCCAGTAAGGAACCTAATTCCAACTCTAAGACCTAACGATCCCTTACACACCCCCTTGCTTGACAGACTTAAAGCTCTTGAAAGAACTCAGTGATACCTGTTAAAACAGCTGGCCATGGCCTACCAACCTGGGGACGAGGGGACTCCGCATTGATATCAAGTAAGAGACTTCATCTACATAAGACGACATCAGGTGTCATCCCTGGAACCCCACTTTAAAGGATCATACCAGGTGCTACTTATAACACCTACAGTGGTAAAGGTAGACGGAATCACTTGCTGAATCCATGCCTCTCATCTCAAGCCTGCGCCCTGTCCAGACTCTTGCTGGATATTGGAAATGACTGGTAACCCTTTCAAATTGCGTATTCGGCATGTGAATAAGGCTATAGACTCTCCCCTTGGCCACCAGTAGTCCTAACCCTCATCAGCCCACTCAGCAGTGATGGCTGATAACAAATCCTCATTGACAAGAAGAATGGTCTATCGCGCATACAGCCCCCTTAGGGACCTGGTGGCCATCTCAACACCCAGACATTTGTCAGCTGGCTATAGGTTTTTCCTATTGGGATATCCCTGATAAAGCGGATCCCACTAAAATTCCATTAAATCGCTTCCATATCATAGATAATGGAAACAAACATTTTGGATGTAGGGACACGCGAGCCAAATGCATGTTGGCTAGCCTAGATTACTATGTCTGCCCAGCATACTATCAAAGCCACAAACAGCCTCGGCTGTGTGGGGGAAAGCTGACTTCTTCTGTATGTCATGGGGATGTTAGCATACAGGGACTGCCTGGTGGAATCCAAACTCCTCATCAAATTCAGTACACAGCATTGGCCATATTACCAATTAGACAACGGAAACCCCCTTGCTGAGGTAGCAGGTACGGAGGTACCACTCCACCCAGACACTTCTCTCTTCTCCTGTCAGTGCCCGCAACGGGTTCCACCAGGTCCTCTTAGCAGCTAACCCAAAGCTCAAACCAGCTGAGGAGAACCCTCAGACCCCTATCCAAGATGTAATGAAAATGGCCTTTAAAGTTGCTTTGTCATCACTGAAAACAGGTGACTAAGAATTTAAAGTCTCTCACAGGATTTTTGGGATACTCATTCCCGTCGTCCCCTCTGCTCTACCTGTTCTTGTGCTTAAGTTTTTGTTGCTAGGAAAATCTCAAACCCCTTTCCCAATATTCTTTTACATCTCTCCTTCCTCATTCTCAGATCCACGGAGCTGCTCTCAGCCTTGCCTTCCACGTCTTCCTCTCTGTACCAGGCCCACAGAAAAGTCTTAAATGACCTTCTCCAGAAGTCTTCACCATGGCTGACTTTAGGACTTTCAGCAAAAGAGTCTCTAGAAAAGTGTTCACTGTAGATAAACTTCCTCTTTTCTTGTTGCCCTGGTCTACTTGGCAACTGGCTAAAAAATCAGCACTACTAAGCTAGACACACCCTTACTAGTTTTTTACAAAATATGTGAACAAGGCCTCTGACCTTGAGTTGGACTTCACAGAGATGGCTACAATTCTAAGATAAAGAAGTTACCAACTAGGCTCCATGGTAACAGCTGTCAGGGAGAAAAAAAAAGCTCTCCCCCTTTCAGGTGTCCTTGAAAATTTAACTTGCCCAGAACAGAGGAAAAAATAACAGAAACAAAAACTGATTTTTGTTAACTTCTGCAGCCTGTGAACTTCTGAGCCCCTTCCCATACATGTTGGGTAGAAATTCTGAAACTACCTAAACTTGAGGTTCAGGAAATTAATTGATTACAACAGAAGCAATGCGCTCTAAATCCATTTACAACCAAATAGGACTGTTTCTTTGTCTTTGGTGCTATCTTACGTGCCTTGCCTTGTCCGTCCCTACAACAGAAAGATTCTATATACTTAAACATTGTTTATGTTTTCATGAAATGGTCAACAGATGTAATTAATTATGTAATTGTTCAGATGTTTCCCAGAGTGCTCAATGATGATGCAGGTCCATTTAAGGATCAAATAGGAGGGCATACAACCCAGTTCCATCGGGAACCTGTATCTCTCACTTTAGCCATCCTATTAGGAAGAGGAGTTGCTGCAGGAGTGGGCAAAGGAACCACTGCCCTAGTCCATGGGATGCAACAAATGCTCCAATTAGAAGCAGCAATAGACCAAAACTTAAAGACAATAAAACCTCCATCACAGCTTTACAGGAATCTTTAACCTCTCTCTCTGAAGTTGTTTAAAGAACAGGCGAGGGTTAAAACATCCTCTTCATGAGAGAAGGGGGACTATGTGCTGCATTGAGGGAAGAATGTTGTTTTTATGCTGACCATACTGGAGTTGTAAAAGAATCTATGAGTAAATTAAGAAAACGCCTTGAAGAGCGTCAACGAGAGACAGAGGTCAAAAAAGTGTGGTTTGAGTCTTGGTTCACACAGTCCCTCTTGTTAACTATGCTTTCATCAGAACTGGCCAGTCCATTAATAATCCTCATATTATTGCGAACTGTGGGACCCTGTTGGCTCAACCATGTAGTTTCCTTTCTCCAAGCTCAAATTGGACAAGTTAAACTTATGGTAATCAGACAACAATATACCCCACTAGCAGAAGAATAAGTGGGGAATGAAAGGTTAATAAAATAGGTACTTGTCACTTCCTGTTTTTCTGTATGCTTAACAAAACACTGTTGAAATCTTGAGAACTGTCCCCAACTGCCAAACTGCAGAATGTACTCAGTCACCCGGTTGAAAAGCAAACCGCCCACTCGCACTGACCCATCAATAAACTTCCATCGCTGCCTTCTCCAAGGAAAGTACATAAGCTCTGCTTAAGCTGTTCTCAGGGCTCTCTGCTCTATTGAAGTGAGCTCTGAGCCCCAGCATGCTGGACCCACAATAAAACCTTTGTTGTTGTATGAGACAGTCTCTTGGTGGTCTCTTCCTCCTATGCTGACCTGATCATTACAATATTTCACCGCTATATTCTTAAAAATATGGCAGATTACCAATACCATTATTCATCCAGCAGAATGATTCCTAACAAAAATCGAACAAGTTATTAATCCTAACCATATCATCTTCCCTCAATCTAACTTTACAGAAGAACAGGCACAGACTTGGTCTTACAATACAGGAATGTAGGGGATCTTTCACCTGCTGAGAACCTCAAAGGTCCATGCAGATATGATCCCTGGAGAATATGTAGGCAGCTATGAAGGACCTGAGAGAGCAAAAGTCATCTTCCATGGCAAACAACCTGGTCAGGATGAAGGGATGTGTCTGAATCAGCCTCTCTCTTCTTAATGTAGAGAAGATGGAACAAACCAGGCCTGTGTGGAGAGTTGTTCCCGGGTGCCTATGGTTGATATACCATTCTAACGTGTGAAACTGTAACAGGTAGTAGGGGCAGCCTGCATCTTATGGGACCCTTGGAAGCAACTGTTAGGACAAAGTGGTTGCCAAGGCAGTGACCTCATTCATTTCCTGAAGGAAGTGACCTCACCTCACTTCCTTGTTGATGGAACTCTTGAACTTGGGATCCAGGAAGGCAGGCACCCAGAGCCAGTCCCAGTCTCAGTCCCAGTGTTCTCACTTGTTTGTATTTACCAAAGACAGAATCAGTTTTTCTTGGTACCTACTGATGTGAGGATGGCAAAATGCCAAGAGAGTTCTTTAAGGGGCCTTTCCAGGGAAACAAGGTAGTTGCTCACTGCAGGCTCCTGACAACTTCACAGTGTTGGCTAAGGAGAACAGATCTGAGACAGGGCATGCCATTTTGATGGAACATACTATGGCCCACAAGTCAGAGGACACTCCAGATAGTCTCAGAATTACTAGGGGTAAGGAGGTGCCTTTGTGGGTGTGGTTGTAGTTTTGTGATTTTCCCTTGTTCTGAGAATAGGTAGGAAAGGCGGTTTGTTTGGATTTAGTGAACCTTTTCTAGTAAGTCCTTTGATAAGGCGAGTGTTTCTATGTCTGTATATCCCACTGTGTCCGTGGTTGTAGACATTAGAAAAGAGAATTCATCAATGGATGTGTCCTGTCTAGTAGAAAGCTTCCCAGCATTCATCCTGCCCAAATTATGAATGGACTGCGACTTCCCTTATCGATGGGCTACACCTGCTATCTTCCTAAGTTCCTGTTTTCTTCCTGAATTCTGGCCACTCTCCAGAATAGGCTCATGGTTTTGTGTCCAAGTTATGTACCACCTCCAAGCTCTGTGAAATGGCCATGTACTGGATAGCTGAAGGAAATGGCAAGCATCTCAGAAACCTCAGAAATCACTTGGACCAGGAAAGTCTCATTGGAGAAACCCTGATTTGTGCCTTCTGCTTACCTATTTTTCTGTTGTCCTGAATGTCAGGAAGGTCTTTGCCTCAAGCCACCCCTTTGTTAAGCCTGAAGAAAAGAGTTTTCAAATGGAATTGAATGGACATCACCTGTGGCTATTTGCTTAATTGCTTTGAAAAGGATGTGTCTTATTCAGAATCTTGGCCCTACGTGAGGCTTTGGCTAAGAGTCTCAGCACCTGATGGATCTAAAGAAAGATTCCATGTGTACATCCAAAACGAAATTTGCCATAAGAGCAGTCCTTGTGAATGAAGTCTCTCGCATTCCTCTGTAAGTTTCCTGACCTCCATCAAGTGAGAATAGGGATCCTTTGGGTCAAATGAGATCCTCAATGTCCTGCAGGGGCTAGCCCATCAGTGCTTGGGTTTTCTCATGACTCCAAGTCGCATAAAGAATCTAAAACCCATAGTCCGTAGGCCTCAAATTGGAGAAGCGGAACAGTATTAATGGCAGGCCTATTTGATCACTCCTGGTTCACAGAAAGGGTGTCCAGGCCACCCTGAATTTAGGCAAATGAGGGGCAAGGGAGATTATTTTAGACCCTGTCTTTGGCTGAGCCCTTCATGGAAACCTCCAGCCAGAAGTTATGGTGAGTGTCTAAATGGAAGAAGATGAGGGTCATGTGGGAGTGTTTTGATTTTAATAGTGGTCATTTGTGTGTCGGTTGGAATAGATGACTGGGTCCACCTGGGCTTGAACTCTAGTGTGATTCCTCTTAGAGACTGAGTTCTGGAACTGACTTCAGAAGAGTATTGCCATGAATTTTGTTCGGATTTTAGGAGGCCAAGCATGAGATTCGCACTTGGAAACTGAGATCTAGGCCCAGGGTGGCTTTTCACAGAGCACTGGGAATCTCAGCCAGGATATCACATGATTTTATTCTGAAGGACTTGGCAGACATAGTTGAGAGTCAAAACACACATGTACCTCACATCGTAGACCTCAATGCACTTTGCTTCATGTGACCTTTTGGCTACTCTTTGGGAAAACTTCCCTCTGAGAGATCTCCAGAGCTTTCAGTGAAATGAGCATCCTCAACATTTAATTGTTCCTGAATGCACTGAAACCCACATTGCCTCCAACTTCATCCTTGAAAAATGCCTTGATAAATACCATGAATTTTTTTAAAATTTTCATGAAGAGGAGGCACTGGAGAACCTTTGAATATCCTGTTGCTGATTATGAGTATACCAGTCACTGCCTTGATTGACAGGGTTTCAAGAAAATAGTGTAGAACCGAGAAGCCAGTATGTTGGAGCCTGGTGAGTAGTGGGCCTATAGCTGTGGTGGGCAGGTGTATGATGGAACATCTGTGGTGGGGCCATGTACATCAGCCATTGTCTTCCAAATGGCTTTTGGCTGACAAGGTGCAGCCAGCAGACCCTTATATGTAATGGCATCTTGTTATATGGAGAGGTTTCAGGGCAATGTTCAGAATCAGGTGCTATGGTCAAACGGCAAGCTATGAGGGATAGAACCTTGGTTGGTGCATTCTCCTGCAGACCCTGACCCACCACACGTGACAGAACTCCCTCCAGCACTGTGTTTCAGTTGACTTCCTTGTATTTCGAGAAGCAAATACCAAACTACCTGTGCAGCAGGAAGAAACCCCATAAAATGTGGAGGATGACCAAATGGCATCAGATTTCCCACGGGGATACACATAGCCGCCAGTGGCCCCAGTTTACCTACAAAGATTGAATTCAACACTGCTACCTCATGTTCATTGGAAAATATTAAACCATGTCCTCCAGGTCACATAGATGCTGACCCAGCTTTGATGGTCTCATTACAAAGGAAGCTAAAGCTCCTGACAACAACATATATTTCAAGTGCCCAAACTCAGAGGCAGTTTCTCAAGAAGTATTTAGGCCAGTAAAGCTCCATGTTTGTGGAGTGTTTACCCTGTCCCTTACTTTTGGAAAGTACTCTACCACCTCCAAGGTTTTAAACTTTTGAGCATATTCTATTCCAGATATTTATTCCTAGATTTTCTAACTCTTCACCTCTAAAGATATATTACTTGGGGCAAGGGTAATTTCAAGGCATTGTTCTGGATGAGAGTGGGAAAATTTTTGTCTAGCACATATTTGCACACACATTGGGTTCATTTTCCAATTTTCCATTCGAAATACTAAATCCCTGACACTAACCAATACCCTACTAGACTCTGACTACTAATCCTCATATGATCGAGAAAAACAACCCAAACAGAATACAATTACAAGCATTTCAGAGGAGGCATGGTGTATAGTTGCACTTGCATTTTGCATTATATAAGGTAGCAGTTATTAATCTAGTCAACTTTGTGTTGAAATAGTTCTCCATGTGTTTTTTTTTCAATTATTTTATTTCAGTTTATTTAATTTTATTTTTTAGTTAATTTTTCAAACCTTACAAAGCTCTTGACATATCATATTTCATACATTAGATTCAAGTGGGTTATGAACTCCCATTTTTACCCCAAATACGGATTGTAGAATCACATCGGTTACACATCCACATTTTGCATAATGCCATATTAGTAACTTTTGTATTCTGCTACCTTTCCTATCATCTACTATCCCCCATCCCATCCCATCCCATATTCTCTCTCTCCCCCATCTACTGTAATTCGTTTCTCTCCTTGTTTATTTTCCCATTCCCCTCACAATCTCTTATATGTAATTTTGTATAACAATGAGGGTCTCCCTCGATTACCATGCATTTTCCCTTTTCTCTCCCTTCCCCCCCAACTCAAGTCTCTGTTTAATGTTAATCTTTTCTTCATGCTCTTCCTCCCTGCTCTGTTCTCAGTTGCTCTCATTATATCAAATAAGGCATTTGGTATTTGTTTTTCAGTGATTGGCTAGCTTCACTAAGAATAATCTGCTTAGTGCAATCCATTTTCCTGCAAATTGCATGATTTTGTCATTTTTTAGTGCTGAGTAATACTCCATGGTGTAAAAATGCCACATTTTTTTTAACCATTCATCTATTGTAGAGCATCTGGGTTGGTTCCTCAGTCCAGCAATTGTGAATTCTGCTGCAATGAACATTGATGTCGCAGTATCCCTGTAATACGCTCTTTTAAGGTCTTCAGGGAATAGTCTGAGAGGGCAATAGCTGGATCAAATGGTGGTTCCATTCCCAGCTCTCCCAGGATTCTCCATACTGCTTTCCAAATTGGGTGCACCAGTTTGCAGTCCCACCAGCAATGCACAAGAGTAACCTTTTCCCCACATCCTCACCAGAACTTGTTGTTGTTTGGCTTCATAATGGCTGCCAATCTTACTGGAGTGAGATGGTATCTTAGGGTGGTTTTGATTTGCATTTCTCTGACTGCTAGAGATGGTGAGCATTTTTTCATGTACTTATTGATTGATTGTATGTCCTCCTCTGAGAAGTGTCAGTTTAGGTCCTTGGCCCATTTGTTGAATAGGTTATTTGTTATCTTATTGTCTAATTTTTTGAGTTCTTTGTACACTCTGGATATTAGGTCTCTATCTGAAGTGTGAGGAGTAAAAATTTGTTCCGATAATGTAGGCTCCCTATTTACCTCTCTTATTGTTTCTCTTGCTAAGAAAAAAAAATTCAGTTTAAGTAAGTCCCATTTGTTGATTCTTGTTATTAACTCTTGTGCTATGGGTGTCCTATTAAGGAATTTGGAGCCCGACTCAACAATATGTAAATCAGAGCCAGTTTTTCTTCTAACAGATGCAGAGTCTCTGATTTGATTTCTAGCTCCTTGATCCACTTTGAGTAAACTCTTGTGCATGGCGAGAGGAGGGGATTCAGTTTCATTTTGTTGCAGATGGATTTCCAGTTTACCCAACACCATTTGTTGAAGATGCTATCCATCCTCCATTGCATGCTTTTAGCTCCTTTATCAAATATAACATAGTTGTAGCTTTGTGGATTAGTCTCTTGTGTCCTGTATTCTGTACCATTGGTCTACCCGCCTCTTTTGGTACCAGTACCATGCTGTTTTTGTTACTTTTGCTCTGTAATATAGTTTGAAATCTGGTATCACTATACCGCCTGATTAACACGTCCTGCTTAGAATTGCTTTTGTATTTTTGGGTCTTTTATTTTTTCATATGAATTTCATGATTGGTTTATCTATTTCAACAAGAAATGCCGTTGGGATTTTGATTGGCATTGCATTAAAACCATAGAGAACTTATGGTAATATCGCCATTTTGATGATGATTGTTCTGCCTATCCATGAACAGAGTATATTTTTCCATCTTCTAAGATCTTCTTCTATTTCTCTCTTTAGGGTTCTGTACTTTTCATTGTATAAGCCTTTCACCTCTTTTGTTAGGTTGATTCCCAAGTATTTTTTTTTTTTTAAGATATTGTGAATGGAGTGGTTGTCCTCATTTCCCTTTCAGAGGATTTCTCGCTGATATATAATTCTTTACTGGTCACACGGATATCTGAGTTTTGTGAGATGTTTTGAATGGACTGTTTTTCAGAAGGGTTATTTCCATTTCAGAAGATTTGTCGCTGATATACAGAAATGCCTTTGATTTATGCGTGTTGATTTTATATCCTGCTACTTTGCTGAATTCATCTATTAGTTCTAGTAATTTTTTGTAGACCCTTTTGGGTTTTCTATGTATAGAATCATGTCACCAGCAAATAGTTATAATTTAAGTTCTTCTTTTCCTATTTTTATGCTTTTGATTTCTTTCGTCTGTCTAAATTGCTCTGGCCAGTGTTTCTAGAACTATATTGAATAGAAGTGGTGATAGAGTGCATCCCTGTCTTGTTCCAGATTTTAGAGGGGATTCATTGAATTTTTCTCGATTCAGAAAATTAACCTGAGGCTTAACATAGATAGCTTTTACTATGTTGAGGTAAGTTTCTGTTATCCCTAATTTTTCTAATGTTTTGAACATAAAGGGATGCTGTACTTTGTCGAATGCTTTTTCTGTGTCTATTGAGATAATCATATGGGTCTTATCTTTAAGTCTATTGATGTGGTGAATAACATTTATTGATTTCCATATATTGAAATATCCTTGCATCTGAGGGATGAAGCCTACTTGATCATAGTGCACAATTTTTTTTTTGATGTGCCTTTATATTCGATTTGCCAGAATTTTATTGAGGATTTTTGCATCTAGGTTCTTCAGAGATATTGGTCTGAAGTTTTCTTTCATTGAGGTGTCTTTGTCTGGTTTTGGAATAATGGTGATGTTGGCCTTATAGAATGAATTTGGAAGAGCTCCCTCTTTTTCTATTTCCTGAAATAACTTGAAAAGTATTGGTATTAATTCTTCTTTAAAGGTTTTGTAAAACTCCACTGTATACTCATCCGGTCCTGGGCTTTTCTTGGTTGGTAGTCTTTTGATTGCTTCTTCTATTTCATCCATTAATATTGGTCTGTTTAAATTGTGTGTATCCTCCTGACTCAGTCTGGGCAAATCATGTCTTAAGAAATTTATCGATGTCTTCACTGTTTTCTATTTTATTGGAATATAGGTTTTAAAAACAATTTCTAATTGTCTTCTGTATTTCGGTAGCATCTGTTGTGATATTGGCTTTTTCATCCCCTATGTTAGTAATCTGTATTCCGTCTCTTTTTCTCTTCGTTAGCATGGCCAAGGGTGTGTCGACATTATTTATTTTTTCGAAGAACCAACTTTTAGTTTTGTTAATTTTTTCTTTTTTTTAATTGGTTGTTCAAAACCTTACAAAGCTCTTGCTTGACATATCATATTTTATACATTAGCATACATTAGCTTCAAGTGAGTTATGAACTCCCTTTTTAACCCCAAGTACAGATTGCATAATCACATGGGTTACACATCCACATTTTTACATAATGCCCCATTAGTTACTGTTGTATTCTGCTCCCTTTCCTATCCTCTACTATCCCCCCTCCCGTCCCCTCCCATCTTCTCTCTCTACCCCATCTACTGTAATTCATTTCTCAACTTGTTTATTTTTCCATTTCACTCACAACCTCTTATATGTAATTTAGTATAACCATAAGGGTCTCCCTCCGTTTCCATGCAATTCCCTTTTTCTCTCCCTTTTCCTTCCACCTCATGTCTCTGTTTAATGTTAATCTTTTCTTCCTGCTCTTCCTCCCTGCTCTATTCTTAGTTCCTCTCATTATATCAAAGAAGACATTTGGTATTTGTTTTTTAGGGATTGGCTAGCTTCACTAAGCATAATCTGCTCAAGTGCCGTCCATTTCCCTGGAAATTCCATGATGTTGTCATTTTTTAGTGCTGCGTAATACTCCATGGTGTATAGATGCCACATTTTTATAATCCATTCATCCATTGAAGGGCATCTGGGTTGGTTCCACAGTCTAGCTATTGTGAATTGCGCTGCTATGAACATCGATGTGGCAGTATCCCTGTAATATGCTCTTTTAATGTCTTCAGGGAATAGTCCGAGAAGAGCAATAGCTGGATCAAATGGTGGTTCCATTCCCAGCTTTCCCAGGATTCTCCATACTGCTTTCCAAATTGGCCGCACCAATTTGCATTCCCACCAGCAATGTACAAGAGAACCCTTTTCCCCACATCCTCGCCAGCACTTGTTGTTGTTTGACTTCATAATGGCTGCCAATCTTACTGTAGTGAGATGGTATCTTAGGGTGGTTTTGATTTGCATATCTCTGACTGCTAGAGATGATGAGCATTTTTTCATGTACTTGTTGATTGATTGTATGTCCTCCTCTGAGAAGTTTGTGTTCAGGTCCTTGGCCCATTTGTTGATTGAGTTATTGGTTATCTTATTGTCTAATTTTTTGATTACTTTGTATATTCTGGATATTAGGGCTCTTTCTGAAGTGTGAGGAGTATAGATTAGTTCCCATGATGTAGGCTCCCTATTTACCTCTCTTATTGTTTCTCTTGCTGTGAAAAAACTTTTTAGTTTAAGTAAGTCCCATTTGTTGATTATTGTTATTAACTCTTGTGCTATGGGTGTCTTATTGAGGAATTTGGAGCCTGACCCCACTATATGTAGATCGTAGCCAACTTTTTTTCTATCAGACGCAGAGTCTCTGATTTTATATTAAGGTCCTTGATCCATTTTGAGTTAACTTTTGTGCATTGTGAGAGGAGGGGGTTCAGTTTCATTTTCTTGCATACGGATTTCCCCTTTTCCCAACACCGTTTGTTTAAGATGCTATCCTTCCTCCATTGCATGCTTTTAGCCACTTTATCAAATATAAGATAGTTGTAACTTTGTGCATTGTTCTCTGTGTCTTCTATTCTGTACCATTGGTCCACCCGCCGGGTTTGGTACCAGTACCACGCTGTCTTTGTTACTATTGCTCTGTAATATAGTTTGAAATCCTGTATTGCTATACCACCTGATTCACATTTCCTGCTTTTAATTGCTTTTGCTATTCTGGGTCTTTTATTTTTCCATATGAATTTCATGATTGCCTTATCTATTTCTACAAGCAATACCTTTGGGATTTTAATTGGCATTGCATTAAACCTATATAGAACTTTTGGTAATATTGCCATTTTGATGATGTTAGTTCTGCCTATCCATGAACAGGGTATATTTTTCCATCTTCTAACATCATCTTCTACTTCTCCCTTTAGGGTTCTGTAGTTTTCATTGTGTAAATATTTCACCTCTTTTGTTAGGTTGATTCCCAAGTATTTTATTTTTTTTGACGATATTGTGAATAGAGTGTTTTTCCTCATTTCCATTTTAGAAGTTTTGTCGCTGATATACAGGAATGCCTTTGATTTATGCTTGTTGATTCTATATCTATCCTGCCACTTTGCTGAATTAATTTATTAGTTCTAGTAGTTTTTTTGTAGACCCTTTTGGGTCTTCTAGGTATAAAATCATGTCATCCGCAGATAGTGATAATTTAAGTTCTTCTTTTCCAATTTTTATGCCTTTTATTTCTTTTGTCTGTCTAATTTCTCTGGCCAGTGTTTCAAGAACTATATTTAATAGAAGTGGTGATAGAGGACATCCCTGTCTTGTTCCAGATTTTAGAGGGAATGCCTTCAATTTTTCTCCATTCAGAATGATGCTAGCCTGAGGCTTAGCATAGATAGCTTTTACAATGTCAAGGTAATTTCCTGTTGTCCCTAGTTTTTCTAATGTTTTGAACATAAAGGAATGCTGTACTTTGTTGAATGCTTTTTCTGTGTCTATTGAGATGATCATATGGTTCTTATTTTTAAGTCTATTGATGTGGTGAATAACATTTATTGATGTCGATATATTGAACCATCCTTGCATCCCAGGGATGAATCCTACTTGATCATGGTGCACAATTTTTTTGATGTGCCTTTGTATCCGATTCCCTAGAATTTAATTGAGGATTTTTTCATCTAGTTTCATCAGGGATATTGGTCTGTAGTTTTCTTTCTTTGAGGTGTCTTGTCTGGTTTCGGAATCAACGTGATGTTGGCCTCATAGAATGAATTTGAAATAGCTCCCTCTTTTTCTATTTCCTGAAATAACTTGAAAAGTATTGGTATTAATTCTTCTTTAAAGGTTTTGTAAAACTCCGCTTTATTGCCATCCATTCCTGGGCTTTTCTTGGTTGGTAGTCTTTTGATTGCTTCTTCAATTTCATCCACTGATATTGGTCTGTTCAAATTGTGTGTCTCCACCTGACTCAATCTGGGCAAATCATATGTATTAAGAAATTTATCGATGTCTTCACTATCTTATATTTCATTGGAATATAGGTTTTAAAAATAATTTCTAATTGTCTTCTGTATTTCTGTAGCATCTGTTGTGATATTGCCTTTTTCATACCATATATGAGTAATCTGAGTTCTCTCTCTTCTTCTCTTTGCTAGCATGGCTAAGGGTCTGTCAATCTTGTTTATTATTTCGAAGGACCAACTTTTAGTTTTCTTAATTTTTAAAATAGTTTCTTTTGTTTCAATTTCGTTGATTTCCGCTCTGATTTTAATTATTTCTTGCCGTCTGCTGCTTTTGCTGTTGTTTTGTTCTTCCTTTACAAGGGCTTTGAGATAAAGTGTGAGCTCATTAATTTGTTGGTTTTTCTTTTTTTTTGAGGAATGACCTCCAGGCGATGAATTTCCCTCTTAAAACTGCTTTCATTGTGCCCATAGATTCCGATAAATTGTGTCTGTATTTTCATTTATCTCTAAGAATTTTTTGATTTCCTCCTTGATGTCAGAAGAACTTTATGTCTGTAACCCCTTAATCATTCAGTAACATATTGTTCATTTTCCATGTGATATAGGATTTTTCCTTCCTTCTTTTATCATTGATTTCCAGTTTCACTCCTTTATGATCAGATAAAATTCATGGTATTCTCTCCACCACTTTATCTTTAATGAGGGTTGCCCTATGGCAAAATATATGGTCTATTTTTGAGAAGGATCCATGTGCTGCTAAGAAAAAAGTATATCCACTTGATAATGGTTGATATATTATATATATGTCAGTTAAGTCGAGGTTATTGATTGTGATATTGAGATCTATAATTTCTTTATTCAACATTTGTTTGGAGGATCTGTCCAATAGTGACAGAGGTGTGTTGAAGTCACCCATGATTATTGTGTTGTGGTCTATTTGATTCTTGAACTTGAGGAGAATTTGTTTTATGAATATTGCAGCACCATTATTTGGTTCATAAATATTGATAATTGTTATATGTTGTTGGTCAATGGTTCCTTTTAACAGTATATAATGTCCTTCCTTATCCCTTTGGATTAACTTAGTCTTGAAGTCAATTTTATTCGATATGAGGATGACCACCCCTGCTTGTTTGCGAGGACTGTGTGTGGTATATTTTTTCCAAACCTTTCACCTTCAGCCTGTGTATGTCTTTTCCTGTCAGATCTGTCTCCTGGAGGCAGCATATTGTTGGATTTGTTTTTTTAATCCAAGTTAGCAGCCTATATTGCTTTATTGGAGAGTTTAAGCCATTAACGTTTAGAGTTTCTACTGATGTATGGTTTGTACTGCCAGCCATGTTTGATTATTTATCTTTTTTTAAATTTAGATTGTTTCTCCATTATTAGATTCCCCCCCCCCCCGTCATTACCGAGGCACATCCCACTGATGATTTTGGTTGTTGTTTTTTATTTCTTCCTTGTGTAGTGTTTTGCTCAAGAGGCTTTGCAATGCTGGTTTTCTGGCTGCAAATTCTTTTAGCTTTTATTTATCATGAAAGATTTTTATTTTGTTGTGTACCTGAAGCTTAATTTTGCTGGATACAGAATTCTTGGTTGGCATCCATTGTCTTTCAGTGTTAGAAATACGTTGTTCCAGAATCTTCTCACTTTCATCGTCGATGATGAAATATCTCTTGTTAACCTTATTGGTTTAGCCCTGAATGTAATTTGCCTTCTTTTTCTTGTAGCTTTTAATATTTTCTCTTTGTTCTGTATATTGGATATCTTCATAACAATGTGTCTTGGCGTTGGTCTACTGTGATTTTGTGTGCTTCGTGTCCTCTATGCATCTACAATTTGTATATCCGTTTCCTTTTTTATTTCTGGAAAGTTATCTGTAATTATTTCATTCAGCAGGTTACTCATTCCCTTGGTTTGAATCTCTGTATATTCCTCTATCCCGATGACTCCTAAGGTTTTTTTTTTTTTTTTTTTTTTTTTTTTTTTATGTTATCCCATATCTCTTGGATGTTTTTCTCGTGATTTTTTATCAGCCTTTCTGAGTTGGCTAGACTCTTTTCAAGATGATATATTATGTCTTCATTATCTGACATTCTGGCTTCTACTTGCTCCACTCTTTTAACGATACTCTCAGTTGAGTTTTTAATTTGGTTTATCATTTCCTTCATTTCTAGAATTATTGTTTGATTTTTTTAAATAATCTCTATGTCCTGATAAAGATGCTTATCTTCTTTTTTTATCTGTTTATTTAATTCATTTTCAATGTGTTCTTTCACTGTTTGGATTTGCTGTCTCGAATCATCTTTAAGGTTCCATTCCATCTGTCTAAGGTATTCCTAGAGTTCTTTATATGACCATTTTTCTGAAGACTCTAGGTCCTTCTGAATATTTAGGCTGTCCTTCCTTGTTTGTACTCCTTGTCTTTCTTGCTTGTTTATGCTTCTCTTGTTACATCTTGTTTTGTTTGACTGCGGAGTTACTGTTTACTCTTATAAATTTATTTCATGCTTGGAAGAAAAGATATTAGAAGGAAAAGAAAGAAGTCACTAAAGAGAATGAGAATAGGCAGGTAGAATTCAAGGAAGGGAGAATAAGAAAATTGAAAAGAAATGAAAAGAGAAAAGAAAAAAATAGAAAATAAATAAAGAAATATTTTTTTAAAAAAATAATAATGATAAAACAATGAAAATTAAAATTTAAAAATAATAATAACCCTAGTACTGAAAGTAATATCAGTGAATGGTGCATACATATCTTAATATTTATACAATTACTGACCCAGATTAACATCAATGCATGTAGATTCCTATGGGACATTATTTGTATTTCGATGTTCATTTTTATTCAACACTGGTATATTACTATTTCTTCAGTTTATGCACACATTAGGATATATATTTCATCCACAAGTTCACAAATTTATAGGAATTTGTTTCACTTTCAATCACTTCCTGCTTCAGGACACATGTATTCTTCCTTGTTTCCTGAATGGTCTTTTCATGAGACTTCTTTCCAAACACATTATTTTTGATTTTCATAATCACTTTTGAAGCAAAATTCAAATCCCCTTCATGATAAATTATAACTCTGATATTACCATTAGATGTATAACTGGTTGGAATGAATGATTGTATACCAATATAAGATTTCTTATATACTTTCAGATATCAATTCATTCCATTATTTAAAGTAAAACCCGTTATATTTTTATTCACTGTATGTTCTATTCATTCATTATCTCTATATTCATAGACACAGTATTCACCTCTTTGTACCCCCAATACTAATTTATACTTATTCAAAATATTGCTCCCAGAAACAGTGGAAGGAATACTCATGTCACCTGATCTGCATATACATTTAATCACAGAAATATTCTGGACAAAAAATGCAAAGGTCACACTTACGATTGTACCAAAGCCTAAAAGGAAAGTAAACATGGATTACTAAAAACATCCAGGTCCAGGTTGCCTAATCCTCTCAAATGTCAATCCTATTGGTGACTACATATTTGTTTCTTCTTAAGATTATATATTCAAACTCAACCCTATTGAAAATGTCTAATTCTATCCCTCACTTTATACATTGCCTGATTTCATAATGTCTCTATTGCTATCAGCTTTCCTACATATTTTCATAGTTCATCATTGTGACTGACTCTTCACATGTGCTGATATTTACATTCACACTCTAATCGATAACTTATTGCTGAAGAACTTTTGTTCCAAATCCAATACTCACTCTTCTTCCTAAACCTACTGACTATCTTCCTAGTCCTACTGACTATCCCTTTTTGCTGGATGTTCCCTTCTACATTCAATCATCCAAGGTACAATGTCTTATGCCACTGTGTATCGATTTATCTGAGAAAATTGTGCAGAACGTAATTCAAAGTTAACTATACCAATCAAGGACCCAATGACATTCCGGGCTTCAAATATTACTTAGATTTCTTTTTTCATACATATATTTCACCTCTATATTCTTATAAATTTCGCAAATTCCCAATTACATTAATGATCCAGCAGAATGATTCCTAACACAAATGGAACTTGTTATTAACCCTAACCATACACTGTTCCTTCAATCTAAGTTTACAGAAGAGCAGGGACAGTGTTGGTCTTCTAATACAGGAATGTAGTAGATCTTCCATCTGCTAAGAACCTCAAAGCTCCATGCAGAAATGATCCCTGGAGAAGATGTAGACAGCTATGAAAGACCTGAAAGAGCAAAAGTCATCTTCCATGTGAAACAACCTGGTCAGGATGAAGGGTTGTGTCAGAGTCAACTTATCTCTTCTTAATGTAGAGAAGATGGACCAAACCAGGCCTGTGTTGTTAGCTGTTCCTGGGTGCCTATGGTTGTTATACCATTCTAACTTGTGAAAGTGTCACAGGAAGTAGGGGCAGCCTCCATCTTAATGGACCTATGGAAGCAACTGATAGGACAAAGTGGTTGCAAAGGCAGTGATCTCATTCATTCCTGAAGAAAGTAACCTCACCTCACTTCTTTGGTGATGTAACTCTGTGAACTTGCGATCCAGGAAGCCAGGCACCCAGAGCCAGTCCCAGTCCCAGTCCCAGTGGTCTCACTTTTTTGGATTTACCAAGGACAGAGTCAGTCTTTCTTGGTACCTACTAATGTGAGGAGGCCAATTGTCAGGAAAGCTCGGAAGAGGGGCTTTTTCTGAGAAATCAGATAGTGGCTCACTCCTGGCTCTTGACAACTTCACAGAGTTGGCCAAGTAGACCAGATGTGAGACAGGACAGGACATTTCGGGGATCACAGTATGGCCCATCATTCAGAGGATGCCCCGGATAGTCACAGCATATTTGGGGGGAGGAGGTGCCATTTTGGGTGTGGGTGTGGATTTGTGATTTTGTCTCATGTTCTGAGATTAGGTAGGAAAGGCAGTTTGTTTGGTTTGGAGCGAACTAATTCTAGTAAGTCGTTTGACAAGGGAAGTGTTTCTTTTTCTGTCTATCACACTGTGTCCGTGGTTGTAGACATTAGAAAAGAGAATGCATCAGTGGATGTGTCCTGTCTAGTAGAAAGCTTCCCAGCATTCATTCAGCCCAATTTTTGAATGGACTGTGGCTTGCCATATCGATGGGCAATACCTGCTACCTTCATAATTTGATGTTTTCTTCATGAATTCTGGCCACTCTCCAGAATAGGCTCATGATTTTGTTTCCAAGTTATGTACCACCTCCAAGCTCTGTGACATGGCCATGTACTAGATAGCTGAAGGGAATGGCGAGCATGTCAGAAAACTCAGATATCAGTGTGACCAGTAAAGTCTCAGTGGAGAAACCCTGCTTTGGGCCATTTGCTTACATATTGTTTTGTTGCTCTGAGAGTCAGGAATGTCTTAGTCTCAGGCCACTCCTTTGTGAAGCCTGAAGAAAAGAGTTTTCAAATGGAAATGAATAGGCTTCATCTGTGGCTCTTTTCTTAATTAATTAAGAAAGAGATGTGTCTGAATCAGCCTCTTTGCCAAGTGTGATTCTTTGGCTTAGATTCTCAGCACCTGATGGATCTAAAAAATGATCCCATGTGTGCAACCAAATCCAAAATGGCAAAAAAAGCTGTTATTGTGGATGAAGTCTCTTGCTTTCCTCTGTAAGGTTCCTGAATTCCATCAAGTGAGATAGAGATCATCTGGTTCAAATTAGTTCTTAAAAGCCATTAAGAGGCTATCCCATAGGTGCTTGGTTTTACTCATCTCTCCAATTCACATAAAGAATCTGTACCCGACACTCACTAGGCCTCAAATTGGAGAAGTGGAGCAGTATTAAGGGCAGGCCTATTTGATCACTCCTGGTATACAGAAAGGGTGTACAGGCCACCATGAATGTAGGGAAATGAGGGGCAACGGAGCTAATTTTGGACACTGTCTTGGGCTGTGCTAATGCTCTCAAATGTCAACTCTATTGGTGATTACATATTTGTTTCTTCCAAAGATTATATACTCAAACTCAACCCTGTTGAAAATGTCTAATCCTATCACTGACTTTACACTTAGCCTGATTTCATAATGTCTCTAAGGATATCTGCTTTCCTACATGACTGACTCTTCACTTGTGCTGACATTTACATTGACTCTCTAATCGAAACCCTATTGCTAAAGAACTTTTGTTCCAAATCCTATACTCTCTTTTCTTCCTAAACCTACTGACTATCTTTCTAATCCTTCTGCCTATCACTTTTTGAATGGATGTTCTCTTCTACATTCAGTCATCCAAGTAAAGGTTGGGCAAGTGTTGAATGAGGAGACAACCAAGAGACTATCTCATGCAACAGCAAAGGTTTTATTGGGGGTCAAGCATGCTGGGGCTAAGAGCTCACTTGAGTAGAGCAGAGAGCCCTGAGAACAGCTTAAGCAGAGCTTATATACTTTTCTTGGAGAGGGCAGGGAGGGAAATTTATTGATGGGTCAGGGCAAGTGGGCGGTTTGCATTCAAACAAGTGAGGGAGTACATTCTGCAGTTTGGCAGTTGGGGACAGCACATTCTGGGAACAAGTTTAGCAAACAGTTTGCAAGATTTCAACAGTGTTTTTTTTTAAGCATACAGAAAAACAGGAAGTGACAAGTACATATTTTATCAACCTTTCATTCCCCACTTCTTCTTCTGGCTACTTTTAATCATAAAAGTGACCGTTGGGGGGTGTCACATTCTATGTCTGCTAGTGGGGTATTACCATAAGTTTAACTTGTCCAATTTGAGCTTGGAGAAAAGAAATTACACGGTTGAAGAAACAGGGTTTTATTGTTAGCAATAATATGTGGATTTTTATTGGACCGGCCAGGGTTTATAAAAACGTAGTTAAAGAGGGGGACTGTGTAATCCAAGACTCAAACCACCCTTTTGGGGCCTCTCTCTCTCGTTGACGCTCTTCAAGGCGTCTTTTTAATTTACTCATAGTTTTTTTTACAACTCCAGTATTGTCGACATAAAAACAACATTCTTCCCTCAATGCAGCACAAAGACCCTCTTCTCTCATGAAGAGGAGGTCCAACCCTCGACTGTTCTGAAAACAACTTCAGAGAGAGAGGTTAAATATTTCTGCGAAGCTGTGATGGAGGTTTCTAAAATCTTTAAGTTTTGATCTATTGCTGCTTCTAATTGTGTCATTTGTTGTGTCCCATGGACCAGGGCAGTGGTTCCTGTGCCCAACCCTGCAGCAACTCCTATTCGTAATAGAATGGCTAAGGTGAGGGATATATGATGCCAGTGGAACCGGGTTTTATTCCCCCCTCTTTGATCTTCAAATGAACCTGCATCATGATAGAGCACTCTGGGAAACCACTGCACCATTACACAATTAATCACATTTGTTGACCATTTCATGAAAACATGAACAATGTTTAAGTATATAGAATTATACAGTTGTAGGGACGAACAAGGCAAGGCACCTAATATAGCACCAAAGACACAGAAACAGTCTTATTTGGTTGCAACCAGATTCAGAGGGCAATGCTTCTGTTGTAATCAATTAATTTCCTGAAACCCAAATTTAGGTAGTTTCAGAATTTTATACCCAACATGTAAGGGAAGGGGCTCAGAAGTTCACATGCTGCAGAAGGTCACAAAAAGCAGTTTTTGTTTCTGTTTTTTTTTCTCAGTTTGGGGCATGTCAACTTTTAAAGGACACCTGGGTCGGGGAGAGCTTTTGCTTCCCTTTCTTTTTTTTTCCCTGCCAGCTGTTTCTATGCAGCCCAGTTTTTAACTTCTTTATCTTAGAAATGTAGCCATCTCCGTGAACCTCCAGCTCAAGGCCAGAGGCCTTTTTTCACATACTTTGTGAAAAACTACTAAGGGTGTGTCTAGATCAGGAGTGCTGAATTTATTAGCCAGTTGCCAAGTAGACCAGGGCAACAGGAAAAGAGGAAGTTTATCTACAGTGAACTCTTTTATAGGGACTCTTTTGCTGAAAGTCCTAATGTCAGCCATCATGAAGACTTCTGGAGAAGGTCAGTTAAGACTTTTCTGTGGGCCTGGTACAGAGGGGGAAGTCTGGGAAGGCAGGGCTGAGAGCAGCTCCATGGATCTGAGAATAAGGATGGAGACATGTTAAAGAATATTGGGAAAGGGGTTTTATATTTTCTAGCAACAAAAACTTGAGCAGTAGAACAAGTAGAGCAGAGGGGAAGACAGGAATTAGTATCCCAAAAAGCCTGTGAGGGACTTTAAATTCTTAGAAACCTGTTTACAGTGATGACAAAGCAACTTTTAAGGCCATTTTTATTACATATAGGATAGGGGTCTGAGAGCTCTCCTCAGCTTGTTTGAGCTTTGGGTTAGCTGGTAAGAGGACCTGGTGGGACCCGTTGTGGGCACTGACAGGAGAAGAGAGGAGTGGGTGAGTGGAGTGGTTCCTCAGTACCTCTTACCTCAGCAAGGGGGCAATGGTCTGAGAACCGGCAGAGGTTTGGGTTTTTGATCTAGTAATTGGAGGGTAGAAATCAAATTCCTCAGGTGGGTGTGACAGCAGAGAGTCTGGAGCAGAAGGCTGAGGGTGAGCATGTATTTGAGAAGCATAGTTCAGGATGTGAGCAAAGGAGGGAAAAGGCCTCCACATAGGGAAAACTTCTTTCACTCTTTTGAGAACTTGCAGAAGTTAAAAATGTCACGCAGAATTTGAGGATCTAGTGACCCCTCTGTGGGCCATGGGTTTTGGTTATCTAATTGGTAATATGGCCAGTGCTGTGTACAGAATTTGATGAGGAGTTTGGGTTCCATCTGGCAGTCTCCATATGCTCACATCCCCATGACTTACAGAAGAAGTTGGCTCTTCCCCCAAACAGCCGTGACTGTTTGTGGCTTTGATAGTCTGCCTTGCAAACATAGTAGTCTAGGCTAGCCAACCTGCATCTGGCTCACGTGTCCCTACATCCATAATGTTTGTTTCCATTATCTATTGTACGGAAGTGATTTAATGAAATTTAACTGGGATTCTCTATATCAGGGATATCCCAAAAGGAAAAACCTATAGCCAGCTGACAAATGTCTGCGTGGAGAGGTGGCCACCACGTCCGTAAGGGGGCTGTATGCGAGATAGACCATACTTCTCATTCAATTGGATTTGTTATCAGCCATCGCTGCTTAACGGGCTGACGAGGGTTAGGACTACTTGTGGTCAAGGGGAGAGTCTATAGTCTTATCCACACGGCGAATACACAATTTGAAAGTGTTACCAGTTTTTTCCAGTTTTCAGCCACAGTCTGGACATGGCACAGGCTTGAGATGAGAGGTATCGATTCAGGATGTGATTCTGTCTACCTTAACTGCTGTAGGTGTTAAAAGTAGCACCTAGTATGCTCCTTTCCAGTGTGGTTCCAGAGATGACCCCTGTTGTCGTCTTATGTAGATGAAGTCTCTTACTTGATATTGATGTGGAGTCCCCTCGTCCCCAGGTTGGTAGGCAGTGGCCATCTGTTTTCACAGGTATCCCTGAGTTCTTTCAAGAGCTTTAAGTCTGTCAAGCAAGGGGGTGTGGAAGGGATCATTAGGTCTTAGAGTTGGGGTAGGACCCTTACTGGAGGAGGGGCAACATAGAGAATTTCATAGGGGGTGAGGTTACACAATGAAACAGAGGGAGTATTTCTTGCATGAAACAGTGCATAAGGCAGGAGCTTAGTCCAAACTTTTATGCAGGTCTCTAAGCTTAATTTTGTTATGGTCTCTTTAATGGTTCTAATCATTCTTTCTACCTGTCCTGAACTCGGGGGTCTCTAATCACAATGTAACTTCCAATTAATCCCCAGGATCCTGGCTCACCCCTGACTTACCTGGGCCATGAACACCGGTCCATTATCAGACCCTACTACTTTAGGCAGGTCTTTTCATGGAAAAATATCTTCCAGGATCTTCTTGACAACTATTTGCACTGTTTCTTTTTTTTTTTCTTTTTTCTTTCATTTTTTTTTTCGTGGGGAAGTCTTCAATTCATCCTGAAAATGTATCTACAAAGACTAGGAGATATTTAAGTCCATAACTTGCTGGCTTAATTTCAGTAAAGTCCACTTCCCAGAATTGTCCTGGTCTGGTTCCTCATAGGTGCTTTCCTGCAGGAAGCTTGGAAGGGTAAACATTAACCACTTGATTGACCCGACAGGCTTTTGTTACCCATTCAGTTATTTCGTTTCATTGTGAGTTGCTTAGTGGAAAACTCTGTTCTTGATCCTTCAGGGATGAATGCAGTTTCTTTGAACCAAGGTGAGTGAGTTGATGTACATTTTCTACTGACATAGTTAGAGCCATGATTATAGGAGTTTTACTGAAGGATTTAGAAATTCCACTTGGGGGACTTCAGGGTTAAGTTATTTTGTCCCAGAGTTTGGTGAGCAGATCTCTGCCCATCAATGGGGCCAGGCATTCTGGGATTACTAGGAAGGATTAAAGGAATTTTCCTTTCCCCTGGTCCATGGTCCTCTTAGTTGTCAAATTCCGATATTTACTGCCATTAGCCCCTTGAATTAGAGACCTTTTATTTGATAGAGGGCCCAACGGGGCCTTAAGGGCTGAGTATATTGCCCCTGTATCTACTTCAAAGTTTACTGGGGTCTCTTTTACTTCAAAAGTTACCCTGAAGTCGGGGAGAGGATCTGAGCCCCGACTTTCTTAGTCATCCTCCAGATTCAAAATGTCTGGCTGGCATGACTGTCTCTTTCTAGGCCACTCTTTGGCCCAGTGTCCTTTTTCGTTATAGTAGACCCATTTATCTGAGGCCAGGGGTGGCCTCTAGTGTGGGCCCAGTTATCCCTTCCTGTCTCCATGTTTCTTAATTTCTGGCCTATTTGTTGTTATGACCAGGACCTTAGTCAATGCCTTAGTCTGTCTTTTGTTTCTTTTATCTTACCTTTGCTACCTTCTCTCCCTCAGTTTCTCCCATATAGTATACCTTCTTGGCTTCTCTGACTAAATCTCTCAAAGTCATATCTTGTAATCCATCTAAGCATTGTAACTTTCTTTTAATATCCAGGGCAGCTTGCCCAATAAAGGCCATCATGACAGATGCCTTTTGATCCTCTGACTGAGGATCGAAAGTAGTATATCTCCTATATGCCTCCCTTATTCTCTCTAGAAACATAGAGAGAGTTTCATCAGGCCCTTGAATATTCTCTCTTACTTTGGCCAAATTTGTTGGTCGCCTAGCGGCCACTAAGATACCCACTATTAGAGCCTGGCGATAAGTGGACAGATGCTCTCTACCTTCAAAGGTGTTGGGGTCCCAGTTGGGTCGTTTCAAGGGAAAGCTGGCTTTGAATATGTAGGGAAGTTGTGTCAGTCACACATCTGGTCAGAGCATATTTTTTCTAGCATCCAGGAGGATTCTCTTTTGTTCCTTTCTCATGAAGGGAGTCCCTAGGTGATGTTGGCAGTCATCCCAAGTAGGCTGGTGTGAAAACATCAATGACTCAACCAGACCTGGGAGCCGGGTTGGGTCCTTGGTAAAAGGTGGATTGTTATTTTTCCACTTATACAGGTCTGAAGAGGAGAAAGGCTAATACTGGTAGGCTTGTATTTTCCCCATGGCTGTCGTCAATCATTGGCCCATAGGGATGGAGGGGGAGCAACACGGGAGTTCCAGGGTTTTCAATCATTTGCCGGCAGTGAGTTCCTTTAGCCGGGCCAATTTCCTCCAGGGGAGGAGGCGCTGTGAGTGCCACAGGGGAGTTATCTGGAGGGCGCTGGGCTGGCTTAGCTTCCTCCAATGGCGGAGAGGCAGAGTCAGCAGCAGGGGAATCACTTCGAGTGTGTTGGGGGTTGGGGGACGAGGGCAGAGGATAAGGAGGGGAACGAGAGTCCATTAGAGTCAAATCTTGTGACTCAGGAAGAACAGAGGGTGGAGGAGAAGAAGAAGCAGAGGGTTTGAGAGATCGTGGGGGAAGGAGTAGGAGCGGGAGCAGGGGCAAGGAAAGGCTATACCCATGAAAGAGGAGATTTGCAGAGGTCCTGCCAAGTTAAGTGAAATGGCTGTTGATCCGGATGGCTATGTGGCCCTCTCTGAAAGACAATATCTCTGACTTTTTAAATTAGTGGGAAGTAGAAAGATCCTTCTAGGGGCCATCTGAATCCAAAGCTGGGTCATTCTGAGGCACAGAGAGTTTGCCAGTTCCAGCGTTTTACTGAAAAAGAAAGATTCTGAGCCCTTAAGAGGACTTTGGTCCAGTTATCAAGGGTCAGGGAGAGAGGAATTGAAGTGATCTGTCCCATAATGAAAGATACACAAATAGTAAAAGCAACAACACACGACACAGACAAGAAAAGACAATAAAGACATGCAATGGACGTCCAACACTGAGACCAGGACTGAGTAGCCGGCAAAATCCGATGGGCTGGCAATACTGAATCTGAAACAAAATATCACTGAGTCGAGGAGATTTTTCGATTTTCCGAGTCCTCTGTGGCGTCCCCCAGGGACGTGGCCTGTGGCTCTGGTGACACGTCTGTCAGCCACCATCGGAGAGAACTCATGCTCTTCATTGACAGCCATTTTACAAAGCCCTAATTTGAAACCTGAAACCAGAAAGAGGCGCCCTACTTACCCCGAGAGGAGCCCGTTGGGGTCTCTCATCCGCCACTGCCAGATCTCGTTGGAACCTAAGTATGTAAAGGGAGGGTGAGCGTTGGTGGAAGAGACCACCAAGACACTGTCTCATGCAAAAGCAAAGGGTTTATTGGGGATCCATCATGCTGGGGCTCAGAGCTCATTTGAATAGAGCAGAGAACCCTGAGAACAGCTTAAGCAGAGCTTATATACTTTCCTTGAAGAGGGCAGGGAGGGAAGTTTATTGATGGGTCCGGGAGAGTGAGCGGTTTGCGTGCAAATGGGTGAGGGAGTACATTCTGCAGTTTGGCAGTTGGGGACAGCACATTCTGGAAACAAGATTAGCAAACAGTTCTCAAGATTTCAAAAGTGTTTTATTAAGCATACAGAATCACAGGAAGTGACAAGTACCTATTTTATTAACATTTCACTACCGAATATACTTTGCCAGATTTCCTAATGTCTCTATTGATATCTGCTTTCCTACATATTTTTCCCAGTTCATCATTGTGACTGACTCTTCACATGTGCTGACATTTACATTCACTCTATACCCGAAACCCTATAGCTAAAGAAATTTTGGTCTAAATCCTATAGTCAGTCTCCTTAATAAACCACCAACTATCTTCCTAATCCTACTGACTATCCCTTTTTGACTGGAAGTTCTCTTTGAAAAATCAATCATCCAAGGTACAAGGTCCTATGCAATTGTATATCAATTTATCTGAGACATCTGTGAAGAAAATAAATCAAAGCTAAGTATCGCAATCAAAGGCCCAATTCCCTTCTGGGCTTCAAATCTTACCAATATTTGTGTTTTCGTACTTATATTTCACCTATATATTCTTGTAAATATCACAGTTTTCCAATACCATTATTCATCCAGCAGAGTGATTCCTAATCCAAATCAAACCTGTTATTAACCCTAACCATACACTGTTCCCTCAATCTAACTTTACAGAAGAGCAGGGATAGAGTTGGTCTTACAATACAGGAATGTAAGGGATCTTCCAACAGCTGAGAAACTCAAAGGTCCATGCAAAATTGATCCCTGGAGAAGCTGTAGGCAGCTATGAAGGAACTGAGAGAGCAAAAGTCATCTTCCATTGCAAACAACCTGGTCGCATGAAGGGATGTGTCTGAATCAGCCTCTCTCTTCTTTATGTAGAGAAGAAGGACCAAACCAGGCCTGTGTGGAGAGCTGTTCCTGGTTACCAATGGTTTATATACCATTCTAACTTGTGAAACTGTCACAGGAAGAAGGGGCAGCCTCCATTTCATGGGACTCTTGGAAGCAACTGTTAGGACAACGTGGTTGCCAAGGCAGTGATCTCATTCAGTTCCTGAACGAAGTGACCTCACCTCACATCCTTGGTGATGGAACTCTTTGAACTTAGCATCCAGGAAGCCAGGCACTCAAATCCAGTCCCAGTCCCAGTCCCAGTGGTCTCACTTCTTTGGATTTACCAAGGACAGAATCAGTCTTTTTTGGTACCTACTGATGTGAGGATGGCCAAATGCCAGAAAAGCTTAGAAGAGTGGCCTTTCCTGAGAAAGCAGGTAGTGGCTCACTCCTGGCTCCTGAAAACTTCACAGAGTTTGCCAAGGAAACCAGATCTGAGACAGGACTGGCCATTTCAGGGGAACATTGTATGGCCCACCAGTCAGAGGACACACCCGATAGTCAGAGACTTACTTTGGGGATGGAGGTGCATTTGTGGGTGTGGGTGTGTGTTTGTGGATTTATCTCATGTTCTGAGAATAGGTAGGAAAGGCGGTTTGTTTGGTTTGGAGTGAACTGTTTCTAATAAGTGATTTGACAAGGCGAGTGTTTCTATATCTGTGTATCCCACAGTGTCCGTGGTTGTAGACATTAGAAATAAGAATGCATCAAAGGATGTGTCCAGTCTAGTAGAAAGTTTCCCAGCATTCATCCTGCCCAATTTATGAATGCACAGCAGCTTGCATTATCTATGGGCTGCCGCAGACTAGCTGGGCACAAAATCACAAGCCATTCACAGCCTTGTAGATTCAAACACCAATTCTTTATTCCCAAACTCACACCAGCAACCTACAAACACGTTCTGGGGGAATTCACGTTCTGGGACCAAATCATGTTCTGAATCACAAAACCTCTGTGAATCCCACGAGAACTCAAGAGGAACTCAAGGAGCGGGCATCCCTGAGGCAGCAGGATAAGCCCTATTCCCAGCAGGGTACACCTTAAACCTGGAACCGCCCTAAACCCAAGGAGTGTGATTCTTCCTAATCCCAGCAGGATACACCCTAAACCTGAATCCGCCCTGGTCCTTGAGCAAGGTCACCTTACACACAATGACACTGCAAATGACCTGGGTCATGCCATGCGTCATTCTTACTTAGCAATGGCCCTCAGCATCTCCCCCCTTCTGATTAATTAAACAACAAGCAATGTGGCTTAAGGACCGTGCCTGGTAGGTTGTCCAATTCAACATACGGTTCTTACCCATCATGGGAAAAACTGACCTCTAGGCGTCAGCCTCCTGTCTTAGGTTGATACCACTGCAATTGGATCATACCCTTCACTGACTACTGATCCAGCATACAGCCATACTTGTGGATAGGCCTATGCACCAGTGGGGGGGGTGAGGTTCTTGGTGTGGAACAGAGATGCCAGTAATTTCGAGCCTTCTGAGTAGTGCGTCTAGAGCTGCTGTGGGCAGGTTTGTGACAAAACATCTGTGGTGGGGCCATGTGGATATGCCATTGGCTTCCAAATAGCTTGTGATTGACATGGTGCAGCCAGCAGACCCTTCTATGTAGAGGAATCTTGTTATATAGAGAGGTTTCAGGGGAATGTTCAGAATCAGGTTGCTATGGAAAAGGGGGCAATGGGGCAAGCTATGAGGAATAGAAGCCTGGATGGTGCATTTTCCTGCAGAACCTGACCCACCACAATTGACAGAACTCCCTCCAGCACTGTGTCCCAGTTGAACTCCTTGTATGTCGTGAAGCAAATACCAAACTCCAAGTGCAGTAGCAAGAAACACCACGAAAAGTGGAGGATGACCAAATGGCTTCACAGTCCACACGGGAAGACACTTAGCCCACAGTGGCCGCAGTTTACCTACAAAGAGATAATTCAGCACTGCTGCCTCATGTTCATTGGAAAATATAAAACCATGTCCTCCACGTCACATAGATACAGATCCAGCTTTGATGGTCTCACTACAAAGAAAGCTCAAACTTCTGACAACAACATATATTTCAAGTGCCCAACCTCAGAGGCAATTTCTCAAAAAGTTTTTAGTCCAGAAGAGATCCGTGTTTGTGGAGTGTTTACCCTGTCATTTGCTTTTGGAAACTCCTCAACCATTTCCAAGTTTGTGAACTCCTGAGCATTTTCCATTCCAGATATGTATTCAGAAATTTTCTAACTCTTTTACTCTAATTGTGTCTTAACCCAAACAGAATAGAAATACAAGCGGTTCAAAGGAGGCATGGTGTATATTTGGACTTGCCTTTTGCATGATAAACTTTAGGTGTTATACATTTAGTCAATTTTTAATTAAATAGTTCTCCACGTGTTTTCAAAATTAAAAAACATGTGTATTTCTGTCTCCCTTTCTCTGAAGCTTATTGAACACATGTATTTTTATATGCACATATAGAATGCTACCTGGTATCACACGTACATTTTTGTGAGGTGATTTACTCTGCAAATAGAAATTGAGAGAAAAGATCACTCATCCTAAACTCTGTTGGAACTGAATATTCAATCTATGGGTGAGCTTCCTAGTAGAGCAAAATTACACATAAATCCATGTTCTGTAAAATATATATTTTTGGATCTGTGGATGAAATATATTTCATGATGAATTTTCATTGGCATATATATTGCTACATTTTAATGTCTGTGTGGGTGTTCTGTGTGTGTGTGTGCATGTGTGTGTGTGTGTGTGTGTGTGTGTGTGCGCATAGTCTCCAGATTTTTCAAAATATGAAAAATATGTGTCTTATATACAGTCCCAAACTTCATTTATGTTCATGTATGTGGATTTATAATCAAATTTTCACAAGATTATTCTCAGAAATATTCATCCACCTGAAATACTTATTTGTTTCCTAGTACTGAGAAATAACATCAGTGAATGGTGCATTCAAATCCTAATATTTATACAGTAACTGACCCAGTTTAACATCAATGCAATTAGATTCCTATCAGACATGATGTGTATTTTGAGGCTCATTTTTATTCGACACTGGTACATTACTATTTCTTCAGTTTATCCACATCATAGGATATATACATCATCCACCAGTTCACAAATTTATAGGCATTTGTTTCACTTTCAATCAAATCCTGCTTCAGAACACATGTATTCCTCCAGGTTTCTTGACTGGTCTTTTCATGAAACTTCTTTCCAAACACATTATTTTAGATTTCCATAATCACTGTTGAAGCAAAACTCACACACCCTTCATGATTAACGATAAACATAATAATAACATTAGATGTATAACTGGTTGAAATGAATGACAGTATATCAAAATGTGATTTCTTATATATTTTCAAATAAAAATTTAATTGATTATTTAAAGTGGAACCAGTTATATAATTTATTCCCACTATGGTCTATTCATGCATTATCTCCATATTCATTGACAGAAGTTACAGCTCTTTTACCCCCAATAAAAATTCATACGTCTTCAAAATATTGCTCCCAGAAATGATGATAGAAATACTCATGTCACCTGATCTACATATACATTTTATCACAGTAATATTCTGGACACAAAATGCAATGGTCACACTTATGATTCTACTGAAGCCTAAATGGAAAGTAAACATGGATTACTAAAAATATCCATGTCCAGGTTGCCTAATGCTCTCAAAATTCAGTCCTATTTGTGACTAAAAATTTGTTTCTTCTTCAGATTATATATTCAACCTCAACCCTGTTGAAAATGTCTAATCCTACCATTCACTTTATAGTTTGCCTGATTTCCCAAAATCTCTATGGATATCTGCTTCCCTACATATTTTCCACAGTTTATCATTGTGACTGCCCTTTCACAAGTGCTGACATTGACATTCACTCTCTAACCAAGACCCTATTGCTAAAGAACTTTCGGTCCAAATCCTGTACTCACTCTTCTTCTGAAACCTACAGACTGTCCTCCTAATCCAAATGACTATCCCTTTTTGACTGGATGTTCTCTTAGACATTCAATCATCCAATGTACACTGAACAATGCCATTGTATATTGATTTATCTGAGAAATCTGTGCAGAACAAAATTCAAAGTTAAGTATCCCAATCAAGAGCCCAATGCCTTTCTGGGCTTCAAATATTACCTAGATTTCTGTTTTCATACTTATATTTCACCTATATATTCATATAAATATCATAGGTGCCCAATACCATTATTCATCCCACAGAATGATTCCTAACCCAAATCAAACATGTTATTAACCCTAACCATACACAGTTCTCTCAATCTAACTTAACAGAAGAGCTGGAACAGAGTTGGTCTTACAATACAGGAATGTAGGGGTTCTTCCACCTACTGAGAACCTCAAAGGTCCATGCAGAAATTATCCCTGGAAAACATGTAGACAAGTATGAACGACCTCAGAGAGCAAAAGTCATCTTCCATGGCAAACAAGCTGGTCAGGATGATGGGTTGTGTCTGAATCAGCCTCTCTCTTTTACTGTAGAGATGATGGACCAATCCAGGCCTGTTTGGAGAACTGTTCCCGGGTGCCTATGGTTGATATACCATTCGAACTTGTGAAAATGTCACAGGAATTGGGGCAGCCTCCATCTCATGGGACACTTAGAAGCAACTGTTAGAACAAAGTGGTTCCCAAGGCAGTGACCTCATTAAGTTCCTGGAAGAAGTGACCTCACCTCACTTTCTTGGTGATGGAACTCTCTGAACGTTGGATCCAGGAATCCAGGCACCCAGAGCCAGTCCCAGTCCCAGTCCCAGTGGTCTCACTTGTTTGGATTTACCAAGGACAGAGTCAGTCTTTCTTGGTACCTACTGAAGTGAGGATGGCCAAATGCCAGGAAAGCTCCGAAGAGGGTTGTTTCCTGAGAAAGCAGGTAGTGTTAACCACTTGCTCCTGACTAGTTCAAAGAGTTGGCAAAGACACCAGATCTGAGACAGGACAGGCTATTTCGGGAGAACATAGTATGGCTGACCAGTCAGAGAAAACTCCGGATAATCAAAGACCTACTTGGGGGAAGGAGGTGCTTTGTGGTTGTGGGTGTGAGTTTGTGGTTTTGTCTCATGTTCTGAGAATAAGTAGGAAATGTGGTTTGTTTGATTTGGAGAGGACTGTTTCTAGTATGTCATTTCACAATGCAATATTTCTATGTGTGTGTATCCCACTGTGTCCGTGGTTGTAGACATTAAAAAAGAGAATGCATCAATGGATGTGTCCTGCCTAGTAGAAAACTTCTCAGCATTCATCCTGCCCAATTTATGAATGGACTGCGGCTTGCCTTATGGATGGGCAACACCTAGTAACTTCCTAAGTTTCTGTTTTCTTCCTGAATTTTGGCCACTCTCCAGAATAGGCGGATGGTTTTGTGTCCAAGATATGTACCACCTCCAAGCTCTCTGACATTGCCATGTACTGGATAGCTGACGGCAATGGCTAGCATCTCAGAAAACTCAGATATCAGTGTGACCAGGAAAGTCTCAGTGAAGAAACCCTGCTTTGGGCCTTTTGATTACCTAATGTTCTGTTACCCTGAAAGTCAGGAAGGTTATTGACTCAGGCGACCTTTTTGTGAAGCCTGAAGAAAACAGTTTTCAAATGGAAATAAATGGACATCACCTGTGGCTCTTTGCTTAATTGCTTTGGAAAGGGATGTGTCTGAATTAGCCTCTTGGCTCTGTGTGAGCCAGTGGCTTAAATTCTCAGCACCTGATGCATATAAAGAAAGATCCCATGTGTGCATCCAAAACCAAAATGGCCAAAATAGCAGTCATTGTGGATGAAGTCTCTCACCTTCTTCTATAAGGTTCCTGACCTCCATCAAGTGAGAATAGAGATCCTTTGGGTAAAATGTGTTTTTCAAAGCCCTGCAGAGGCTTGCCCATAGGTGCATGGGATTTTTCATGACTCCAATTCACACAAAGAATCTATTCCCGATAGTCAGTAAGCCTCAAATTGGAGAAGCAGAGCAGTATTATGGGCAGGCATATTTGATCACTCCTGGTTCACAGGAAGGGTGTCCAGGCCACCCTGACGTTAGGCACATGAGGATCAAGGGAGCTTATTTTGGAAACTGTCGTGGGCTGCGCCCCTCATGGACACCTCCAGCCAGAGGTTATGATGAGTGTCTCTATGGAAAAAGATGACCGCCACGTGGGAGTTTTTTGGTTTTAATTGTGGTCATGAGTGTGGTGATTTTAAGAGATGACTGGGTCAACATGGGCTTGAACTCTGGTGTGATTCCTCTTAGAGACTGAGTTCTGGAACTGACCTCAGAGATGCATTGCAATGAATTGAGTTGGGATTTTAGGAGGCCACGCATGAGAGTCGCCCTTGTAAAATGAGATCTATGCCCAGGGTGGCTTTCCACAGATCACTGGGAATCTCAGCCTGGATAACACATAATTTTATGCTGAAACACTTCTCAGCCATAGTTGAGAATCAAAACACACATGGACCTAACATTGTAGACTCAATGGGCCTGATTTCATGTGATCTTTTGGCCACTGTTTTGGAAGCCTTGCCTGTGAGAATTCTCCAGAGCTTTCATTGAAATGAGCTTCCTCAGAATTTAATGGTTCCTGAATGAATTGAAACCCAAAGTGCCTCCAACTTCATCCTGAAAAGTGGCCAGATAATTACCATGAAATTTTTGAAATTCCCATGACCAGGTGGCACTGGAGAACCTTTGGATGTCCTGTTGCTAATCATGAGTATATCAGACATTGCCTTGATTGTCTCGGTTTCATGAAAATGGTGTAGAACAGAGATGCCTGTAAGTTGGAGCCTGCTGAAAAGTGGGCCTAGAGCAGTGGTAGGAAGGTGTGTGGTATAAAATCTGTGGTGGGGCCATATGGATCTGCCATTGGCTTCCAAAATGCTTGTGACTGACATGGTGCATCCGGCATACCCTTGTATGTAAATGTATCTTTTTTATATCCAGAGGTTTCAGGGAAATATTCAGAATCAGGTTGCTATGGTCAAGGGGGCAAGCTATGTGGGATAGAAGCCTGGTTGGTGCATTATCTTGCCGACCCTTACACACCACACGTGACAGAACTCCCTCTAGCTCTGTGTCCCAGTTGAACTCCTTGTATGTCATGAAGCAAACACCAAACTCCCAGTGCAGCAGCAAAAAACACCACGAAAAGTGGAGGATGACCAAATGGCTGCACAGTGCACACGGGGAGACATTTAGCCCTGAGTGGCCAGAAGATCTCCATGTTTGTGGAGGGTTTACCTTGTCCCTTACTTATGGAAACTCCTCTACCAACTCCAAGTTTGTGAACTCCTGAGCATATTCCATTCCAGATCTGTATTCACAGAATTTCTAACTCTTCTCCTCAAATTGTGTCTTACTTGGGGCGAAAGTAATGTCATGGAATTGTTCTGCATGAGAGTGGGAAGATTTTTGTGTAGCACATATTTGCATACACATAGGATTAATTTTTCAATTTTCCATTCGAAATACTGAATCCATGACACTAACCCATAACCTACTAGACTCTGACAACTAATTCTAATATGATGGAGAAAACTGACCCAAACAGAATAGAAATACAAGCAGTTCAGAGGAGGCATGGTTTATACTTGGAGTTGCATTTTGCATTATGTAGGGTAGGAGTTATAAATCAAGTCAATTGTTTGTTGAATTAACTCTCCATGTGCTTTTAAAGTTAACAAATAAGTGAATTCCTGTCTCCCTTTCTCTGTAGCCTATTGAGCACATGTATTTTTATATGCATATATAGAATCCTACCTGGTATCACATGTACATTCTTGTGAGATGGTTGACTTGGCAGATACAACTTGTGAGAAGAGATCACTTCTCCTAAACCATGTTGCAACTGAAAATTCCACCAATGGGTGATCTTCCTAGTAGAGAAACATTATACATTAATCCATATTAAGTAAAATGAATATTTTTGGATCTCTGGATGATATATATTTCATGAAGTATTTCGATTGGCATATATATTGCTACGATTTAATGTCTGTGAGTGTGTGTGTATGTGTGTGTGTGTGTGTGTGTATTTTTTTCAAAATAAGAAATATATGTGTCTTATTTACACTCCCTAAATTCATTTATGTTCATATATGCGAATATATAATCAACTTTTCACAAGATTAGTCTCAGAAATAGTCATTCACCTGAAATACCTATTTGTTTCCTCATACTGAAAACTATCTTCAGTGAATGGTGCAAAGAAATCCTAATATTTCTATTGTAACTGACCTAATTTAACATCAATCCAAGTAGACACCTATGAGACATGATATGTGTTTTGACTTTCATTTTCATTCAAAACTGGTACATAAATATTTCTTCAGTTTATGCACATCATAGGGTATATATTTCATTCACAAGTTCATAAATTAATAGGCATTTGTTCACTTTCAATCATTTCCTGCTTCAGAACACATGTATTTCTCCCGGTTTTTTGACTTGGCTTTTCAATTTCCATAATCACGTTTGAAGCAAAACTCATACACTCTTATGATAAACCATAACCCTAATATTATTATTAGATATATAACTGGTTGGAATGAATGATCGTAAATCAATATAACATTTTGTGCATATTTTAAGATATCAATTCAATCCATTATTTAAAGTTCAAAGCAGTTATATTATTTATTCACAGTATGGTCTATTCAGACATTATCTCTATATACATAGATACAGGGTACACCTATTTGTACCCTCAAACTACTTTACATGGTTTCAAAATATTGATCCCAGCAATGGTGGAAGAAATACTCATGTCCCCTGATCTACATATACATTTTATCACAGTAATATTCTGGACACAAAAAGCAAAGTTCACTCTTATGATTGTACCAATGCCTTAAAGGAAAATGAGCATGGATTACTTAAAACATCCATGTACAGGTTTCCTAATGTGCTCAAATGTCAATCCTATTGGTGACTACAAAATTCTTTCTTCCTAAGATTGTATATTCAACTTCAAGCCTGTTGAAAATGTCTAATCCTATCACTCACTTTATACATTGTTTGATTTCCTATACTCTCTACTGATACCTGCTTTCCTACATATTTTCCCGAGTTCATAATTGTGACTGACTCTTCACATGAGCTGACATTTACATTCACTCTCTATGCGAAACCCTATTGCTAAAAAACTTTTGGTCCAAATCATATACTCACTCTTCTTTCTATACCTACCGAATATCTTCTTTATCCTACCGACAATCCCTTATTGAATGGATGTTCTCTTCGACATTCAATCATCCAAGGTACAATGTCCTATGCCATTCAATATATATTTATCTGAGACATCTGTGCAGAATGTATTTCAAAGCTAAGTATCCCAATCAAGGGCCCAATGCCCTTCTGGGCTTCAAATCGTTCTTAGATTTCTGTTTTCATACTTATATTTCACCTATATATTCTTGTAAATATCGCAGGTTCCCAATACCATTTTTTATTCTGCAAAATGTTTCCTACCCCAAATTGAACATGTTATTATCCCTAACCATACACTGTTCCCTCAATCTAACTTTACAGAATAGCTGTGACAGAGTTGGTCTTCCAATACAGGAATGTAGGGAATCTTCCACCTGCTGAGAACCTCAAAGGTCCATGCATAATGATCCCTGGAGAAGATGTAGGCAGCTATGAAGGACCTGAGAGAGCAAAAGTCATCTTCCATGGCAAACATCCTGTACAGGATGAAGAGATGTGTCTGAACCAGCTTCTATCTTCTTAATGTAGAGAAGATGGACCAAACCAGGCCAGTTTGGAGAGCTCTGTTCAGATGCCTATGGTTGATATAAAATTCTAACTTGTGAAAGTGTCACAGGAATTAGGGGCAACTTCCATCTCATGGGACACTTGGAAGCAAGTGTTTGGACAAAGTGGTTGCCAAGGCAGTGACCTCATTCAGTTCCTGAAGAAAGTGAACTACCTCACTTTCTTGGTTATGGTACTCTCTGAACTTGGGATCCAGGAAGCCAGGCACCCAGTGCCAGTCCCAGTCCCAGTCCCAGTTGTCACACTTGTTTGGTTCTACCAAGGACAGAGTCAGACTTTCTTGGTACCTACTGCGGTGAGCATTGCCAAATGCCAGGAGAGCTCTGAAGAGGGGCCTTTCCTTCGAAAGCAGGTAGTGGTCCATCACTGGCTCCTGACAACTTCACAGGGTGGACAAGAAGACCAGATCTGAAACAAGACAGGCTATTTTGGGGGAACATAATAAGTCTCACCTGTCAGAAGACACTCCGGGTCCTCACAGACCTGCTTTGGAGAAGGAGGTGCCTTTGTGGGTGTGGGTGTTAGTTTGTTTTTTTGTCTAATGTTCTGAGAATAGGTAGGAAAGGTGGTTTGTTTGCTTTAAAATGGACTGTTTCTTATAAGTCGTTTGACAAGGCGAGTGTTTCTATGTCTAGTATCCCACTGTGTCCATGGTTGTAGGCATTAAAAAATAAAATGCATCAATGGATGTATCCTGTCTAGAAGAAAGCTTCCCAGCATTCATCCTGCCCAATTGATGAATGGACTGTGGCTTGCCTTATAAATGGGCAACACCTACTATCTTCCTAAGCTCCTGTTTTCTTCCTGAATTCTGGCCACTCTGCAGAATAGGCTCATGGTTTTGTTTCCAAGATATGTACCACCTCCAATCTCTGTGACATGCCCATGTACTCGATACCTGAAGGGAATCGGAGCATTTCAGAAAACTCAGATACCAGTGTGACCAGGAATGTCTCAATGGAGAAACCCTGATTTGGGCCTTTTGCTTACCTATTGTTCTGTTGCCCTAAATGTCAGGAAAGTCTTTGACTCAGGCCACCCCTTTGTGAAGCCTGAAGAAAACAGTTTTCAAATGGAAATGAATGGGCATCACCTGTGGCTCTTTGCTTAATTGCTTGGAAAGGGATGTGTCTGAATCAGCCCATTGGCCCTGTGTAAGTCTGTTGCTTTGATTCTCAGCACCTAATGGATCTACAGAAAGATCCCATGTGTAAATCCAAAACCAAAATGGCCAAAAGAAGAGTCAATGTGGATGAAGTCTCTTGACTTGCTCTCTAAGGTCCTGACCTCTATCAAGTTAGAATAGATATCCTTTGGTCAAATAAGTTCTTCCAAGCCCTGCAGAGGCTAGGGCATAGGTGCTTGGATTTTCTCATGACTCCAATTCACACAAAGAATCTATACCCGACAGTCATTAAGCCTCAAAATGGAGAAGCAGAGCAGTATTATGGGCAGGCCTATTTGATAACTCTTGGTCTCAGGAAGGGTGTCCAGGCCACCCTGACTTTAGGCAAATGAGGCATAAGGAAGCTAATTTTGGACACTGTCTTGGGCTGCGCCCCTCATGGAAACCACCAGCCAGAGGTTATTATGAGTATCTATATGGCAGAACATGAGGGTCATGTGGGATCTTTTTGGTTTCAATTGTGGTCATATGTGTGGTGGTTGGAAAAGAGATGACTGGGTCCACCTGGGTTTGAACTCTGGTGTGATCCCCTTAGAGACTGAGTTCTGGAATTGACCTCAGAGAAGAATTGCCATGAATTGTGTTGGGATTTTACGAGGCCACTCCTGACAGTCGCCCTTGGAAACTGATATCTAGGCCCAGGGTTGCTTTCCACAGATCACTGGGAATCTCAGCCAGGATATCACATGATTTTATTCTGAAAGACTTGGCAGTCATTGTTGAGAGTCAAAACAAACATGAACCTTACATTGTAGACCTCAATGGGTCTGGCTTCGTGTGAACTTTTGGCCACTCTTTGCAAAGAATTGGCTGTGAGAGTTCTCCAGAACTTTCATTGAAATGAGCTTCCTCACTATTTAATGGTTCCTAAATGAATTGAAACCCACAATGCCTCCAACTTGATCCTTGAATATTGGCTAGATTAATACCATGAAATTATTGACATTCCCATTACTAGGTGGCACTGGAGAACTTTTTGATGTCCTGTGTCTGATCATGAGTTTACCAGACAGTGCCTTGATTGACTTGGTTTCATGAAAATGGTGTAGAACAGAAATATCAGTAAGTTGGAGCTTACTGAATAGTGGAACTAGAGAGGTGGTGTGCAGGTGTGTGATAAAACATCTGTGTTGTGGCCATGTGGATCTGACATTGGCTTGCAAATGGCTTGTGACTGACTTGGTGCATCCAGCATAATCTTATATGTCTGAAACCTCTCCATATAAAGGCATCTTTTTATATGGAGATTTTCAAGGCAATGTTCAGAATCAGTTTGTTATGGTCAAGGGGTAAATCTATGTGGGATTGAATCCTGGTTGTTACATTCCCCTGCAGACCCTGACCCACCACACGTGACAGAACTCCCTCCAGCACTGGGTCCCAGTTGAACTCATTGTATTTCCTGAAGCAAATACCAAACTCCCAGTGCAAGAAACAACACGAAAAGTGGGGGATGACCAAATGGCTTCAAAGTCCACACAGGGAGACACTTATCCTTAAGTGGCCACAGTTTACCTACAAAGAGTGAATTCAGCACTGCTGCCTCATGTCCTTTGGAAAATAAGAAACCATGTCCTCCAGGTCACATAGATGCAGACACAGCTTTGATGCTCTCAATAGAAAGGAAGCTAAAGCTCCTGATAACAACATATATTTCAAGTGCCTAACCTCAGAAGCAGTTTGTTAAGGAGTCTTTAGGCCGGCAGAGCTCCATGTTTGTGGAGTGTTTACCTGTTAGACCAGGACGCTAGAAAAGACCACTGACTCCAATTAAAATCAAATTTAAGCAAGCTTATTATTTCCACTGGTCGGGCTGCGTCTCCCTCCCAAAATGGTGGTAACAATACAGCAACCCCACTTTTCCTACAGCCCAGCTTTATAGCCCAGAAAGTTACACAAAACGGGGGTTACAGATAACAGATCTCTGACAAGCATCACACTAATGGTAGTTTAGATTTTTTTTGCTGTCCCCAACATCAGAATTTATGAGGACCATTAGAGCCTCAGAGAGGGTCGTTTTCTGGCCAGGGAAGGCCAATATTTATGAGGTGTCACTAACGTTTCAGAGAGGGCTGATATCTGGTCAGAGAGCAAGGAATGGGTGAGTTCAAGGCACTGGCTGGCATTCCAAGCAGGTTCAGAATTTCAGTAATTTATAGTTAAGCCAAAACTATCTTTTCATGGCTTTGTGGCAAGATGGCTACCAATTTTAATAAAAGATCAGGTTGGGTCTATCATTCCCCCCTTTTCTAATGTGTCCCTTTCAAATCTTTGATAGGGTAGGGGAAGAGCACTGAGGAAATTTTAATCATCCAGGTAACAGTCTCCAAACTTTTAGAACTCACCCAAAACTGAATTCCTGATTGTACCTGACTTAATTATTTACTTATATTGATAGTCTATTTATTTTTGGCTTCATTGTTGTAAGAAGAGAGGCATCACACATTTTGGCTTCTTCTGAGCTGAGAGAGGGTGATGTGAGGGGGCATGGCATGAGGGACATGAGTTGCCTTTTGGAATTCAGTTAAAGGACATGAGTTGACTTTTAGAAGTCAGTTTGTTTTGAAGTCTGTTTGGGAAAGAACAGGTTGTAAAGGCATCTGAGGATGGATTCTTCTATGACAGAAACAAAAACCATGAGTACTGAATAAATGTTGCAGCAGCTGGAACATGTCACTGTTTAGAAGTTCCCTCACCAGTCTTTAATATCCCCAGTTATCAGGACTGTCAACTTAATATTTAACTTTTAGTGTTACAGTTGTCCTTCCCCATAAGTTACAGTTTAATAATTTATTGTCACTGATCTTGCAAAATCCTTTTACTAGTATTATCTCTGTGTCTAATAGAGAAACTTTTAATTCTGTTACTCAGGGCTGGATAATCATACTAGCAAACACCAAGCCTACCTGTGTAGGTTAGGAATATCTGTAGGCCTTAAACAAAAAACTTCTGCCTCTGGAAGCTCCTCTTGATAGTCTCTTTTTATGGTTATCAGGCATTCTCGTCTGAGAATCCTTCTTTGTAACCTCCAGTCTTACTTATTTTGGGAGGCTAACATAAAGTGTATACCTTAAAATATTATTATTATTATTATTTAAAATGCACAGGAATGGCTGTATTTTGGTATTTACTGTCTTTGCTAAGTGTTTAAGATGAAGCAGTCAAACTGACTTTTGTTTCTATCTATTGTTAACAGTCAGCTGAGCTTTTATGGGAGTCATTTCTGGGGAATCTTGAGAGCAGCTTCTCAGTCTGCTAGTGTCATTTGCGCTAGGTGGGTCCAGGTCTTGCTGGACCATGTGGCTTCCCTCGAAAGCATCAGGGATATCTCCCTTCTCTGATGACTCTCCTCTTCGTAACAAATGCACTGATTGGCTTTCTGTTCTCTAGTGGTCTCTTTTATGTCCCTGATCAGGAGGTTATGTGGCTCAGAGTTGCAAAGCTCTTTAGAGAAGTACCCTGTTTCCTGAATTTAGACTGACTCACAGGGCAAGAGCCAAATATTGGTTTTCTTGGCCCTTTCATTTAACTTTAATTTTAAATCCTAATCTTAAACATCCAACAAATAAATTTTAACAGCCTTACATTAAGAGTACTGGGCTTTAATGTCTATAACTTTATAATTATTTATTTTTTTTAATAAACTGCGATCTGTATTATTCTGTCTGTATTGTAGGTGATGACTTATTATCTTGAATAAACCCATGTTGTGTTCTTAAAGCAACACATTTGTAAAACAATAACAGGGAATCTTTAGATTACTTATAAGAAAATTTCAAAATGAAATTAACAAAAGTAAAAATACTTAGTTCGTGTAATACCTACCCTGAATTTTTTGGCTGAGTTATACATTATATCCCCTGTTTGAGATCCTAGTAATCTTGACAGAAAAAAAACAGCTTTTGAACATAACTTTAAATGAAATAAAATCTGACCTACTGCTTTTGTAGTTATTCTAACATGTAGTAAGTTGGGACACAGAGCCTTATCTCAGGTAAGGCAGGGCTCTTTATAAATCTCAAGTGTTTTAGTTCTAAAGTGGAAATTTGTTTTTTTAAATATCATTTTACAAAGTTTGCATAAACTGTTTGAGGTCACATGAACATTAGCTAACATGATATGATATCACATTTAAAACATGAATTAAAGAAAGGCTGAATGTTCTTAACCTTTACATAGATTAGGCTCTCATTAAATTAAAAATATATTTAAATTGTTCCCAATGTAAAAAGTAACATAAAACTTTCCATGTCTTATTGATAACAGGTAAATGAATGCCCAATATATATTTTTACCATACAACTTCAGAACAGCAGCTTGATATAATGCTCTTTTAAGTTTCTACCTTACAGACTTGTATACCTGGAAGATATAAGCACATTAATAGCATCACAATTACATGGATGTTTCTACATTTTCCCAGTTAAGCTTTTAAAGAAATGGCAGTACAGTGCTCTAAAACAACAGTTCTTATTTAATCATTTGTTTAATTTTTATGGTTGCTTGCTCTAGAAAAAATAAAACTTAATAAACACAATGTTATTGGTAAACTTATGTTTTAAGAAATTTTTGTCTCTTTAACACATGACTGATTTTTACAATCTTATACATACTTTAGTACAAACTTATACAGACCTTAGTTAATCAATCAGATATCTAACAAAAGTACTCATGAATGAGTAATCCCATATCATATTTACTTTACTAATTTATCAAAATATTAGACAAATGTATTGAACAGTGTAAACCATTTTTTTGTTGTTGAAGGAAACTTCCCAGAACCAAGTCATATTAGACATTTTATAGACATTAATATTTTATTAGATTTTTGAACACCTAGAAAAACTCTTAAGCTTAAATTTAAAAACATTTATTTTTATCTGTTTTTCAAATTTCAATTTAACCATTTAAATGACGTGAATTGAAGATCTTTGGATCCACTTTTTAAAATTTGTTTTTATGAGCGCTCCTTTTATATGTTAATTTGTGTATCACATGTATGATATACGGACATATGTATATATAGACATACAACACATAACAAAAGTGTGCACACATAATAATAGTATAGGCCTTGTAGCTTTTCGCAGGTGAAATCTCCATTGCAATGTTTCAAAAACTCCACAGTTGGTCAAAGATAGATCTGATCAGAAAAACATTAATCTAGGTCTGCAGGATCAAAATCATGAGCTCAAAAAAAAAAAACAAACCCAGAATCTAAGGAAAAAAAAGTAAGAGTCCTAGAAAAAATGACTGGCCAGTAATTTGTAAATACCATATCATTTACATTTTTTCTTCCTTAGGCCCCAGATCAGTCTGCTACTGAGCTTGCAGGCTTCTTTCATTTGCATTTCAATCTAAGTCCTGTCTGAGGTCTGGAAGGAGCAGGAAAAAACTGCTATTCTGAGCAGACACCTCAGGCCTAAGTCATTTTAACCATAATTTTCAGGTTAGGATGTTGAAAATTATGATACATGTTTAAGATACAACTCACAAAATTTTATATCTTTACATCTTTTTTGTCAACACAAACCATATTATGATTTACTATCCTTGTCCAAATTAATGCACTGATACACACAGTGATATTTTCTCAGGCTACCCAATTCAAAATTGGTGAAAAAAAAAGCCTGAATGATTGGGAAGTTACTTGCCAACTTGGAAGTAGAGTTCTTTAGTTTTCCATCCTAAGTATGAAAGTTCTCTGGAATGAATTATCTGAAATCATAAACTAAACAATTACCTAATCACGACTTTTAACTGCAAGATTGTGCAATGCTTCAAAAACCCATTCAGATACCAGATTGTTACAATAGAACATCATAATTTAGACACACATTCAGCTAAGATTATTCCCAAGAAACAATTTATAATATCAACACATTATTGCACATATCTTAAAGAGCCAGAAACAAAGACAGAAGACAGACAGAAAGGAGCTCCAGACTATGGCTGACAGACAGAAGCCTTTAAAACAGAGCAGATAAGAGAAAAATCTCCTACACCAGTGGCAATATAGATGTCCCCACAAGGGAACCAGATGTTTTCACAGAGGGGCAAGCTGAAATGTAAAATCAAGGGTCTACATTGTGACTTTACTGCATATAGTGTCCCTTTTTTCTTTTTCTCTTTTTTAAGAAGACAGAGGTGGCATAATTCTTACAGTTCAGGTAAGGAAGGAGGGAATTCCCTGAAGCAACAGGGCTTTGGCAGCTGCTGCGAGTCCCTCAGTCCCTCCTTTTACTTACAGGATTAGCTTCTCTGGCTCGGTTCCACCCCAAGCAGGATCAATCTCCTAACATTTCAGTAGTCAAGTCTCAAAAAGGTCCAGGGCGGAGGGGGAGGTGGTATATCAAAATTTGTAACTGAAAGTTAGGTTCCTGACCTTGAAGCCAATTAATGCCAATTTAATATTGAGGACAGTGTTTGGAGAAAAAGAAAAATGAGGTTTAATTGCTTTGCTAACAAAGGAGAAACACAGGGGACTCTTCCCAAAGTTTGTGACTCTCCTGATCTGCAGGGACAAGGGGTTTTAAAGTAGTTTCACTTGTTAACCTGGGAGATACTCAGTTCTTAGATCCCCAGCAGGCATTGCCCTCTGCAGTGGGTGTGCTCCAGTCAGCCAGCTAGGGGCTTCTCTCATCCTGCTTAACCAAGGGTGGTAAAGTTCATCGCAGTTCCTTTAAGCACAGTCCAAATGGGTGTCAGGCTTACTTGCTTTATTTCCCATTTCCACATCCAATATCCTTAAGTTTTTACCACAGAAATCACACAACAAAATGCACAAAAACGAACAAACAAACAAACAAAAAAAACCATATAGAACACAGAAAAACACACACACACACACACAAAAAAAAAACCAGAAACCCTGCACCGAAACAGAAAATCTGAGGAGCAATGCAATGTATTGGTAAAGCTCAGGGGTACAAGTGTGTGTGTGCCCGTCGGCACCTCTCTATCCTTCCAGAGCAATTCCCTACAGAACAGAACAGAGGAAAGAACGATTCTCCTTACTGTCCCGGACAGGAGTATATGTGAGCCTCCCGAGGCCACCTCTCTGTCATCAGAATAGATCTCCCTTAACCGAATATTACATGTTATAAAGGCACCACTTACATATGGAGACGTCCTCCACCAGGTGCTTCCTAACAGTTTTAGTTCGGTGGTTCACTGTAGTGCTCCCCGGACCAAAGGCTCACTCCAAGGTCTTGGAACTTGGCTCTCCAGCCTGGAGCCCTGGAGGGAAGGCCAGCTTCAGAATTTCCAGCAGTCTGGTCTTGTGATATGCTTGGGCAGAGTCATCTCGCTGGGAAACGACAAAATGTTAGACCAGGACACAAGACCACACACTCCAATTAAAATCAAATTAATGCAAGCTAATTATTTCAACTGGCCAGGCTGTCTCCCTTCCAAAATGGTGGGAACAAGACAGCAACCCAACCTTTCTTAGAGCCCAGCTTTATATTCCAGGAAGTTACACACAAGGGGTTTTACAGATACCAGAACTTTGACAAGCATCACACTAATGGTAGTTTACATTTTTTTTTCTGGCCCCAACATCAGAAATTATGAGGACCATTAGAGCCTCAGAGACGGTCGTTGTCTGGCCAGAGAAGTGCAATATTTATGAGGTGTCACGAAAGTTTCAGAGAAGGCTGCTATCTGGTCACAGAGCCAGGCATGGGTGAGTTCAAGGCACAGGCAGGCATTCCGAGCAGGTTCAAATTTTACAGTAATTTATAGTGAAGCCAAAATTATCTTTTCATGTCTTTGTGGCAAAAGGGCTCCCAAATTTAATAAAAGATAAGGTTGGATCTATCAACCCTGTCCCTTACTTTTGGAAACCCATTACCACCTACAAGGTGGTGAACTCCTGAGAATTTTCCATTCCAGATAAGTATTCACTGATTTTCTAACTCTTCTCCTCTAATTGTGTCTTACTTAGAGTGAAGGTAATGTCAAGGCATTGTTCTGGATGAGAGTGGGAAGATTTTTGTGTACCACATATTTGCATACACATTGGATTCATTATCTAATTTTCCATTCGAAATACTGAATCCCTGACACTAACCCATACCCTACTAGACTCTGAATACTAATCCTAATATGATGGAGAAAAATAACCTAAACAGAATAGAAATACAAGCAGTTCAGAGGAGGCATGGTGTTTAGTTGGATTTGCCTTTTGCATGATAAAGGAATGGTGTAATAAATCTAATCAATTTTTTATTGAAATAGTTCTCCATGTGTTTTTATACTTAACAAATATGTGAATTCCTGTCTCTCTTTCTCTGTAGCCTATTCAGCACATGTATTTCTATATGCACATATAGAATCCTACATGTTATCACACGTATAGTTTTCTGATTTGGCTGATTAAACGCTGTTGGAACTGAAAATTCAAACTATGGGTGAGCTTCCTAGTAGAACAACATTATACATAAAACCATGTTCAGTAAAATAAATATTTTTGCATCTGTGGATGATATATATTTCACGATGAATTTTGATTGGCATATATATTGCTACTTTTTAATGTCTGTGTGTGTATGTGTGTGTGTGTGTATGTGTCCAGATTTTTTAAAATAAAATATATGTGTCTTATTATACACTCCCTAAATTCATTGATGTACATGTATGTGGTTTTATAATCAACTTTTCACAAGTTTATTCTCTTAAATAATCATCCACCTGAAGTACATATTTGTTTCCTAGTATTGAAAACTAACTTCAGTGAATGGTGCATTCAAATCCTAATCTTTCTACAGTAATCGACCCAGTTTAACATCAATGCAAGTAGATTCCTATGGGTCATGATATGTATTTTGACGTTCATTTTTTCACAATACTGGTACGTTACCATTTCTTCAGTTAATGCACGTCATTGGATATATATTTCATCCACAAGTTCGCAAAATTATAGGCATTTGTTTCACTTTCAATCACTTCCTGCTTCAGAACACATGTATTCCTCCATGTTTCTTGACTGGTCTTTTCATGAAACTCCTTTCCAACACATTATTTTCTATTTCCATAATCACATTGAAGCAAAAATCACACACTGTTCATGATAAACCATAACCCTAATATTACCATTAGATGTATGACTGGTTGGAATGAATGATTGTATATCAATATAAGATTTCTTATATATTTTCAGATATCAATTCAATCCATCATTTAAAGTGGAACCAGTAATATTATTTATTCAGAGTATGGTCTATTCATACATTATGTCTATATTCATAAACACAGGGTATACCTCTTTGTAAACCCAATATAATTTATACGTTTTCAAAATATTGCTCCCAGAAATGTTGGACGACATACTCATGTCACCTGATCAACATGTACATTTTATCACAGTAATATTCTGGACACAAAGTGCAAAGGTCACACTTCTGATTTTACCAAACCCTAAATGGAAAGTGAACATGGATTACTAAAAACATCCATGTCCATGTTGCCGAATGCTCTAAAAAGTCATTCCTATTTTTGACAACATATTGGTTTCTTCCTAAGATAATATATTCAAACTCAACCCTGTTGAAAATATCTAATCCAATATCTCAATTTATACTTTTCCTGATTTCGTAATGTCTCTATTGATGTCTGCTTTCCTACATATTTTTCCCTATCATCATTATGACTGACACTTCACATGAGCTGACATTTACATTCACTATCTAACCAAAACCCAATTGCTAAAGAACTTTTGTTCCAAATCCTATACTCACTCTTCTTTCTAAACCTATAGACTATCTTCGTATTTCTACCTAGTCTCCCTGTTTGATTTGATGTTATCTTCGACATTCAATCTTCCAAGGTACAAGGTCCTATGCCATTGTATATCGATTTATCTGAGACATTGGTGCAAAATATAATTCAAAGATAAGTATTCCAATCAAGGGGCCAATGCCCTTCTGGGCTTCAAATCTTACTTAGTTTTCTGTTTTCATACATATATTTCACCTCTATATTCTTACAAATATCGCAGGTTCCCAATACCATAATTGATCTAGCAGAATGATTCCTAATACAAATCGAACATGTTATTAACCCTAACCATACACTGTTTCCTCAATCTAACTTTACAGAAGAGCAGGGACAGAGTTGGTCTTAAAATAAAGGAAGGTAGGGGATCTTCCACCTGCTGAGAACCTCAAAGATCCATGCAGAAATTATCTCTGGAGAAGATGTAGGCAGCTATGAAGGTCGTGAGAAAGCAAAAGCAATCTTCCATGGCAAACAACCTGGTAAGGATGAAAGGTTGTGTCTGAATCAGCCTCTCTCTGCTTAATGTAGAGAAGATGGACCAAACCAGGCATGTGTGGAGAGCTGTTCCCGGGTGATTATGGTTGATATACCTTTCTATCTTGTGAAAGTGTCAGAGGAAGTAGGGGCAGCCTCAATCTCATGAGACCCTTGGAAGCAGCTGTTAGGACAAAGTGGTTGCCAAGGCAGTGACCTCATTCAGTTCCTGAAGGAAGTGACCTCACCTCACTTTCTTAGTGATGGAACCCTCTGAACTTTGAATCCAGGAAGACAGGCACCCAGAGCCAGTCCCAGTCCCAGTCCCAGTAGTTTTACTTGTTTGGATTTAACAATGAGAGAGTCATTCTTTCTTGCTAACTACTGATGTGAGGATGGCAAAATGCCTGGAAAACTCTGAAGAGGGGGCTTTCCTGAAAAAGCAGGTAGTGGTTCACCGGTGGGTCCTGACAACTTCACAGTGTTGGACAAGGAGACGAGATCTGAGACAGGACAGGCCATTTCGGGGGAACATAGTATGGCCCACCAGTCAGAGGACACTTCAGATAGTCCCAGACCTAATTGGGGAGGAGGTGCCTTTGTGGGTGTGGATGTGAGTTTGTGGTTTTGTCTCATGTTCTGAAAGTATGTAGGAAAGTCAGTTTGTTTAGTTTGGAGTGGAAAGTTTCTAGTAATTCTTTTGAAAAGGTGAGTGTTTCTATGTCTGTGTATCTCACTTTGTCCGTGGTTGTAGAAATTAGAAAAGAGAATGCATCAATGGATATGTCCTGTCTAGTAGAAAGCTTCCCAGAATTCATCCTGCACATTTTATTAATGGATGGTGGCTTGCCTGATTGATGGGCAACATCTGCTATCTTCCTAAGTTGTTGATTTCTTCCTGAATTCTGTCCACTCTCCTGAATAGGCTCATGGTTTTGTGTAAAAGATATATACCACTTCCAAGCTCTGTGACAAGGCCATATACTGGATAGCTGAAGGGAATTGTGAGCATCTCAGAACACTCAGATATCAGTGTGACCAGGAATATCTCAGTGGAGAAACCCTGCTTTTGGCCTTTTGCTTACCTATTTTTCTGTTGCCTGAACGTCAAGAATGTCTTTGCCTCTGCCCCACACCTTGGGAAGCCTGAAGAAATTAGTTTTCAAACGGAAATAAAAAGGGCATCACCTGTGGCTCTTTGCTTAATTGCTTTGGAAAGGGATGTGTCTGAATCAGCCTCTTGACCCTGTGTGAGCCTGTGGCTTATCTTCTCAGCACCTGATGGATCTAAAGAAAGATCCCATGTGTGCATCCAAAATCAAAATGGCCAAAAATCAGTCATTGTGGATGAAGTCTCTCGCATTCCTCTGTAAGGTTCCAGACTTCCATCAAGTGAGAATAGTGATCCATTGGGTCAAATAAGTTCTTCAAAGCCTTGCAGATGCTAGCCCATAGGTTCTTGGGTTTTCTTATGAATCCAATTCAAATAAAGAATCTAAACCCCACAGTCAGTAGGCCTCAAATTGGAGAATTGGAGCAGTGTTAACGGCAGGCCTATTGGATCACTCCTGGTTCACGGGAAGGGTGTACAGGCCACCGTGACTTTAGGCAAATGAGGGGAAAGGGAGATTATTTTGGACACTGTCTTGTGCTGCGCCTCTCATGGAATCCTCCAGCCAGAAGTTATGATGAGTGTCTTTATGGAAGAAGATGAGGGCCATGTGGGAGTGTTTTGGTTTTAATTGTGGTCATTTGTGTGGTGGTTGGAAGAGATGACTGGGTCCACCAGGGCTTCAACTCTGGTTTGATTCCCCTTAGAGATTGAGTTCTTGAACTGACATCAGAGAAGTATTATTAGGGATTGTGTTGGAATTTTAGGAGGCCATGCTTGAGAGTAGCCCTTGGAAAATGAGATCTTGGCCCAGGTTGTCTTTCTACAGAGCACTGGGAATCTCAGCCAGGATATCACAAGATTTTATTCTGAAAGAATTGGCAGCCATAGATGAGAGTCAAACCACACATGGACCTCACATTGTAGACCTCAATGGGCCTGGCTTCTTGTGACTTTTGGCCACTCTTTGGGATTTTCCATGTTCAGTAAACTGAATATTTTTGTATCTGTGGAAGATATATATTTCATGCAGAATTACGATTGGCATATATATAGCTACATTTTAATGTCTCTCTCTCTCTCTCTCTCTCTCTCTCTCTCTCTCTCTCTGTGTGTATATGTATATATATATATATATATATATATATATATATATATATATATACTCTCCAGATTTTTCAAAATATAAAACATATGGGTCTTAATGTACACTCCCTAAATTCATCCATTTTCTTGTATGTGGCTTTATAAACAACTTTTCCCAAGATTATTCTAAGAAATATTCATCAACCTGAAATACATATTTCTTTCCTAGTACTCACAACTAATTTCAGTGAATGGTGAATACAAATCCTAATATTTCTACAGTAACTGACCCTGTTTAACATTAATGCAAGTAGATTCTTATGGGACATGATGTGTATTTTGACGTTCATTTTTATTCAACACTGGTATATTACTATTTCTTCAGTTTATGCACATCACAGGATATATATTTCATCCACAAGTTAGCAAATTTATAGGCATTTGTTTCACTTTCAATCACTTCCTGCTTCAGAACACATGTATTCCTCCATGTTTCTTGACTGGTCTTTTCATGACACTTCTTTCTAAACACATTATTTTCGATTTCCATTATTAATTTTAAAGCAAAACTCTCCCACACTTCATGATAAACCATAACCCTAATATTACCATTAGATATATAACTGGTTGGAATGAATGATTTTATGAAAATATATGATTTCTCATATATTTTCAGATATCAATTCAATCCATTATTTAAAGTGGAACCAGTTATATTATTTATTCACAGTTTGGTCTATTCATGCATTATCTCTATATACATAGACACAGGGTACACTTCTTTGTACATGAATACTAATTTATAAGTCTTGAAATATCGCTCCCAGAAATAGTGGAAGAAATACTCATGTTACCTGATCTACATATACTTTTTATCACAGTAATATTCTGGACACAAAATGCAAAGGTCAAACTTATGATTGTACCAAAGCATAAATGGAAAGTGAATATGGATTACTAAAAACATCTATGTCAGGGTTATCTCATGTTTTCAAATGTCATTCCTACTGGTGACTACATATTTGTTTTTTCCTAAGATTATACATTCAATCTCAACACTGTTGAAAATGTCTAATTCTATCACTCACTTTATATTTGCCTGATTTCATAATGTCTCTATTGATATCTGCTTTCCTACATATTTTACTCGGTTCATCATTGTGACTACCTCTTCACATGTGCTGACATTTACCTTCACTCTCTAACCAAGACCCTATTGCTAAACAACTTTTGGTCCAAATTATATACTCACTCTTCTTCCTAAACATACCGAATATCTTCCTAATCCTACAGACTATCCCTGTTTCAGTGGATGTTCTCTTCTACAATCAATCATCCAAGGTACAAGGTCCTATGCCATTCTATATAGATTTATCTGAGACAAGTGTGCAGAATGTAATTCAAAGCTAAGTATCTCAATCAAGGGCCCAATGCCCTTCTGACCTTCAAATCTTACTTAGATTTCTTTTTTCATACTTATATTTCACCTCTATATTCTTATAAATATCGCAGGTTCCCAATACCACTAATCATCCTGCAGAATGATTTCTAACCCAAATCGAACATGTTTTTAAACCTAACCATACACTGTTCCCTCAATATGACTTTACAGTAGAGCAGGGAAAGAGTTGGTCTTACAATACAGGAATGTAGGGGAATTTCCACCTGCTGAGAACCTCAAAGGTCCATGCAGAAATGATACCTGGAGAAGGTGTAGGCAGCTATGAAGGACCTTAGAGAGCAAAAGTCATATTCCATGGCAAACAACCTAGTCAGGATGAAGGGTTGTGTCTGAATCAGCCGCTCTCTTCTTAATGTAGAGAAATTGGACCAAACCAGGCTTGTGTGGAGAGTTTCTCCCGGGTGCCTATGGTTGATATACTATACTAACTTCTGAAAGTGTCACAGGAAGTAGGGGTAGCCTCCTTCTCATTGCGACCCTTGGAAGCATATGTTAGGACAAAGTGGATGCCAAGGCAGTGACGTCATTCAATTCCTAAAGAAAGTAACCTCAACTCACTTCCTTGGTGATGGAACTCTCTGAACGTGGGATCCAGGAATCCAGGCACTCATTGCCAGTCCCATTCCCAGTTCCAGTGGTCTCAGTTGTTTGGATTTACCAAGGACAGAGTCAGTCTTGGTATCTACTGATGTGAGGATGGACAAATGTCATTAAAGCTCTGAAGAGGGGCCTTTCCTGTAAAAACATGTAGTGTCTCATTGCTGGCTCCTGCCAAATCCACAGAATTGGCCAAGGAGACCAGATCTGACACAGGACAGGCCATTTTGGGGGAACATAATATGGCCCACCAGTAAGAGGACATTTCAGATAGTCACAGATGTACTTGGGGGAAGGAGGTGCCTTTGTGGGTGTGGGTGTGGGTTTGTGGTTTTGTCTCATGTTCTGAGAATAGGTAGGAAAGTCGGTTTGTATGGTTTGGAGTGAACTGTTTCTAGTAAGTCGTTTGACAATGCGAGTGTTTCTAAGTCTGTTTATCCCACTGTGTCCGTGGTTGTAGACATTAGAAAAGAGAATGCATCAATGGGTATGTCCTGTCTAGAAGAAAGCTTCCCAGAATTCATCTTGCCCAATTTAAGAATGGACTGTGCTTGACTCGTGAATGGGCAACACCTACTATCTTACTTAGTTCCTGTTTTCTTCCTGAATTCTGGCCACTCTCCAGAATAGCCTCATGGATTTTTGTCGAAGATATGTACCACTTCCAAGCTCTGTGACATGTCCATTTACTGGATAGCTGAAGGGAATGGGAGCATTTCAGAAAACTCAGATATAAGTGTGACCAAGAAAGTCTCAGTGGAGAAACCTTGACTTTGGCCTTTGCTTACCTATTGTTCTGTTGACCCGAAAGTCAGGAATGTCTTTGCCTCTGCCCCTCACTTTGGGGAGCCTGAAGAAATCAGTTTTCAAACGGAAATAAAAGGGCATCACCTGTGGCTCTCTGCTTAATTGCTTTGGAAAGGGATGTGTCTGAATCAGTTTCTTGGCCCTGTGTAAGGCGATGGCTTAGATTCTCACCACCTGTTGGATCAAAAGAAAGATCCCATGTGTGCATCCAGAACCAAAATGGCCAAAAGAGCAGTCATTGTGGATGAAGTCTCTCGCCTTCCACTGTAGGGTTCCTTAACTCCATCAAGTGAGAATAGGGATCCTTTGGGTGAAATGAGTTCTTCAAAGCCCTGCAGAGGCTAGGCCATAGGTGCTTGGTTTTTTCATGACTCAAATTCACTTAAAGAATCTAAACCCCACATTCAATAGACCTCAAGTTGGAGAAGCAGAGAAGTATTAACAACAGGCCTATTTGATCACTCCTGGCTCACAGGAAGGATGTCCAGGAAACCCTAACTTTAGGCAAATGAGGGGCAAGTGAGGTCATTTTGGACACTCTCTTGGGCTGCACCACTCATGGAATCCTCCAGCCAGAGGTTATGATGAGTGTCTATATGGAAGAAGATTAGTGCCATGTGGGGCGTTTTGGTTTTAATTGTGGTCATTTGTGTGGCTTTTGGAAAAGATAACTGGGTCCAACTTGGCTTGAACTCTGGTGTGATTCCACTTAGAGACTGTGTTCTGGAACTGACCTCAGAGAAGGTTAAAGGTCCTATGCCATTGTATATCGATATTTCTGGGACATTTGTGCAGAACGTAATTCAATGATAAGTATACCAATCAAGGGCCCAATGAACTTCTGGGCTTCAAATCTTACCTAGATTTCTGTTTTCATACTTATATTGAAAGGTTAATAAAATAGGTACTTGTTACTTGCTGTTTTTCTGTATGATTAAGAAAACACTGTTGAAATCTTGAGAACTGTTTGCTATTCTTGGTCCCAGAATGTGTTGTCCCCAACTGTCAAACTGTAGAATGTACTCCGTCACCCATTTGCACGCAAACCACCCACTCACCCTGACCCATCAATAAACTTCCCTCCCTGCCCTCTCCAAGGAAAGTATATAAGCACTAGCTTATATACTTTCCTTGGAGAGGGCAGGGAGGGAAGTTTATGTACTTTCAGGGAGGGAAGTTTATTAAGCTGTTCCCAGGGCTCTCTGCTCTATTCAAGTGAGCTCTGAGCCCTTGCATGCCAGACCCGCAATTAACCCTTTGCTGTTGCATGAGACAGTCTCTTGGTGGTCTCCTCCTCGAATGCTTGCCTGATCTTTACATCTGGTGGCCCCAGCGAGATCCAGCAGCCACAGGCGAAAGAGCCCCAATAATCTCCTCTGGGTTAAATAAGGCCCCTCGTTCTGGTTTCAGTTTTCAGGTTAGGGCTTGGCAAAATTGCTATCGGTGACGAACATGAGCTCTCTCCGACGGTGGCTGACAGATATGTCATAGAGCCACAGGCCATGTCCCTGGGGAATGGACTCGGGAACTCGAGGAACAATAGTCTCCTTGGCTCAGTGACATTTTGTTTCGGATTCGGTATTGCAGCCCATCGAGTTTTGCCAGCTACTCAGTCCTGGTTTCAGTATTGGATGTCCATTCCCTGTCTTTATTGTCTTGTCTTGTCTGTGTCGTGTATCCTTGCTTTCACTGTCTGTGTATCTTTCTTAATGGGACAGAGCACTTCAATGCCTCTGTCCCTGATCCTTGATCATTGGACCAAAGTCTGCCTAAGGGCTCAAAATCTTTCTTTTTCAGTAAAACGCCAGACCTGGCAGATTCTGTGTCTCAGAATGATCCACCTTTGGAGTCGGATGGCCCCCAGAAGGATCTTTCTACTTCGCCACGCCAGCCAGACATTCTGACTCTGGAGGATGACTAAGAAAGTCGGGGCTCAGATCTTTTCCCCTAACTCAGGGTAACTTTTGAAGTATAGGGGACCCCAGTAAACTTTGAAGTGAATACAGAAGCAGTATACTCAGCCCTTAAGGCCCCATTGAGCCCTCTATCAAATAAAAGGTCTGTAGTTCAAAGGGCTAATGGCAGTAAATATCGGGCTTAGACAACTAAGAGTACATTGGACCTGGGGAAAGGAAACATCCATCACTCCTTCCTTGTAATCCCAGAATGCCTGGACCCATTAGTGGGCAGAGATCTGCTCACCATGCTCTGGGCCAAAATAAATTTTAACCCTGAAGTCCCCGAAATGAAATTTCTAAATCCTTCAGTAAAAACTCTTATAGTCACAGCTTTAACTATGTTAGTAGAAGATGAACATCAACTCTTCACATCCCCCAAGCTGATCAAACAGGCAAGCTACCCCCGAAATTGATAACAGATTACCCAGATACCTGGACAAAAACTACTGGTTTAGGCCTGGCCATGAAAAAACCTCCAATAACAGTGGAGTTAAAAACCTCAGACTCACCAATCAATGTCAAACAATATCCTGTAAGCAAAAAAAAAAAGCTAAAAATGGATAAGGCCCCATATTCAGAAATATCTGGCCTTAGGGTCCTAAGGCCCTGTCAATCGGCCATGAACACTTCCCTGCTACCAGAAAAAAAAAAAGCCAGGAACTGGGGACTATCGCCCCGTTAAAGACCTAAGAGAGATCAACAACAGAGTGCAGGACATTCAACACACGGTACCTAATCCGGACAATCTGCTTAGCACTCTGAACCCTGAGAGGAAATAGTATACTGTTCTGGACGTAAAAGATGCTTTCTGTTGCTTGCCTCTGAATAAAGATAGTCAGTTGCTGTTTGCTTTTGAGTGGGTAGACCCAGAAACCAGAACGTCTGGTCAACTAACTTGGACTAGACACCCACAGGGCTTCAAAAACTCCCCCACTCTCTTTGATGAAGTCCTCTGCAGAGATCTCAACAACTTCAGAACTATGCACCTCAAAGTCACACTGCTTCAATACGTGGATGACAAGCTACTGGCAGCCAACACCAAGAAAAACTGTGAGTCTGGGTCCCAAGCACTATTATCAGACCTTGCTAAACTCAGGTATAGAGCTTCTGCCAAAAATGCCCAAATTTGCTAGCATGAAGTCATCTTCCTGGGCTATTCCCTTAGGGGCAGTAAACGATGGCTAACTGAGCCCAGAAAACAAACCGTTTTGCAGATACCACCCCCATCTAACAGGAGACAACTCAGAGAGTTTCATGGGACTGATGGCTTTTGCAGGTTATGGATACCTGTGTTTGGGTCCTTAGTTGCTCCTTCATCCCCGCTGTTAAAGGGAGATCCCCATTTCCAATGGACCCCTGAGCACCAGGAAGTTTTTGATAACATCAAAGGACACTGACACTGAACGCCTCAACTTCACTGAGCCCAGCCTTCAATTTCAGAAAGCCCTACACTACGTTACAAATGTACATCAACTCACTCACCTTGGTTCAAAGAAACTACAGGCATTCCTGAAGGATCAAGAACAGAGTTTTCCACTAATCGACTCACAGCCAAAGGAAATATCTGAATGGCTAACAAAAGCCTGTTGGGTCTGTCAATTGGTTAATGCTTACCCTTCCAAGCTTCCTGCAGGAAAGCACCTATGAGGAACCAGACAAGGACAATTCTGGGAAGTGAACTTTCTGAAATTAAGCCAGCACAGTATGGACTTAAAAATATCCTAGTCTTTGTAGATATATTTTCAGGATGGATTGAAGCCTTCCCCACACACACACAAAACAAAAACAAAAACAAAAACAAAAAACAAACAAACAATGGTGCAAATAGTTTTCAAGAAGATCCTGAAAGATATATTTCCAAGATACGGTCTGCCTAAGGTAATAGGGTCTGATAATGGACCGGTGTTCATGGCCCAGGTAAGTCAGGGGTTAACCAGGACCCTGAGGATTAATTGGAAGTTAGATTGTGCTTATACACCCCAGAGCTCAGGACAGGTAGAAAAATAAATAGAACCATTAAAGAGACCTTAACAAATTTAAGCTTAGAGACCGGCAATAAATGATTGGACTATTCTCCTGCCTGATGCACTGTCTCATGCGAGAAATTCTCCCTCTGTTTCTTTGTGTAAACTCACTCCCTATGAAATTATTTATGGTGATGCTCCTCCAGTAAGGGACCTAACCCCAACTCTAAGGCCTAACGATCCCTTCCACACCCCCTTGCTTGACAGACTTAAAGCTCTTGGAAGAACTCAGCGATAACTGTTGGAACAGCTGGCCACTGCCTACCAACCTGGGGGCGAGGGGACTCCACATCAATATCAAGTTAGAGACTTCATCTACATAAGACGACATCAAGTGTCATCCCTGGAACCCCACTGGAAAGGAACATACCAGATGCTACTTCAAACTCCTTCAGTGATAAAAGAAGACGGAATCACTTCCTGGATTCATGACTCTCATCTCAAGCCTGCACCGTGTCCAGATTCTGGTTGGAAACTGGAAAAGACTGGTAACCATTTCAAATTAGGTATTCGCCATGTGAATAAGTCTAAAGACTCTCCCCTTGGCCACCAGTAGTCCTAACATTCATCAGCCCATTAAGCAGCGATGGCTGATCACAAATCCTACTAGACAAGAAGTATGGTCCATCTTGCATACATCTCCCTTAGAGACCTGGTGGCCATCTCTCCACCCAGACAGTTTTCAGCTGGCTATAGGTCGTTCCTATTGGGATATCCTTGATGAAGAGGATCCCACTAATATTCAATTAAATCCCTTCCCTACCATAGATAATGGAAACAAACATTATGGATGCAGGGACAGGCGAGCCAGATTCAGGTTGGCTAGCCTAGATTACTATGTTTGCCCGGCCGACTATCAAAGCCACAAACAGCCAGGGTTGTGTGTGGGAAAAGCCGACTTCTTCTGTAAGTCATGGGGATGTGAGCATACAGGGGCTGCCTGGTGGAACCAAACTCCTCATCAAATTTAGTACACAGCATTGGCCATATTACCAATTAGACAACCAAAAACTATGGCCCACAGAGGGGTCTCTAGATCCTCAAATTCTGCGTGACCTTTTTAACTTCATCAAGTGCTCAAAAGGGTGGAAGGAAATTTCCCTATGTGGAGTCCTTTTCCCTCCTTCTCTCACATCCTGTACAATGCTTTTCCAATAGTTCCTCACCCTCAGCCTTCTGCTCTAGACTCTTTGCTGTCATTCCCACCTCAGCAACCTGATTTCTCCCCTCCAATTACTAGAACAGAAACCCAAACCTCTGCCAGATCTCAGACTATTGCCTCCTTGCTGAGGTAGCAGGTACTGAGGCACCCCTCGACCCACTCACTCTTCTCTTCTCTTGACAGTGCCCGCACTGGGTCCCACCAGGTAATCTAACAAGCTAACCCAAAGATCAAACCAGCTGAGAAGAGCCCTCAGACCACTATCCAAGATGTAATGAAAATGTCCTTTAAAGTTGCTTTGTGATCACTGAAAACAGGTTACTAAAAATTTAAAGTTTCTCACAGGCTTTGTGGGATACTCACTCCCGTCTTCCCCTCTGCTCTACCCATTCTACTGCTCAAGTTTTTGTTGCTAGGAAAATCCCAAACGCTTTTCCCATTATTCATTTACATCTCTCCTTCCTCATTCTCAGATCCACTGAGCTGCTCTCAGCCTCGACTACCCCGTCTTCCCCCTCTGTACCAGGCCCAGAGAAAAGTCTTAAATGACCTTCTCCAGAAGTCTTCACCAAGGCTTATTTTAGGTCGTTCAGCAAAAGAGTCCCTCTGAATGAGTTCAATGTAGATAAACTTCCTCTTTTCGTGTTTTCCTGTTCTACTTGGCCACTGGCTGGAAGAATCACCACTCCTAAGCTAGACACCCCCTTACTAGTTTTTCACAAAATATGTGAACAAGGCCTCTGGCCTTGAGCTGGGACTTCACAGAGATGGCTACATTTCTAAGATTAAAAATTTACCAACTGGACTCCGTGGTGACAGCTGGCAGGGAGAAAAGAAGAGACAAAAAGGTGTTTTCTTCCTAGGTGTCTTTGAACAGTTAACTTGCCAAGAACTGAGGAAAGAAAAAAACAGAACAAAAACTGCTTTTTGTGAACTTCTGCAGACTGTGGACTTCTGAGCCCCTTCCCTTACATGTTGGGTACAAATTCTAAAACTACCGAAACTTGGGGTTCAGGGGATTAATTGATTACAAAAGAGGCAATGCCTGTAAATCCGGATGCAACCAAATAAGACTGTTTTTCTGTCTTCGGTGCTATCTTAGGAGCCTTGCCTTGTCCGTCCCTACAACAGTATAATTCTATACACTTTAACATTGTTTATGTTTTCATAAGATGGTCAACAAATGTGATTAATTATGTAATGATGCAGATGTTTTCCAGAGTGCTCTATCATGATGCAGGTTCATTTAAAGTTCAAATAGGGGGGCATACAACCCGGTTCCACCTGGAATCTGTATCCCTCACTTTAGCCATCCTATTATTAACAATAGTTGCTTCAGGGGTGGCCACAGGAACAACTGCCCTTGCCCATAGGACAAAACAAATGACACAATTAGAAGTAGCAATAGACCAATACATAAGATATTAAAAATATCCATCACAGCTTTACAGGAATCTCTAACCTCTCTCTCTCTGAAGTTGTTTTACAGAACAGGCGAGTGTTGGAACTCCTCTTCATGAGAGAAGGGGGCCTTTGTGCTTGCATTGAGGGAAGAATGTTGTTTTTATGACGACAATCCTGGAGTTGTAAAAGAATCTATGAGAAAATTAAGAAAACGCCTTGAAGACCATCAACGAGAGAAAGTGGCCCAAAAAGGATGGTTTGAGTCTTGGTTCACACAATCCTCCTGGTTAACTACGATTTTATCCGTCCTGGCCGGTCCATTAATAATCCTCATAATATTGCTAACTGTAGAACCCTGTTTGCTCAACTGTGTAGTTTCCTTTCTAACCCAAATCGAACCTGTTATTAAACATAACCATACACTGTTCCCTCAATCTAATTTTACAGAAGAGCTGGAACAGAGTTGGTCTTAAAATACAGGAATATAGAGGATCTTCCACCTGCTGAGAACCTCAAAGGTCCATGCAGAAATGATCCCTGGAGAATATGTAGGCTGCTATGAAGGAACTGAGAGAGCAAAAGTCATCTTCCATGGCAAACAACCTGGTCAGGATGAAGGGATGTGTCTGTATCACCCTCTCTCTTCTTAATGTAGAGAAGATGGACCAAACCAGGCGTGTCTTGAGAGCTGCTCCTGCGTGCCAATGGTTGATATACCATTCTAACTTGTGAAAGTTTCACAGGAAGTAAGGGCAGCCTCCATCTCATCAGAACCTTGAAAGCAACTGTTAAGACAAAGTGGTTGCCAAATCAGTGACCTTATCCAGTTCCTGAAGGATATGACCTCACCTCACTTCCTTGGTGATGGAACTCTCTGAACTTGGAATTTAGGAAGCCAGGCACCCAGAGCCAGTCCCAGTCCCATTCCCAGTGGTAGAACTTATTTTGATTTACCAAGGGCAGACTCAGTCTTTCTTGAGATTTACTGATGTGAGGATGGCCAAATGCCAGGAGAGCTCTGAAGAGTGGCGTTTCCTTAGAGAGCAGGTAGTGGCTCACCGCTGGCTCTTGATTACTTCACAAAGTTGTCCAAGGTGACCAGATCTGACACAGGACATGCCATTTCGGGGGAACATAGTATGGTCCACCAGTCAGAGGACACTCGGGATAGTCACAGACCTACTTGGGAAAAGGAGGTGATTTGTGAATGTGGGTTTGAGTTTGTGGTTTTGTCTCATGTTCTGATAATAGGTAGGAAAGGTGGTTTGTTTGGTTTAGAGTGGACTGTTTCTAGACAGTTGTTTGACAAGGTGAGTGATTCTATTTCTGTGTATCCCACTGTTTCCGTGATTGTAGACATTAGAAAGAGACTGCATCTATTGATGTGTCCTGTTGAGTAGAAAGCTTCCAAGCATTCATCCTGCCCAATTTATGAATGGACTGCGGGTTGCCTTATGAATGGGCAACACCTACTACTTTCCTATGTTCCTGTTTTCTTCCTGAATTCTGGCCACTCTCCAGAATAGGCTCATGGTTTCTTGTCCAAAATATGTACCACCTCCAAGCTCTGTGACAACCCCATGTATTAAATAGCTGAAGAGAAAAAGAGCATCTCAAAATATACTGATATTGCTGTGAACAGGAAAGTCTCAGTGGAGAAACCCTGCTTTGGGCCCTTTGCTTAAATATCATTCTATTGCCCTGAATGTCAGGAAGGTCTTTGCCACAGGCTACCTGCTTGTGAAGCCGGAAGAAAACAGTTTTCAAATGGATATGAATGGGCATCACCTGTGGCTCTTTGCTTAAATGCTTTGGAGAGGGATGTGTCTGAATCACCCTCTTGGCCTGTGTGAGGCTGTGGAATATATTCTAAGCACCTGATGGATCTAAATAAAGATCCCATGTGTGCATCCAAAACCAAAATGGCAAAAAATCAGTCATTTTGGATGAAGTCTCTTCCCATCCTCTGTTTGGTTTCTGACCTCCATCATGTGAGAAGAGGCATCCTTTGGGTCAACTGAGTTCTTCAAGCCCTTCAGAGGCTTGCCCATAGGTGCTTGGGTTTTCTCATGACTCCAATTCACAAAAAGGATCAATACCTGACAGTCAGTAGGCCTCAAATTGGAGAAGTGGAGAAGTATTAAGGGCAGGCCTATTTGATCACTCCTGGTTCACAGGAAGGGTGTCCAGGCCAGCCCCACTTTAGACAAATGAGTGGCAACGAGCTTAGTTTTGACACTGTCTTTGACTGTGCCTCTCATGGACACCTCCAGCCAGAGGTTATAATGAGTGTCTATATGGAAGAAGATGAGGGCCATGTGAAAGTGTTTTGGTTTAATTGTGGTCATTTGTTTGGCGGTTGGAAGGGATGACTAGGTCCACCTGGGTTTGAAATCTAGTGTGATTTCCCTTAGAGACTGAGTTCTGGAACTAACCTCAGAGAAGTATTGCCATGAATTGTGTTGGGATTATAGAAGGCCACTCATGACAGTCTCCCTTAGAGCCTGAGGTCTAGGCCCAGGGTGACTTTCCACAGAGCACGGTTATCTCAGGCAGGATATGACAAGATGTTTTTCTGAAAGTCTTGGCAGCCATAGTTGAGAGTCAAAACACAAATGGACCTCACATTCTAGACTTCAATGGGCCTGGGTTCATGTGACCTTTTTGCCACTCTTTGGGAAGCATTGCTAGTGCGAGTTCTCCAGACCTTTCATTGAAAAAAGCTTACACACCACTTAATGGTTCCTGAATAATTGGAACCCAAAGTGCCTCCAACTTCATCCTTGAAAAATGACTAGATAAATACCATGACATTTTTGAAATTCCCATGATCAGCTGGCACTGGAGAACCTTTGGATGTCCTGTTGCTTATCAGCAGTGTACCAAACAGTGCCTTGATTGACTAGGTTTCATGAAAATGATGTAGAACAGAGATGCCAGTAAGTTGGAGCCTGCTGAGTAGTGGGCCAAGAGCAGTAGTGTGCAGATGTGCAATAAAACATCTGTGGTAAAGATATGTGGATCTTCCATTGGCTTCCAAATGGCTTGTGACTGACATGGTGCAGGCAGCAGACCCTTATATGTAGAGGCATCTTTTTATATGTAGAGGTTTCAGGGCAATGTTCAGAATCAGATTGCTATGGTCAAGGGGGCAAGCAATGTGGGATAGAAGCCTGGTTGGTACATTCTCCTGCAGACCCTGACCCACCACACGTGACAGTACTCCCTCCAGCACTGTGTCCCAGTTGAACTCATTGTATTTCGTGAAGCAAATACAAAACTCCCAGTGCAGCAGCAAGAAACACCACGAAAAGTGGAGAATGACCAAATGGCTACACAGTCCACATGGGGAGACACTTAGCACACAGTGACAACAGTTTACCAACAAAGAGAAAATTCAGGACTGCTGCATTATGTTCATTGGAAAATAAGAAACTATGTCCTCCTGGTCACATAGATGCAGACCCAACTTTGATGGTCTCAGTATAAAGGAAGCTAAAGCTCATGACAACAACATATATTTCAAATGCCCAACTTCAGATAGAGTTTCTACAGAAGTATTTAGGCTCTCAGAGCTTATTGTTGGTGGAGTTTTTACCCTGTTCCTTACTTTTGGAAACTTTTCTACCACCTCCCAGGTTGTGAACTCCTGAGCATTTTTCATTCCAGATATGTATTCAAAGATTGTCTAACTCTTCTCCTCTAATTTTGTCAAACCATATTTAAAATTGGAACCAGTTATATTATTTATTCACAGAATGGACTATTCATCCATTATCTCTATATTCATAGACACAGTGTACACCTATTTGTACCCCCAATACTAATTTATATATCTTCAAAATATTGCTCCCAGAAATGGTGAAAGAAATACTCATGTCACCTGATCTACATATACGTTTTATCACATTAATATTCTGGACACAAAAAGCAAAGGTCACACTTAAGATTGTATCAAAGCCTAAATGAAAAGTGAGCATGGATTACTAAAAACATCCATTTTAAGGTTGCCAGTATTCGCAACTGTCAATCCTATTGGTGACTACATATTTGTTTCTTCCTAAGATTATATATTCAAACTCAACCCTGTTGAAAATGTCTAATCCTATTACTCACTTTATACTTTGCCTGATTTCCTAATGTCTCTATTGATATCTGCTTTCCTACATAATTTCCCCAGTTGAACATTGTGAATGACTCTTCACATGTGCTGACATTTACATTCACTCTCTAACCAAAACCCTATTGGCAAAGAATTTTTGGTCCAATTCCTACCCTCTCACTTCTTTCTAAACCTACCAACTATCTTCCTAATCCAAATGACTATCCCTTTTGGACTGGATGTTCTCTTCCACATTCAATCATCCAAGGTACAAAGTCTTATGCCATTGTATATGGATTTATCTGAGACATCTGAGCAGAAATCGATTCAACGATAAGTATCCCAATCAAGTCCCCAATGCTCTTCTGGGCTTCAAATCTTACCTAGATTTCAGTTTTCATACTTATATTTCACGTCTATATTCTTATAAATATTACAGGTTCCCAATACCATTATTCATCTTGCAGAATGATCACTAACCCAAATCGAACCTATTATTAACCCTAACCATACACTGTTACCTCAATCTAACTTTACAGAAGAGCAGGGACAAAGTTGCTCTTACAATACAGGAATGTAGGGGATCTTCCACCTGCTGAGAACCTCAAAGGTCCATGCAGAAAAAAATCACTGAAGATGATGTAGGCAGCAATGAAGGACCTGAGAGAGAAAAATTTATCTTCCATGGCAAACAACCTGGTCAGGATGAAGGGATGTGTCTGAATCATCCTCTCACTTCTTAATGTAGAGAAGATGGACGAAACCTGGTCTGTGTGAAGAGGTGTACCCGGGTGCCTATGGTTGATATACCTTTTTAACTTGGGAAAGTGTCAAGGAAGTAGGGGCAGTCTCCATCTCATGGGACACTTGGAAGCAACTGTTAAGACAATGTGGTTGCCAAGGCAGTGACTTCATTCAGTTCCTGAAGGAAGTGACCTACATCACTTCCTTGGTGATGGAACTCTCTGAACTTGGGATCCAGGAAGCTAGGTACGCAGAGCCAATCCCAGTCCCAGTCCCAGTGGCCTCCTTGTTTGTTTTTACAAAGTATAGTGTCAGTCTTTCTTGGTACCTACTGATGTGAGGATGGCCAAATACCAAGAGATCTCAGAAGAGGTGCCTTTCCTGAGAAAGCAGGTAGTGGCTCACCCATGGCTCCATACAACTTCACAGAGTTGGCCATGGAGACCCGATTTGAGACAGGACAGGCCATTTTGCGGGAACATAGTATGGCCCACCAGTCAGAAGACACTCCTGATAGTCACAGACCTACTTGAGTTAACAAGATGCTTTTTTGGGTGTGGGTGTGAGTTTGTGGTTTTGTCTTATGTTATGAGAATAGGTAGGAAAGGCAGTTTGTTTGGTTTGGAGTGAACTGTTTCTAGTAAGTCTTTTGACAAAGCGAATGTTTCTATGTCTTTGTATCACACTTCGTCCGTGGTTGTAGACCAAAGCAAAGAAAATGCATCAATGGATGTGTCCTGTCTTGTAGAAAGCTTCCCATAATTCATCCTGCCCAATTTATGAATGGACTGTGACTTGCCTAATGGATGGGCAACACCTGCTATCATCCTAAGATCCTGTTTTCTTTCTGAATTCTGGCCAATCTCCACAATAGGCTCATAGATTTCTGTCCATGATATGTACCAAATCCAAACACTGTGACATGGCCATGTACTGGATAGCTGAAGGGAATGGCGAACATCTAAGAAAACTCAGATATCAGTGTGACCAGGAAAGTCTCAGTGGAAAAACCCTGCTTTGGGCCTTTTGCTTACCTATTGTTCTTTTGCCCTGAATTTCAGCAAGGTTTTTGCCTCATGCCACCCCTTTTAGAAGCCTGAAAAAAATAGTTTTCAAATGGAAATGAATGGGCATCACCTATGGCTCTTTGCTTAATTGCTTTGGAAAGGGATGAGTCTGAATCAGCCTCTTGGCCCTGTGTGAGGCTGTGGCTTAGATTCTCAGCAATTGATAGATCTAAAGAAAGATCCCATGTGTGCATCTAAAACCAAAATGGCAAAAAGATCAGTAATTGTGCATGAAGACTCTTGCCTTCCGTTCTTTGGTTACTGACCTCCATCAAGTGAGCATTGGAATCCTTTGGGTCAAATGAGTTTTTCAAAGCCCTTCAGAGGCTAGACCATGGTGCTTGGGTTTTCTCATGACTCCAATTCACACAAAGAGTCTATACAGGACAGTCAGTAAGCCTCAAGTTGGAGAAGCAGAGCAGTATTAAGGGCAGGCCTATTTGATCACTCCTGGTTCAAAGGAAGGGTATCCAGGCCTCCCTGACTTTAGGTAAATGAAGGTCAGGGGAGATTATTTTGGACACTGTCTTGGGGTGACCCCTCATAAAAACCTCGAACCAGAAGTTATGATGAGTGTCTATATGGAAGAAGATGAGGGCCATGTGGGAGTGTTTTCTTTCAAATGTGGTCAATTGTGTTGCAGTTGGAAGAGATGAGTTTGTCCACTTGGGCTTGAACTCTTTTTTGTGTCAAAACACACATGGACCTCACATTGTAGACCTCAATGGGCCTGGCTTCATGTGACCATTTGGCCACTCTTTGGGAAGCTTTGCCTGTGAGAGTTCTCCAGAGCTTTCATTGAAATGAACTTCCTCACCATTTCATGGTTCCTGAATGAATTGAAACCCACATTTCCTTCAACTTCATCCATGAAAAATGGTTAGATAAATACCATGATATTTTTGAAATTTTCATGACCAAGTGGCACTGGAGAACCATTGGATGACCTATTGCTGATCAGGAGTGTACCAGACAGTGCCTTGATTGACTGGGTTTCATGAAAATGGTGTAGAACAGAGATGCCAGTATGTTGGAGCCTAATGAATAGTGGGCCTAGAGCAGTGGTGTGCAGGTGTGTGATAAAACATCTGTGGTGGGGCAATGTGGATCTGCCATTGGCTTCCCAATGGCTTGTGACTGACATGGTGAAGCCAGCAGACAATTCTATGTAAAGGCATCTTGTTATATGGAGAGTTTTCAGGGCAATGTTCAGAATCAGTTTGCTACGGTCAAGGGGGCAAGAAGATAGAAGCCTGTTTGGTGCATTCTCCTGCAGACCATGAATCACCACATGTGACAGAATTCCCTCCAGCTCTGTGTCCCTGCTGATCTCCTTGTAATTCGTGAAGCAAATACCAAACTCCCAGAGCAGCAACAAGAAACACCAGGAATACTGGAGGATGACCAAATGGCTTCACAGTCCATATGGGGAGACACTTAGCCCGCAGATTACCTACAATGAGAGAATTCAGCACTGCTGCCTCATGTTCATTGGAAAATAAGAAACCATTTTCTCCAGGTCACATAGATGCATACCTAGCTTTGATGGTCTCACTACAAAGAAGCTAAAGCTCCTGACAAGAACATATATTTCAAGTGCCCAAACTCAGAGGCAGTTTCTCAAGAACTATATAGGCCAGCAGAGCTCCATGTTTGTGGAGTGTTTACCCTTTCCTTACTTTTGGAAACTCCTCTACCAACTCCAAGGTTGTGAACTCCTGAGCATTTTCCATTCCATATATGTATTCACAGATTTTCTAACTCTTCTCTTTTAATTGGGTCTTTCTTGGGACGAAAGTAATGTCAAGGCAATGTCCTGGATAAGAGTGGGAAGATTTTTGTGTAGCACATATTTACATACACATTGAATTCATTTTTCAATTTTCCAATCTAAATACTGAATTACTGACACTAACCCCTACCCTACTAGACTCTGACTACTAATCCTAATAAAATTGATAAAAATAACCCAAACAGAATAGAAATACAAGCAGTTCAGAGGAGTCATGGTGTAGATTTGGACTTGCCTTTTGCATTACATACAGTAGGAGTTATAAATCTATTCAATTTTTTGTTGAAATTGCTCTCCATGTGTTTTTAAAGTTAACAAAGATGTGAATTCCTGTCTCCCTTTCTCTGTACCTACTCAGCACATCAATTTTTAAATGCTGATATAGAATACTAGCTGGTACCACACGTGCATTCTTGTGGGGTGGCTGACTTGGCAGTTACAAATTGTAAGAGATCACTACTCTTAAACGCTGTTGGAACTGAAAATTAAACCTATCGGTGAGCTTCCTAGTTGAACAACATTATACATAAATCCATATTCATTCATATATATATTTATGTATGTGTGGATAGTATATATTTCATGGTGAATTTCGATTGGCATATATATTGCTATTTTAATGTCTGTGTGTGTGTATGTGTGTGTGTATATATACGTTCTCCAGATTTTTCACATTATGAAATATGTGTCTTATTATACATTCCCCAAATTCATTCGTATTCATATGTGTGGATTAATAATGAAATTTTCAAAAGATTATTCTCAGAAATATTCATACACCTGAAATACATATTTGTTTCCTAGTACTGAAAACTAAAATCAGTGAATAATGCATACAAATCCTAAAATTTCTACAGTAACTGACCCAGTTTAACACCAATGCAAGTAGATCCCTAAGGGACCTGATGTGTATTTTGACGTTCATTTTTTTTCAACACTAGTACATTACTATTTCTTCAGTTTATGCACATCATTGGAAACATATTTCATCCACAAGTTAGCAAATTTATACACATTTGTTTCACTTTCAATCACACCCTGCTTCAGAACACATGTATTCCTCCATGTTTCTTGACTTGTCTTTTCATGATACTATTTTCCAAACACATTATTTTTGATTTCCATGATCACTTTTGAAGCAAAATTCACACAGAATTCATGATAAACCATAACCCTATAATTACCATTAGATATATAACTGGTTGGAATGAATGATTGTATATCAATATAAGATTTCTTATATATTTTCATATATCAATTCAATCCGTTATTTAAAGTGGAAACAGGTATGTTATTTATTCACAGTATGGTCTATTCATGCATTATCTCTATATTCATAGACACAGGGAACACCTCTTTTACCCCCAATACTAATTTATATGTCTTCAAAAATTTTGCTCCCAGAAATGGTTAAAGAAATACTCATGTTATCTGAGCTATATATACATTTTATCAGAGTAATATTCTGGACACAAAAGGAAAAGTTCATCCTTATGATTGCACAAAAGCCTAAATGGAAAGTGAACAAGGATTACTGAAAACATCCATGTTCAGGTTGCCTAATGCTCTCAAATGTCAATCCTATTGGTGACTACATATTTGTTTCTTCCTAAGATTATATATTCAAACTCAACCCTGTTGAAAATGTGTAATCCTATCACTCACTTTATACTTTGCCTGATTCCCTGATTTCTCTATTGATATTTGCTTTCCTACATATTTTTTCCCAGTTCATCATTGTGACTGACTATTCACATGTACTGATATTTACATTCACTCTCTGACCGAAACCCTGTTGCTAAAGAACATTTGGTCGAAATCCTATACTGACTCTTCTCCGGAAACCTACTGACTATCTTCCAGTTCCTACCGACTATCCCTGTTTGAGTGGATGTTCTCTTCTACATTCAATCATCCAAGGTACAAGGTTCTATGTCATTGTATATCAATTTATCTGAGACATTTGTGCAGAACGTAATTCAAATCCAAGTATCCCAAACAAGGGCCCAATGCCCTTCTGGGCTTCAAATCTTACCTAGATTTCTGATTTCATACATATATTTCACCTCTATATTCTTATAAATATCGCATTTTCCCAATACCATAATTCATCCAGCAGAATGATTCCTAAACCAAATCAAAAGGGTTTTTAACCATTACCATATATTGTTCCCTCAATCTAACTTTACAGAACAGCAGGGACTGAGTTGTTCTTAAAATAGATTAATGTAGGGGATCTTCCACCTGCTGAGAACTTCAAAGGTCCATGCAGAAATGATCCCTGGAGAAGATGTAGGCAGCTATGAAGGATCTGAGAGAGCAAAAGTCATCTTCCATTAGAAACATCCTCGTCAGGATGAAGGGTTTTGTATGAATCAGCCTCTCTCTTCTTAATGTAGAGAAGATGGACCAAACCAGGCCTGAGTGGAGAGCTGTTCCCGGGTGCCTATGGATGGTATACCATTCTAACTTGTGAAAGTGTCACAGGAAGTAGGGGTAGCCTCCAACTCATGGGATCATTGGAAGCAACTGTTAGGACAAAGTGGTTGCTAAGGCAGTGACTTCATTCAGTTCCTGAAGGGAGTGCCCTCACCTCACTTCCTTGGTGATGGAACTCTCTGAACTTGGGATCCAGGAAGCCAGGCAACCAGAGACAGTGCCAGTCCCAGTCCCAGTGCCAGTCTCAGTTGTTTGGATTTTCCAAGGACAGATTCAGTCTTTCTTGGTACCTAATGATGTGAGGATGGCCAAATGCCAGAAAAGCTCTGAATGGTGGCTGTTCCTGAGAAAGCAGGTAGTGGCTCAGCAGTGTTTCCTGACCACTTCATAGAGGTGGCCAAGGAGACCAAATCTGAGACAGGACAGGCAATTTTGGGGGAACTGTGTATGGCCCACCAGTCAGAGGTCACTCTGGATAGTCACAGACATTCTTGGGGCAAGGAGGTGACTTTGTGGTTGTGGGTGTAAGTTTGTGGTTTTGTCTCATGATCTGAGAATAGGAAGGAAAGGCGGTGTTTTTTTTTTTTTTTTGTTTGGAGTGAAATGTTTCTAGTAAGTCATTTGACAAGGCTAGTGTTTCTATGTCTGTGTATCTCACTGTGTCCGTGGTTGTACACATGAGAAAAGAGAATGCATCAATGGATGTGTCCTGTCTTGTAGAAAGCTTCCCAGCATTCATCCTGCCCAATTTATGAATGGACTAGGGCTTGCCTTATCGATGGGCAACACCTGCTATCTTTCTAAGTTCCTGTTTTCTTCCGGGATTCTTGCCACTCTCCAGAATAGGCTCATGGTTTTGTGTCCAAGATATGTACCACCTCCAAGCTCTATGACATGGCAATGTACTGGATAGCTGATAGGAATGGCGAGCATCTCAGAAAACTCAGATATCAGTGTGAACATAAAAGTCTCAGTGGAGAAACCCTGCTTTTGGTCTTTTTCGTACCTATTGTTCTGTTTCCCTGAATGTGAGGAAGGTCTTTGCCTCAGGCCACCCCTTTATGAATCCTGAAGAAAACAATTTTGAAATGGAAATGAGTGGGCATTACCTGTGGCTCTTTGCTTAATTGCTTTGGAAATGGATGTGTCTGAATCAGCCTCTTTACCCTGTGTGAGGCTTTGGCTTAGATTCTCAGCACCTGATGGATGTAAAGAGAGATCCCATGTGTGCATCCAAAACCAAAATGGCGTAAAGAGCAGTCACTGTGGATGAAGTCTCTCGCCTTCCTCTGTAAGGTTCTTGAACTCCACCAAGTGAGAATCTGGATCCCTTGGGTCAAAAGGGTTATTCAAAGACCTGAAGAGGTTCTTGTGTTTCCTTATGACTCCAAATCGCAAAAAAAACATACACCTGACAGTCAGGTTTACTCAAATTGGAGAAGCATAGCAGTATTAACGTCTAGCATATTTGATCACTCCTGGTTCACATGAAGGGTGTCCAGACAACCCTGACTTTAGGCCAATAAGGGTCAAAGGAGTTGTTTTGGACACTCTCATGGACTCCTCCCCTCATGGAAAACTCCAGCCAGAGGTTATGATTAGTGTCTATATGAAAGAAGATGAGGGCCATGTGGGAGTGTTTTGGTTTGAATTGTGTTCATTTTTGTGGCGGTTGGAAGAGATGACTGGGTCCACCTGGGCTTGAACTCTGGTGTGATTTCCCTTAGAGAATGAGTTCTGGAACTGACTTCAGAGAAGTTTTGCCATAAATTTTGTTGGGATTTTAGGAGTCCACTCATGAGAATCACCCTTGGAAAGTGAGATCTAGGCCAAGGGTTGCTTTTCACAGAGCCCTGGGATTCTCAGGCAGGATATCACATGATTTTATTCTGAAAGACGTGGCATCCATAGTTGAGAGTCCCAACACCCATGGACGTCACATTGTAGACCTCAATGGGCCTGGCTTCATGTGACCTTTTGGCCACTCTCTGGGAGTACTTTCCTGTGAGAGTTCTCCAGAGCTTTCATTGAAATGAGCTTCCTCACCATTTATTGGTTCCTGAATGAGTTGAATCACACAGTGCCTCCAACTTCATCCTTGAAAAATGCCTAGGTAAATACCATGAAATTTTTGAAATTCCCATGACCAGGTGGCACTGGATAACATTTGGATTTCCTGTTGCTGATCATGAGTGTACCAGACAGTGCCTTGATTGACTTGGTTTCATGAAAATGGTGTAGAACAGAGATGCCAGGAAGTTGGCACCTTCTTAGTAGTGGGCATAGAGCAGTGGTGGGCAGGTGTGTGATAAAACATCTGTGGTGGGCCCATGTGGATCTGCCATTGGCTTCCAAATAGCTTGTGACTGACATGGTGCAGCCAGCAGACCCTTCATGTAAAGTCATCTTGTTATATGGAGATGTTTCTGGACAATGTTCAGAATCATGTTGCTATGGACAAGGAGGCAAGCTAAGTGGGATAGAAGCCTGTTTGGTGCATTCTCCTGCAGACCCTGACCCACCACATGTCACAGAATTGCCTCCAGCACTGTGTCCCAGTTGAACTCCTTGTATTTCATGAAGCAAATGCCAAAGTCCCAGTGCAGCAGCGAGGAACACCACGAAAAGTGGAGGATGACCCGAAGGCTTCACAGTCCACATGGGAAGACACTTAGCAACCAGTGGCCACAGTTTACCTACAAAGAGAGAATTTAGCACTGCTGCCTCATGTTCATTGGAAAAGAAGAAACCATGTCCCCCAAGTCACATAGATGCAGACAAAGCTTTGATGGTCTCACTAGAAAAAAAGCTAAAGCTCCTGACAACAACATATATTTCAAGTGCCCAACCTCAGAGGCAGTTTCTCAAAAAGCCTTTAGGCCAGCAGAGCTCCATATTTGTAGAGTTTTTATCCTGTCCCATACTTTTGGAAACTCCTCAACCACTTCCAAGGTTATGAACTCCTGAGCATATTCCATTCCAGATATGTATTCACAGAGTTTCTAACTGTTCTCCTCTAATTGTGTCTTACTTGGGGAAAAGGTAATGTCAAGGAATTGTTCTGGATGAGAGTGGGAAGATTTTGTTTTAGCACATATTTGCATACACATTGGATACATTTTCCTATTTTACATTTGAAATACTGAATCCCTGACACTAACACATACCATACTAGATTCTGAATACTAATCCTAATATGATGGAGAAAAAAAACCCAAACAGAATAGAAATACAAGCAGTTCAGGGGAGGCATGTTGTATACTTGGACTTGCCTTTTGCATTATATAGTGTACGAGTTATAAATCTAGTCAATTTTTTGTTGAAATAGATCTACATGTGTTTTTAAAGTTAACAAATATGTGAATTCCTCTCTCACTTTCTCTCTAGTCTATTAAGCACATGTATTTTTATATGCACATATAGAATCTTACCTGGTATCACACGTACATTCTTTTGAGTTACATGACTTGGCAGATACAAAGTGTGAGAAGAGATTACTCTTCCTAAACGCTGTTGGAACTGAAAATTCAAACTATGGGTGAGCTTCTTAGATGAAAAAAGTTATACATCAATCCATATTCAGTAAAATGAATATTTTTGGATCTGTGGATGATATATATTTCATGGTGTAATTCGATTGGCATATATATTGCTACATTTTATATTCTGTGCGTGGGTATTGTATATATATACTCTCCAGATATTTCAAAAAATTAAATATATGTGTCTTATTATACACTCCATAAATTTATTCATGTTCATGTATGAGGATTTATAATCAACTTTTCACAAGATTATTCTCAAAAATATTCATTCACCTGAAATACATATTTGTTTCCTAGTACTGAAAACTAACTTCATTGAAGGGTACATATAACTCCTAATATTTCTACAGTAACTGACCCAGTTTACCATCAATGCAAGTATTTTCCTATGGGACATGATATGTATTTTGAAGTTCATTTTTATACAACACTGGTACATTACTATTTCTTCAGTTTATGCAGATTGTAGGATGTATATTTCATCTACAAGTTCACAAATTTATAGGCATTTATTTCACTTTTAATCACTTTCTGCTTCAGAAAACATGTATTCCTCCATGTTTTTTGACTGGTCTTTTCATGAGACTTCTTTCCAATCACATTATTTTTGATTTCCATAATCGCTTTTGAAGCAAAACTCATACACTCTTCATGATAAACCATAACTTTAATATTACAATTAGACGTATAACTAGTTGTTATGAATGATTCTATATCAATATATGATCTCTTATATTTTTTCAGTTATCAATTCAATCCGTTATTTAAAGTGGAACCAGTTATATTATTTATTAACTGTATGGTCTATTCATGCATTATCTCTATATTCATACACAAAAGGTATACCTCTTTCTACCCTCAATACTAATTTATTCGTCTTCAAAATATTCCTCAAAAAATGGTGGAAGAAATACTCATGTCACCTGATCTACATATACTTTTTATCACAATAATATTCTGGACAAAAAAAGCAAAGGTCACCCTTAAGATTGTAGCAAGGCCTAAATGGGAAGTGAGCATGGATTACTAAAAACTTCCTTGTCCAGGTTACCTAATGCTTTCAAATGTCAATCCTATTGGTGATTACATATTTGTTTCTTCCTAAGATTATATATTCAACCTCAAGCCTCCTGAAAATGTCTAATCCTATCCCTCACTTTATACTTTGCCTGATTTAGGAATGTCTCGATTTATATCTGCTTTCCTACATGTTTTCCCCCGTTCATTATTGTAACTGACTCTTCACTTGTGCTGATATTTACATTCACTGTATACCTGAAACCCTATTGCTTAAGAACTTTTGGTCTAAATCCTATACTCAATCTTCTTTCTAAACCTACCGACTATCTTCCTAATCCTACGACTATCCCATTTTGAGTGGATGTTCTTTTCGAAATTCAATCATCCAAGGTACAAGATCCTATGCCATTGTATATCGATTTATCTGAGACATTTATGCAGAAAATAATTCAAAGATAAGTATACCAATTAAGGGCCCAATGCCCTTCTGGGCTTCAGATCTTCCCTAGATTTCTGTTTTTATACTTATATTTCACCTATATATTCTTGTAAATATCATAGTTTCCCAATACCATTATTTGTCATTCAGAAAGATTCCTAACCCAAATTGAACATGTTATTAACCCTAACCATACACTGTTCCCTCAATCTAACTTTACAGAAGAGCAGGGACAGAGTTGGTCTTACAATACAGAAATGTAGGGGATCTTCCACCTCTTGAGAACATCACAGGTCCATGCAGAAATGATCCCTTGAGAAGATGAAGGCATCTATGAAAGACCTGAGAGAGAAAAGTCATCTTCTCTGAAAAACAGCCTGGTCAGCATGAAGGGATGTGTATGAATCAACCTCTATCTTCTTAATGTAGAGAAGATGGACCAAACCAGTCCTAGATGGAGAGCTGTTCCTGGGTGCCCATGGTTTATATACAATTCTAACTTGTAAAATTGTCACAGGAAGTAGGGGCAGCCTCCATATCATGGGACCCTTGAAAGCATCAATTAGGACAAAGTTGTTGCCAAGGCAGTGACCTCATTCAGTTCCAGAAGAAGGAACCTACTTCACTTCCTTGGTGATGGAACTCTCTGAACTTGGGATGCAGGAAGTTAGGCATGCGGAGCCATTCCAGTCGCAGTCCCAGTGGGCTCACTTGTTTGGATTTACCAAGGAGAGTGTCAGTCTTTCTTGGTACCTATAGATATGAGGATGGCCAAATACCAGGAGAGCTCTGAATAGTGACCATTCCTGAGAAAGCAGGTAGTGGTTCACCACTGGCTCCTGACACCTTCACAGAGTTTGGAAAGGAGAACAAATCTGAGAAAAGACAGGCCAATTCGGGGGAACATAGTATGGACCAACAATCAGAGGACACTCCGGATAGTCACAGAGTTTCATGGGGGAAAGAGGTGCCTTTGTGGGTGTGGGTGTGATTTTGTGGTTTTGTCTCATGAACTGATAATACATAGGAAAGACGGTTTGTTTGATATGGAGTGGACTGCTGCTAGTAAGTCATTTGACAAAGCGAGTGTTTCTATGTCTGTGTATCTCACTGTACCCATGGATGTAGACATTAGAAAAAAGAATGCAACAATTGATGTGTCCTGTCTAGTAGAAAGCTTCCCAGCATTCACCCTGCCCAATTTTTGAATGGAGTGCGGCTTGCCTTATTCATGGGCAACACCTGCTATCTTCCTAAGTTCCTGATTTCTTCCTGAATTCTCACCACTCTCCAGAATTGGCTCATGGTTTTGTGTCCAAAATATGTACCAACTCCAAGCTCTGTGATATGGCCATGTACAGGATAGCTGAAGGGAATTGCAAGCATCTCAGATAACACAGATATCAGTGTGACCAGGAAAGTCTCAGTGGAGAAACCCTGCTTTGGGCCTTTTGCTTACCAATTGTTCTGTTGCCCTGAATGTCAGGAAGATCTTTGCCTCAGGCCACCCCTTTCTGAAGCCTGAAGAAAACAGTTTTCAAATGGAAATGAATGGGCATCACCTGTGGCTTTTTGCTTAATTGCTTTGGAAAGGGATGTGTCTGAATCAGCCTCTCAGCCCTGTGTGAGGCTGTGGCTTAGATTCTCAGCACCTGATGGATCCAAAGAAAGATCCCATGTGTGCATCTAAAACCAAAATGGCCAAAAGAGCAGTTATTGTGAATGAAGTCTCTCGCCTCTATTTGTAATGTTCCTGACCCCCATCAAGTGAGAATAGGGATCCTTTGGGTCAAATGATTTCTTCGAAGCCCTGCAGAGCCTAGCCCATAGGTATTTGGGTTTTTTCATGACTCGCAATCATATTAAGAATCTATACCTGACATGCAGTAGGCCTCAAATTGGAGATGCAGAGCAGTATTCACAGCAGGCCTATTTGATCACTCCTTGTTCACAGGAGGGTGTCCATTTAGGCAAATGAGCGGCAATAGAGCTTATTTGTTACACTGTCTTGGGCTGCACCCCTCATGGAAAACTCCAGCCAGAAGTTATGATGAGTGTCTATATGGAAGAAGATGATGACCATGTGTGAGTGTTTTGGTTTTAATTGTGGTCATTTGTGTGGCTGTTTGAAGAGATGACTGGGTCCACCTGGGTTTGAATTCTGGTGTGATTCCCCTTAGAGACTGAGTTCTGGAACTGACCTCAGAGAAGAATTGCCATGAAATGTGTTGGGATTTTAGAAGGCCATGCATGAGAAACTTTGAAACTGAGATCGAGGGCCACGGTGGCTTTCCACAGAGCACTGGGAATCTCAGCCAGGATATCACATGATTTTATTCTGAAAGACTTGTCAGCCATAGTTGAGAGTCTAAACACACATGGACCTCATATTGCAGACCTCAATGATCTTGGCTTCATGTGACCTCTGGCCACTCTTTGGGAAGCCTTGTCTGTGAGAGTTCTCCAAAAATTTCATTGAAATGAGCTTTCTCACCCTATAATGATTCCTGCATGAATTAAAACCCACAGTGCCTCCAACTCCATCCTTCAAAAATGACTAAAGAAATATGATCAAATTTCTTAAATTCCCATGACCAGGTGGCACTGGAGAACCTTTGGATGTCCTGTTGCTGATCAGGAGTGAAAGAATTCCCCACGCAAAGACACTTTGCCGTGAGAACTCCAATTTTATTGCAATTAGCTCTGTGCTTATATAGAACTCAGGGGGAGATGGTAGGGCTTAGATAAATGGCAGGCAACCCATTTATTGGCAAGTTCTTTTAGATATCAGCTCCGGAGCCCAGGAATTAGTTATAATTGGGGCTAAGGTTCCCCGCCAGCGAGATTTGAAATTGGCGCCAGTGGGAGAGTTCACACAGGCAGAAACTTTTTGCGTCACTGCAGAAAAGAAGAAGGTAGGAAGAAGAAGTCCTTAGGCACCATGTTGGGGTTTTTACTCTGGGGAATGGCTGCCATTTATACTTTTTCCAACATTCCTCCCTTTTTGTTTTCTTAGGAAGTGTGGCGCTGTTGGTCAGATCCAGCTCCTTCCTGCTGTTTGAAGGTGCTGAGGGGCCTAGAAAGGGAAGTGGAGGAATGCTCGGGGGGCAGGTCTGGGTATATCATGGTAGCCAGAACGAAAACCCAGTGGCTATAGACAGCTAATTCCGTAGGGTTGAAGTCTATGAAAGTTCCCTGAAGCCACAAGTTGTCGATGGCATGGAACCAGTTCTGGATGGAGGAGTTTGTTGGTATCAGCCACTGGTCCTGTAACAGAGACTCTAGGAAATACTGGAAGCGTTGCCTGGACATGGCATCATCAGCACCTGAAGAAGATCAGAGTGAATAAAAACAGAATGAAGATAAAAATTAAAGCAAAAGTCAATTTTTGGCAGAAGTACCATGTTGGGGAACTGACAGAGAAGAGGTCAAGGGCCATGAAGAAGCTTAGAAGGACATAAAGACTCATTAATCCAGGATTGCAGATTAAGAGGTTCTCCAAGCTTGTTGTCTCTTGCCATGTGATGTCCATTGCATTCCATCATGCCTGGTAGTGAGCTTCAGCACTGAGTGAACTGTTCTCTTAGAGATGTTGGGGGTTCATCGGTCATCAGAGGCTGGCGTGCCTAAGCAAAAGCTGGTTGAATGTTTGATTAGAATTTTTTTTGCAGTTGGCTTTGAAGGAACTTCATTATGCAGGGCAAGAGAGCACAAAAAAGGAGCATCCCAATAAGGGGCCCCAAGATAGGTAGTAAGTACATGGCAAGAGAGGATTGGAAGAACCCCGTTATGGAATTGGAGGAGGTAGGTTTTAGCAATTGGGTCGATAATTCCTGCAATTTAACAACATTTTTTTTCTATTAGCCCAGATTCATTAACATAATAGCAACATTCCTCTCTGAGGAACAGGCATGTAGGCCCTTTTTCTTGCAGTAAGAAGATCAATTGCCCTTCGGTTCTGTAAAGCCACTTGTGCCAATGAAGTAACCACCACTGCAAGGAGCCCAGAGACTCAGCAGTGGTATCGAGTGCTTCCTGCAGTTTTTGTTGCAGGTTATTGGATGCCCATAGAGCATGACCTATAGCTTCACCAGAGAGTCCAAGACTCGCCACTGAGGATGTTAATGTGAGGCCTACCAGAACTGGCAGAAAGACTGCCCTACGGGTGTGGGAAGGTAGGGCCAACTGTCGGAATTTGGTGGGAGTATACAAAGACAGCTGAGGAACTACAGTAACCAAGAAACAGGTGCCAGAGACATTGGTCGTTGAGGTACTTAAAGATCCATTACACCAGAGAAAATGTCCAGATTTCATAAACACAGGGCTCGATGGGGTGCTATAGCTCAAGGAACAAATGGGTAAAAGATTCATTATTGTCAGGTGGAAACAGATGAAAGGAAATAAAGTATTGGTGAAATAACTTTCCCATAGTGGGATACATGTCACATGTAGGAGTTGTCCTTTCTTAGAAAAATTGTAGGTTTTTGCTGAAATATTTCCTGCCGCTAATGGGACAGCTGCTAGAAGTGGACGACTAAGTGAAGCACAGAGAAAGAACTGAGAAGTAGGCACAGAAAGAGGGGTGGAGTTTAATAATCAAAGAGTTTGGTGTAGCAAATTGAGCCATGTGGGAGGGGGACCTGAGGGGGGTGAAGGCTCTGAATCCTCTTTGGATGAGCTATGGATAAGATCTCAAAGTTTTGATTCTGACTCCTTATTGTGTTCGACTACCTGGATGGTTGCCTTAGGTGGTGTACTCAGGGTGCGGCCAACAGTCATCCACATTGTGGGTCTGGCTGAGGTTGTCCGAGTATAGACAGCAAACTCAACATAGTCCCAACGTTTGGCCTTGGGGTCAGGTATATCTAAAGTATACCATCCATTGTTATCGGATGAAGAGGCTTTATGCCACTTTATGTAACTAGAAGTCCACCCTTCAGGGTAACCAAGTGAGTGGTAAGAAGAGCTACCACGTTCACCATGGAACCTGCATTACCTATAGGGGCACCCATTATATATCTCAGGCCACCAATGACAATAGTCTTTTGTTTGATCAAAAAGGAAGCAAATGACAGGCCAGTTCCAGCTACCAGGGACGAAGGTCCTTGAAGGTGACAATTTTAGGGAAATTGAGGTGCGGTTGTGGATGAAGCAAGTAGTTGCATCCACTGCGTGAACATTCTGCATGCCATGTTCTGAGTATTGTTCCCAAAGAGTGAAAAAATACATGGTAGGAGAGGAGGGTAAAGACCAGTCCCGACAGAGCACTGAAAATAAGCAGAGCACAAAAAACAAGCAGCTAGAGAAGACTAGGGTGTTGAGAAATCTCATTGTGCCTTCTTTAAGAGGAATTGTTCTGTGGGGAACACTGTGTTAGCCGCAACTTAAATGAGTGAGATGGGTGTGGACAGCAGGAGTAAAGGGGAGGTTCAGGAGGTGATTCTTGAGTTCCTCTGGGGTGGTCCTGTCGTCAGCAGGTGGGGCCTCCTGGTGATATGGCTTCAACCTAGATATGTGAATCCAAGGGGTGAGACGGTTGTCTGGTAAGGAGAGCATGGTGGCGGTGGGGGTACAGAGAATGACAGGATAGGGCCCTTCCCATTTTGGGGCAAGAGTCCCTTTCTCCTCTGGGGTATTATAATAGATTAGACTCCCAGCTGTTAAGGGAGGAGTGTTTGGAGTGGAGACTGGGTCTGGAAGAAGCCAGTCCTGATATTTCCAGAGTTCTGAGCGAAGATGAAATAAGAGAGGCAAAGACAAATCTCAGGTGAGAGGTCCTTGTGAAATGACCAACCCAGGGGGTATAAGAGGTCTTTCATACCTTATCTCAAAGGGAGACAGTAAAGATGGTTTCTTAGGTAGAGCTCTGATTTGAAGCAAAGCCAAGGGAAAGAGTTTGACCCAGTCTAAGTTTAATTCCATTGTCAATTTGGTAAGGACTTCCTTTAGAGTACGATTTACCCTTTCCACTTTCCCTGAAGCCTGGGGGTAATATGGACAGTGGAAATGCCACTTGAAGGAGAGGGCTTGAGAGACCTTTTGTGATCCTAGAAATAAACTCAGGGCCATTGTCAGATTGAAGGGAAGTGGGCATACCAAACCTGGGGATGATGTCTGTCAGAAAGATTGAAGCTACAATGTAAGCCTTTTTATTGGAAGTGGGAAATGCCTCAACCCAACCAGAGAAAGTGTCCACAAAGACAAGGAGGTATTTAGTGTGCTGTACTGTGGGCATGTCGGTGAAGTCTACCTGCCAGTCAGCAGCGGGAATGTGTCCCCGGGCTTGGTGGGAAGGGAAAGGTTTGGGCCATAAAGGAGTATGAGGGTTGGTCCACTGACAGATCTGACAATTAGAAGCTATATTCTGTAGCATGGCTTTGTCAGAGGGGGTGAGGGAGAAGAAGCTCTGTAAAAAGAGGGTCAAAAACTGAGAATTGGAATGGAATAGAGTATGAAGGAACTTGAAAAGATCCTTGTTCTTACTGGAAGAAGTAGTGGCTTTAGATGAGATGTCTAAAGTGGCCATTATATGTCCCCCAGGGGTGCCATAATTGGAAGTGGTGGCAGCCATTCGTGCTGCCTGGTCAGCTTTGGCATTGCCCTCAGTGATGAGAGAGCCGTCCTTCTGATGGGACCTACAATGCACAACTCCCAACTGGGTGGGTAAGTGGGAGGCCTCTATCAGATTGGCTATAAGAGCCCAATTAGTGATTGCATTACCTTTGGTGGTAAGTAGTCCTCGCTCCTTTCATATTGCAGCATGGGATAATAAGATATGGAAGACATATTTTGAGTCATTATAAAGGGTGAGGGATTTGCCTTGTGCTAGAAGGCAGGCACAAGTGGCTGCTATAAGTTCAGTCTGCTGGTTGGTAGTTCCTGAAGGCAGAGCTTTGGCCTCTATAATCTCAGTGGCTGAAACTACAGTGTATCCAGAGTAATGAGTGCCATTCTGCCTAAAGAAACTGCTGTTAGTGAACAAGATAAGGTCAGGCTTGGTGAGTGGTCCCTCAGAAATGGAAGAATGACAGGGGAGGAAATCATCTAAGTTTTCCAAGCAATTATGAATTGGTGTGTTAGACGTGGGAGTCATTGGGAGCAGTGAGGCAGGGTTCAGTGAAGAGCAGGGGAGGAAAGTAATATTAGGGTTTTCCAGAAAGGAAGTGAGGAGCGACAGAACTCTGGATGGAGGAAGGGTTTGAAGGCCCTTATAAGCTAAAAGATCCTTCAAGTGATATTGGGAGTTGATAGTTCAAGGGGCCCCAAAAGTCAATTTAGAGGCTTTTTTGTGTAAAATTTGTCCAGCAGCCAGAGCTCTTAAGCAAGGGGCCCACCCACGGATGGTAGGGTCTACTTTATTGGACATATATGCCACAGGTGCAAATGTTGGCCCATAGTTTTTACCTAAGACCCCAAGTGCTTGCTCTCCTTTTTCATGGACATATAGATGAAATGGTCTTGAAAGATCAGGAAGGTGAAAGGCAGGTGTCTTTAAGAGGAGTTGCTGAAGCCTACAAAAGTAGTAGTTGGGGGAGGAGGCAAGAGATTCACTATGGGGTCCCTTTGCTAGGTCATACAGGGGTTTGGCTAGAAGAGAATAATTTGGGATCCAGGCCCTAAAATAACCTGCTAGTCCTAGGAATGATAGTATTTCAGCTTTTGAATGGGGCACTGGAAGATCAGAGAGGAGTTGCATCCTATCCAGTGTTATTTCCTTTTTCCTGGGTGTAAGGCAAAAAACAAGATAGGTGACAGAAAACTGGGAAACATGGGCCTTGTGGGGAGACACCCTATATCCCTTGTATGCTAGGAAATTAAGAAGCTGGGCAGTGTGGAATTGAGAGTGTTCCCAAGAGGGACTACATAGAAGAAGGTCATTGACATATTGAAGGAGAGTAGAGTCAGGACAGGTCGGGTGAAAGGATGTGAGGTCCTGGGAAAGAACTTGGCCAAAGATATGGGGCCTATCCCTGAATCCCTGTGGGAGGACAGTCCAGGTAAGCTGACGAGAATGGCGGGTGTGAGGGTAAGTCCACGTAAAAGCAAAAATATCCTGAGATTCTGATGACAAGGGAATAGAAAAGATTGCATCTTTTAAATCTAGGACTGAGAAGTGGGTAGTAGTGGCAGGGATCTGAGAGAGGCAGGTGTAAGGGTTGGGCTCTAGCGGGTGGATGGGGACCACACAGGAGTTGACAAGGCAAAGGTCTTGAACCAGCCTGTAGGACCCGTTAGGTTTCTTAACTGCCAGAATGGGGGTGTTGAAAAGAGAGTGTGTAGGCCTGAGATACCCCTTTCGTAATAAATCGTGGATGATGGGTTCTAATCCGAGGAGGGCTGTGGTTTTGAGTGGATATTGTGGTTGACTAATATATCTTGAAGGGTCCCATAAGACAATATGAATAGGACTGCATTTAGCCATAAAGGGTGTAGTTGTGTCCCAAACCTCAGGGTTAACTGGTTTAGATAGTCATGGGAGAGTGCATGAAGGAGGTTTATCTGCCCCTAGGAACATCATGAGGAAATGAGAGGTAGGAGAGGTGTGGGGTGATATGTGAATGGTGACTTTTAATAGTGAGAGTATGTCCCTTCCCAGAAGGGAAATGGGGCAATGGCTCATAACAAGAAAGGAGTGTGTGAAGGACAAAAGGGATCCCTGCATATAACATGATAAGGGGGGAAGCTTTTTGAGGGAAAATCTGTTTACCTCCTACCCCGACAATAGGAGTTTTTGAGGGTGTGGTATGACTCACTAGTATCCAAGAGCAAGAAAATGAAGCTTCCATCCACCAGGAAGGTGACCCTAGGCTCTTGCTTTTTGATGGTAATAGTCGGGAGAGGAGGCCCAGGGCTCTATCAATCCTCCTCTGCCAAGCCCAGGAGAGGCTGGGGTTGCTGGGCGCCTGACCAACCTCCCTTCCAGGTTGTTGGGCAGTCTGCCCCCCAGTGTCCCCTTTGATGGCATTTTGGGCAGGGGTTGGAGGGTGTCCTCGGCGTAGAACAATCCCTGGCCCAATGTCCCTCCTTACCACATTTGAAGCAAGCTCCTGGGGTGTCTTATTGGGACGGCGTGTGGATGGGCCTTCTCTGAATGACCTGGGCCAACATTTGGAATTTGGCATTTTCAGCCCTCTGCCTACGGTGTTCACTTTCATCCTCTCTACCATGAAAAACCTTGAAAGCAACAGCGAGGATTTCGGTCCGAGGAGTAGCAGGGCCCTGTTCAAGCTTTTTAAGCTTGGCTTTAATGTCAGGGTAGCTTTGGGCCAGAAAATATGTCATTAAGACATGACGGCCATCAGGGGTTTCTGGGTCAAGGATTGTGTACTGTTGAAGGGCCTTGGTTAGTCTATCCAGGAATTCTGAAGGTGTTTCCTCCTTCCTTTGAATGACCTCCTGCACGTTTTGAAAGTTAACAGCCTTGCGGGTGGCCTTTTTCAGGCCCGCCAAGAGGCAGGATGTAAAAGGTCACAAAACTTTAAGCCTTCAGGGGTGTTGTAATCCCATAGGGGATCTTGCTCTGGGACAGCATGAGGGCCTGTGAGGTGGTTAAGATTGGTCCTATGATTTTCATCAGCATGGGCTTGGGCTAGCTTCCAGACCCATTGCCTTTCCTCAGGGAGAAGTGTATTGGCCAAGAGCATGTAGATGTCATGATGAGTGAGGCTATATGTTTTCAGGACCCATTGAAACTCCCGAATGTAAGTTGTGGGGTCAGTGGTGAAAGAGCCTAACTTCCTTTCTAGCTGAGTAATGTCCGACATGGAGAAGGGCACGTGGACTCTGATGACACCCTCGGAACCAGCTACCTCATGAAGGGGTGCGATTGTCTTGGGGGTGGGAAGGAGTCCCTTAGACCTGGTAACAGGAGGACTGAAAGAGGCAGGCGGCGGACAGGAAGGAGAGGGAGAGGAAGGAAGTGTTTTTGTGGAGGAGAAGGAGGTGGAGCAGGCAGAAGATGGCGGAGGGGAGGGGGATGATAGGGAAGGCTGAGGATCCATGGAATCAGGCAGAGGAAGAGGAAGGTATAGCGGGAGAGAAGGGGTAGATGGGGCTGGGGGATAAGGTGGGGGTTCATCTGCTAGGTCGAATGAGGAAGAATCTGTGAAGTCAGGAATAGAAGTAGGGGAAGAGAGGGGTTTGCAAGCAAAGAGGACCTGAGAGGGAGGGCAAAAGGAGCAGAGAGCAGGGTGCTGTGTGTGAAGGCTAAAACCTTCAATGCAGGGAATCTCCCATCACTTTTTCAGATGCTGGCAGTAGTTAAAAAGGTCCCAGAGGAGGTTTGGATCTAAGGAGCCTTCTGGTGGGCAATGATTGCCATTATCCAGTGGATATGTAGGCCAATCTTGGGTACAGCATTTGATTAGAAGTTTGGGTTGATGTCTGGTGTGAGGGAGAGTGTGGCCAGCTTATTTATTAAACATTTGAGAGGTGAGGCTTCAGGTACAGACGAAGAGGTGCCCATAGTCACAGGGAGAGATGGAAGAGAGAGAGAGAGAGAGAGAGAGAGAGAGAGAGAGAGAGAGAGAGAGAGAGAATAAGAGTAAGCGAGAGAGACAAAGAGAAAACCCGGGCTTGAACAGCTTCCAGAAGCTCAGGGAAAACGGGGGTCAGGTGGGCATCCCCAAAATGACCAGCCATCACGAGGAAATACAGAGGGCACTACCTGGTCGTCACCAGTGAAGTGCGATCTGTGAGACCAAAAGGGATTGGAGCCAAGGGCAACCTAATGTCAGGAAAGTTTTCGACCACAGCAGAAGAAGTCAGTAATGAAAACAGAACTCCGGCTCCAGCAGAATGCAGTTCCAGGCTGGGAGTTCAGTTTTCCCTGAGCATAGAGGCAGCTTCAGCCAGACACAGCAGCCCCACAGGAAACAGCAACTCTAGCCGGCAGCAGCAGCGGCAGTGGAGCAGGAAAAACCACAGAGCCTCTCGTGTAAACTCAGAAGTCTCACGCCCCAAAAGGAAACGGAACACCAGAGGGCCCACTGCGACTAGTAAAGGTCTTAGTGAGAGGAATTCCCTCTCCCCTACCGGGCGTCTGGAGTGTGCAGGACGATCATGGTCACAAAACCAGTGGCAGCCTGAAGGGAGTTGGCGAGCCGGGGTCAGGGGAGGATTACCTACATCAGATCAGTATTGAGTGCAGAAAACCGGCGTCTGAAAAGAGCGGACTAGGGCAGAGTGTCTTGGCGGAGCCGGGTACGGGGCTTTTGTTGGAAAGAGCTCACCCGTATCCTCTCACGGGGCACCAGAATGAAAGAACTCCCCACGCAAAGACACTTCACCAGAATTCCAATTTTATTGCAAAAAGCTGTGTGCTTATATAGAACTAAGGGGGAGATGGAAGGGCTTAGATAAATGGCAGGCAACCCATTTATTGGCAAGTTCTTTCAGATATCAGCTCCGGAGCCCAGGAATTAATTCTCATTGGGGCTAAGTTTCTCCGCCAGCGAGATTTGAAATTGGAGGAGGCGGGAGAGTTCACACGGGCGGGAACTTTTTGCGTCACTGCAGAAAAGAAGAAGGTAGGAAGAAGAAGTCCGTAGGTGCCATGTCGGGAATTTTTCTCTGGGTTATGGCTGCTGTTTATACTTTTGCCAACAATGACTATACCAGACAGTGCCTTGATTGACTGGTTTTCATAAAAATGGTGTTTAAAAGAGATGCCAGAAAGTTGCATCCTGCTGAGTAGTGGGCCTAGAGCAATGGTGGGAAGGTGTGTGATAAAACATCTGTGGGGTGGCCATGTGGATCTGCCATTGGCTTCCAAATGGCTTGTGACTGACATGGTGAAGCCAGCAGACCCATATATGTAAAGGCATCTTGTTATATGGAGACGTTTCAGTACATTGTTCAGAATCAGGTTGCTATGGTGAAGGAGGCAAGCTATGTGGGATAAAAGTCTTGTTCTTGTATTCTCCTGCAGACCCTGACCCACCACACGTTACAGAACTCCCTCCCGCACTGTGTCCCAGTTGAAAACCTTGCATATCGTGAAGCAAATAAAAAACTCCCAGTGCAACAGCAAGAAACACCACGAAAATGGAGGATGACCATATGGTTTCACAGAAAACATGGGGAGACATTTAGCCCCCAGGGGCCACAGTTTACCTACAAAGAGAGAATTCAGCACTGCTGCCTCATGTTCATTGGAAAAGAAGAAACCATGTCTTCCAGGTCTCATTGATGCAGACCCAGCTTTGATGGTCTCACTAGAAAGGAAGCTAAAGCTCCTGACAACAACATATGTTTCAAGTGCGCAACCTCACTTGCAGTTTCTCAAAAAGTCTCTAGGCCAGTAGACGTCCATGTTTGTGGAGTGTTTACGGTGTCCTTTACTTTTGGAAACACCTCTACCACTTCCAAGGTTGTGAACTCCTGAGCATATTCAATTCCAGATATGTATTCACAGATTTTCTAACTCTTCTCCTCTAATTGTGTCTTACTTAGGGCAAAGGTTTTGTCAAGGCATTGTTCTGGATGAGAGTGGGAAGATTTTTGTGTAGTACATATTTACATACACATTGGATTCATTTTCAAATTTTTCATTTGAAATACTGAATCCCTGAAACTACCCCATACCCTATTAGACTCTGACTACAAATCCTAATATGATGGAGAAAAATAACCCAAATAGAAAAGAAATACAAGCAGTCAGAGGAGGCACGGTGTATATTTGGTCTTGCCTTTTGCATGATATAAGGTAGGAGTTATAAATCTTGTCAATTTTTTGTTGAAATAGTTCTCCATGTGTTTTGAAAGCTAACAAATATGTGAATTTCTGTTTCCCTTTCTCTGTAGGCTATTCAGCACATGTATTTTCATATGCACATATAGAATCCTACCTGGTATGACACGTACATTCCTATGAGGTGGCTAACTTGGCAGATACAAAGTGTGAGAAGAGATAACTCCTCCTAAATGCTTTTGGAACTGAAAATTTCAACTATGAGTGAGCTTCCTAGTAGAACAACGTTATACATAAATCCATGTTCAGTAAAATTAATATTTTTGGATCTGTAGATGATATATATTTCATGATGAATTTTGATTGGCATATATATTGCTACTTTTTAATGTCTTTGTGTTTTATATATATCTATCTATATCTATATCTATATCTATATCTATATATATATATATATATATATATATATATATATACTCTCCAGATTTTTCAAAACATGAAATATATGCATCTTATTATACACTCCCTACATTTATTCATGTTCATGTATGTAGATTTATAGTAAACTTTTCATAAGATTATTCTCAGAAATATTCATTCACCTGAAATACATGTTTTTTTCCTAGTTCTTAAAACTAACTTCAGTGAATGGTGCATACAAATCCTAATATTTCTCCAGTAACTGACCCAGTTTAACATTAATGCAAGTAGATTCCTATGGGACATGATGTATATTTTGATGTTAATTTCTATTCAACACTGGTTCATTACTATTTCTTTAATTTATGCACATCATAGTATATATATTTCATCCAGAAGTTAGTAAATTTATACGCATTTGTTTCGCTTTCAATCACTTCCTCCTTCAGAACACATGTATTCCTCCATGTTTCTTGACTGGTCTTTTCATGAGACTTCTTTCCAAACACATTATTTTCGATTTCCATAATCACTTTTGAAGCAAAACTCACACACTCTTCATGATAAACCATAACCCTAATATTACCATTAGATGTATAACTTGTTGAAATGAACGTATGTATATCAATATAAGATTTTCTGTATATTTTCAGATATCAATTCAATCCATTTTTTAAAGTTGTAACCAGTTATATTATTTATTCACAGTATGGTCTACTCATGCATTATCTCTATATTCCTAGACACATGGTACACCTATTTGTACCCCAATACTAATTTACATGTCTTCAAACTATTGCTACAAGAAATGGTGGAAGAAATACTCATGTCTCCTGATCTACATATACATTTTATCACAGTAATATTTTGGACACAAAAAGCAAAGGTCACACTTATGATTGTACAAATGTAAAAGTCGTTCTAGCGTTGGAGGAAGAGACAACCAACAGACTGTCTAATGCAACAGCAAAGGGTTTATTGGGGGTCCAGCATGCTGGGGCTCAGAGCTCACTTGAATAGAGAAGAGAGCCCTTAGAACATCTTAAGCAGAGCTTACATACTTAACTTGGAGAGGGAAGGGAGGGAAGTTTATTGCTGGTTCAGGGCGAATGGGCGGTTTGCGTGCAACCGGGTGAGGAATTACATTCTGCAGTTTGGCAGTTGGTGACAGCACATTCTGGGAACAAGATTACCAAGCAGTTCTCAAGATTTCAATAGTGTTTTGTTAAGAATACAGAAAAACAGGAAGTGACAAATACCTATTTTATTAATCTTTCATTTCCCACTTCTTTTTCTGGTTACGTTTAATCATAAAAGTGATCATTGAGGGGTGTCACATTTTATGTCTGCTAGTGGGGTATATTGTTGTCTGATTACCAAAATTTAACTTGTCCAATTTGAGGTGGAAGGAATGAAACTAAGAGGTGGAGCAAACAGGGTCTACAGTTAGCAATAATATGATGATTATTAATGGACCGGCCAGAGCTGATAAAAGCGTAGTTAACCAGGGGGACTGTGTGAACGAAGACTCTAACCACCCTTTTTGGGCCTCTCTCTCTCTCGTTGACGCTCTTAAAGGCGTCTTCTCAATTTACTCATAGATAATTTTACAACCAGTATGATCGGAATATAAACAACATTCTTCCCTCAATACAGCACAATAGCCACCTTTTCTCATGAAGAGGAGGTCCAACCCTCGCCTGTTCTGTAAAAAAACTTCAGAGAGAGATGTTAAAGATTCCTGTAAGCCTGTGATGGAGGTTTAATATCTTTAAGCTTTGGTCTACTGCTGCTTCTAATTGGGTCATTTATTGTGTTCCATGGACTAGGGCAGTGGTTCCTGTGCCCAGCCCTGCAGCAACTCCTATTCCTAATAGGATGGCTACAGTGAGGAATACAGATTCCCAGCAGAACCGGGTTGTATGGCCCCCACTATTTGATCTTAATGAACCTGCATCATGATAGAGCACTCTGGGAAACATCTGCACCATTACATAATTAATCGCACCAGTTGACAATTTTATGAAAACATAAACAATGTTTAAGTATATAGAATTATACTCCTGTAGGTATGGACAGGGCAAGGCACCTAAGATAGCACCGAAAACAGAGAAACAGTCCTTTTTGGTTGCAACCATATTTAGAGGGCATTGCTTCTGTTGTAATCAATTAATCCCCTGATACCCAAGTTTAGGTAGTTTCAGAATTTTGTACCCAAAATGTAATGGAAGGGACTAAGAAGTTCACAGTCTGCAGAAGTCCCCAAAAAGCAGTTTTTGTTTCTGTTTTTTTCCCTCTCTTCTGGGCAAGTTAACTTTTTAAGGACACCTAGGAGGGGGAGAGCATTTTTCTTCTATTTTTTGTTTTCTCCCTGCCAGCTGTTACCATGGCGCACACTTGGTAACTTCTTTATCTTACACCTGTAGCCATCCCTGTGAAGCCCCAGCTCAAGCCCAGAGGCCTTGTTCACATATTTTCTGAAAAACTAGTAAGGGGGTGTCTAGCTTAGAAGTGCTGATTTTTCCAGCCAGTTGCCAAGTAGAACAGGCAACACAAAAAGAGGAAGGTTATCTACATTGAATTATTTTATAGGGACTCTTTTGCTGAAAGTCCTAAAGTCAGCCATGGTGAAGAATTTTGGAGAAGGTCAGTTAAGGCTTTTCTGTGGGCCTTGTACAGAGGGGGAAGATGGGGAAGGCGGGGGGTGAGAGTAGCTACGTGTATCTGTGTAGGAGAAAGGAGAGATGTAAAATAATAATGAGAAAGGGGTTTAGGATTTTCCTAGCAACAAAATTTTGAGCAGTAGATCAGGTAGAGCAGAGGGGAAGACGGGAGTGAGTATCCCAAAAAGCCTGTGAGGGACTTTAAATTCTTAGTAACCTGTTTTCAGTAATGATAAAGCAACTTTAAAAGCCATTTTTATTACATCTTGGATAGGGGTCATAGGGCTCTCCTCAGCTGGTTTGAGCCTGGTATAGCTGGTAAGAGGACCTGGTGGGACTCGGTGCGGGCACTGACAGGAGAAGAGAGGAGTGAGTTGGTGGAGGGGTGCCTCACTACCTGCTACCTCAGCAAGGGGGCAATGGTCTGAGAACTGAGGTTTGGGTTTTGATCTAGTAATTGGAGGGGAGAAATCAGGTTGCTGAGGTGGGAGTGACAGCAGAGATTCTGGAGCAGAAGGCAGAGGGTGAGGATCTATTGGAGAAGCATAGTTCAGGATGTGAGAGAAGGAGGGAATAGGCCTCCACATAGGGGAATCTCCTTTCACCCTTTTGAGCACTTGCAGAGGTTAAAAAGGTCACACAGAATTTGAGGATCTAGAGACCCATCTGGGGGCCATCAGTTTTGGTTTTCTAATTGGTAATATGGCCAATGCTGTGTACTGAATTTGATGAGGAGTTTGGATTCCACCAGGCAGCCACTGTGTGCTTACATCCCCATGACTTTCAGAAGAAGTCAGCTTTTTCCGCACACAGCCATGGCTGTTTGTGGTTTTGATAGTCGGCGGGGAAAACATAGTAATCTAGGCTAGCCAACTTGCATCAGGCTCGTGTGTCCCTACATCCATAATGTTTGTTTCTATTATCTATGGTACAGAAGGGATTTAATGGAATTTTAGTGGGATCCTCTTTTTCAGAGATATCCCAATAGGAACGAACTATAGCCAGCTGACAAATGTCTGGGTGGAGAGATGGCCACCAGGTCCCTAAGGGGGCTGTATGTGAGATAGACCATACTTCTTGTCTAGTAGGATTTGTGATCAGCCATCGCTGCTGTACGGGCTGATGAGCATTAAGACTACTCGTGGCCAAGGGGAGAATCTATAGCCTTATCCACATGGCGAATACACCATTTGAAAGGGTTACCACTCTTTTCCAGTATCCAGCCAGAGTCTGCACAGGGCACATGCTTGAGATGAGAGGAATGGATCCAGGAAGTGATTTCGTCTACCTTTACCACTGTAGGTGTTATAAGTAGCACCTGGTATGGTCCTTTTCAGCGGGGTTCCAGGGATGACCCCTGATGTTGTCTTATGTAGATGAAGTCTCTTACTTGATATTCATGTGGAGTCCCCTCGTTCCCAGGGTGGTAGGCAGTGGCCAGCTGTTTCCACAGGTATCACTGAGTTCTTTCAAGAGCTTTTAGTCTGTCAAGCAAGGGGGTGTGGAAAGGATCGTTAGGTCTTAGAGTTGGGGTTAGGTCCCTTACTGGAGGAGGGGCAACATAGAGAATATCATAGGGGGTGAGGTTACACAAAGAACCAGAGGGAGTATTTCTTGCATGAAACAGTGCATAAGGCAGGAGCATACTCTAATCTTTTAAGCCGGTCTCTAAGCTTAATTTCGTTTAGTTCTCTTTAATGGTTCTATTTATTTTTTTTTTTACCTGTCCTGAGCTCTGGGGTCTATAAGCACAATGTAACTTCCATATAATCCTCAGGGTCCTGGCTAACCCCTGACTTACCTGGGCCATGAACGCCGTTCAAATATCATACCCTATTACCTTAGGCAGACCGTATCTTGGAAAAATATCTTTCACGATCTTCTTGACCACCATTTGCGTCTATTTTTTTTTTTTTTTATGGGAACGGCTTTAATCCATCCTGAAAATATATCTGTAAAGACTAGGATATATTTAAGTCCATACCTTGCTGGCTTAATTTCAGTAAAGTCCACTTTCCAGAATTGTCCTTGTCTGGTTCCTCATAGGTGCTTTCCTGCAGGAAGCTTGGAAGGGTAAGCATTAACCAATTGACAGACCCGACAGGCTTTTGTTACCCGTTCTGATATTTCCTTTCGCTGTGAGTCGCTTAGTCGAAAACTCTGTTCTTGATCCTTCAGGAACGCCTGTAGTTTCTTTGAACCAAGGTGAGTGAGTTGATGTACACTTTTAATGTAGTGTAGGGCTTTCTGTAATTGCAGGCTTGGCTCAGTGAAGTTGAGGATTTCAGTGTCAGTGTCCTTAGATATTATCAAAAGCTTGCTGGTGCTCAGGGGTTTATTGGAATTAGGCATCCTCATTTAACAGAGGGTATAAAGGAGCAGCTAAGAACACAAACCCAGGTATCCATAACCTGCAAACGCCAGCAGTCCCAAGAAACTCTCTGTGTTGTCCCCTGTTAGATGGGGGTGGTATCTGCATAACAGTTTGTTTTCTGGGCTCAGTGAGCCATCATTTACATCTCCTTAGGGAATACCCCAGGAAGATTACTTCTTGCTGGCAAATTTGTGCCTTTTTGGCCGAAGCTCTATACCCGAGTTCAGCAATTTCAGATAATTGTGATTGGGTCCCAGACTCACAGTTTTCCTTGGTGTTGGCAGTCAGTAGCAGGACATCCACATATTGAAGCAGGGGGACTTTGGGGTGCACATTTCTGAAGTTGTTGAGATCTCTGTGGAGGGCTGCATCAAAGAGAGTGGGGGGAATTTTTAAACCCCTGTGGGTGTCTAGTCCAAGTTAGTTGACCAGATGTTCTGGTTTCTGGGTCTACCCAGTGGAAAGCAAACAGAAACTGACTATCTTTATGCAGAGGCAAGCAAAAGAAAGCAACTTTTAAATCCAGAAGAGTTTACCATTTTCACTCAGCTACAGCAAACGGTTTATTGGGGGTTCAGCATGCTGGGGCTAAGAGCTCACATGTATAGAGTAGAGAGCCCTGAGAACAGCTTAAAGAGAGCTTATGTACTTTCCCTGGAGAGGGCAGGGAAGGAAATTTTTGATAGGTCAGAGTGAGTGGGCGGTTTGCGTGCAACCAGGTGAGGGAGTACATTCTGCAGTTTGGCAGTTGGGGACAGCACATTCTGGGAACAAAATTTTCAAACAGCTATCTAGATTTCAACAGTTTTTTGTTAAGCATACAGAAAAATAGGAAGTGACAAGTACCTATTGTATTAACCTTTCACCAAAGCAAAATGCAAAGTGAGCATGGAATACTAAAATCAACCATGTCCAGATTGCCTAATGCTCTGAAATGTCAATCCTTTTGGTGTCTACATATTTGTTTCTTCCTAAGATTATACATTCAACTTCAACCATGTTGAAAGTGTCTAATCCTATCACTCACCTTATACTGTGCCTGATTTCCTAATGTCTCTATCGATATCTGCTTTCCTACATATTTTCCCCAGTTCATCATTGTGAATGACTTTTCACATGTGCTAATATTTACGTTCACTCTCTCAATGAAACAATATTGCTAATGAACTTTTGGTCCAAATCCTATACTCACTCTTTTTACTAAGCCTACCGACTATCTTCCTAATCCTACAGACTATTCATTTTTGACTGGATGTTCTCTTCTACATTCAATCATCCAAGGTACAAGGTCTTATGCCTTTGCATATCGATTTATCTGAGACATCTGTGCAGAACATAATGCAAAGCTAAGTATCCCACTAAAAGGCCCAATGCCCTTCAGGGATTCAAATCGTACCTAGATTTTCTGGTTTCATACTTATATTTCACTGATATATTCTTGTGAATACCGCAGGTTCCCAATACCATTATTCATCCCTCAGAATGATTCCTAACCCAAATAGTATATGGTATTAACCCTAACCATACACTGTTCCCTCAATCTAACTTTACAGAAGAGCAGAGACAGAGTTGGTCTTACAATACAGGCATGTAGATGATCTTCCAATTGCTGAGAACCTCAAAGTTGATGCAGAAATGATCCCAGGAGAAGATATAGGCAGATATAAAGGACCTGAGAGAGCAAAAGTCATCTTCCATGGCAAACAACCTTGTCAGGATGAAACGATGTGTCTGAATCAGCCTCTCTCCTCTTAATATAAAGAAGATGGACCAAACCAGCCCTGTGTGGAGAGCTTCTCCTTGGTCCCTATGGTTGATATACCATTCTAACTTGTGAAAGTGTCACAGGAAGTAGGGGCAGCCTCAATCTCAAGGGACCCTTGGAAGCAACTGTTAGGACAAAGTGGTTGCAAATGCAGTGACCTCATTCCGTTCCTGAAAGAATTGGCCTACGTCACATCTTTGTTGATGGAACTCTCTGAACTTGTTATCCAGGAAGCCAGGCACACAGAGCCAGTCCCAATACCAGTCCCAGTTGGCTTACTTGTTTGGATTTACCAAGGACAGAGTCTGTCTTTCTTGATACCTAATGACTTGAGGATGGCCAAATGCAAGTAGAGCTCTGAAGACGGGCCTTTTCTGAGAAAGCAGGTAGTGGTCAGCCCAGGCTCCTGACAAATTCACAGAGTTGGACAAAGAGACCAGATCTGAGACAGGACAGGCCATTTCGGGGGAACATAGTATGGTACACCAGTCAGAAGACACTCTGGAAAGTCACAGACTTACTTGGTAGAAGGAGGTGCCTTTGTGAATGTGGGTGTGAGTTTGTGGATTTGTCTCATGTTCTCAGAATAGGTAGGAAAGTCAGTATGTTTGGTTTGGAGTGGACTATTTCTAGAAAGTCGTTGGACAAGGTGAGTGTTTCTATGTCTGTGTATCTCACTGTGTCCGTGGTTGAAGACATTAGAAATAAGAATGCATCAATGGATGTGTCATGTCTAGTAGAAAGCTTCCCAGCATTCATCCTGCCCATTTTAGGAATGAAATGCAGGTTTCCTTATCGATGGGCAACACCTACTATCTTTCTAAATTCCTGTTTTCTTCCTGAATTCTGGCCACTCTCCAGAATAGGCTCATGGTTTTGTGTCCAAGATATATACCACCTCCAAGCTCTGTGACATGGCCATGTTCTGGCTAGCTGAAGGGAATGCGAGCATCTCAGAAAACTCAGATATCAGTGTGACCAGGAAAGTCTCAGTGGAGAAACCCTGCTTTGGGCCTTTTGCTAACCTATTTGCCTGTTGCCATGAATTTCATGAAGGTCTTTGCCTCAGGCCACCCCTTTGTGAATCCTGATGAAAACTGTTTTCAAATGGTAAAGAATGGGCATCACCTGTGGCTCTTTGCTTAAATGCTTTGGAAAGGGATGTGTCTGAATCAGCCTCTTGGCCCTGTGTGAGGTAGTGGCTTAGATTCTCAGCACCTGTTCGATCTAAAGAAAAATCCAATGTGTGCATCCAAAACCAAAATGGCAAAAAGATCAGTCATGGTGTATGAAGTCTCTCACGTTCCTCTTTTAGGTTCCTGACCTCCATCAAGTGAGAATAGGGATCCTTTGGGACAAATGAGTTCTTTCAAGCCCTGCAGAGATGATTGGGTATCCTCATGACTCCAAATCACATAAGGAAACTATACCTAACAGTCAGTAGGCCTCAAATTGAAGAAGCAGAGCAATATTAACAGCAGACCTATGTGATCAATCCTGGTTCACTGGAAGGGTGTCCAGGCCACCCTGATGTTAGGCAAATGAGGGGCAAGGGAGCTTATTTTGGAAACTCTCTTAGGCTGTGCCATTCATGGAAACATCCAGTCAGAGGTTATGATGAATGTATATATGGAAGAAGATGAGGATCTTGGGGAATGTTTTGTTTTTAATTGTGGTCATTTGTGTGGCATTTGGAAGAGATTACTGGGTCCACCTGGGCTTGAACTCTGGTGTGATTCCCCTCAGAGACTGAGTTGTGTAACTGACCTCAGAGAAGTAATTGCTTTGGAAAGGGATGTGTCTTAATCAGCCTCTTGGCCCTGTGTGAGGCTGTGGCTTTGATTATCAGCACCATATGGATCTAAAGAAAGATCCCATGTCTGCTTCCTAAACCAAAATGGCCAAAATTGCAGTCATTGTGGATGAAGTCTCTCGCCTTCCTTTGTAAGGTTCTGAAAGAATAAAAGAAATTGAAATTGAAACGTAAAGAACCAGGTTTTGTAAAGTTTCCAAGCTGCACTCAGAACCTGAAATTCCTCTAGCAGTTAAGACAATTTCCGGAACTGCCCATTAGATGTGTGTTGAAATTTTCCCTGACCACCTAGTTACTTAAGAACCTCTTCCCAGAAAACGTGAAGCTCAGCACGTATACATCTCAGGGCTTCAACCAATCAGTTTAAATGTATACCCCTTCTCAGGGCTGACCAATCACCCCCTTCCTGACCTGTTCCCGCCAATGAATTTGCTAATCATGTTTTAGAGTTGTTATTTGATTTTCCCACGGTATATGGTGATTTGCTAAAGGAAGCTATGATGAATGTAAAGTCCCTGCCCTCTCTAAAGAATGTATATAAAATCTGCTCAAGTTGTTCTCGGGGCTCTTTGTTCTTTGCTCCTCTGAAGTGAGCTCTGAGCCCCAGCATGCTGGACCCCCAATAAACCCTTTGCTGTTGCATGAGAAATTTTCCTGGTGGTCTTTTCTTCCAACCTTCGGCCCACCTTTTCATCTGGAGGCCCTAGCTGAGATATCCAGCAGTGACGAACAAAAGACCCCAATGGACTCCTCTTGGGGTAAGTAAGGTGCCTCTTTCTGGTTTCGGGTTTCAGGTTAGGGCTTGGCAAAGTGGCTGTCAGTGAAGAACATTAGCTCTCTGCGACGGTGGCTGACAGATGTGTCACAGAGCCACAGGCCACGTCCCTGGGGGACACTCCAGAAGACTCAGGAAATCGAGGAATAGTAGTTTCCTCAACTCGGTTATATTTTGCTTCAGGATTCGGTTTTCTAGCCAATCAGGATTTGCCGGCTACTCAGTTTTGTTCATTGTCAGGAACTCATGTTGAGTTTACTGTCTGTCTTTATTGTCTAACCTATCAGGTTTTGCCAGTTACTCAGTTCTAATCTTTGTCTTGGACTCATGTTAAACGTTTACTGTTTGTCTTTGTCTGTGTCGTGTTTGTGTATTCACTGTCCCTGTTTGAGTAACCCCCATTATGAGACATTATGGGACAAAGCACTTCCATGCCTCTGTCCCTTAACCTTGATCATTTGACTGATGTCCGCTCAAGTACCCAAAATCTTTCTCTTTCAGTAAAATGCTGGACCTGGCAGACTCTCTGTGCTTCAGAATGGCCCATCCTCGAAGTCGGATGGCCCCCAGAAGGATCCGTCCACTTCCCTCTAACCCGAAAAGTCAGAGATATTGTCTTTCAGCTGGGGCCACGTGTACACCCAGATCAATAGCCATATAACTGTTCCCCCATGATCCTATCATTCAAAACTTCCACTCCTCCCCCTCTTCCCTCCATTCTCCCTGAGTCACAGGACTGGACACTCCTCCCCCTCCTTATCCTCTACCCTTGCCCCCCAACCCACAACACGTTCTTGATGATGCTCCCACCGCTGACTCAGCCTCTCTGCCGCTAGAGGCAATTGGGCCAGACCCAAGCCCTCCAGGGGACTTCCCCGCAGCAGCAGCAGCCCCTGCTCCCCTGGAGGAAGCTGGGCCACCTAAAGGAATCCGCAGGAGATGGATAATAGAAAACTCGGAAGCCCCTGTGATGCTCCCTCTCCATCCCTATGGGCCCATGAACCGAGCCAACTGGGACCCCAACACCTTTGAATGTAGGTAGCATCTGTCCACTTATCGCCGTTCTCTAATAGTGGGTCTCCGAGTGGCTGCCAGAGGGCCGACTAATTTGGCCAAGGTAAGAGAGATTATCCAAGGGCCTAATGAGTCTCCTTCTATGTTTTTGGAAGCATATAGGAAATATACTCCTTTTGATCCTCAGGCAGAGGACCAAAAGGCGCCTGTGCAATGGCCTTTATCGAGCAGACTGCCCTAGATATTAAGAGAAAGTTACAACGTCTAGATGGATTACAAGATATTGACCTTAAGAGATTTAGTCAGAGAAGCTGAGAAAGTATATTATAAGAGAGAAACTGAGGAGGAAAGGGAATAGAGGAGAGAGAAGGAAAGGGAACAAAAGGAGGATGAAAGGAGCAAATGGCAGAGTAATGCATTGCCTAAGGTTCTGGTCACAGCAGCAAATAGGTCAGAAGTTAAAAAGCAGGGAAACAGAAAGGGATACCTGGGCCCATGCCAAAGGCTGCCCCTGGCCTCAGATCAATGTGCCTATTGTGAAGAAAAAGGACACTGCGCCAAAGAGTGCCCCCCAAAAAAGCAGCCACGCCAGCCCGCCGTGCTGACTCTAGAAGAGGACTAGGAAAGTCGGGGTTCAGATCCCCTCCTCGAGCTCAGAGTAACATTTGAAATTGAGGGGAACACAGTTAACTTTGAAGTGATTACAGGAGCAGTATACTCAGCCCTTAAGACCCCACTGGGCCCCCTATCAATTAAATGGTCCCTAGTTTAAGGGGCTAATGGCAGTAGATATTGGGCTTGGACAACTAAGATGAATATGGACCTCGGAAAGGGAAAAGTCCACCACTCTTTCCTAGTAATCCCAGAATGCCCGGCCCCATTGATGGGCAGGAATCTGCTTTCCAAACTCCGGACTAGAATAACCTTTAACCCTGATGTTCCCCAAGTTGAGTATAAAGCCTTCAGTATAAACTCCCATAGTCACGTCTTTCACTAAGTCCGTAGAAGATGAACATCAACTCTTTGCACCCCCTAGGACTGATCAAACAGGCAAACTACCCCAGAAATGGATAAAAGATTATCCTAATGCCTGGGCAGTAACTGCTGGGTTAGGTCTAGCCATAAACAACCTCCAATAGTAGTAAAATTAAAAGCCTTCCAATTAGTGTTAAACAATATCCTCAAAGCAAAGAAGCTAAGGAAGGGTTAAGGCCCCATATTCATAAATACCTGGCTCTTGGGGTCTTAAGGCCCTGTCAATCAGCCTGGAATACCCCCCAGTACCAGTAAGAAAGCCAGGAACTGGGGACTACCGTCCTGTTCAAGACCTAAGAGAGATCAACAACAGAGTGCAGGACATTCACCCCACAGTACCCAATTAATATAATTTGCTTAGTACTCTGAATCCAGAGCAGAAATGGTACACTGTGCTGGACTTAAAAGATGCTTACATCTGCTCACCTCTACATAAGGACTGTCAGTTGCTGTTTGCTTTCGAGTGGAGAGACCCAGAACCTGGAACATCTGGCCAACTAACCTGGACTAGACTCCCACAGGGGTTCAATAAATCCCCCACTCTCTTTGATGAAGCCCTCCACAGAGACATCAATGACTTCAAAACTGCACACCCTAAAGTCACCCTACTCCAATATGTGGATGATCTTCTACTGGCAGCCGACACCAAGGAGACCTATGAGTCTGGGACCCAAGCACTATTATCCGAGCTTGCTCGGCTTGGATATAGGGCTTCTGCCAAAAGGCCCAAATTTGTCAGCAAGAAGTAATCTTCCTGGGTTATTCTCTTTGGGGTGGCAAACGATGGCTCCCTGAGCCCAGAAAAGAAACTGTTGTGAAGATACTGCCCCCATCAAATAAGAGACAACTCAGAGAGTTTCTTGGGACTGCCAGCTTTTGCAGGTTATGGATTCCTGGGTTTGCATCTCTGGCTGCCCCTTTATACACGCTGATAAAGGGGCATGCCCACTTCCATGGACCCCTGAGCACCAACAAGCTTTTGATAATGTCAAAAAAAGGTGCTGCTATCTGCTCCGGGCTTAGCACTACCAGATGTAGAAAACCCTTCACTCTCTACATCGAGGAAAAGAAAGGAGTAGCACGGGGAGTGCTCACTCAGTCTTTGGGACCTTGGAAAAGGCCGGTAGCATATTTATAAAAAAAACTGGACCCAGTGGCTAGCGGGTGGCCCCATTGCTTAAGTGCTATAGCAGCGGCAGCCTTTCTAATAAAAGATGCTCATAAATGAACATTGGGACCGAAGCTAAACATTATAGCCCCCCATTCCCTGGAGAGCATCATCTGTCAGCCTCCAGATAGGTGGCTATCAAACTCCAGAATTAACCACTACCAGAGCCTCTTGCTTGACAAAGACAGAATAATGCTGGGACCCCCTGCTCCACTCAACCCGGCTACACTGCTGCCAGAAGAATGATCAGGACCCGTCACTCATGAGTGTCAACACATACTGGCAAGGATACCAGTATACGACGAGACTTGAAGGATCAGCCACTGCCTCGCCCTGAAGTCGTATGGTTTACGGACGAGAGCAGCTTCCTCCAAGATGGTAAGCGGTGGGCTGGAGCAGCAGCTGTTAGCAAAACTAATTTCATTTGATCCTCTGGTCTCCCAGAAGGGACATCAGTCCAAAAAGCAGAACTGATTGCCCTTATGAAAGCATTGGAACTAGCAAAAGGCAAAAGGGCCACCATATACACTGATAGTCACTATTCATTTGCCATTGTTCATATTCACGGGACTATTTACCAACAATGGGGGCTATTGACCTCTGCCAAGGAAGAAATAAAGAATAAAGATGAGATCCTCCACCTTCTCTCAGCAATGCAGGCCCATAAAGAAATAGCAATAGTGCACTGTCCAGGGCACCAGAAGGGAAACGACCCCGTGGCGTTTGGAAACAGAAGGACAGATGAGGAAGCTTTATTGACAGCCCTAAACGGAGTGACTCTGTTAACTTTTTCCAAACCGGGGGGAACAACAATCAGGAGACTTGCCTGCCCCGGAACTTTCAGGCAACTTATCATCTGAGGAGACAGATACAGAACTCTGGGACCCTACAGAGCCAAGTTTACAATTTCAAAAAGCCCACTTTTTTGTCAAAGACGTACACCAGCTCAACCACTTAAGCTCAAAGAAGTTATAGGCACTCTTAAAGGACCGAAGAAAGGACTTATATTGACTGACTCACAGAGGAAAGAAATAGCTGAGCAGGTGACTAGACCTTTTCAAGTCTGCCAATTAGTTAATACTTTCCCATCCAAGCTTCCTGCAGGGAAGCGCTTACGAGGAACCAGACCAGGATAATTCTGGGAAGTGGACTTTACTGAAATTAAGCCAGCAAGGCATGGACTTAAACATCTCCTAGTCTTTGTTGATACTTTTTTAGGATGGGTCGAAGTCTTCCCCATGAAGAAACAAACAGCTCATATGGTGGCCAAAAAGATCCTTGAAGACATTTTTCCAAGGTTCGGCCTGCCTAAGGTAATAGGGTCTGATTACGGACTGGCATCCGTGGCCCAGGTAAGTCAGGAATTTTCCAGGACCCTGGGGATTAATTCGAAGTTATATTGTGCTTATAGATCACAGAGCTCAGGACAGGTAGAAACGATGAATAGAACCATCAAAGAGACCTTAACGAAATTAAGCTTGGAGACCGGTATAAAAAATTGGACTATGCTCCTACCTCATGCACTTTTTCATACCAGAAATACCCCCTCCGCCTCTTTGTGTAACCTCACATCTTATGAAATTCTCTATGGTGCCCCTCCTCCAGTAAGGGACCTAACCCCAACTCTGAGATTAATGATTCCTTTCACACCCCCTTGCTTGACAGACTCAAAGCCCTTGAACAAACTCAGCACCCAGTGATACCTGTGGAAACAGTTGGCCATTGCTTATCAGCCTGGAGACGAGGAAACCCCACATCGATATCAAGTGGGAGACTTCATCTACGTGAGACAGCATGAGGTGTCATCCCTGGAACACAGCTGGAAATGACCATACCAGATACTGCTTATAACACCTACAGTGGTGAAAATGGATGGGATCACTTCCTGGATACATGCCTCCCATCTCAATACTGTGCCCTGTCCAGACTCTGGCTGGAAACTGGAACAGACTGGTAACCCTCTCAAGTTGCATGTCCGTGGTGTGGGTAGGGCTATAGATTCTTCCCCTGACCACAAGCAGCCCTAATCCCCATCAGCCTGTTCAGCAACAATGGCAAGTTATAAATCCTACTGGGTAAGTAGTGTGGCCTATTTCACATACAGCCCCCTTATGGACTTGGTGGCCATCTCTCCACCCGGACATTTGTCAGCTTGCCATAGGCCTCTCTGACTGGGATCTCCCTGACATAGTGGACCCCACACAGATCCCACTCAAACCCAAACCAGGACAACATAGACCAACATACGCCATGAATTATGGATGTCATCTCCCCCAGCTCAGGTGTAAACTAGCCAGTCTTGTTTATTAAGTGTGCCCAGCTGATTTCTGAAGTCGCAAACAGGCCCAAACCTCTGGAGGACCCAGTGACTTTTATTGTAGATCTTGGAGTTGTGAACACACGGGAGCTGCATTGTGGAACCCAAACTCCCCAGACAGTATGATTCGGGTAGGATGAAATGACACCTGGATTGATCCCAATAAATGTGCCACTATCCAAGTGGTGTCAACAACTCACTGTGGAAAAAATAGTCTATGTTACCCCCTCAATATAACTTTCACTTCAAAAGGAAGGGGCTACTTCAGAACAACATGGCCTATGGGAAATACTTGGGGAATGCGATTCTATATTAATGGCCCTGGTTATGACTTTGGTCTCTGTTTCACCATCTGGCTTAAAAAGGAAGAAAATCCCACAGCAATAGGGCCCAATCCCCTCAAGTCAGGAATTAAGCCTCCTTAACCTCCGATGCCTAGATCTACCAAAACCTCTCTACCATCTCATACTTCCCAGTTTTCGTCTTTGCCTACTTCCCCAGTCCAGAGTATAGCTGACTCCTCCCCCTGAGAACTAATTAAAGGAACCTTTATGGTACTGAACTCCACACAGTCAGAACTCCTTGCATTTCACCCCAGGTATTTGACAGCTCTGTAAATTATTGTGTAATGGTGCAGATACTCCCCAGGGTGCTCTATCATGTTGCAGAATCATTTGAATTGAAGGTCTACTAGGGAGACAAAGAACCCGATTTTGCCAGGAGCCAGTGTCCCTTACTCTAGCCATCCTATTGGAGATAGGAGCTGATGCAGGAGTGGGTATGGGAACAGCTGATATGATCCATGGGTCACAACAAATGGCCCCATTAGAAACAGCAATAAATCAAGACTTGAAGACTTAAGAGACCACCATCACAGTTTTGCAGGAATCCTTAACCTCTCTCTCAAAAGTTGTTTTACAGAACAGGCGAGGATTAGACCTCCATTTCATAAGGGAGGCGGGCCTCTGTTTTATACTGAGAGAAGAGTGCTGTTTTTATGCTGACCATACTGGAGTTGTAAAAGAATCCATGAGTAAGTTGAGAAAATGCCTTGAAGAGCACCAGAGAGAAAGGGAGATTCAACAAGTGTGGTTTGAGTCATGGTTTACCCAGTCCCCCTGGTTAACTACACTCCTATCAGCCTTAGCTGGACCCCTGATCATGCTTATGGTGTTGCTAACTGTGGGACCTCGTTTGCTTAACCACTTAGTTTCCTTTCTCCAGGCTCAGATTGGGCAGGTAAAACTCATGGTAATCAGACAGAAATACACTTCACTGGCAGAAATAGAATGTGAGAACCTGCAATATTTATGATTCATTACTTTTAAGATTAAATGTAGTCAGAAAAAGGAGTGGGAAATGAAAGAATTTTTAAAAAAAACGTATAGAAACAGGTTTTATAAAGTTTACAAGCTGCGCTCAGAACCTGAAATTCCTGTGTCAGTTAAGACAATTCCCGGAACTGCCCATTAGATGTGTTGAAATCTTCCCTGACCACCTAGTTACTTAACAACCCCTTCCCAGAAACCGTGCATCTCAGCACGTATACATCTCAGGGCTTCAACCAATCAGTTTAAATGTATACCCCTTCTCAGGCCTGACCAATCACCCCCTGCCCGAACTGTTCCCATCAATGAATGTGCTAATCATGTTTTAGAGTTGTTATTTGATTTTCCTGCAGTATATGATAATTTGCTAAAGGAGGCTATGATGTATATAAAGTCCCTGCACTCTCTAAAGATTGTATATAATCTCTTCTCAAGTTGTTCTTGGGGCTCTTTGTTCTTTGCTCCTCTGAAGTGAGCTTTGAGCCCCAGCCTGCTGGACCCCCAATAAATCATTTGCTGTGGCATGAGACAGTCTCTTGGTGGTCTTTTCCTCTGACGTTCGGAAAACATTTTCAGTTCCTGACTTCCATCAAGTGAGAATAGATATCCTTTGGGTCAAATGAGTTCCTCAAAGCCCTGCAGAGGCTAGCCCATAGGTGCTTGGGTTTTCTCATGACTCCAAATCACATAAAGAATCTATACCTGACTTTCAGTAGGCCTCAAATTGGAGAAGCAGGGAAGTTTTAGCGGCAGGGCTATTTGATCACTCCTTGATCAAAGGAAGGGTGTCCAGGCCACCCAATGCCCTTCTGGACTTCAAATATTGCCTAGATTTCTGTTTTCATACTTACATTTCACCTGTATATTCTTGTAAATATCGCAGGTTCCCAATACCATTATTAATCCCGCAGAATGATTCCTAATCCAAATCGAACCTGTTATTAACCTTAACCATGCAATATTTCCTCAATCTAACTTAACAGAAGAACAAGGACATTATTGGTCTTACAATACAGGAATGTAGTGGAACTTCAACCTGATGAGAACCTCAAAGTTCCATGCAGAAATGATCCCTGAAGAAGATGTAGACACCTATGAAAGACCTGAGAGAGCAAAAGTCAACTTCCATGTAAAACAACTTGGTCAAAATGAAGGGATGTGTATGAAAGCCTCTCTCTTCTTAATGTAGATTAAATAGACCAAACCAGACCTGTGTGGAGAGCTGTTCCCGGGTGCCTATGGTTGATGTATCATTCTAACTTGTGAAAGTGTCACAGGAAGTATGGGCAGATTTCATCTCATGGGAACCATGGAAGCAACTGTTAGGACAAAGTGGTTGCCAAGGCAGTGACCTCATTCAGTTCGTGAAGGAAGTGACCTACCACACTTCCTTGGTGATGGAACTCTCTTAACTTGGGATCCAGGAAGCCTGGCACCCAGAGCCAGACCCAGTCACAGTCCGAGTGGTCTCACTTGTTTGGATTTACCAAGGACAGAGTCAGTCTTTCTTGGTACCTACTTATGTGATGATGGCCAAATGCCAGGAGAGCTCTGAAGAGGGGCCTTTTCTGATGAAGCAGGTAGTGGCTCAACCATGGCTCGTGACAACTTCAGAGAGTTGACAAAGAAGACCAGGTCTCAGATAGGACGGGCCATTTTTGGGGAACATAGTATGGCCCACCAGTCAGAGGACATTCAGGATAGTCACAGACATAATTGTGGGAAGGAGGTGCCATTGTGGGTGTCGGTGTGAGTTTGTGGTTTTGTCTCATGTTCTGAGAATAGGTAGGAAAGGCGGTTTGTTTGTTTGGACTGAAATGTTTCTAGAAAGTTGTTTGACAACGCGAGTGTTTCTATGTCTGTGAATCCCACACAATCCTTTTTTTTTTTTTTGTAGACATTTGAAAAGCGAATTTATCAATGGTTGTGTCCTGTCTAGTAGAAAACATCCCAGCATTCATCTTGCCAAATTAAAGAATAAAGAGCTGCTTGCCTTATGGATGGGCAACACCTATTATCTTCCTAAGTTCCTCTTTTCATCCTGAATACTGGACACTCTCCAGAATAGCCTCATGGTTTTGTTTCCAAGATATGTACCACCTCCAAGCTCTGTGACAGGGCCATGTACTGGATAGCTGAGGAGAATGGAAGCATCTCAGAAAACTCACATAGCCGTGTGACCATTAAAGTCTCTGTGGAGAAACACTGCTTTGGGCCTTTTGCTTACCTATTGTTCTGTTGTCCTGAATGTCAGGAATGAATGGGCATCACCTGTGGCACTCTGCTTAATTGCTTTGGAAAGAGATGTGGCTGAATCAGCGTCTTTGCCCTGTGTGAGGCAGTGGCTTAGATTTTCAGCACCTGATGGATCAAAGAAAATTTCCAAGTGTGCATCCTAAACCAAAATGGCCAAAAGAGCAGTCATTGTGGATGAAGTCTCTCCCTTTCCTCTGAAAGCTTCCTGACCTCCATCAAGTGAGAATAGAGATCCTCTGTGACAAATCAGTTCTTCAAAGCCCTGCAGAGGCTAGCCCATAAGGGCTTGGGTTTTCTCATGACACCAATTCACATAAAGAATCTATACCAGACAGTCAGTAGGCCTCAAATTGGAGAAGCAGAGCAGTAGTAAGAGCAAGACTACTTGATCACTATTGGTTCACAGGAAGGGTGTCCCGGCCACCCTGACTTTAGGCAAATGAGGAGCAAGGGAGCTTATTTGGAAAACTGTCTTTGGCTGGCCCCTCATGGAAACCTCCAGCCAGAGGTTATGAAGAGTGTCTATGTGAAAGAAGATGAGGGCCATTTGGGAGTGTTTTGGTTTTAATTGTGGTCATTTGTGTGGTGTTTGGAAGAGATGCCTAGGTCCACCTGGGCTTGAACTCTGGTGTGATTCCCCTTACAGACTGAGTTCTGGAACTGACCTCAGAGAAGTATTGCCATGAATTGTGTTGGGATTTTAAGAGGCCACGCATGAGAGTTGCCTTTGGAAACTGAGATCAATGCACAGGGTGGCCTTCCACAGAGCATTGTCAATCTCTGCCAGGGCATCCCATTATTTTATTCTGAAAGACTTGGCAGCCATAGTTGAGAGTCAATACACACATGGGCCTCACATTGTAGACCTCAATGGGCCTGGCTTCATGTGTCTTTTTGGCCACTCTTTGGGAAGCCTTGCCTCTGAGAGTTCTCCAGAGTTTCCTTGAAATGTGCTTCCTCAAACATTAATGGTTCCTGAATGAATTGAAACGCACAATTTCTCCAACTTCATCCTTGAAAAATGGCTAGATAAATACCATGAAATTTTTGAAATTTTCATGACCAGGTGGCACTGGAGAACCTTTCAATGTCCTCTTGCTGATGAAGTGTGTATCAGACAGTGCCTTGATTGACTGGGTTTCATGAAAATGGTGTAGAACAGAGATGCCAGTATGTTGGAGCCTGCTGAGTAGTGGGCCCAGAGCTGTGGTGTGCAGGTGTGTCATAAAACATCTGTGGTTGGGCCATGTGGATCTGCCATTGACTTCCAAATGGCTTGTAGCTGACATTGTGCAGCCAGGAATCACTTATATGTCTGAAATCTCTCCATATAACGCATCTTGTTATATGGAGACGTTTCAGGACAATGTTCAGAATCAGGTGCTATTGTCAAGGGGACAAGCTATGTGGGATAGAAGCCTGGTTTGTGCATTCTCCTGCAGACCCTGACCTATCTCATGTGACAGAACTCCCTCCAGCACTGTGTCCCAGCTGAATTCCTTGTATTTCGTGAAGCAAATAACAAACTCCCAGTGCAGCAGCAAGAAACACCATGAAAAGTGGAGGATGACCAAATGGCTTCACAGTCCACACGGGGAGACACTTAGCCTTCAGTGGCCACAGTTTACCTACAAAGAGTGAATTCAGCACTGCTGCCTCATGTCCTTTGGAAAATAAGAAACCATGTCCTCCAGGTCACATAGATGCAGATTCAGCTTTGATGGTCTCATTAGAAAGGAAGCTAAAGCTCCTGACAACAACATATATGTCAAGTGCCCATACTCAGTGGCAGTTTCTAAAGAAGTCTTTAGGCCGGCAGAGCTCCATGTTAGTATAGCGTTTACCTATTAGACCAGGATGCAAGAAAAGATCACTTACTCCAATTAAAATAAAATTAAAGCAAGCTTATTATTTCCACTGCCCAGGTGTCCTCTCCCTCCCAAAGCAGAGGGAACAAGACAGCCACCCAAATTTTCTACAGCCCAGGTTTATAACACAGAATTTTACACTACAGGGGGGTTACAGATATCACAACTCTGACAAGCATCACACTAATGGCAGTTTACATTTTTTTTTTGCTGCCCCAACATCAAAATTTATGAGAACAATTAGAGCCTCAGAGAGGGTCGTTGTCTGGCCAGGGAAGGCCAATGTTTATGAGGTGTCAATAAAGTTTCAGAGAGGGCTGTTCCTGGTCAGACAGCCAGGCATGGGTGAGTTCAAGGCCACGGGCAGGCATTCCAAGCAGGTTCAGAATTTGGTCTAATTTATAGTTAAGCCAAAATTATCTTTTCATGGCTTTGTGGCAAAATGGCTCCCAATTTTAACAAAAGATCAGGTGGGGTCTATCATTCCCCCCTTTTCTAATGTGTCCCTTTCAAATCTTTGATAGGGTAGGGGAAGAGCACTGAGGGAATTTTAATATCTCAGGTAACAGTCTCCATATTTTTGAACTCACACAAAACCAGTCTCCCTGATTTTACCTGACTTAATTAATTACTTAAAATGAAAGTCTATTTATTTTTGGCTCCGTTGTTGTAAGTAGAGAGGTGTCACTCATTTTGGCTTCTTCTGAGCTGAGAGAGGGTGACATGAGGGGGAACAGCCTGAGGGACATGAGTTGCCTTTTAGAAGTCACCTCGGTTTGAAGTCTGGTTGTGGTAGAACAGTTTGTAAAGTCATCTGGGGATGGGTTCTTCTATGAGAGAAACAAAAACCATGAGTACTGAATAAATGTTGCAGCAGCTGAAACATGTCACTGAATAGATGTCCCCTCATCTGTCTTCAATATCCCCAGTTATCAGGACTTTCAACTTAATATTTAACTTTTAGTGTCACAGTTGTCCCACCCCATAAGATACAGTTTAATAATTTAATGTCATCTGATCTTGCAAATTCCTTTTACTAGTATGACCTCTGTGTGTAATAGAGAAACCTTTAATTCTGTTGGTCAGGGCTGGATAATCGTACTAGCAAACACCAAGCCTACCTGTGTAGGTTAGGAATATCTGTAGGCCTTAAACAAAAAACTTCTGCCTCTGGTAGCTCCTCTTGATAGTCTCTTTTTATACTCATCAGGCATTCCTGACTGAGAATCCTTCTTTGTAGCCTCCAGTCTTACTTATTTTGGGAGGCTACCATAAAGTGTATAGGTGAAAATATTTTCATTACTATTATTATTTAAAATGCCCAGGAATGGATGTATTTTGGGTTTATCTGTCTTTGCTAAGAGTTTAAGATGAAGCAGTAAAACTGACTTTTGTTTCTATCTATTGTTAACAGTCAGCTGAGATTTTAAGGGAGTCATTCCTGGGGAAACTTGAGAGCAGATTCTCAGTTCTGCTAGTGCCATTTGCGCTAGGTGTGTCCAGGTCTTGCTTGACCATGTGGCTTCCCTCGGAAGCATCAGAGATATCTCTCTTCTCTGATGACATTCTTCTTCGTAGAAAATGCACTGATTGACTTTCTGTTCTCCAGTGGTCTCATTAATCTTCCTGATCAGGAGGTAATGTGGCTCAGAGTTGCAAAGTTCTTTAGAGAAGTCTCCTGTTCCCTGGATACAGATTGACTCAGAGGGCAAGAGCCAAATATTGGTTTTATTGTCCCTTTTCATTTAAATTTAATTTTAAATCCTAATCTTAAACATCCAGCAAATAAATTTTAACAGCCTTATATTAAGAGTACTGTGCTTTAATGTCTATAATTTAAAATTATTTATCTTTTCATTAATTGGGATCTGTATTAATCTGTCTGTCTTGTAGGTGATGACTTATTATCTTAAATTAACCGATGTTGTGTTCGAAAAGCAACTCTTCTGTAAAACATTAACAGGGAATCTTTTGTTCACTTATAAGGAAATTACAAAATAAAATTAACAAGAGTAAAAATACTTAGTTTGTGTAATAACTACCCTGAATTTTTGGCTGAGTTATACATCATATCCCCTGTTTGAGATCCTAGTAATCTTGATAGAAAAAAAAAAACAACTTTTGAACATCACTTGAAATTAAATAACATCTGACCTACTGCTTTCGTAGTTATTCTCACATGTTGTAAGATGAGACACAGAGCCTTATCTCAGGTAAGGCAGGGATCTATACAAATCTTAAGTGTTTTAGTTCTAACGCTGATCTTTGTTTTTTAAATATCATTTTACAAAGTTTACATAAATTGTTTGAGGTCACATGAACATTAGCTAACACCATATGATATAACATTTAAAACATGAATTAAAGAAAGACTGAAAGTTTTTAACCTTTACATAGATTAGGCTCTCATTAACTTAAAAATATATTTAAATTTTTCCCCAATGTAAAAAGTAACATAAAACTTTAAATATCTTATTGATAACAAGTAAATAAATCATATATATATATATATATATATATATATATATATATATATATATATATATATATATTTTTTTTTTTTTTTACCACACAACTTTAGAACACCAGCTTGATGTAATGCTCTTTTAAAGTTTCTACCTTACAGACTTGTATACCTGGAAGATATGAGCACATTAATAGCATCAGAATGACATTGATGTTTCTACATTAACCAAGTTTAGCTTTTAAATAAATGGCAGTACAGTTCTCTAAAATAACAGTTCTTATTTAATCAGTTGTTTAATTTTTATGGTTGCTTTCTCTATAAAAATAAAACTTAATAAACACAATGTTATGGGTAAACTTTTGTTTAAGAAATTTTTGTCGCTTTATCACATGACTGATTTTTACAATCTTATACAGACTTTAGAACAAACATATACAGACCTTACTCAATCAATCAGATATCTAACAAAAGTACTCATGAATGAGTAATCCCATATCAAATTTACTTCAGTTATTTATCAAAATATTAGAGAAATGTATTGAACAGTGTAAACCATTTTTTGTTAAAAGAAAAGTCCTAGAAACAAGGCATATTAGACATTTTATAGACATGTATATTTTATTAGATTTTTGAGCAGCTAGAAAAACTTGTAAGCTTAAATTTAAAGACATTTATTGTTATTTGTTTATCCAAATTTAAAGTGAACCATTTAAATCACGTGAATTAAAGATCTTAGAATCCACTTTTTAAAATTTGTTTTTATGAGTGCTCCTATTTTTTAAAGATCACTCCTTATATATGTTAATTTGTATATCATATATATGATATACGGACATATGGATATATTGACATACAACACATAACAAAAGTGTGCACAAATAATAATAGTAAAAGCCTTGTAGCTTTTCGCAGGTGAAATCTCCATTGCAATGTTTTAAAACTCCACTGTTGGTCAAAGATAGAACTGATCAGAATAATATTAGCCTAGTTCTGTAGGATCAAAATAATGACCTCAAAAAAATACAGAATCTAAGGAAAAAAATGAGAGTCCTAGAAAAAATGACTGGCCAGTAATTAGTAAATACCATACAATTTACATTTTTTTTCCCACTTAGACATCAGATCAGTCTCCTACTGAGCTTGCAGACTTCCTTCATTTGCATTTCAACATAAGTCCTGGCTGAGTTCTGGAAGGAGCTGGACAAAACTGCTATTCTGAGCAGAAACCTCAGGCCTAAGGCATTTTAACCATAATTTTCAGGTTCGGATGTTGAAAATTATGATACAAATTTTTAGATACAATTCACAAAATCTTATACCTTAACATCTTGTTTTGTCAACAGATACCATACTATGATTTACTATCCTTGTCCAAATTAATGCACTGATACACACTGTGACATTTTCTCAGGATACCCAATTAAAAATTGGTTAAAAAAAAAGACTGAATGATTGGGAAGTTACTTGCCTACTTGAAAGTAGAATTCTTTAGTTTTCCATCCTAAGTATTTAAGTTCTAAGGCATGAATTATCTGAAATCATAAAATAAACAATTACCTAAACCCGACTTTTAACTGCAAGATTGTGCAATGCTTCAAACACCCATTCAGATACCAGATTGTTACAATAAAACATCATCATTTAGACACACATTCAGCTAAGATCATTCCCAAGAAACAATTTATAATATCAACACATTATTGCACATGTCTTAAAGGGCCAGAAACAAAGACAAAAGACAGACAGAAAGGAGCTCCAGACTAAGGCTGACAGGGCAGAATCCTTTAAAACAGAGCAGATAAGAGAAAAATCTCCTACACCAGTGGCACGATAGATGTCCCCATAAGAGGATCATATGTTTTCACAGAAGGGCAACCTGAAATGTAATGTCAAAGGTCTCCATGGTGACTTTACTGCATTTAGTGTCCCCTTTTTCTTTTTCTCTTTTTTAAGAAGACAGAGGTGGCATTATCCTTACAGTGCAGGGAAGAAAGAAGAAAATTCACTGAAGCAACAGGACTTCAGCAGCTGCTGAGAGTCCCTCAGTCCCGTCTTTTACTTACAGGAATAGCTCCTTTGGTTCGGTTCCACCCCAAGCACGCTCCATCACCTAACATTTCAGTAGTCAGCTCTCAAAAATTCTGGGGTCAGGGGGGGAATCAAAATTCGTAACTTAAATTTCGGTTCCGGACCTTGAAGCCAATTAATACCAATTTAATAATAAGGACAGGTTTTGAGAAAAAGAATAAGGGAGGTTTACTGCTTTGCTAACAAAGGAGAAAAACAGGGAACTCTGTCCAAAGTTGTGACTCTCTTGATCTGGAGGGACAAGGGGTTTTAAAGGAGTTTCACTTGTTAACCTGAGAGATACTCAGTTATTAGGTCCCCATCAGGCATTGCCCTCTGCAGTGGGTGTGCTCCAGACAGCCAGCTAGGGGCTTCTCTCATCCTGCTTAACAAAGGGGGGTATAGTGCATCGCATTTCTTTAAAACAAAGTCCAAAGGGGTGTCAGGCTTACATGCTTTATTACCCATTTTCACGTCCAATATCCTTAAGTTTTTACCACAGAAATCACACAACAAAACGCACAAAAACAAACAAATAAAAAACATATAGAACACAGAACAAAACACAAAGAAACAGAAACTCGGCGAATAAACAGAAAAACAGAGGAGCAATTCAGCGTCTTGCTAAAGCTCCGGGGTAGGAGCTCCTGCGTGCCAGTCGGCACCTCTCTACACTTTCCGAGGTATTCCTTACAGAACAGAACGGAGGAAAGAAGGATTCCCATTACTGTCCCAGACAGGAGTATATGTGAGCCTCCCCAGGCCACCTCTCTGTCATCAGAAGAGTACTCCCTTAACCGGATATCAGATGTTATAAAGGCGCCTCTTACCTATGGAGGCCTCCTCCACCAGGTGCTTGATAATAGTTTTAGTGCAATGGTTCATTGCAGTGATCCACGGACTGAAGGCTCATTCCAAGGCCTTGGAACTTGGCTCTCCAGCCTGGAGTCCTGGAAGATAGACCAGCTTCAGAATTTCCAGCAGTCTGGCCTTGTTGTCTGGTCGGGTCATGTCGCTGGGGAACTCCAAAATGTTCGACCACAACACAAGAAAAGACCACTGACTCCAATTAAAATCAAATTAAGTCAAGCTTAATATTTCAAACGGCTGGGCTGCCTCTCCCTCTCAAAAAGGCGGGAACAAGACAGCAAACCCACCTTTCCTACGGCCCAGCTTTGTAGCCCAGAAACTTACACAAAAGGGGGGTTACAGAAAACAGAACTTTGACAAGCATCACACTAATTGTAGTTTACATTTTTTTTTTTTGCTGGCCCCAGCATCAGAAATTATGAGGACCATTAGAGCCTCAGAGAGGGTAGTTGTCTGGCCAGGGAAGGCCAATATTTATGAGGTGTCATTAAAGTTTCAGAGAAGGCTGTTATCTGGTCAGAGAGCCAGGCATGGATGAGTTCAAGGCATGGGCAGGCATTCAAAGTAGGTTCAGAATTTGCAGTAATTTATAGTAAACCAAAAATTATCTTTTCATGGATTTGTGGCAAGACGGCTCACAATTTTAATGAAAGATCATGTTGGGTGATCAACCCTGTCCCTTACTTTTGGAAAATCCTCTACCACCTCCAAGGTTGTGAACTTCTGAGCATTTTCCATTCCAGATATGTATTCACAGAATTTCTAACTCTTCTTCTCTAATTGTGCCTTACTTGGGGCGAAGGTAATGTCAAGGCATTGTTCTGGATGAGAGTGGGAAGAATATTGTGTAGCACATAATTGCATAAACATTGGATTCATTTTCCAATTGAAATACTGAATTCCTGACAATAACCCATACCCTACTAGACGCTAACTACTAATACTATTATGATGGAGAATATTAACCCAAACAGAATTGAAATACAAGCAGTTCACAGGGGGCATGGTGTATATTGGACTTGCCTTTTGCAAGATAAATGGTAAGTGTTATAAATCTAGTCATTTTTAATTGAAATAGTTTTATATGTGTATTTAAAGTTAACAAATATGTGAATTCCTATCTCCCTTTCGCTGTAGCCTATTCAGCACGTGTACTTTTATATGCACATATAGAATCTTACCTGATATCACACGTACATTTTTGTGAGGTGCCTGATATTGCAGATACAAATTGTGAGAAGAGATCACACCACCTAAACGCTGTTGGAACTGAAAATTCAAGCTATGGGTGAGCTTCCTAGTTAAACAACATTATACATAAATCCATGTTCAGTAAAATGAATATTTTTGGATCTGTGGATGATATATATTTCATGGTGAATTTCGATTGGCATATATATTTCTACTTTTAATGTCTTTGTGTGTGTGTGTGTTTGTGTATATATATATATATATATATATATATATATATATATATATATATATACTCTCCAGATTTTTCAAAATATGAAATATATAAATATATGTGTCTTATATACACTTCCTAAATTCATTCATGTTCATATATGTGGATTAATAATCAACTTTTCACAAGATTATTCTCAGAAATATTAATCCACCTGAAATACATATTTGTTTCTTAGTACTGAAAACTAACTTCAGTGAAAGGTTCCAAATAAATCCTAATATTTCTACATTAACTGACCTAGTTTAACATCAATGCAAGTAGATTCCTATGGGACATTATGTGTATTTTGAAGTTCATTATTATTCAACACTGGTATATTACCATTTCTTCAGTTATTGCACATCATAAGATATATATTTCATCCACTACTTAGCAAATTTATATGCATTTGTTTCACTTTCAATCACTTCCTGCTGGAGAAAACATGTATTTCCCTATGTTTCTTGACTGGTCTTTTCATGAGACTTTTTTCCAAGTATATTATTTTCGATTTCCATGATCAATTTTTAATCAAAACTCACACACCCTTCATGATAATACATAACCCTAAGATGACCAATAGATATATAACTGGTTGGAATAAATACTTGTGTATCATTATAACATTTCTTTTATAGTTTCAGATATCCATTCAATCCATTATTTAAGGTGGACCCAGTTATATTATTTATTCCCAGTGTGGTCTGTTCATGCATTATTGCTATAATCATAGACAGAGGGTATACCTATTTGTATCCCAATACAAATTTATATGTCTTCAAAATATTGCTCCTGGAAATGGTGGAAGAAATACTGATGTCACGTGATATACATATACATTTTATCACAGAAATATTCTGGACACAAAAAGCAAAGGTCGCACTTTCAATTGTACCAAAACCTAAATGGAAAGTGAGCATGGATTACTAAAAACATCCATTTCCAGGTTGCCTAATGCTCTCAAATATCAATCCTATTGGTGACTACATATTTGTTTTTTCCTAAGATTATATATTCAACCTCAAGCCTGTTGAAAATGTCTAATCCTATCACTCACTTTTTAGTTTGCTTGATTTCCTAATGTCTCTATTGATATCTGCTTTCTACATGTTTTCCCCAGTTCATCTCTGTGACTAACTCTTCACATGTGCTGACATTTACACTCACTCTCTAACCGAAACCCTATTGCTAAAGAACTTTTGGTCCAAATCCTATACTCACTCTTCATTTGAAACCTAATGACTACCTTCCTCATCCTACCAAATATCGCTTTTTGACTGAAAGTCTCTTCAACATTCAAGCATCTAAGGTACAAGGTCCTATGCCATTGTATATTGATTTATCTGAGACATCTGTGCAGCACATACCTCAAAGCTAAGTATACCACTCAAGGGTCCAATTTCCTTCTGGGCTTCAAATCTTTCCTAGATTACTGCTTTCATACTTATATTTCACCTATATACTTTTGTAAATATCAAAGTTTGCCAATACCATTATTCATCTCGCAGAATGATTCGTAACCCAAATCAAACATGTTATTAACCCTAAACATACACTGTTCCTTCAATATAACTTACAGAAGAGCAGGGACAGAGTTGGTCTTACAATATAGGAATGTAGGTGATCTTCCACCTGCTGATAACCTCAAAGATCCATGGAGAAATGATCCTTGGAGAAGATGTATGCAGCTATGTAGGACCTGAAAGAGCAATAGTAATCTTCCATGGCAAACAACCTGGTCAGGATGAATTGATGGGTGTGAATCAGCCTCTCTCTTCTTATTGTAGAGAAGTTGGAACAAACCAGGCCTGTGTGGAGAGCTGTTCCAGGGTGCCTATGGTTGATATACCATTCTAACTTCTGAATGTGTCACAGGATGTTGGGGCAGCCTCCATCTCATGGGAACCTTGGAAGCAACTGTTAGGACAAAGTGGTTTTCAAGGCAGTGAACTCATTAAGTTCCTGAAGGAAGATACCTCTCCTCACTTCCTTGGTGATGGAATTCTCTGAACTTGGGATGCAGGAAGCCAGTCCCAGAGACAGTCCCAGTCCCAGTCCCAGTGGGCTAACTTGTTTGCTTTTCCCAAAGACAGAGTCAGTCTTTCATGGTACCTACTGATGTGAGGATGGCCAAATGCCAGCAGAGCTCTGAAGAGGCATCTTCCCTGAGAAAGCAGGTAGTGGCTCACCGCTGTCTCCTGACAACTTCACAGAGTTGGCCAAGGAGACCAGATCTGAGACAGGACAGGCCATTTCGGGGGAACATAATATGGCCCACCAGTCAGAAGACTCTCTGGATAGTCACAGACCTACTTGGGGGAAGGAGGTGCCTTTGCCGTTGTGGGTGTGAGTTTGTGGGTTTTTTTCTCATGTTCTGAGAATAGGTAGGAAAGGCGTTTTTTTTTTGGTGTGGAGTGGACTGTTTCTAGTAAGTCCTTTGACATGGTGAGTGTTTCTATGTCTGTGTTTCCCACTGTATCCGTGGTTGTAGACATTAGAAAAGAGAATGCATCAATGGATTTGTTGTCTCTAGTAGAAAGCTTCCCCACATTAATACTGCCCAATTGATTAATGGACTTCACCTTGCCTTATGGATGGGCAACAACTACTATCTTCTTAAGTTACTGTTTTCTTCATGAATTCTGGCCACTCTACAGAATAGGCTCATGGTTTTGTGTCACAGATATGTAACACCACAAGGCTCTGTGACATGGCCATGTACTGGATAGCTGAAGAGAATGAGAGCATCTCAGAAAACTCAGATATCAGTGTGACCAGTAAAGTCTCAGTGGAGAAACCCTGCTTTGGCCATTTCCTTACTTCTATTTCTATTACCCTGAATGTCAGGATGGTCTTTGCCTCAGGCCAACCCTTTGTGAAGCCTGAAGAGAACTGTTTTCATATGGAAAAGAATGGGCTTCACCTGTGGTTCTTTGCTTAATTGCTTTGGAATGGGATGTGTCTGAATCAGTCTCTTGTCCTTGTGTGAGGTTGTGACTTAGATTCTCAGCACCCAATGGATCTAAAGAAAGATCCCATGTGCTTCCCAAACCAAAATGGCCAAAAGAGAAGTCGTTATGGATGAATTTTTTTTGCCTTCTTGTTTTAGGTTCCTGACCTCCATCAAGTGAGAATAGGGATCCTTTGGATTAAATGAGTCCTTCAAATCCCTGCAGAGGCTAGCCCATATGTGCTTGGGTTTTCTCATGACTCCAAATCACATAAAGAATCTATACCTCACAGCCAGTAGGCTTCAAATTGGAGAAGTGGAACACTTTAACAGCAAGAATATTTGATCACTCCTGGTTCACAGGAGGAGTGTCCAGGCCACCATGATTTTAGGCAAAGGAAGGGCAAGTGAGCTTATTTTGGACACTTTCTTAGGCGGCGCCCCTCATAGAAATCTCCAGCCAGAGGTTATGATGAGTGTCTATATGGAAGAAGGTGAGGGCCCTGTGGGAGTGTTTTGATTTTAATTGTGGTCATTATTGTGGTGGTTGGAGGAATGACTGGGTCCACCTGGGCTTTAACTCTGGTGTGATTCCCCTTAGAGACAGAGTTCTGGAACTGAACTCAGAGAAGAAGTGCAATGAATTGTGTTGGGATTTTAGGAGGCCACGCATGAGAGTCACCCTTGGAAACTGAGATCTAGGCCCAGGGTGTCTTTCCGCAAAACAAATGGGAATCTCAGCCAGGATATCACATGATTTTATTCTGAAAGACTTGGAAGGCATAGTTGAGAGTAAAAACACACATGGACCTCACATTGTAGACCTCAATGTGCCTGGCTTCATGTGACCTTTTGGCAACTCTTTGAGAAGCCTTGCCTGTGAGAGTTCTCCAGAACTTGCATAGAAATAAGCTTTCTCAACACTAAATGGTTCCTGAATGATTTGAAACCCACAGTGCCTCCAACTTCATTTTTGAAAAATGGCTAGATAAATACCATGATATTTTTGAAATTCCCACGACCAGGTGGCACTGGAGAAACTTTGGATGTCCTCTTGCTGACCATGTGTATACCAAAGAATGCCTTGTTTGACTGGATTTTATGAAAATGGTGTAGAACAGAGATGCCAGTAATTTGTATCCTGCTGAGTAGTGGGCCTAGAGCAGTGGTGGGCAGGTGTGTGATAAAACACCATGGTGGGGCCAAGTGGATCGGCCATTGGCTTCCAAATGGCTTGTGACTGACATAGTGCAGACATCAGACCCTTATATATAAAGGCATCTTTTTATATGGAGAGGTTTCAGGGCAATGTTCAGAATCAGTTTACTATGGTTATTGGGGCAAGCTATGTGGGATAGAAGCCTGGTTGGTGCATTCTCCTGCAGACCCTGACCCACCAAATGTGACAGAACTCCCTCAAGCACTGGATCCTAGTAGAACTCCTTGTATTTGGTGAAGCAAATACCAAATTCCCAGTGCAGCAGCAAGAAACACCACGAAAAGTGGAGGATGACCAAATGTATTCACAGTCCACATGGGGAGACACTTAGCCTCCAGTCGTCACAGTTTACCTACAAAGAGAGAATTCAGCACTGCTGCCTCATGTTCATTGGAATACAAGAAACCATGTCTTCCAGGTCACATAGATGCAGACCCAGCTTTGATGGTCTCATTACAAAGGAAGTTAAAGCTCATGACAACAAAATATATTTCAAGTGCCCAACCTCAGAGGCAGTTTCCCAAGAAGTCTTAGGCCAGCAGAGCTCCATGTTTGTGGTGTGTTTACCCTGTCCTTTACTGTTAAAAACTCCTCTACCACCTCCAAGTTTGTGAACTCCCGAGCATATTCCATTCCAGATATGTATTCACAGATTTTCACACTTTTCTACTCTAATTGTGTCTTACTTGGGGTAAAGCTAATATCAAGGCATTGTTCTGGATGTGAGTGAGAAGATTTTTGTGTAGCACATATTTACATACACATTCGATTCATTTTCCAATTTTCTATTTGAAATACTGAAGCCCTGAAACTAACACATACCCTACTATACTCTGACTAATAATTCTAATATGATGGTGAAAAATAACCCAAACAGAATAGAAATACAAGCAGTTCAGAGGAGGCATGGTGTATTGTTACAATTGCCTTTTGCATTATATAGTCTAAGAGTTATAAATCTTGTCAATTTTTTTGAAATATTTCTACATGTGTTTATAAAATTAACAAATATGTGAATTCCTGTCTCCCTTTCTCTGTAGCCTATTCAGCACATGTATTTTTATATGCACATATAGAATCTTACCTTGTACCACACGTACATACTTGTGAGGTAACTGAATTGGCAGATGCAAATTGTGAGAAAGGATCACTCCTCCTAAACACTGTTGAAACTGAAAATTCAACCTATGGGTGAGCTTCCTAGTTGAATGACATTATACATAAATCCATGTTCAGTAAAATGAATATTTTTCGATCTGTGGATTATATATATTTCATGATGAATTTTGATTGGCATATATATTGCTACATTTTTTTCTTTTATTGATTGCTCAAAACATTACAAATCTCTTGACATATAATATTTCATACATTATATTCAAGTGGCTTAAGAACTCCCATTTTTACGCCAAATAGAGATTACAGAATAATATCAGTTACACATCCACATTTTTACATAATGCCCTATTAGTTACTGTTGTATTCTGATACCTTTCCTATACTCTACTATCTCACCTCCCCTCCCTTCCTATCTTCTCTCTTTCCCCCATCTACTGTAATTCATTTCTCTCCATGTTTATTTTCCCATTCAACTCACAACAATATGTAATTTTGTGTAACAGTGAGGGTCTCCCTCCATTACCATGCAATTTCCCTTTTCTCTCACTTACCCTCGCACCTCATGTCTCTGTTTAATGTTAAACTTTTCTTCCTGCTATTGCTCCCTGCTCTGTTCTTAGTTGCTCCATTATATAAAAGAAGACATTTTATATTTATTTTTTAGAGATTGGCTACCTTCATTAAGCATAATCTGCTGTAGTGCCATCCATTTTCCTGCAAATTCCATGATTTTGTCATTTTTTAGTGCTGCGTAATACTCCATAGTGTATAAATGCCACATTTTTTTAATCCATTCATCTATTGAAGGGCATCTGGGTTGGATCCACAGTGTAGCAATTGTGAATTGTACTGCTATGAAAATCGATGTGGTAGTATCCCTGTAGTACACTCTTCTAAGGTCTTCAGGGAATAGTCCGAGAAGTGCAATAGCTGCGTCAAATTGTGGTTCCATTCACAGCTTTCCCAAGAATCTCCATACTGCTTTCCAAATTAGCCACACCAGTTTACAGTCCCACCAGCAATGTACAAGTGTATCTTTTTCCCCACATCTTTGCCAGCACTTGTTGTTGTTTGACTTCATAATGGCTGCCAATCTTACTGGATTGAGATGGTATCTTAGGGTGGTTTTGATTTGCATTTCTCTGACTCCTAAAAATGGTGAGCATTTTTTCATGTACTTTTTGATTGATTGTATGTCCTCCTCTGAGAAGTGTCTGTTCAAGCCCTTGGCCCATTTGTTTATTGGGTTATTTGTTATCTTATTGTCTAATTTTTTGAGTTCTTTGTATATTCTTGATATTAGGGCTCTATCTGAAGTGTGAGGAGTAAAAATTTGTTCCCATGATATATGCTCCTTATTTACCTCTCTTATTCGTTCTCTTTCTGAGAAAAAAACTTTTCAGTTTAAGTAGTCCCATTTGTTGATTCTTGTTTATTAACTCTTGTGCTATGGGTGTCCAATAAAGGAATTTGGAGCCCAACCCCATAATATGTAGATCGGAGCCACTTTTTCTTCTATCAGACGCAGAGTCTCTGATTTGATATCTAGCTCCTTGATCCACTATGAGTTAACTTTTGTGCATGGCGAGAGAAAGGGATTCAGTTTTATTTTGTTGCATATGGATTTCCATTTTTCCCAACACCATTTGTTGAAGATGCTATATTTTCTCCATTGCTTTCTTTTAGCTCCTTTATCAAATATAAGATAGTTGCAGCTTTTTGGATTAGTCTCTGTGTCCTCCATTCTGTACCAATGGTCCACCCACCTGTTTTGGTACCAGTACCATGCTGTTTTTGTTACTATTGCTCTGTAATATAGTTTGAAATCTGCTATCGCTATACCGCCTGATTCACACTTCCTGCTTAGATTTGCTTTTGCTATTCTGGGTCTTTTTTTTTCCATATAAATTTCATGATTGCTTTACCTATTTCTACAAAAAATGCTGTTGGGATTTTGATTGGCATTGCATTAAACCTGTAGAGAAGTTTTGGTAATATCGCCATTTTGATGATGTTAGTTTTGCCTATCCATGAACAGGGTTTATTTTTCCATCTTCTAAGATCTTATTCTACTTCTCGTTTTAGGATTCTGTAGTTTGCATTGTATAAATCTTTCACCTCTTTTGTTAGGTTGATTCCCAATTATTTTATTTTTTTTTTGAGGATATTGTGAATGAAGTGTTTTTCCTCATTTCTGTTTCAAAAGTTTTGTCGCTGATATACAGAAATGCCTTTGATTTATGCATGATGATTTTATATCCTGCAACTTTGCTGAATTCATTTTTTAGTTCTAGTAGTTTTTGTAGACACTTTTGGGTCTTCTATGTATAGAAAAATGTCACCTGCAAATAGTGATAATTTACTTTCTTATTTTCCTATTTTTATGCCTTTTATTTCTTTCGTCTGTCTAATTGCTCTGGCCCGTGTTTTGAGAACTATATAGAATAGAAGTGGTGAGAGAGGGCATCCCTGTCTTGTTCCAGATTTTTGAAGGAATGCCTTCAATTTTTCTCCATTCATAATGATGGTAGCCTGAAGCTTAGCATAGATAGCTCTTACAACGTCAAGGTAAGTTCCTGTTATCCCTAGTTTTTCTAATGTTTTGAACATAAAGGGATGCTGTACTTTGTCGAATGCTTTTTTTGCTTCTATCGAGATGATCATATGGTTCTTATCTTTAAGTCTATTGATGTGGTGAATAGCATTTATTGATTTCCGTATATTGAAACATCGTTGCATCCCAGGTATGAATCCGATTTAATCATCGTGCATAATTTTTTTGATGTGCCTTTGTAATCGATTCACCAGAATTTTATTGAGGATTTTTGCATCTAGGTTCATCAGATATATTGGTGTAGTTTTCTTTCTTTGAGGTGTCTTTTTCTGATTTCAGAATCAGCGTGATGTTGGCCTCATAGAATGAATTTGGCAGAGCTCCCTGTTTTTCTATTTCCTGAAATAACTTGAAAAGTATTGGTATTAATTCTTCTTGAAAGGTTTTGTAAAACTCCGCTGTATACCCATTCAGTCCTGGGATTTTCTTGGTTGGTAGTCATTTGATTGCTTCTTGTGTTTTATCCATTGACATTGGTCTGTTTAAATTGTGTGTATCCTCCTTACTCAGTCTGGGCAAATCATATGATTTAAGAAATTTATCGATGTCTTCACGATATTCTATTTTATTGGAATATAGGTTTTCCAAATAATTTCTAATTGTCTTCTGTATTTCTGAAGCATCTGTTGTAATATTGCCTTTTTCATCCCATATGTTAGTAATTTGAGTTTTCTCTCTTCTTCTCTTCATTAGCATTGCTAAGGGTCTGTCGAACATATTTATTTTTTCGAAGAACCACCTTTTAGTTTTGTTAATTTTTTCAATAGTTTCTTTTGTTTCAATTTCGTTGATTTCCGCTCTGATTTTAATTATTTCTTGCCTTCTGCTACATTTTCTGTTGTTTTGCTCTTCCTTTTCTAGGGCATTGAGTTGAAGTGTGAGCTCATTTATTTGTTCGTTTTTCTTTTTTTTTCAGGAATGACCTCCAGGTGATGAATTTCCCTCTTAAAACTGCTTTCATTGTGTCCCATAGATTCCGATATGTTGTGTCTGCATTTTCATTTATCTCTAAGAAGTTTTTGATTTTCTCCTTTATGTCTTCTGTAACCCACTGATCATTCAGTAACATATTGTTCATTTTCCTTGTGATGTAGGATTTTTCCTTCCTTCTTTTATTATTGGTTTCCAGTTTCATTCCATTATGATCAGAAAAAATTCATGGTATTATCTCCACCCCTTTATATTTTCTGAGGGTTTCCCTATGGCATAATATATGGTCTATTTTTGAGAAGGATCCATGTGCTACTGAGAAAAAAGCATATCCACTTGATGATGGTTGATATATTTTATATATGTCAGTTAAGAGTAGGTTATTGATTGTGATTGTGATATTGAGTTCTATAGTTTCTTTATTCAACTTTTGTTTGGAGGATCTGTCCAATGGTGAGAGAGGTGTGTTGAAGTCACCCATAATTATTGTGTTGTGGTCTCTTTCATTCTGGAACTTGAGGAGAATTTTTTTTTTGAACGTCGCAGCACCATTATTTGGTACATAAATATTGATAATTTTTATGTATTATTGGTGAATGGTTCCTTTTAACAGTATATAATGTCCTTTCTTATCCCTTTTGATTAAATTAGCCTTGAAGTCAATTTTATTCGATATGAGAATGGCCACCCCTGCGTGCTTACGAGGACCGTGTGCATGGTATATTTTTTCCCAAATTTGACCTTCAGCCTGTGTATGTGTTTTCCATTCAGATGTGTCTCCTGGAGGAAACATATTGTTGGATTCGTTTTTAATCCAAGTTACAAGCCTATGTCGCTTTATTGGAGAGTTTAAGCCATTAATATTTAGAGTTACAATTGATATATGGTTTGTACTGCCACCCATGTGTGATTATTAATCTTTTTTTTTAAATTTAGTTTGTTTCTCCATGATTAGCTTTTCCCCCGCCCTCTGTCATTGCTGAGGTACTTCCCACTGATGGTTTTGGTTGTTGATTTTCATTTCTTCTTCTTGTATTGTTTGGCTCAAGATGCTTTGCAATGCTGGTTTTCTGGCTGCAAATTCTTTTAGCTTTTGTTTATCATGAAATATTTTTATTTTATTGTCATACCTGCAGCTTAATTTTGCTGGATACAGAATTCTTGGTTGGCATCCATTGTCTTTCAGTGTTTGAAATACATTGTTCCAGGATCTTTTCGCTTTCAGCAACTGTGATGAAAAATCTGTTCTCAACCTTATTGGTATACCTCTGAATGTGATCTGCCTCCTTTCTCTTATAGCTTTTAATATTTTCTCTTTGTTCTGTATATTGGATATCTTCATAACAATGTGTCTTGATGTTGGTCTACTGTGATTTTGTGTGCTCGGTGTCCTGTAAGCATGTACAATTTGTATATCCGTTTCCTTTTTATTTCTGGAAAGTTTTCTGTAATTATTTCATTCAGTAGTTTACTCATTTCCTTGGGTTGAATCTGTGTACCTATCCAGATGACTCATAAATTTGGTTTTTTGATGTTATCCCATATCTCTTGGATGCTTTACTCATAATTTCTTACCAGCCTTTCTGTGTTGGCTAGATTCTTTTCAAGATGATATATTTTGTCTTCATTATCTGACATTCTGTCTACTACTTACTCCACAGTGTTAGTGATACTCTCAATTGAGTTTTTAATTTGGTTTATCGTTTCCTTCATTTCTAGACTTATTGTTTAATTTTTATTTTATAATCTCTATCTCCTGATAAAAATACTTAACTTCTTCTTTTATCTCTTCATGTAATTCATTTTCAATGTGTTCTTTCACTGTTTGGATTTGTTGTCTCGTATCCTCTTTAAGTTTCCATTCCATCTGTCTAAGGTATTCCTTGAGTTCTCTATATGACCATTTTTTTTGATGACTATAGGTCCTCCTGAATATTTAGGCTGTCCTTCATTGTTTGTACTTATTTTCTTCCTTGATTTTTTGTGCTGCTCATGTTACTTCTTGCTCTGTTTGACTGCTGAATTACTGCTTACTCTTATAAATTAATTTGATGCTTGGGAGGAAAGATATTAGAAGGAAAGGGAAGAAGTCACTAAAAAGAATGAGAGTAGGCAGGTAGAATTCAAGGAAGGGGGAATAAGAAAACTGAAAAGAAATGATAAGACAAAAGAAAAAATAGAAAATAAAGAAAGAAAAAAATTAAAAATAATGATCATTTAAAAAATGAAAATTAAAATTTAAAATAATAATAATAATAAAATAAAAATATTAAAAAAAGAAAACATTTTAAAAAGTTAAAGTACAACAACAACAAAAAAATGAATTCACATAAAGAATCTAAACCCCACAGTCAGTAGGCCTCAAGTTGGAGAAGTAGAGCAGTATTAACGGCAGGCCTATTTGATCACTTCTGGTTCACAGGAAGGGTGTTCAGGCCACCCTGATTTTAGGCAAATGAGGGGCAAGGGAGCTTATTTTGGACACGGACGTGGGCTGTATACCTTATGAAAACCTCCAGCCAGAGGTAATGATGAGTGTCTATATGGAAGAAGATGAGGGCCATGTGGGGGTGTTTTGGTTTTAATTGTGGACATTTGTATGGCAGTTGGAAGAGATGACTGGGTCCACCTGGACTTGAGCTCTGGTGAGATTCCACATAGAGACTGAGTTCTGGAACTGACCTCAGAGAAGTATTGCCATGAATTGTGTTGGGATTTTAGAAGGCTATGCATGAGAATCGCCCTTGAAAAGTGAGATCTAGGCCCAAGGTGGCTTTCCACAGAGCCAAGGGGATCTCAGCCAGGATATCACATGATTTTATTCCGAAAGACTTGGCAGCCATAGTTGAGAGTCAAAAGACACATGGAGCTCACATTGTAGACCTCAATGGGCCTGTCTTCATGTGACCTTTTGGCCACCTTTTGGGAAGCCTTGCCTCTGAGAGTTCTCCAGAGATTTTTTGAAATGAGCTTCCTCACCATTTAATGGTTAATGAATGAATTGAAACCCACAGTGCCTCCAACTTCATCCTTGAAAATTGGCTAGATAAAAACCATGAAATTTTTGAAATTCCCATGACTAGGTGTCACTGGAGAACCTTTGAATGTCCTCTTGCTGATCATGACTATAGAAGACATTGCCTTTATTGACTGGGTTTCATGAAAATGGTGTGTAACAGAGATTCCAGTAAGTTGGAACCTGCTGAGTAGTGTTCCTAGAGACATGGTGGGGAGGTGTGTGATAAAATATCTCTGGTGTAGCCATGTTTATCTGCCATTGGCTTCCAAATAGCTTGTGACTGACATTTTGCAGCCAGTAGACCCTTATATGTAAAAGCAACTTGTTATATGGAGAGGTTTCAGGGCAATGTTCAGAATCAGGTTGCTATAGTCAATGGGGCAAGCTATGTGGGATAGAAGCCTGGTTGGTGCATTCTCCTACAGAACCCGACCCACCACAACTAACAGAACTCCCTACAGCACTGTGTCCCAGTTGAACTCCTTTTATTTCATGAAGCAAATACCAAACTCCCAGTGCAACAGCAAGAAACACCACGAAAAGTGGAGGATGACCAAATGGCTTCACAGTCCACATGGGAAGACACTTAGCCCCCAGTGGCCACAGTTTACCTACAAAGAGAAAATTCAGCACTGCTTCCTCATGTTCATTGGAAAGTAAGAAACCATGTCATCCATGTCACATAGATGCAGACCCAGCTTTTATGGTCTCACTACAAAGGAAGCTAATGCTCCTGACAACAAAATATATTTCAAGTGCCCAACCTCAGAGGAAGTTTCTCCACATGTTATGCCGGCAGAGCTTCATGTTTGTGGAGTGTTTACACTGTCCCTTACTTTTGGAAACTCCTCCACCACCTCCAAATTTGTGAACCCCTGAGCATTTTCCATTTCATTTATGTATTCACAGATGTTCTAACTCTTCTCCTCTTATTGTGTCTTACATGGGGCGAATGTAATCCCAAGGCATTGTTCTGAATGAGAGTAGGAAGATTTTTGTGTAGCACATATTTGCATACACATTGGATACATTTTCCAATTTTCCATTTGAAATACTGAATCCCTGACACTAACAAATTCCCTTCTAGACTTTTACTTGTAATCCTAATATGATGGAGATAAATAACCCAAACAAAATAGAAATACAAGAGATTCACAGGAGGCATGGTGTATAGTTGGACTTGCCTTTTCTTATGATAAATGGTAGGTGTTTTAAATCTAGCCAATTTTAATTGAAATAGTTCTCCATGTGTTTTAAAAGTTGACAAATATGTGAATAATTGTCTCCCTTTCTCTGTAGCCTATTCAGCACATGTATTTTTTTATGCACATATAGAATTCTACCTGGTATCACACGTACATTTTGTGAGGTGGCTGACTTGGCAGATACAAATTGTGAGAAGAGATCACTCCTACTAAACGCTGTTGCAACTGAAAATTCAACATATGGGTCGGCTTTCTAGTTGAACAACATAAATCGATGTTCAGTAAAATGATTATTTTTGGATCTGTGGATGATATATATTTCATGGTGAATTTCAATTGGCATACATAATGCTACTTTTTAATGTTTGTGTGTGTGTGTGTGTGTGTGTCCAGAGTTTTCAAAATATGAAATTTATTTGTCTTATTATACACTTCCTAAATTCATTCATATTCATATATGTGAATTTACAATCAACTTTTCACAAGTTTATTCTCAGAAATATTCATCAACCTGAAATACAGATTCGTTTCCTAGTACTGAAAACTAACTTCAGGGGATCATATAATGGCGACGAAACGAGTGCATCAACCCCATGTACAGCATCACTGTGCAGGAGAATGACGAGTTAGAACGGGTAAAACCTACCTTTTTAGGAATTTCCAGGAAAATTGGGGTGCTCCAAAACCTATTGGAAGTATTTCCATCTCACAAGGATCAGCTACGGGGCTCAAACGTGAGTGATTTGTCTGCACGGAGTGTCATGCTGCTTATTCAGCAAATTGCCCTGCTGCTAGAGTCTGCGGCGCATGCTGAGAAACAAAAAGATACCAACACAAATATTCAGCAGTGTGGATTCTGTGGCCTCCTGCCAGCTGTGAAATCACTGTGCTCATTGCTGAATTCTGGGTTTGAGACGGGGGAAGGAAGCAATCCAATTCAGTTTTCCACACAGGTCAGACCACAGAGAAATCCAGGGACCACCATCTTGGAGAGCTGACGTCACCATTCCTCTTTTCGACTGATCGCAGCTCATTCAGCTATAGAACAGGTAATCTCAGGCTGCCATTCACCTGTGTCTCGCAGACAAATTACTCAGGCCTGCTCCTATCAGAACATTCAGCAAGCCCAGAGCGGCCGAATTCTGGCTCCTGGAACTGATTAGGCCCAGGGCTAAAGAACCCGCGGAAACTGCTTCGCAGTCCAGGTCTTGCTGAATACTGTGGAGGTAAATACCTACCGAGCCTTCATAGGCAGTGGCAACAGGATTGAGACGGGGCTTGTGAGGGCCGGTCAGGACTCACCCATTGCTTTGGTCACCCGGCAAAGGGAATGAAATGCTACCATTCACATGGGACACCAACATGGTAGAGATCTGATGTCATCACAAAGTGGCAGGGAGATAACTTCATCGATACCAGCGGTGACAGAAACAGTTGGTCTCCTGGTAAAAAAAGTGAGTCACAAACACCCGAGTCTCTCACTTTGTCATCAAGCCAGAGGTGCAGAGCAGAGCCGCTGCCCACGCCCGGAACAGGCCCAGGGACCCGTAGGCATGGTAGTCACGTCATCCCAATTGGAGTAGGGACAGAGCAGAGCCGGCGCCTGTGCCCGGAACAGGCCCATCGACTTGCAGGCGTGGTAGTCACGTCACCCCAATTTGAGTAGGGGCAGAGCAGAGCCGCCGCTCGTGCCCGGAACAGGCCCAACGACCTGCCGGTGTGGTAGACACGGCACCCCAATTGGAGTAGTGGCAGAGCAGAGCCTTCTCCCAAGCCCAGTACAAGCCCAGCGGCCCACCGACGTGGATGTCAGGTCACTCCAATAGGAGTAGGGGCAGAAAAGAGCCACTGCCCGTGGCCAGAACAGGCCCAGCGACCCGCAGAGCCTTCGCCCGTGCCCGGAACTGGCCCAGCGACCTGCTGGCATGCTAGTCACTACACCCCATTTGGAGTAGGGGCAGAGCAGATCCGCCCCCTGTGCCCGCAAAATGGGCAGACCAGCGACCATTCAGCGAACAGGCCCAGTGGCCTGCCGGCATGGTAGACACGTCATCCCAATTGGAGTAGAGGCAGAGCAGAGCCGCCTCCTGCGTCTGTAACAGGCCCAGCGACCTGCCAGCATGGTAGACACGTCATACCAATTGGAGTAAGGGCAGAGTAGAGCTGCCGGCCGCGCCTGCAAATAGGTAGACCTGTAACCAACCAGCAGAACAGGCCCAGCAGCCCATCAGTGTGGTATATAGATTCCCCCAATTGGGGGATCAGCACAGCCGCCCCCCGCTCCTGCAAGGGAGACTTTTCAACTATACAAGAGCAATATAAATATATAGGGGTAAAATTTCAAAAACACAACAGTTTTACCAAGCAGAGAGAAATGCGAGCAGTATTGAAAGAAAGGACCACAAGCAATGCAGGTGAACAAAACTTTAGAAGAGGTAATAGCTGCATCACATGGAATGTCAGATAAAGAATTCAGGATACACATGCTTCAAATGATTTGGAGTCTCAAGGAAGACATTAGACAACAAAATCAGACAATGAAAGATCACTTCGACAATGAATTACATAAACAAATCCAAGAAGCAAAAGATCAAGTATACAGGGAGATAGAGGTTGTAAAAACAAACAAACAGAAATCCTAGAATTGCAGGAAGCAATAAACCAACTTAAAAACTCAATTGAGAATACTCCCAGCAGAGTAGAACACTTAGAACATAGAACATCAGACAATGAAGACAAAGTATTTCAACTTGAAAAGAACATAGACAGCTCAGCAAGACTGTTAAGAAACCATGAGCAGAATATCCAAGAAATATGGGATAACGTAAAGAGACCAAACTTAACAATCATTGGGATACAGGAAGGTATAGAGGTCCAAACCAAAGAAATGAGCAACCTATTCAATAAAAAATATACGAGAAAACTGCCCAGACTTGATAAATGAAACAGAATCCCAAGTCATAGAAGCTTACAGGATGCCGAATGTGCAAAATCATAAGAGATCCACACCTAGACACATTATAATGAAGATGCCCAACATACAGAAAAAGGAGAAAATTTTAAAAGCTACAAGAGAAAGGAAGCAGATTACATTTAGGGGTAAACCAATCAGGATAACAGCTGATCTTTCAAAACAGACTCTGAAAGCTAGAAGATCCAGGAATAACATATTTCAAACACTGAAAGAAAATGGGTTCCAACCAAGAATTGTGTATCCAGAGAAATTAAGCTTCAGGATGGAAGATGAAATTAAAACCTTCCACGATAAACAAAAGTGAAAAGAATTTGCAGCGAGAAAACCATCTCTTCAAAACATCCTCGGCAAAATATTGCAGGAAGAGAAAATGGAAAATAAAAATGAAAACCAACAATGGAAGGTAGGACATTAAAGGGGGGAAATAATCAAAGAGGAAAACAAACCATGTTTAGTTACATAAATAAACAAATGTGGCTGGAAGAACAACCCATATCTCAATAATAACCCTAAATGTTAATGGCTTAAACTCACCAATTAAGACACACTGGCTAGTAGAATTGATCACAAAACAAGACCCAACAATATGCTGCCTACAGGAGACAAATTTGATAGGAAAATGCATACATAGACTGACGGTGAAAGTTTGGGATAAAACATATAACTCATATGGACTTCGGAAACAAGCTGGAGTGTCCATTCTCATATCAAATAAAATAGATTTCAAGCCAAAGTTAATCAAAAGGAATAAAGAGAGACACTACATACTGCTTAAGGGAACCATACACCAACAAGACACAACAATCATAAATATATATGCCCCAAACAATGGTGCAGCTATGTTCATCAAACAAACTCTTCTCAATTTCAAGAGTCTAATAGACCACAATACAAAAATCATTGGAGACTTCAACACACCTCTCTCACCACTAGACAGATCTTCCAAACAAAAGTTGAATAAGAAAACTATAGAACTCAATAACACAATTAATAACCTAGACTTATTTGACATATGTAAAATATAACACCCAACATCAAGAAGTTACATTTTTCCTCAGTAGCATATGGATCCTTCTAAAAAATAGATAATATATTATGTCACAGGGCAACTCTTAGACAATATAAAGGAGTACAGATAATACCATGCATCTTATCTGATCATAATGGAATGAAACTAAAAATCAATGATAAAAGAAGGAAGGAAAAATCATGCATCACTTGGTGAATGAACAATAGGTTACTGAGTGATCAATGGGTTATAGAAGACATCAAGGAAAAAATTAAAAAATTCTTAGAGATAAATGAAAACGCAGACACAACATATCGGAATCTATGGGACACATTGAAAGCAGTTCTAAGAGGAAAATTCATTGCTTGGAGATCATTCCTTAAAAAAAGAAAAAACCAACAAATAAATGATCTCATACTTCATCTCAAAATCCTAGAAAAAGAAGACAAAAACAACAGCAAAAGAAGTAGAAGGCAAGAAATCATTAAAATCAAAGCTGAAATTAATGAAATTGAAACAAAAGAAACAATTGAAAAAACTGACAAAACTAGTAGTTGGTACTTTGAAAAAATATATAAAATCAACAGACCCTTAGCCATGCTAATGAAGAGAAGAAGAGAGAGAACTCAAATTACTAGCATAAAGGATTAAAAAAGGAAATATCGCAACAGATTTTTCAGAAATACAGAAGATAATCAGAAAGTAATTTGAATCCTTATACTCCAATAAAATAGAAGATAGTGAAGGCATCGATAAAGTTATTAAGTCATATGATCTGCCCATATTGAGTCAGGAGGATATAGACAACCTAAACAGACCAATATCAATTGAGGAAATAGAAGAAACCAACAAAAGACTACTAAATTAGAAAAGCCCAAGACCGTATGGGTATACAGCAGAGTTTTACAAAACCTTTAAATAGGAACTAATACCAATATTTTTCAAGCTATTTCAGAAAATAGAAAAAGAGGGAGATCTTCCAAATTCATTCTACGAGGCCAATATCACCCTGATTCTTACACCAGACAAAGACACTTCAAAGAAAGAAAACTACAGACCAATATCTCTAATGAACCTACATGAAAAAATCCTCAATAAAATTCTGGCGAATTGGATACAAAAACATATCAAAAAATTGTGAATCCTGATCAAGTAGGATTCATCCGTTTGATGCAAGGCTGGTTCAATATACGGAAATCAATTAATGTTATTCACCACATCAATAGACTTAAAAATAAGAACCATATGATCATCTCGATAGATGCATAAAAAGCATTCGACAAAGTACAGCATTCCTTTATGTTCAGCACTCTAGAAAAACTAGTGATAAGAGGAACATACTTCAATATTGTAAAAGCAATCTATGCTAAGCTTCAGGCTAGCATCATTCTGAATGGAGAAAAATTTAAGGCATTCTCTCTAAAATCTGGAACAAGACAGGGATGCCCTCTCTCACCACTTCTGTTCAACATAGTTCTCGAAACACTGGCCAGAGCAATTAGACATATGAAAGAAATAAAAGGCATAAAAACAGGAAAAGAAGAACTTAAATTATCTCTATTGCAGATCACATGATTCTATATCTAGCCGTCACAAAAGGGTCTACAAAGAAACTAATGGAACTAATAAATGAATTCAGCAAAGTGGCAGGATATAAAATCAACACGCATAAATCAAAGGCATTCCTCTATATCAGCGACAAATCCTCTGAAATGGAAATGAGGACAACAACTCCATGCACAATATCCTAAAAGAAAAATAATAATAATTAAGAATCAACCAAACAAAAGATGTGAAAGTCTTATACAATGGAAACTACAGACCCCTAAAGAGAGAAATAGAAGAAGATCTTAGAAGATGTAAAAATATATCCTGTTCATGGATAGGCAGAACTAACATCATCAAAACGGCGATATTACCAAAAGTTCTCTATAGGTTTAATGCAATGCCAATCAAAATCCAGACGGCATTTCTTGTGGAAATAGAGAAAGCAATCATGAAATTCATATGGAAAAATAAAAGACCCAGAATAGCAAAAACAATGCTAAGCAGGAAGTGTGAATCAGGCGGTATAGCGATACCAGACTTCAAACTATACTACTGAGCAAGAGTAACAAAAATAGAATGCTACTGGTACCAAAACAGGCGGGTGGACCAATGGTTCAGAATAGAGGACACAGAAACCAAGCCAGAAATCTAAACTATCTTATATTTTATGGAGGGGCTAAAAGCATGCAATGGAGAAAGATAGCATCTTCAACAAATGGTGCTGGGAAAACTGGAAATCCATATGCAACAAAATGAAACTGAATCCCTTTCTCTTGCCATGCACAAAAGTTAACTCAAAATGGATCAAGGAGCTTGATATCAAATCAGAGACACGGCATCTGATAGAAGAAAAAGTTGGCTACGATCTACATACTGTGGGGTCGGGCTCCAAATTCCTCAATGGGACACCCATAGCACAAGAGTTAATAACTAGAATCAACAAATGGGACTTACTCAAACTAAAAAGGTTTTTTCTCAGCAAAAGGAACAATAAGAGAGGTAAATAGGGAGCCTAAATCCTGGGAACAAATGTTTACTCCTCACACTTCAGATAGAGCCCTAATATTCAGAGTATACAGAAATTACAGAATAAGATAACAAATAACCCAATAAACAAATGGGCCAAGGACCAGAACAGACACTTCTCAGAAAAGGACATACAATCAAACAACAAGTACATGAAAAAATGCTCACCATCTCCAGCAGTCAGAGAAATGCAAATCAAAACCACCATAAGATACCATCTTACTCCAGTAAGATTGGCAGCCATTATGAAGTCAAACAACAACAAGTGCTGATGTGGAGAAACAGGTACACTTGTATATTATTGGAGGCACTGCAAATTGGGGCAGCCAATTTGTAAAGCAGTATGGAGATTTCTTGGAAAGCTGGGAATGGAACTACCATTTGACCCAGCTCTTCCACTTCTCGGTCTATTCCCTAAAGACCTTAAAAGAGCATGCTACAGGGACACTGCTACATCAATGTTCATAGCAGCACAATTCACAATAGCAAGACTGTGGAACCAACATATATGCTGTTCACTAGAAGAATGGATAAAAAAAGTGGCATTTATACACAATGTAGTATTACTCAGCATTAAAAAATGACAAAATCATACAATTTGCAGGAAAAGAGATGGCATTAGAGCAGATTATGCTAAGTGAAGCTAGCCAATCCCTAAAAAACAAGTGCCAAATGCCTTCTTTGATATAAAGAGAGTAACTAAGAATAGAGTAGTGATGAAGAGCATGAGAAGAAGATTAATATTAAATAGGGATGAGAGGTGGGAGAGAAAAAGAGAGAGAAGGGAAATTGCATGTAAATGGAAAGAGACCCTCAGGGTTATACAAAATTACATACAGGAGGAAGTGAGGGGAAAGGGAAAAATAATACAAAAAGGGAGAAATTTATTACAATAGAGGGGGTAGAGCGAGAAGAGGGGAGGAGAGGGGAGGGGAGGTGGGATAGTAGAGGATAGGAAAGGCAGCAGAATACAATAGACTCTAGTATGGCAATATGTAAATCAATGGATGTGTAACTGATGTGATTCTGCAATCTGTATACGGGGTAAAAATGGGATTCATAACGCACTTGAATCAAAGTGTGAAATATGATATATCAACAACTATCTAATGTTTTGAACAACCATAAAAAAATTATAAAAAAAAAAGAAAAACAACTTCGGTGAATGAGGCACGCGAATCCTAATATTTCTACAGTAACTGACCAAGTTTAACATCAATACAAGTAGATTCCTATGGGACATAATGTGTATTTTTACATAAAGTTTTATTCAAAACTGGTACATTACTATTTCATCAGTTTATGCACATGATAGGATATATATTTCATAAACAATTTAGCAAAATTTATAGGCATTTGTTTCACTTTCAATCACTTCCTGCTTCAAAACACATGTATTCCTCCATATTTCTTGACTGGTCATTGCATTAGACTTCTTTCGGAACACATTATTTTCGATTTCCATAATCACTTTGGAAGCAAAACTCACACACTCTTCATGATAAACCAAAACACTAATATTACCATTAGATGTATAACTGGTTGGAATGAATGAATGTATATCAATATAAGGTTTATTGTATATTTTCAGATATCAATTCAATCCATTATTTAAAGTTGAAACCCGTTATATTATTTATTCACAGAATGGTCTATTCATGCTTTATCTCTATATTCATAGACACAGGGTACACCTCTTTGTACCCCAATACTAATTTTACGTCTTCAATATATTTCTCCCAGAAATGGTGGTAGAAATACTCATGTCACCTGATCTACATATACATTTTATCACAGTAATATTCTGGACAAAAAATGTGAAGGTCACACTTATGATTGTACCAAAGCCTAAATGGAAAGAGAACAGGGATTACTAAAATCATCCATGTCCAGGTTGCCTAATGCTCTCAAATGTCAATCCTATTGGTTACTACATAATTGTTCTTCCTAAGATTATATATTCAAACTCAACCCTGGTGAAAATGTCTAATCCTATCACTCACTTAATACTTTGCCTGATTTCATAATGTCTCTATTGATATCAGCTTTTCTACATATTTTCCCAATTTCATCATAATGTCTGACTCTTCATATGTGCTGATATTTACATTCACTCTCTAACTGAAACCCTATTGCTAAAGAATTTTCAGTCCAAATCCTACACTCACTGTTCTTCCTTAACCTACCAATTATCTTCCTAATCCTACGACTATCCCTTTTGACTGGATGTTCTCTTCTACATTCAGTCATCCAAGGTACAAGGTCCTATGCCATTGTATATCGAATTATCTGAGACATCTTTGCAGAACATAATTCAAAACTAAGTATCCCAATCAAGGGCCCAATGCCCTTCTGAGCTTCAAATAATTCCTAGATTTCTTTTTTCATACTTATATTTCACCTCGATATTCTTGTAAATATTGCAGTTTCCCAATACCATTATTTATTGCACAGAATGTTTCCTAACCCAAATAGAACCTGTTATTAACCTTAAACATACACTGTTCTCTCAATCTCATTTTATAGAAGAGCAGGGACAGAGTCGTTCTTACAATACAGGAAAGTAGGGGACATTCCACCTGCTGAGAACCTCAAAGGTCCATTCAGAAATGAAACCTGGAGAAGATGTAGGCAGGTATGAAGGACCTGAGAGAGCAAAAGCCATCTTCCATGGCAAACAACCTGGTCAGGATGAAGGGATGTGTCTGAATCAGCCTCTCTCTTCTTATTGTAGAGAAGATGGACCAAACCAGGCCTATGTGGAGAGCTGCTCCTGGGTGCCTATGGTTGATATACCATTCTACCTTGTGAAAGTGTCACGGGAAGTAGGGGCAGCCTCCATCTCATGGGACACTTGGAAGCAACTGTTAGGACAAAGTGGTTGCCAAGGCAGTGACCTCATTCAGTTCCAAAGAAAGTGACATACCTCATTTCCTTGGTGATGGAACTCTCTGAACTTGGTATCCAAGAAGCCAGGCTCCCAGAGGCAGCCCCAGTCCCAGTGGACACACTTGTTTGGATTTACCAAGGACCAAGTCATTCTTTCTTGGTACCTACTGATGTGAGGATGGCGAAACACCAGGAGAGCTCTGAAGAGGGACCTTTCCACAGAAAGCTGGTAGTGGCTCACCCCTTTTTCCTGAAAACTTCACAGAGTTGGCCAAGGAAACCAGATCTGAGAGAGGACAGGCCATGTTCTGAGAATAGGTAGGAAAGTTGGTTTGTTTGGTTTGGAGTGGATTGTTTCTAGTAAGTCGTTTGACCAGGCGAGTGTTTCTGTGTCTGTGTATCCCACTGTGTCCGTTTTTGCAGACATTAGAAAAGAGAATGCATTAATGGATGCGTCCAGTCTAGTATAAATCTTCTCATAATTCATCCTGCCCAATTTATGAATGGACTGCAGCTTCTCTTATCAAGAGGCAACACCTTCTATCTTTCTAAGTTCCTGTTTTCTTCCTGAATTCTGGCCACTCTCCAGAATCGGCTCATGGTTTTGTTTCCAAGATATGTACCACTCCAAGCTCTGTGACATGGCCATGTACTGGATAGCTGAAGAGAATGGCCAGCATTTCAGAAAACTCAGGTTTCAGTGTGAAAAGGGGGTCTCAGTGGAGAAACCCTGCTTTGGACCTTTTGCTTACCTATTGTTCTGTTTCACTGAATGTCAGGAAAGTCTTTGGCTCAGGCCACCCCTTTGTGAAGCCTGAAGAAAAGAGTTTTCAAATGGAAATGAATGGGCATCACCTGTGGCTCTTTGCTTAATTGCTTTGGAAAGGGATGTGGCTGAATTAGCCTCTTGGCCTTGTGTGTGGCTGTGACTTACATTCTCAACACCTGATGGATCTAAAGAATGATCCCATGTGTGCATCCAAAACCATAATGGCAAAAAGATTAGTCATTGTGGATGAAGTCTCGTGCCTTCCTCTGTTAGGTTCCTGACCTCCGTCAAGTGAGAAAATGGATTCTTTGGGTCAAATGAGTTCTTCAAAGCCCTGCAGAGGTGCTTGCGGTTTCACATGACTCCAAATCACATAAAGAATCTATACCTAAAAATCAGTAGGCCTCAAATTGGAGAAACAGAGCATTACTAATGGCAGGCTTATTTGATCACTCCTGGTTCATAGGAAGGGTGTCCTGGCCACCCTGACTTTAGCCAAATGAAGGGCAAGTGAGCTTATTTTGGACACTGTCTTGGGCTTCACCCCTAATGGAAATCTTCAGCCAGACATTACAATGAACGACAACATGTAAGAAGATGAGGGCCATGTGGGAGTGTTTTTGTTTTAATTTTGGTCATTTGTGTGGCGGTTGGAAGAAATGACTGGGTCCACCTGGGCTTGAACTCTGGTGTGATTCCGCTTAGAGACTGAGTTGTGGAACTGACCTCAAAGAAGTATTGCCATGAATTTTGTTGGAATTTTAGGAGGCCACAGATGAGAGTCACCCTTGGAACTGAGATCTAGGCCCAGGGTTGCTTTCCACAGAACACTGGGAATCTCTGCCAGGATATCACATGATTTTATTCTGAAAAACTTGGCAGCAATAGTTGAGAGTCAAAACACACATGGACCTCACATTGTAGACTTCAATGGGCCTGGCTTAATGTGACCTTTTGGCCACTCTTTGGGAAGCCTTGCCTGTGAGAGTTCTGCAGAGCTCTCATTGAAATGAGCTTCCTCAACATTTAATGGTTCCTGAAAGAATTGAACCCCACAGTGCCTCCAAATATATCCGTGAAAAATGGCTAGATAAATACCATGAAATTTTTGAAATTTCCATGACCAGGTGGCACGGGAGAACCTTTGGATGTCCTGTTGCTGATCATGAGTTTACCAGACAGTGCCTTGATTGACTGGGTTTCATGAAAATGGTGTAGAACAGAAATGCCAGTAAGTTGGAGCCTGCTGAGTAGTGGGTCTAGAGCAGTGGTGGGCACGTGTGTAATAAAACATTAGTGGTAGGGCCATGAGGATGTACGATTGGATTCCAAATGGCTTGTGACTGACATGGTGCAGCTAGCAGACCCTTATATGTAAAGTCATCTGGTTATATGGAGAGTTTTCAGGATAATGTTCAGAATCAGGTTAATATCGACAAGGGAGCAATGGGGCAAGCAATGAGGGATAGAAGCCTGGTTGGTGCATTCTCCTATAGACACTGATGCACCACAATTGACAGAACTCCCTCCAGCACTGTGTCCCAGTTGAACTCCTTGTATTTTGTGAAGCAAATACCAAACTCCCAGTGCAGCAGCAAAAACACCACAAAATTGGAGGATGGCCAAATGTCTTCACAGTCCACACGGGGAGACACTTCGTCCCCAGTGGCCATACTTTACCTACAAAGAGAGGATTCACCATTGCTGTCTCATGTTCATTGGAAAATAAGAAACCATGTCCTCCTGGTCACATAGATGCAGACCCAGCTTTGATGGTCTCACTATAAAGGAAGCCAAATCTCCTGAAAACAACATATACTTCATGTGCCCAACCTCAGAGGCAGTTTCTCACAAAGTTTTTAGGCCAGCAGAGCTCCATGTTTGTGGAGTGTTTACCCTGTCCCTTACTTTTGAAAACTCCTCTGCCACCTCCAAGCTTGTGAACTCCTGAGCATGTTCCATTCCAGATATATATTCACTGATTTTCTAACTCTTCTCATCTAATTGTGTCTTACTTGGGGCGAAGGTAATGTCAAGGCATTGTTCTGGATGAGAGTGGGATGATGTTTTTGCAGCACATATTTGCATACACACTGGATTCATTTTCCAAATTTTCTTTTGAAATACTGAATCCCTGACACTAACGCATACCTATTAGACTCAGACTACTCATCCTTATAAAATGGAGAAAAAAAAACCCAAACCGAATAGAAATACAGGAACTTCAGAGGAGGCATGTTGGATAGTTGGACTTGCCTTTTGCATTATATAAGGTAGGAGTTATAAATCTAGTCAAATTTTAATTGAAATACTCTCCATGTGTTTTTAAAGTAAACAAATATGTGAATTCTTTTTTCCTTTTCTCTCTAGCCTATTCACACATGTATATTTATATGCACATATAGAATCCTACCAGGTATCACAAGTACATTTTTGTGAGGTGGCTGACTTGACAGATACAAATTGAGAGAAGACATCACTCCTCCTAAACACTGTTGGAACTGAAAATTCAACCTATAGGGGAGCTTCCTAGTAGAACAACATTATACACAAATTTAGGTTCAGTAAAATAAATGCTTTTGCATCTGTGGATGATAAATATTTAATGATGAAATTCGATTGACATATATATTGCTACTTCTTTATGTATGTGTGGATTTTTGTGTGTGTATGTGTGTTTGTGTATATATATATATATATATATATATATATATATATATATATATATAAACACTCTCCAGATTTTTCAAAATATGAAATATATGTGTCTTATATACACTCTCTAAATTCATTCATGTTCATCTATGTGGATTAATAACCAACTTTCACAATATTATTCTCAGAAATATTCATCTACCTAAAATACATATTTGTTTCCTAGTAATGAAAATTAACTTCAGGGAATGGTGCATACAAATCCTAATAATTCTACAGTAACAGACCCAGTCTAACATCATTACAAGTAGATTCCAATGGGACATGATATGTAATTTGACGTTCATTTGTATTCACCACTGGTACATTATTATTTCTTCAATTTTTGCACATCATAGGATATACATTTAATCCACAAATTCTCAAATTTATAGGAATTCGTTTCAACTTTAATGACTTCCTGCTTCAGAACATATGTATTATCAGGGTGTCTTGACTGGTCTTTTCATGAGGCTTCTTTCCAACCACATTATTTTCGATTTCCATAATCACTTTTGAAGCAAAACTCACACACTCTTCATGATAAACCAAAACAATAATATTACCACTAGATGTATAACTGGTTGGAATGAATTAATGTATATCAATATAAGGTTTTTTGTATATTTTCAGATATCAATTCAATCCATTTTTTAAAGTTGTAACCAGTTATATTATTTATTCACAGTATGGTCTATTCATGCTTTATCTCTATATTCATAGACACAGGGTACACCTCTTTGTACCCCCAATACTAATTTTACGTCTTCAATATATTGCTCCCAGAAATGGTGGTAAAAACACTCATGTCACCTGATCTACATATACATTTTATCACAGTAATATTCTGGACAAAAATGTAAAGGTCACACTTATGATTGTACCAAAGCCTAAATGGAAAGAGAACAGGGATTACTAAAATCATCCATGTCCAGGTTGCCTAATGCTCTCAAATGTCAATCCTATTGGTTACTACATAATTGTTCATCCTAAGATTATGTATTCAAAGTCAACCCTGGTGAAAATGTTTAATCCTATCACTCACTTAATACTTTGCCTGATTTCATAATGTCTCTATTGATATCAGCTTTTCTACATATTTTCCCAATTTCATCATAATGACTGACTCTTCATATGTGATGACATTTACATTCACTCTCTAACTGAAACCCTATTGCTAAAGAACTTTTGTTTTATATATTTTCAGATAATAATTCAATCCATTATTTAAAGTGAAACCAGTTATATTATTTATTCACAATGTGGTCTCTTCATGCATTATCTCTATATTCATAGACTCAGGGTACACCTCTTTTTACCCCCAATACTAATTTATTGGACTTCAAAACATTGCTCTCGGAAATGCTTTAAGAAATACTCATGTCACCTGATCTACATATACATTTTATCACAGTAATATTCTGGACAAAAAATGTAAAGGTCACACTTATGATTGTACCAAAGTCTAAATGGAAAGAGAAAATGGATTACTAAAAACATCCATGTCCAGGTTGCCTAATGCTCTCAAATGTCAATCCTATTTGTGACAACATATTTGTTTCTTCCTAAGATTATATATTAAAACTCAATCCTGTTGAAAATGTCTAATCCTATCACTCACTTTATACTTTGCCTGATTTTGTAATGATATCTTGTGATTTTGTAATTGATATCTGCTTTTCTACATATTTTCCCCAGTTCATCATAGTGACTGACTCTTCATATGTGCTGACATTTACATTCACTCTCTAACCGAAACCCTATTGCTAAACAACATTTGGTCCAAATCCAATACTCACTCTTCTTCCTAAACCTACTGACTATCTTCCTAATCTTACCGACTATCCCTTTTTGACTGAATGTTCTCTTCTACATTCAATCATCCAAGGTACAAGGTCGTATGCCATTGTATTTCAAATTATCTGAGACACCTTTGCAGAACATAATTCAAAGCTAATAATCCCAATCAAGGGCCCAATGACTTCTGGGCTTCATTCGTACCTACATTTCTGTTTTCATACTTGTATTTCACCTCTATATTATTAGAAATATCACAGCTTCCAATACCATTATTCATCCAGCAGAATGACTCCTAAAACAATTCAAACATGTTATTAACCATAACCATACACTGTTCCCTCAATCTAACTTTACAGAAGAGAAGAGGCAGAGTTGGCCTTACAATACAGGAATGTAGGGGATCTTCCTCCTGCTGAGAAACTCAAAGATCCATGCAGAAATGGTCTTTGGAGAACATGTAGGAAGCTATGAAGGACCTGAGAAAGCAAAAGTCAATTTGCATGGAAAACAACCAGGTCAGCATGAAGGGTTGTGTCTGAATCAGCCTCTCGCTTCTTAATGTAGAGAAGATGGACCAAACCAGGCCTGTGTGTAGAGCTGTTCCTGGGTGCCTGTGGTTGATATACCATTCTAACTTGTGAAAGTGTCACAGGAAGTAGGGGCCGCCTCCATCACGTGGGACCTTTGGAGACAACTGTTAGGACAAAGTGATTCCAAAGCTGTGACCTCATTCAATTCCTGAAAGAAGTGACCTCACCTCACTTCCTTGGTGATGGAACTCTCTGATCTTGGGATCCAGGAATTCAGGAACAAAAGACAGTCCCAGTTCCAGTCCCAGTGGTCTCATTTTTTTGGATTTACCAAGGACAGAGTCAGTGTTTCTTGGTACCTACTGTTGTGAGGATGGCCAAATGGCAGGAAATCTCTGAAGAGGGGCCTTTCATGAGAAGGCAGGTAGTGGCTCACAGCTGGCTCCTGACAGTTTCATAGAGTTGGCCAAGGAGTCCAAATCTGAGACAGGAGTGGACATTTCGGGGGAACATAGTATGTCCCATAAGTCAGAGGACACTCTTGATAGTCACAGACCTACTTGGCGGAAGGAGGTGCCTTTGTGGGTGTGGGTGTGTGTTTGTGGTTTTGTTTCATGTTCTGAGAATAGGCAGGGAACGCGGTTTGTTTGGTTTGGAGTGAACTGTTTCTAGTAAGTCGTTTGGCAAGGCGAGTGTTTCTGTGTATCCCACTGTTATCCTTGGTTGTAGACATTAGAAAAGATATTGGATTAATGGATGTGTCCTGTCTAGTAGAAAGCTTCCCAGAATTCATCCTGCACAATTTATGAATGGACTGCGGCTTGCCGTATCAATGGGCTACACCTGCTATCTTCCTAAGTTCCTGTTTTCTTCCTGAATTCTGGCCACTCTCTAGAATTGGCTCATGGTTTTTTGTGCAAGATATATACCACCTCCAAGCTCTGTGACATGGCCATGTACTGGATAGCTGAAGGGAATGGCAAGCATCGCAGAAAACTCAGAAATCACTGTGACCATTAAAGTCTCAGTGGAGAAACCCTGCTTTGGGCCTTTTGGTTACCTATTTTTCTGTTGCCCTGAATGTCAGGAAGGTCTTTGCCTTAGGCCACCCCTTTGTGAAGAAACCAGTTTTCAATTGGAAATGAATGGGCATCACCTGTGGCTCTTTACTTAATTGCTTTGAAAAGGATGTGTCTCATTCAGACAATAGGCCCTGTGTGTGGATGTTGCTTAGTTTCTCATCACCTGATGGATCTAAAGAAAGATTCCTTGTGTACATCAAAAACCAAAGTGGCAAAAAGAGCAGTCATTGTGGATAAAGTCTCTCGCCTTCCTCTGTAAGGTTCCTGACCTCCATCAAGTGAAAATAGAAATCCTTTGTGTCAAATGAGTTTCTCAAAGCCCTGCAGATTCTATCCCATAGGTGCTTGGGTTTTCTCATGACTCCAATTCACATAAAGAATCTAAAACCCACAGTCAGTTGTTCTCAAATTGGAGAAGCGGAGCAGTATTAATGGCAGGCCTATTTGATCACTTCTGGTTCACAGGAAGGGTGTACAGGCCACCCTGACTTTATTCAAAATGAGGGGCAAGGGAGATTATTTTTGACACTGTCTTGGGCGGAGCCCCTTATGGAAACCTCTAGTCAGAAGTAATGGTGAGTGTCTATATGGAAGAAGATTTGGGTCATGTGGGAGTGTTTTGGTTTTAATTGTGGTCATTTGTGTGGCAGTTGGATGTGATGACTGGGTCCACCTTGGCTTGAACTCTGGTGTGATTCCCCTTAGAGACTGAGTTGTAGTACTGACCTCAGAGAAGTATTGCCATGAATTGAGTTGGAATTTTAGGAGGCCACGCATGAGATTCACCCTTGAAAACTGAGATCTAGGCCCAGGTTGGCTTTGCACAGAGCACTGGGAATCTCAGCCAGGGCATCACATGATTTTATTCCGAAAGACTTGGCAGCCATAGTTGAGAGTCAAAACACACATGCACCTCACATTGTAGACCTCAATGCGCCTAGCTTTATGTGATCATTGGCCAGTCTTTGGGAAGTCTTGCTTATGAGAGTTCTCCAGAGCTTTCTTTGAAATGAGCTTCCTCACCATTTAATGGTTCCTAAATGAAGTGAAACCCACATTGCCTTCAACTTCATCCTTGAAAAATGGCTAGATAAATACCATGAAATTTTTTCTAAAATTTCCATGACCAGGTGGCACTGGTGAACCTTTGGATATCCTGTTGCTGACTATGAGTATACCAGACAGTGCCTGATGGACTGGGTTTCAAGAAAATGGTGTAGAGCAGAGATGAAAGTAATTTTGAGCCTGCTGAGTAGTGGGCGTAGAGCTATGGTCGGCAGGTGTGTGATAAATCATCTGTGGTGCGGCCATGTGGATCTTCCATTGGCTTCCAAATTGCTTGTGACTGACATGGTGCAGCGAGCAGACCCTTATATGTAAAGGCATATTGTTATTTGGAGAGGTTTCAGGGCAATGTTCAGAATCAGGTTGCTATGGTCAAGAGGCAAGCTATTTGGGATAGAACCTTGGTGGGTGCATTCTCCTGCAGACCCTGTCCCACCACACGTGAAAACTCCCTCCACCACTTTGTCCCAGTTGAACTCCTTGTATTTTGTGAAGCAAATACCAAACTCCCAGTGAAGCAGCAAGAAACACCACAAAATGTGGAGGGTGACCAAATGGCTTCACAGTCTACACGGGGAGACACTTTGCCCCAGTGACCACAGTTTACCTAAAAAGATTGAATTCAGCACTGCTGACTCATGTTCATTGGAACATAAGAAACCATGTCCTCCAGGTCACATAGATGCAGACCCAGCTTTTATGCTCTCATTACAAAGGAATCTAAAGCTCCTGACAACAACATATATTTCAAGTGCCCAACCTCAGAGGCAGTTTCTGAAGAAGTCTTTAGGCCAGAAGAGCTCCATGTTTGTGGAGTTTTTACCCTGTCCCTTACTTTAGGAAACTACTCTACCACCTCTAAGGTTGTGAACTTTTGAGCATATTAAATTCCTGATATGTATTCCCAGATTTTCTAACTCTTCTTCTCTAATGATGTATTACTTGGGGCTAGGGTAATGTCAAGGCATTGTTCTGGATGAGAGTGAAATATTTCTCCATGTGTTTTTTTTTTTCAATTATTTTATTTCATATTATTATTTTATTTTTTTAATTGGTTGTTCAAAACATTACAAAGCTCTTGACATATCATATTTCATACATTAGATTCAAGTGGGTTATGAACTCCCATTTTTATCCTAAATACGGTTTGCAGAATCACATGGATTACACATCCACATTTTTATAATGCCCTATTAGTAACTGTTGTATTCTGCTAACTTTTCTATCTTCTACTATCGCCCCTCCCCTCCCATCTTCTCTATCTACCCCATCTACTGTAATACATTTATCTCCTTGTTTATTTTCCCATTCCCCTCACAACCTCTTAAATGTAATTTTGTGTAACAATGAGGGTCTCCCTCCATTACCATGCAATTTCCTTTATCTCTCTCTTTCCACCCCCCACCTCATGTTTCTGTTTAATGTTAATCATTTCTTCCTGCTCTTCCTCCCTGCTCTGTTGTTAATTGCTCTCATTACTCAAAGAAGACATTTGGTATTTGTTTTTTAGGGTTTGGCTAGCTTCACTAAGCATAATCTGCTCTAGTGCCATCCATTTCCCTGCAAATTCAATGATTTTGTCATTTTTTAATGCTGTGTAATACTCAATGGTGTATAAATGCCACATTTTTTTATTTTTTATTTTTTATTTTTATTTTTTTTAATTTTTTTCATCTTTCATACATTTGATTCATGTGAGTTATGCTTTTCCCTTTTTACCCCAAATACAAATTGCAGAATCACATCAGTAATACATTAACAATGTTTACATAATGCCATATTAGTGACTGTTGTATTCTGCTGTCTTTCCTATCCCCTACTTTCCCCCCTGCTCTCCCCTCCCATCTTCCTTCTCTACCCCATCTGTTGTAAGTTCCATTTTCTCCCTCCCCCCCTTTCCCCTCACAACCTCATATATGTGATTTTGTATAATGATGTAGTTTTCCTTCCATTTCCAGGCAATTTCCCTTGTCTCTCCCTTTCCCTACCTTCATTCGTCTCAGTTTAATGTTAATCTATTCCTCATGCTCTTTCCCCCTGTTCAGTTCTTAGTTGCTCTCCTTAAATCAAAGAAGACATTTGGCATTTGTTTTTAAGGATTGGCTAGCTTTACTTAGCATAATCTGCTCTAATGCCATCCATTTCCCTGCAAATTCCATGATTTTGTCATTTTTTAGTGTTGCATAATACTCCATTGTGTATAGATGCCACATTTTTTTTTTTTATTCATTCATCTATTGAAAGGCATCTAGGTTGGTTCCACAGTCTAGCTATTGTGAATTGTGCTGCTATGATCAATGATGTGGCTGTATCCCTATAGTATGCTCTTTTAAGGTCCTCAGGGAATAGTCCGAGGAGGGCGATAGCTGGGTCAAATGGTGGCTCCATTCCCAGCTTTCCCAGGAATCTCCATACTGCTTTCCATACTGGCTGCACCAATTTGCAGTCCCACCAGCAATGTACAAGTGTACCCTTTTCCCCACAACCTCGCCAGCACTTATTGTTGTTTGACTTTCTAATGGCTTCCAGTCTTACTGGAGTGAGATGGTATCTTAGGGTGGTTTTGATTTGCATTTCTCTGACTGCTAGAGATGGTGAGCATTTTTTCATGTACTTATTGATTGATTGTATGTCCTCTACTGAGAAGTGTCTGTTCAGGTCCTTGGCCCATTTGTTGATTGGGTTATTTGTTATCTTATTGTTTAATTTTTTGAGTTCTTTGTATATCCTGGAAATTAGGGCTCTATCTGAAGTGTGGGGAGTAAAGATTTGTTCCTAGGATGTAGGCTCCCTATTTACTTCTCTTATTATTTCTCTTGCTGTGAAAAAACTTTTTAGTTTAAGTAATTCCCATTTGTTTATTCTTGTTATTAACTCTTGGGCTATGGGCGTCCTATTAAGGAATTTGGAGCCTGACCGCACAATGTGTAGATCAGAGCCAACTTTTTCTTCTATCAGGTGCAGGGTCTCTGATTTGATATCACGCTCCTTGATCCATTTTGAGTTAACTTTTGTGCATGGCGAGAGAAAGGGATTCAGTTTTATTTTGTTGCATATGGATTTCCAATTTTCCCAGCACCATTTGTTGAAGATGCTATCTTTCCTCCATTGCATGTTTTTAGCCCCTTTATCAAATATAAGAAAGTTGTAATTTTGTGGATTGGTTTCTGTGTCCTCTATTCTGTACCATTGATCCACCTGCCTGTTTTGGTATCAGTACCACGCTGTTTTTGTTGCTATTGCTCTGTAGTACAGTTTGAACTCTGGTATCGCTATACCTCCAGATTCACACTTCCTGCTTAGAATTGTTTTTGTTATTCTGGGTCTTTTGTTATTCCATATGAATTTCATGATTGCTTTATCTATTTCTACAAGAAATGCCATTGGAATTTTAATTGGCATCACATTAAACCTGTAGAGAACTTTGGGAAATATCGCCATTTTGATAATGTTAGTTCTGCCTATCGATGAACAGGGTACATTTTTCCATCTTCTAAGATCTTCTTCTATCTCTCTCTTTAGGGTTCTATAGTTTTCATTGTATAAATCTTTCACCTCTTTTGTTAGGTTGATTCCCAACTAGGGATAACAGGAACTTACCTTAACTTTGTAAAAGCTATATATGCTAAGCCTCAGGCTAACATCATTGTAAATGAAAAAAAACTGAAGGCATTCCCTCTAAAATCTGGAACTAGACAGGGATGCCCTCTCTCACCACTTCTATTCAATTTAGTTCTTGAAATACTAGCCAGAGCAATCAGACAGACAAAAGAAATTAAAGGCATAAAAATAGGAAAAGAAGAACTTAAATTATCGCTATTTGCGGATGACATGATAATATACTTAACAGACCCAAAAGGGTCTACAAAGAAACTGCTAGAGTAAATAAATGAATTCAGCAAAGTGGCAGGATATAAAATCAACACGCATAAATCAAAGGCATTCCTGTATATCAGCAACAAAACTTCTGAAATCGAAATTAGGAAAACCATTCCATTCACAATAGCCACATTTTTTTATCCATTCATCTACTGAAGGGCTTCTGGGTTGGTTCCACAGTCTAGCAATTGTGAATTGTGCTGCTATGAACATCGATGTGGCAGTGTCCCTGTAATACGCTCTTTTAAGGTCTTCAGGGAATAGTCTGAGAAGGGCAATAGCTGGGTCAAATGGTGGTTCCATTTCCAGCTTTCCCAAGAATCTCGATACTACTTTCCAAATTGGCCGCATCAGTTTGCAGTCCCACCATCAATGTACAAGAGTACCCTTTTCCCCACATCCTCACCAGCACTTGTTTTTGTTTGACTTTATAATGGCTGCCAATCTTACTGGAGTAGGATGGTATCTTAGGGTGGTTTTAATTTGCATTTCTCTGAATGCTAGAGATGGTGAGCATTTTTTCATGTACTTGTTGATTGATTGTATGTCCTCCTCTGAGAAGTGTCTGTTCAGGCCCTTGACCCATTTGTTGATTGGGTTATTTGTCATCTTATTGTCTACTTTTTTGAGTTCTTGGTATACTCTGGATATTAGGGCTCTATCTGAAGTATGAGAAGTAAAAATTTGTTCCTATGATTTAGGCTCCCTATTTACCTCTCTCATTTTTTATCCTGCTGAGAAAAAACTTTTTAGTTTAAGTAAGTCCCATTTGATGATTCTTGTTATTAATTCTTCTGCATGGGTGTCCTGTTAAGGAATTTGGAGCCCGACCCCACATTATGTAGATCGGAGCCAAGTTTTTCTTCTATCAGATGCAGAGTCTCTGATTTGATATCTAGGTCCTTGATCCACTTTGAGTTAACTTTTGTGCATGGCGAGAGGAGGGGATTCAGTTTCATTTTGTTGCATATGGATTTCCATTTTTCCCAACACCATTTGTTGAAGATGCTATATTTCCTCCATTGCATGCTTTTAGCTCCTTTATCATATAACATAGTTGTAGCTTTGTGGATTAGTCTTTGTGTCCTCTATTCTGTACCATTGTTCCCCCTGCATGTTTTGGTACCAGTGCCATGCTGGTTTTGTTACTATTGCTCTGTAGTTTAGTTTAAAGTCTGGTATTGCTATACCGCCTGATTCACACTTCCTGCTAGAATTACTTTTGCTATTCTGGGTCTTATATTTTTCCATATGAACTCCATGATTGCTTTATCTATTTCTACAAGAAATGCCTTTGGGATTTTGATTGGCATTGCATTAAACCTATAGAAAACTTTTGGTAATTTTGCAATTTTGATGATGTTAGTTCTGTCTATCCATGAACAGGGTATATTTTTCCATCTTCTAAGATCTTCTTCTACTTCTCTTTTTAGGGTCCTGTAGTTTTCATTGTATAAGTCTTTCAGCTTTTTTGTTAGGTTGATTTTCAAGTATTTTATTTTTTTTTTGAGGATATTGTGAATGAAGTGTTTTTCCTCATTTCCGTTTCAGAAGTTTTGTCAAGATATACAGAAATGCCTTTAATTTATGTGTTTTGATTGTATATCCTGCCACTTTGCTGAATTCATTTATTAGTTTTAGTAGGTTTTTTTGTAGTCCCTTTTGGGTCTTCTATGTATAGAATCATGTCCCCAGCAAATAGTGAAAATTTACTTTCTTATTTTCCTATTTTTATGCCTTTGATTTCTTTCATCTGTCTAATTGCTCTGGCCAGTGTTTCGAGAACTATATTGAATAGAAGTGGTGATAGAGGGCATCCCTGTCTTGGTCCAGACTTTACAGGGAATGCCTTCAATTTTTCTCCATTCAGAATGATGCTAGCCTGAGACTTAGCATAGATAGCTTTTACAATGTCGAGGTAAGTTCCTGTTTTCCCTAGTTTTTCTAATGTTTTGAACATAAAGGGATGCTCTACTTTGTTGAATGCTTTTTCTGCGTCTATCGAGATGATCATATGGTTCTTGTCTTTAAGTCTATTGATGTGATGAATAGCATTTATTGATTTCCGTATATTGAACCATCCTTGCACCCGAGGCATGAATCCTACTTGATGTACCTTTGTATTCGATTCACCAGAATTTAATTGAGGATTTTTGCATCTTGGTTCGTCAGATATATTGGTCTGTAGTTCTCTTTCTTTGAGGTGTCTTTTTCTGGTTTCGGAATTAGGGTGATGTTGGCCTCATAGAATGAATTTGGCATAGCTCCCTCTTTTTCTATTTCCTGAAATAACTTGAAAAGTATTGGTATTAATTCTTCTTTAAATGTTTTGTAAAACTCCGCTTTATTGCCATCCGTTCCTGGGCTTTTCTTGGTTGGTAGTCTTTTGATTGCTTCTTCTATTCAATCCATTGATATTGGTCGGTTTAAATTGTGTGTATCCTCCTGACTCAGTCTGGTCAAATCATATGAATTAAGAAATTTACCGATGTCTTCACTATTTTCTAATTTATTGGAATATAGGTTCTCAAAATAATTTCTAATTGTCTTCTGTATTTCTGTAGCATCTGTTGTGATATTGCCTTTTTAATCCCATATGTTAGTAATTTGAGTTCTCTCTTTTCTTCTCGTCATTAGCATGGCTAAGGGTCTGTCGAACATATTTATTTTTTAGAAGAACCACCTTTTAGTTTTGTTAATTTTTCAATAGTTTCTTTTGTTTCAATTTCGTTGATTTCCGCTCTGATTTTAATTATTTCTTGCCTTCTGCTACATTTGCTGTTGTTTTGCTCTTCCTTTTCTAGGGCTTTGAGATGAAGTGTGAGCTCATTTATTTGTTGGTTTTTCCTTTTTTTCAGGAATGACCTCCAGGTGATGAATTTCCCTCTTAAAACTGCTTTCATTGTGTCCCATAGATTCCGATATGTTGTGTCTGTAATTACATTTATCTCTAAGAATTTTTTGATTTCCTCTTTTATGTCTTCTGTAACCAATTGATCATTCTCTAACATATTGTTCATTTTTCATGTGATGTAGAATTTTCCCTTCCTTCTTTTATCATTCCATTATGATCAGATAAAATGCATGGTATTATCTCCAGACCTTTATATTTACTGAGGGTTGCCCTATGGCATAATATATGGTCTATTTTTGAGAAGGATCCAAGTGCTGCTGAGAAAAAAGTACATCCACTTGATGATGGTTGACATATTCTATATATGTCAGTTACATCTTGGCTATTGATTGTGATATTGAGTTCTATACTTTCTTTATTCAACTTTTGTTTGGAGAATCTTTCAAATGGTGAGAGATGTGTGTTGAAGTCACCCATAATTATTGTGTTGTGGTCTATTTGATTCTTGAACTTGAGGAGAATTTGTTTTATGAACATTGTAGCACCATTATTTGGTGTGTAAATATTGATAATTGTTATGTCTTGTTGGTGAATGGTTCCTTTTAACAGTATATATTGTCCTTCCTTATCCCTTTTGATTAACTTAGTCTTGAAGTCGATTTTATTCAATATGAGGATGTCCACCCCTGCTTGCTTACGAGGATCATGTTCATGGTGTATTTTTTCCCAACCTTTCACCTTCATCCTGTGTGTCTTTTCATTTCAGATGTGTCTCCTGGAGGCAACATATTGTTGGATTTGTTTATTTAATCCAAGTTACCAGCCTATGTCGCTTTATTGGAGAGTTTAAGCCATTAACATTTAGAGTTACTATTGATGTATGGTTTGTACTGCCAGCCATGTTTGATTACTTATCTTTTTTTTTAATTTAGTTTGTTTCTCCATGATTAGCTTTCAACCTGCCTCTGTCATTACCAAGGTACTTCTCACTGATGGTTTTGTTTGTTGTTTTTCATTTCTCCCTTGTGTAGTGTTATGCTCAAGGCGCTTTGCAATGCTGGTTTTCTGGCTGCAAATTCTTTCAGCTTTTGTTTATCATGAAAGATTTTTATTTCGTTGTCGGACCTGAAGCTTAATTTTGCTGGATACAGAATTCTTGGTTGGCATCCATTGTCTTTCAGTGTTTGAAATACGTTTTTCCAGGATCTTCTCGCTTTCAGCGTCTGTGATGAAATATCCGTTGTTAACCTTATTGGTTTACCACTGAATGTAATCTGCCTCCATTCTCTTGTAGCTTTTATTATTTTCTCTTTGTTCTGTATGTTGGATATCTTTATAACAATGTCTCTTGGCAGTGGTCTACTGTGATTTTGTGTGCTTGGTGTCCTGTATGCATCTGTAATTTGTATATCCGTTTCCTTTTTTATTTCTGGAAAGTTTTCTGTAATTATTTCATTCAGCAGGTTTCTCAATCCCTTGGTTTGAATCTCTGTACCTTCCTCTATCCTGATGACTCGTAAGTTTGTTTTTTTTTTTTATGTTATCCCATATCTCTTGAATGTTTTTCTCGTGATTTTTTACCAGCCTTTCTTAGTTGGCTAGACTCGTTTCAAGATGATATATTTTGTCTTCATTATCTGACGTTCTGGCTTCTACTTGCTCCACTCTGTTAGTGATACTCTCAATTGAGTTCTTAATTTGGTTTAACATTTCCTTCAATTCTAGAATTATTGTTCGATTTTTTTATAATCTCAATCTCCTGATAAAGATTCTTAACTTCTTCTTTTATCTGTTTATGTAATTCATTTTCAATGTTTTCTTTGACTGTTTGGATTTTCTGTCGCGTATCCTCTTTAAGGATCCATTCCATCTGTCTAAGGTATTGCTTGAGTTCTTTATATGACCATTTTTCTGATGACTCTAGGTCCTCCTGAATATTTTGGGAGTCCTTCATTGTTTGCACTCCTTTTCTTTCTTGCTTGTTTATGCTGCTCATGTTACTTCTTTGTCTGTTTGACTGCTGAACTACTGTTTACTCTTATAAATTTATATGATGCTTGGGAGGAAAGATTTTTAGAAGGCAAGGGAAGAAGTCACTAAAGAGAATGAGAGTAGGCAGGTAGAATTCAAGAAAGAGGAAAAAAAATGGAACACAAATGAAAAGACAATAGAAAAAAATAGAAAATAAAGAAAATGAATTTTTTTTAAAAAATGATAATGATAAAATAAAATTAAAATTAAAATTTTTAAAAATAATAATAACAAAATAAAAAATTAAAAAAATTAAAAACATTTTTAAAAAGTTAAAGAACAGAAACAAAAAAATGAAAATGGAAGAAAGCAAAAACAAAACAAAAACAAAACAAAAAAAAACCAAATTAAAATAATAATAATAATAATAAATGCAGTCATAGATTTCAATAAACTTCTTTTCCAGTACGTGGAGCTGTGCCTACTGGGCCAAGCTTCTCCTCTCCACAGGTGGAAACCAATCACTGTCCAGCAGCTCTTACTTCCAGACTGGGTGGGTGTCTAATCCTGAGTGCCTAGGGCTTTCTCTTGTGTTTCCTCAAGCCAGGCCGTGCTCACCTATGACACTCACCACAATACTGGCTACATTCCAGGTCTGCGGCTCCTAGGAGCCCTGTTTTCATGAACGCCTGGGCACACTCTCCCTGTTTGTCTCCCTCAGACCCTAAGTTTGTAGAGCTTGGGCATGAGAACCCACAGCGAATTTGCTTGCCCTCCGGAAGCCAAACCCCGGAAGCTGGAACAAGAGACCTCAGTTGTCAGCACTGGTGGGAGCGGTGGCCTGGAGGACTGCGCCACGAGTCTCGTGCCACTCCTAATTCCCTCGGTCTGGATATCGCACTCAAGGGACAGCTTGGACTGGCCCTTAAGTTTTCCCCACAAGTTCGCAAATTTATAGAAATTTGTTTCACTTTCAATCACTTCTTGGTTCAGGACACATGTATTTTTCCATGTTTCTTGACAGGTCTTTTCATGAGACTTCTTTCCAAACACATTATTTTCAATTTCCTTAATAACTTTTGAAGCAAAACTCACATAAACTTCATGATAAATAATAACTCTGAGATTACCATTAGATGTATAACTGGTTGGAATTAATGATTGCATACCAATACAGGATTTCTTATATATTTTCAGATAAAAATTCAATACATTATTTAAAGTGGAATGAGTTATATTATTTATTCACAGTATGGTCTATTCATGCATTATGTCTATATTCATAGATGCAGTGTACACTTCTTTGTACCTCCAATAATAATTTATACATCTTCAAAATATGGCTCCCTGAAATGGGGGAAAAATACTCATGTCACCTGATCTACTTATACATTTAATCACAGAAATATTCGGAATACAAAATGCAAAGGTCACACTTATGTTTGTACCAAAGCCTAAATGGAAACTAAACATGGATTACTAAAAACATCCATGTTCAGTTTGCCTAATGCTCTCAAATGCCAATCCTATGGTGACTACATATTTGTTTCTTCTTAGATTATATATTCAAAGTCAACCCTACTGAAAAAGTCTAATCCTATTCCTTACTTTATACATTGCCTGATTTCATAATGACTCTATTGCTATCTGTTTCCTACATATTTTCCCCAGTTCGTCATTGTGACTGACTCTTCACATGTGCTGACATTTACATTCACACTCTAATTGATAACCTATTGCTAATAAACTTTTGTTCCTAATCCTATACTCACTCTTCTTTGTAAACCTACCGACTATCTTCCTAATCCTACCAACTATCCTTTTTTGAATGGATGTTCTCTTCTACATTCAATCATGCAAGGTACAAGGTATTATGCCATTGTATATTGATTTATCTGAGACCTCTGTGCAGAATGTAATTCAATCCTAAGTATCACAATCAAGGGTCCAATGCCCTTCTGGGCTTCAAATGTTACCTAGATTTCTGGTTTCATACTTATATTTCACATATATATTATTGTAAATATCACAGTTTCAAATACCATTATTCATTCTGCAGAATGATTCCTAAACCAAATCCAACATGTTATTGACCCTAAAGATACACTGTTCCCTCAATCTAACTTTACAGAAGAACAGGGACAGAGTTGGTCTTACAATACAGGAATGTGGGGGATCTTCCACCTGCTGAGAACCTCAAAGGTCCATGCAGACATGATACCTGGAAAAGAGGTAGGCAGCTTGAAGGACCTGAGAGAGCAAAAGTCATCTTGCAAGGCAAACAACCTTGTCAGGATGAAGGGGTGTGTCTGAATCAGCCACTTTCTTCTTAATGTAGAGAAGATGGACCAAACCAGGCCTGTGTGGAGAGCTGTTTCCGGGTGCCTATGGTTGATATACCATTCTAACTTGTGACAGTGTCACAGGAAGTAGGGGCAGCCTCCATCTCATGGGATCTTTGGAAGCAACTGTTAGGACAAAGTGTTTGCCAAGGCATTGACCTCATTCAATTCCAGAAGGAAGTGGCCTACCTTACTTCTTTGGTGATGGAACTCTCTGAACTTGGGATCCAGGAAGCCAGGCACCCAGAGCCAGTCCTAGGCCCAGTCTTAGTGGGCTCACTTGTTTAGTTTTACCAATGACAGATTCTGTCTTTCTTGGTACCTACTGATGTGAGGATGGCCAAATGCCAGGAGAGCTCTGAAGACGGGCCTTTCCTTAGTACGTAGGTAGTGGCTCACCGCTGGCTCCTAACAACTTCACAGAGTTGGCCAAGGAGGCCAGATCTGACACAGTACAGGCCATTTCGGGGGAACATAGTATGGCCCACCAGTCAGAGGACACTCGGGATAATCACAGACCTACTTGGGAAAAGGAGGTGCCTTTGTGAATGTGGGTGTGAGTTTGTGGTTTTGTCTCATTTTCTGAGAATAGGTAGGAAACATGGTATGTCTAGTTTGCAGTGGACTGTTTCTAGATAGTCGTTTGAGAAGGCGAGTATTTCTATGTCTGTGTATACCACTGTGTCCATGGTTGTAGACATTAGAAGAGAGAATGCATCAATGTATGTGTCCTGTCTAGTAGAAAGCTGCCCAGAATTCATCCTTCGCAATTTATGACTGGACTGCAGGTTGCCTTATCAATGGGCAACACCTACTATCTTACTAAGTTCCAGATTTCTTTCTGAATTCTTGCCAATCTGCAGAATAGTCTCATGGTTTTGTGTCCAAGATAGGTACCACCCCAAGCTCTGTCACATGGCCATGTACTGAATAGCTGAAGGTAATGGCGAGCATCTTAGAAAACTCAGATATCAGTGTGACCAGGTAAGTCTCAGTGGAGAAACCATCCTTTGTGCGTTTTGCTTACCTATTTTTCTGTTTCACTGAATGACAGAAATCTCTTTGCCTCAGGCGACCCCTTTGTGAAGCATGAAGAAATCAGTTTTCATATGGAAATGAATGGGCATCACCTGTGGCTCTTTGCTTAATTGCTTTGAAAGGGATGTGTCTGAATCAGCCTCTTGGCCCTGTGTGAGGCTGTGGCTTAGATTCTCAGCACCTGATGGATCTAAAGAAAGATCCCATGTGTGCAACCAAAAAAAAATGGCAAAATTCAGTCATTGTGGATGATGTCTCTCTCCTTCCTCTATTAGTTTGCAGACATCCATCAAGTGAGTATAGGGATCCTTTGGGTCAAATGAGTTCTTCAAAGCCATGCAGAGGTGCTTGGGTTTTCTCATGATTTCAATTCACATAAAGAATCAGAACCCCACAGTCAGTAGGCCTCAAATTGGAGAAGCAGAGCAGTTGTAATGGCAGGGCTATTTGATCACTCCTGGTTCACAGGAATGGTGTCCAGGCCACCCTGACTTTAGGCAATTGAGGGCCAAGGGAGCTTATTTTGGACACTCTCTCGCACTGCACCCCTCATGGAAATCTCTAGCCAGAGGTTATAATGACGATCTATGTGGAAGAAGATGAGGGCCATGTGGGAATGTTTTGGTTTTAATTTTGGTCATCTGTGTGGCAGATGGAAGAGATGACTGGGTCCACCTGGGCTTGAACTCTGGTGTAATGCTCTTTAGAGACTGAGTTCTAGAACTGACCTCAGAGAAATATTGCCATGAATTGTGTTGGGATTTTAGGTGGCCATGCTTGAGAGTCCCACTTGGAAACTGAGATCTAGGCCAAGGGTGTCTTTCCACAGAGCACTGGGAATCTCAGCCAGGATATCACATGATTTTATTCTGAACAACTGGGAACCCATAGTTGAGAGTCAAAACACACATGGACTTCACATTGTAGACCTCAATGGTCCTGGCTTCATGTGACCTTTTGACCACTATTTGGGATGCCTTGCCTTTGATTGTTCTCCAGAGCTTTCATTGAAATGAGCTTCCTCAACATTTAATGGTTCCTGAATGAATTGAAACCCACAGTGCCTACATCTTCTTCCTTGAATAATGGCTAGATAAATACCATGAAATTTTTGAAATTCCCATGACCAGGTGGCACTGGAAAACCTTTGGATGTCCTGATGCTGATCATTAGTATACCAGACAGTGACTTGATTGACAGGGTTTCATGAAAATGGTGTAGAACAGAGATGCCAGTTAGTTGTTGCCTGCTGATTATTGGGCCTAGAGCAGTGGTGGGCAGGTGTGTGACAAAACATCTGTGGTGGGGCCACGTGGATATGCCATTGGCTTCCAAATGTCTTGTGACTGATTTGGTTACAGCCAACAGACCCAATAGGTAGAGGCATCTTGTTATATGGAGAGATTTCAGGGAAATGTTCAGAATCAGGTTGCTATGGTCAATGGGGCAAGCTATGTGGGATAGAAGCCTGTTTATTGAATTCTCCTGCAAACCCTCACCCACCACACGTGACAGAACTCTCTCCAGCAATGTGTCCCAGTTGAACTCCTTTATTTCGTGAAGCAAATACCAAACTCCCGGTGCAGCGGCAAGAAACACCACGAAAAGTGGAGGATGACCAAATGTCTTCCCAGTTAACACAGGGAGACACTTAGCCACAGTGAACACAGATAGCTACAAAGAGAGAAATCAGCACTGCTGCCACATGTTCATTGGAAAATAATAAACCATGTCTTAAAGGTCACATATATGTAGAACCAGCTTTGATGGTCTCTCTACAAAGGAACTAAATCTCCTGACAACAACAAATATTTCAAGTGCCCAACCTCAGAGGCAGTTTCTCAGGAATTCTTTTGGCCAGCCGAGCTCCATGTTTGAGGAGTGTTTACCTTTTTCCTTACTTTTTTGAACTCTGCTACCACCTCCAAGGTTGTGAACTCCTGAGCATATTCCATTCCAGATATGTATTCACAGATTTTCTAACTCTTCTCCTCTAACTGTGTCTTACTTTGGTAAAAAGTAATGTCAAGTCATTGTTCTGGATGAGAGTGGGAAGATTTTTGGGTAGCACATATTTGCATAGCATTGGATACATTTTTCAATTTTCCCTTCAAAACACTGAATCTCTGACCCTAACCCATACACAACTAGACTCTGACTACTAATCCTAATATGATAGAGAAAAATAACAAAAAAACAGAAAAGAAGTACAAGCAGTTCAGAGGAGGCAAGGTGTATACTTGGACTTGCCTTTTGCATTATATAGGGTAGGAGTTATAAATCTTGCCAATTTTTTTTTAAATAGTTCTCCATGTGTTTTTAAAGTTAACAAATATGTGAATTCCTTTCTCCCTTTCTCTGTAGCCTATTAAGCACATGTATTTTTATATGCACATGTAGAATTCTACCTGGTACCACACGTACATTCTTGTGAGGTGGTTGACTTGGCAGATACAAATTGTGAGAAGTGATCACTCCTCGTAAACGCTTATGGAACTGAAATTTCAAACTATGGGTGAACTTCCTAGTTGAACAACATTATACATAAATCCATGTTCAGTAAAATGAATATTTTTGGATCTGTGGATGATATATATTTCATGATGAATTTTGACTGGCATATATATTGCTAGTTTTTAATCTCTCTCTCTCTCTCTCTCTCTCTCTCTCTCTCTCTATATATATATATATATATATATATATATATATATATATATATATATACTCTCCAGATTTTTCAAAATATGTAATATATGTGACTTATTTTACACTCCCTAAATTCATTCATATTCATGTGTGTGGATTTATAATCAACTTTTCACAAGATTATTCTCCAAAATATTCATCCAGCTGAAATACATATTTGTTTCCTAGTACTGACAACTAACTTCAGTGAATGGTGTATACAAATCCTAATATTTCTACAGTAACTGACCCAGTTTAACATCAATGCAAGTAGATTCCTATGGGACATGATGTGTATTTTGACGTTCATATTTATTCAACAGTGGAACATTACTATTTTTTCAGTTTATGCACATTATAGTATATGTATTTCATCCAAAAGTTGAAAAATGTATAGGAATTTGTTTCACTTTCAATCACTTCCTGCTTCTGAACACATGTATTCCTCCAGGTTTCTTTACTGGTCTTTTAATGAGACTTCTGTCCAAACACATTATTTTCGATTTCCTTAATCAATTTTGAAGCAAAACTCACACACTCTTCATGAAAATCCGTATCCTAATATTATCATTAGATGTATAACTGGTTGTAATGAATGTCTGTATATAAACATTTAATTTTCTGTATATTTTCAGATATCATTTCAATCCATTATTTATACTGGAACGAGTAATATGTTTTATTCAGAGTATGTTCTATTCATGCATTATCTGTATATTCATAGAAACAGGGTACACCTCTTTGTACCCCCAATACTAATTTATACGTCTTCTAAATATTGCTCCCAGAAATGGTGGAAGATATACTCATGTCACCTGATCTACATATACATTTTATCACAGTAATATTATGGACACAAAATGCAAAAGTCACACTTATGATTGTACCAAAGCCTAAATGGAAAGTGAGCATGGATTAGGAATAACATCCATGTCCAGGTTGCCTAATGCTCTCAAATGTCAATCCAATTGGTGACTACATATTTGTTTCTTTCTAAGTTTATATATTCAACCTCAACCCTATTGAAAATGTCTAATCCTATCACTCACATTATACTCTGCCTGATTTCCTTTTGTCTCAATTGATATTTGCTTTCCTACATATTTTCCCCAGTTCATCATTGTGAATGACTCTTCACATGTGCTGACATTTACATTCACTCTCTACCCGAAACCCTATTGCTAAAAATCTTTTGGTCCAAATCTTATACTCACTCTTCTTTCTAAACCTACTGACTATCTTCCTAATCCTACCGACTATCCCTTTTTGACTGGATGTTCTCTTCGACATTCAATCATCCAAGGTAAAGGTCCTATGCCATTGTATAGCGATTTATCAGAGACATCTTTGCAGAACATAAATCAAAGCTAAGTATCCTACACAAGAGCCCAATACACTTCTGGGCTTCAAAACTTACATAGATTTGGGTTTACAAACTTATATTTCACCTATATATTCTTTTAAATATCCCAGGTTTCCAATAACATTATTCATCCCGAAGAATGATTCCTAACCCAAATTGAACCTCTTATTAACCCTAACCATACGCTATTCCCTCAATCCAACTTTACAGAAGAGCAGGGACAGTGTTGGTCTTACAATACAGGAATGTTGGGGATCTTCCACCTGCTGAGAACCTCAAGGGTCAATGAAGAAATGATCCTTGGAGAAGTTGTAGGCAGCTATGTAGTACCAAAGAGAGTAAAACTCTTCTTACATTGTAAAGAACCTGGACAAGATGAAAGGATGTGTCTGAATCAGCCTCTCTCTTTTTTTTAAAGAGACACTGGAGGGAGAGAGAGAGAGAGAGAGAGAGAGAGAGAGAGAGAGAGAGAGAGAGAGAGAATGAGTTTTTAAATATTTATTTTTTAGTTTTTCGGCAGGCACAACATCTTTGTTTGTATGTGGTGCTGAGGCTCAAACCCGGGCCGCACACATGCCAGGTGAGCGCGCCACCTCTTGAGCCACATCCCGAGCCCAGTCTCTCTTCTTAATGTAGAGAAGATGGACCAAAGCAAGTCTGTATGGAGAGAAGTTCCCCAGTGCCTATGGTTGATATACCATTCTAACTTGTGACACTGTCACAGAAAGTAGGAACAGCCTCCATCTCATGGGACCCTTGGCAGCAACTGTTAGGACAAAGTGGTTGCCAAGGCAGCGACCTCATTCATTTCATGAAGAAAGTGACTTCACCTCTCTTACTTGGTGATGGAACTCTCTGAACTTGGGATGCAGGAAGCCAGGCATCCAGAGCCAGTCCCAGTCACAGTCCCAGTGAAATCACTTGTTTGGTTTTACCAAGGGCAGAGAGAGTCTTTTTTGGTACCTACTGATGTGAGAATGGCCAAATGCCAGGACAGCTCTGAAGAGGGTCCTTTCCTAAGAAAGAAGGTAATCGCTCATCGCTGGCTCCTGACAACTTCACAGATTTGGCCATGGAGACCAGATCAGAGACAGGGCAGGCCAGTTCGGGGTAACAATATGGTCCACAGTCAGAGGAAACTCCGCATAGTCACAGACATATTGGGGGAAGGAAGTGCCTTTGTGGATGTGGGTGTGAGTTTGTGGTTTTGTCTCATGTTCTGAGAACAGGTAGGAAAGGCGGTTTGTTTGGTTTGGAGTGGACTGTTTCTAAAAAATCGTTTGACAAGCTGAGTGTTTCTATGTCTGTGTATCTCACTGTGTCCGTGGTTGTAGACATGAGAAAAGAGAATGCATCAATGGAAATGTCCTGTCTAGAAGAAAGCTTTCCAGCATTCATCCTACCCAATTTATGACTGGACTGCAGGTTGCCTTATCAATAGGCAAACCCTACTATCTTCCTAAGTTCCTGTTTTCTTCCTAAATTCTGGCCACTACCCAGAATAGGCTCATGGTTTTGTGTCCACGATATGTATCACCTCCAAGCTCTGTGACATGGCCATGTAGTGGATAGCTGAATGGAATGGCGAGCATCTCAGGAAACTCAATTATCAGTGTGACCAGGAAAGTCTCAGTGGAGAAACACTGTTTTGGGCCTTCTGCTTACCTATTTTTCTGTTGCCCTGAATGTCAGGAAGGTCCTTGCCTCAGGCCCTCCTTTGTGAAGCCTGAAGAAAACAGTTTTTAAATGGAAATAAATGGGCATCACCTGTGGTGCTTTGCTTAATTGCTTTCGAAAGGGATGTGTCTGAATCAGCCGCTTGGCTCTGGGTCAGGCTATGGATTAGATTCTGAGCACCTGATGGATATAATGAAAGTTCCCATGTGTGTATCCAAAACCAAAATGGTAAAAATATCAATCATTGTGGATGAAGTTTCTTGCCTTCCTCTGTTAGGTTCCTGACCTCCATTAAGTGAGAATAGGGATCTTTTGGATCAAATGAGTTCTTTGAACTCCTGCAGAAGTGCTTGGGTTCTCTCATGATGACTAATCACATAAAGAATCTATACCTGACAGTCAGTAGGCCTCAAATTGGAGAAGCAGAGCAGTATTAATGGCAGGCCTATTTGATCACTCCTGGTTCACAGGAAAGGTGTCCAGACCACCCTGACTTTAGGCAAATGAGGGGCAAGGGTCCTTATTTTGGACAGTGTCTTGGGATGCGCCCCTCATGGAAACCTCCAGCAAGAGTTTATGATGAGTGTCTATATGGAAGAAGATGAGGGTAATGTGGGAATGTTTTGGATTCAATTGTGGTCATTTGTGTGGTGGTTGGAAGAGATGACTGGGTCCACATGGGCTTGAACTCTGGTGTGATTCCCCTTCGAGACTGAGTTCTGGAACTGACCTCAGAAAGTATTGCCATTAATTGTGTTGGGATTGTAGGAGGCCACACATGAGAGTCACCCTTGAAACCTGAGATTGGGCACTGGGTGGCTTTCCACAGAGCACTGAGAATCTCAGCCAGGATATCACATGATTTTATTCTGAATAACTTGGCAGCCATAGTTAAGAGTCAAAACACAAATAGACCTCACATTTTAGACCTCAATGGGCCTGTCTCCATGTGACATTTTGACCACTCTTTAGGAAGCCTTGCCTGTGAGAGTTCTCCAGAGCTTTCATTGAAATGAGCTTCCTCACCATTTAATGATTCTTGGATGAATGGAAACCCCAAAGTGCCTCCAACTTCATTCTTGAACAATTGATAGATAAAACCATGAAATTTTTGAAATTCTCAATGACCAGGTGGCACTGGAGAACCATTGGATGTCCTATTGCTACTCATGAGTGTACCAGACAGTGCCTTGATTGACTGTGTTTCATAAAAATGGTGTAGAACAGAGATGCCAGTAAGATGGAGCCTGCTGAGTGGTGGGCCTAGAGCAGTGGTGTGCAGGTGTCTGATAATACATTTGTGGTGTGGCCATGTGGGTCTGTCATTGGCTTCCAAATGGCTTGTGACTCACTTGGTGCAGCCAGCAGAAAATTATATGAAAAGGCATCTGGTTATATGGAGAGGTTTCAGGGGAATGTTCAGAATTAGGTTGCTATGGTCAATGGGGCAAGCAATGTGAGATAGAAGCCTGGTTGGTGCATTCTCCTGAAGACCCTCACCCACCACACCTTACAGGACTCCCACCAGCACTGTGTCCCATTTAAAATACTTGTATGTTGTGAAGCAAATACAAAACACCCAGTGCAGCAGCAAGAAACACCACGAAAATTGGAGGATGACCAAATGGCTTCAAAGTCCACACAGGGAGACACTTAGCCCCCAGTTGCCAAAGTTTATCTACAAAGAGAGAATTCATCACTGCTGCCTCATGTTCATTGGAAAATAAGAAACCACATCCTCCAGGTCACATAGTTGCAGACCCAGCTTTGATGGTCTCCGTACACAGGGAGCTAAAGCTCCTGAAAACAACATATACTTCAAGTGCCCAACCTCAAAGGCAGTTTCTCAAGAAGTCTTTAGGCCAGCATAGCTCCATGTTTGTGGAGTGTTTACACTGTCCCTTACTTTTGGAAACTCCTCTACAACCTCCAAGGTTGTGAACTCCTGAACATTTTCCATTCCAGATATGTATTCACAGATTTTGTAACTGTTCTCCTCTAATTGTGTCTTACTAAGAGTCAAGATAATGTAAGGCATTGTTCTGGATGAAAGTGGGAATTTTTTGTAGCACATATTTGCATACACATTGGATTCATTTTCCTATTTTCCATTTGAAATACTGAATATCTGACACTAACCCATACCCTACTAGACTCTTACTCCTAATCCTAATATGATGGAGTAAAACAACCCAAACAGAATAGAAATACAAGCATTTCAGAGGAGGCATGGTGTATAGTTAGACTTGGCTTTTGCATGATAAAGTGTAGGTGTTATAAATCTAGTCAATTTTTAATTGAAATAGTTCCATGGGTTTTTAACAAATATGTGAATTCCTGTCTCCCTTTCTCTGTAGCCTATTCAGCACATGTATTTTTATATACAAATATAGAATTCTACCTGGTACCACACGTAAACTCTTGTGAGGTGGCTGATATGGCAGATAGATATTGTGAGAAGAGATCACTCCTCCTACACGCAGGTGGAACTGAAATTTCAAACTATGGGTGAACTTCCTAGTTGAACAACATTATACATAAATCCATGTTCAGTAAAATGAATATTTTTGGATCTGTGGATGACATGTATTTCATGGTGAATTTCGATTGGCATATGTATTGATAATTTTTAATGTCTGTGTGTGTGTGTGTGTGTGTGTGTGTTTGTGTGTTTGTGTGTGTGTATATATACACACACTCTAAATTTTTCTAAAATATAAAATATTTGTGTCTTATTATACACTCCCTAAATTCATTCATATTCATGTAGGTGGATTTATAGCTAACATTTCACAAGATTATTCACGGAAATATTCATCCACCTGAAATGCATATTTTTTTCCTAGAAATGAAAACTAATTTCAGTGAATGGTGGATACAAATCCTAATATTTCTACAATAATTGATCCAGTTTCTCATCAATGCAAGTAGATTCCTATGGGACATGATGTGTATTTTGATGTTCATTCTTATTCACTACTGGTACGTTACAATTTCTTCACTTTATGCACATTATAATATATATATTTCATCCATACGTTAGCAAAATTATAAGCATTTGTTTCACTGTCAATCATTTTCTGCTTTAGAACACATGTAATCCTCCATGTTTCTTGACTGGTTTTTCATGAGACTTCATTCCAAACATATTATTTTCGATTTCCATAATCATATTTGAAGCAAAACTCACACACCCTTCATGATAAACCATAACCCTAATATTACTATTAGATGTATAACTGGTTGGAATGAATGATTGTATATCAATATAAGATTTCTTATATATTTTCAGATATCAAATCAATCCATTAATTAAAGTGGAACCAGTGATATTATTTATTCACACTATTATCTATTCATGCATTGTCTCTATATTCATAGACACAGGGTACACCTCTTTGTAAACCCAATACTAATTTATATGTCTTCAAAATATTTCTCCCAGAAATGGTGGAAGAAATACTCACGTCATCTGATCTACATACACATTTTATCACAGTGATATTCTGGACACAAAAAGAAAAGGTCACACTTATGTTTGCACCAAAGCCTAAATGTAAAGTGAACATGGATTTCTAAAACGATCCATGTCAAGTTTGCCTTATGCTCTCAAAAGTCAATTCTATTTGTGACAACATATTTGTTTCTTCCTAAGATTGTATATTCAAACTCAACCCTGCTGAAAATATCTAATCCTATCTCTCACTTTATACTTTTTCTGATTTCATAATGTCTCTATTTATATCAGCTTTCCTACATACTTTCCCCAGTTCATCATTGTGACTGACTCTTCAATTGTGCTGACATTTACATTCACACTCTAATCGAAACCCCATTGCTAAGAAACTTTTGTTCCAAATCCAATACTCACTCTTCTTCCTAAACCTACAGACTATCTTCCTAATCCTACCCATTATCCCTGTTTGACTGGATGTTCTCCTATACATTAAATAATCCAAGGTACAGGGTCTTATACCATTGTATATCGATCAATCTCAGACATCTGAGCAGAACATAATTCAACGCTAAGTATCACAATCAAGGGCCCATTCCCATTCTGCGCTTCAAGTCTTACTTAGATTTCGGTTTTCATACATATATTTTACCTAAATATACTTATAAATGTCGCAGGTTCCCAATACAATTATTCATCCAGCAGAATGATTCCTAATCCAAATCGAACATATTATTAACCCTAATCATACACTGTTCCCTCAATCTAACTTTACAGAAGAGCAGGGACAGAGTTGGTCTTACAATACAGGTAGGTAGGGCATCTTCCACCTCTTGAGAACCTCAAGGTCCATGCAGATATGATCCCTGGAGAAGATGTAGGCAACTATGAAGGACCTGAGAGAGCAAAAGTCAGCTTCCATGGCAAACAACCTGGTGAGGATAAAGGGTTGCTTATGAATCAGCCTCTCTCTTCTTAATCCAGAGAAAATGGACGAAACCAGGTTGGTGTGGAGAGCTGTTCGCGGGTGCCAATGGTTGATATACCATTCTACCTTGTGAAAGTGTCAAAGGAAGTAGGGGCAGCATCCAACTCATGGTAGTCTTGGAAGCAACTGTTAGGACAAAGTGGTTACCAAGGCAGTGATCTGATTCAGTTCCTTAAGGAAGTGACCTCACCTCACTTCTTTGTTGATGGAACTCTCTGAACTTGGTATCCAAGAAGCCAAGCACCAAGAGGCAGTCCCAGTCCCAGTGGTCTCACTTGTTTGAATTTACCAAGGACAGAGTCAGTCATTCTTGGTACCTACTGATGTGAGGACGGCCAAAAGCCAGGAAAGCTCGGAAGAGGGGCTTTTCCTGAGAAAGCAGGTAGTGGCTCACTGCTGGCTCCTGACAACTTCACAGAGTTGGCCAAGGAGACCAGATCTGAGACAGGACAGGACATTTCATTGGAACATAGTATGGCCCACCAGTCAGAGGAAACTCTGGATAGTCACAGACCTACTTGGGGGAAGGAGGTGTCTTTGTGGGTGTGGGTGTGGGTTTGTGGTTTTGTCTCATATTCTGAGAATAGGCAGGAATGGCGGTTTGTTTGGTTTGGAGGGAACTGTTTCTAGTAAGTCATTTGACAAGGCGAGTGTTTCTATGTCTGTGTATACCACTGTGTCCCTGGTTGTAGACATTAGAAAAGAAAATGCATCAATGGGTGAGTCCTGTCTAGTAGAAAGCTTCCCACCTTTCATCCTGCCCAATTTATGAATGGACTGCGGCTTTACTTATCGATGGGGAACACCTGCTAACTTCTAAAGTTCCTGTTTTCTGCCTGAATTGTGGGCACTCTCCAGAATAGGCTCATGGTTTTGTGTCCAAGATATGTACCACCTCAAATCTCTGTGACATGGCCATGTACTGGATAGCTGAAGGGAATGGCGAGCATCTCAGAAAACTCAGATATCAGTGTTACCAGGAATGTCTCAGTGGAGAAACCCTGCTTTGGACATTTTGCTTACCTATTCTTCTGATGCCCTGAATGTCAGGAAGGTCTTTGCCTCAGGCCACCCCTTTGTGAAGCCTGAAGAAACAGTTTTCAAATAGAAATGTATGGGCATCACCTGTGGCTATTTGCTTAATTGCTTTGGAAAAAGATGGGTCTGAATCAGCCTCTTGGCCCTGTGTGAGGCTGTGGCTTAAATTCTCAGCACCTGATGGATCTAAAGAAAGATCTCATGTGTGCATACAAAACCAAAATGGCCAAAAGAGCAGTCATAGTGGATGAAGTCTCTCGCCTTGCTCTGTAAGGTTCCTGACCTCCTTCTTTGAGAATAGGGATCCTTTGGGTCAAATGAGTTCTTCACACCCCTGCAGAAGCTAGACCATAGGTGCTTGGGTTTTCTCATGACTCCAATTAACATAAAGAATCTCAACCCCATAGTCATTCGGCCTCAAAATGGAGAATCAGAGCAGTATTAACGGCAGGCCTCTTTGATCACTCCTGGTTTACAGTAAGGGTGTCCCGGCCACACTGACTTTAGGCAAATGGGGGCAAGGGACCTTATTTTGGATACTGTCTTGTGCTGTGCCCCTCATGGAAACCTATAGCCTGAGGTTATGATGAGTGTCTATATGGAAGAAGATGAGGGCCATGTGGGAGTATTTTGGTTTTAATTGTGGTCATTTTTGTGGCCGTTGAAAGAGATGACTATGTCCACCTGGGCTTGAACACTGGTGTGATTCCACTTAGAGACTGAGTTCTGGAACTGACGTCAAAGAAGTATTTCCATGTATTGTTTTGGGGATTTTAGCCTCCTATCACGCATGAGAGTCACCCTTGGAAACTGAGATCTAGGCCCAGGGAGGCTTTCGGAAGAGCACTGGAAATCTCAGGAAGGATATCACATGATGTTACTCTTAAAGACATGGCAGCCATCGTTGCAAGTCAAAACACATATGGACCTCAAATTGTAGACCTCAAACGCCTGGCTTAATGTGACCTTTTAGCCTGTCTTTGGGAAGCCTTGCCTGTTAGAATTCTCCAGAGCTTTCATTGAAATGAGCTTCTTCTCCATTTAATGGTTCCTGAATGAATTGAAACCCACAGTGCCTCCAACTTCATCCTTGAAAAATGGCTAGATAAATACCATTAAAGTTTGGAAATTCCCATCACCTGGTGGCACTGGAGGATTTTTTGGATGTCCTATTGCTGATCATGAGTGTACCAGACAGTGTCTTGATTGACTGGTTTCATGAAAATGTTGTAGAACAGAGATGCCAGTAACTTGAAGCCTGATGAGTAGTTGGCCTAGAGCAGTGGTGTGCAGGTGTGTGTTAAAACATCTGTGGTGTGGTGATGTGGATATGCCATTGGCTTCCAAATGCTTTGTGACTGATATGGTGCAGCCCCCAAACCCTTGTATGTAAAGGCATCTTGTTATATGGAGAGGTTGCAGGGCAATGTTTAGAATCAGATTGCTATGGTCAAGGGGGCAAGCTATGTGGGATATAAGCCTGGTTGGTACATTCTCCTGCAGACCCTTACCCACCACACATGACAGAACTCCCTCCAGCATTGTGTCCCAGTTGAACTTTTCATATTTTGTGAAGCAAATACCAAACTACCAGTGCAGCTGCAAGAAACACAACAAAAAGTGGAGGATGACCAAATGGCTTCACAGTCCACACTGGAAGACACTTAGCATCCAGTGGCAACAGTTTACCTATAAAGAGAGAATTCAGCCCTGCTGCCTCAGGTACATTGGAAAATAAGAAACTATGTCCTCCAGGTCATATAGATGCACACCCAGCTTTGATGATCTCACTACAAAGGAAGCTAAAGCTCCTGTCATCAACATATATTTTATGTGCCCAACCTCAGAGGCAGTTTCTCAAGAAGTCTTTAGGCCAGCAGAGCTCCATGTTTGTGGAGTTTTTACCCTGTCCCTTACTTTTGGAAACTCCTCTACAACCTTCAAGGTTGTGAACTCCTGAGCATTTTCCATTCCCGATGAGTATTCACAGATTTTCAAACTCTTCTCCTGTAATTTTGTCTTACTTGGGGTGAAGAAAATGTCAAGGCATTGTTCTGAATGAGAGTGGGAAGATTTTCGGGTAGCACATATTTGCATACACATTGGATTCATTTTCCAATTTTCCATTCGAAATACTGAATCCCTGACTGTCAGGGGTAGAAGGAATTCTTCTTCAAAGAACAGCCTGACACTTACAAGAAACAGCCCCCAAGAGACATCCTGTCTGGAAGACATCCTGTAGCCATCTGTGTCCCTGAGACATCCTGTGGCCATCTTTCTTCCTGAAACATCCTGAAGTTATCTCACTTTGTGAAGACATCCAGGAACTGCCGATAAGAGGGCTTTCCCAAATCCAGCATATAAATACCCCTGTGTGAATAATAAAATTTTGCAGCTTGATCAGAACTCCTGTGTTGCTGTCATCTCTCGTGTCTCTTGTCCCTTCATTCCTCCCCATCTCGGTTCGCTGCCCACGTTGATGTGTCCTGCCGGTCGGGACATCTGGCGCCCACCGACTGGGGCTCAAGCCTTTGACTGAGGGGGAACCCCGTCCTCCTGGAATACTTGGACAAGTGGAGCTCGCGATCACCTCAGCAGACACCACCGAGAGACAGATACAGGAGGAGGGTGGGGATAATGCATGGTGAGTGACCCACAATGTGACAAGCTGTTTCGTCACATGATTTGTTTTTGTCAGGCCTCAAGGAGTCCTTCAAGACATGGGGGGCACGTGTTAAGAAAAAGGACTTAAAATTTTTCTTTTCATTAATAGGAGAATTGTGTAGATGGTTTCCTCTTGAAGGGACCATTGATGGCAAAAATGGCTTAGAGTAGGAGACTGTTTAAAAGATTATTATGAACCCTTTGGCCCAGAAAAAAATGCCAGTTCCCACCTTTTCTTACTGGAACTTAATTAATGAAATTCTTAAAAGTTCACCCTTTGACAATGGTACCTTAATACTTGTCAGGATTGGGGAAGAGACTATGCAAAAGACCTCTTGTCCCCACTCTGCATGCCCATCATTAGTATACACATAGACGCTTCTCAGTCTCCCCAGGACCCTGGGAATCTTCCAGGTCCCCTTCAAAATACGACCCTAATGAATTAGGCTCCAATGATTAAAAACTGCCTTTATCCAGTTTTAAATCCCAGAGACACATTGACCCCTGGGGAGGAGGCTATCTTGGAGAAGGAAGCAGCTATCTACCATTCAGAAGACACGCCACCTCTCAGGACCTTGCCACAGCCTATAGGATTTACACATCCACCTCCCTCCTATATCCCTCCTGCCTTTTGTGCTCTGGCCCTTCAGGGGCCAAATGCCCGCCCAGATATTTTTTCCCCACTTCCCCTGCCTAACCTCGCTCCCTTGCCAGTGTCCTTCCAACATAAACGGGAACAGATCCAACTTTTAAAAGAATTCAGATCCCTTGACTCTGAGCTCTGTTCATTAGCCTTAGCTACGGAGTCAACGCAAGCCTTCCCACAGCAGTCTAATACAAAGCGAAGCTTCTCCATTGGCCTGTTCTCACCTTCCCAGTCACCACCAGTCAGATAGATAAGCCTGCCCAGGCTGAGGTCAAAGACTTAGATGCGGAACAAGAGGATGAAGCGGGGGAAATGGATCAAGGAGATCAGGACTCAGAGGATGAGGAGTTCACCCCTAGGCAGGAAGGAACCCAGAGTCTACAAAAAATTAAGCCTATGTTTTCTTGAAAAACTTAAAAAGGCTTGTGCTCATTATGGCCCCATTGTGCCCGACACGTTGGCTTTATTAGAAAGCCACAGCGCACAATGTCTTACTCCCAATGATTGGAAATTTTTAGACCAAGCTACCCTCAGTGCCGGAGACTTCCTGTTATGGAATGCAGATTTCAAAGAGCATTTTCGGGAAACTGCTCAAAAAATTTTAACTAAGGCCTACTCTGAATCTGGGACTTAAGTTAAGCTAGTGGGCAATGAGCCTTTTGACACTAAAAATAACAGGCACGTTTCCCTCCTGGACTCTTGGCGCAGACTCAGATGGCTGGCTTACCTGCTTGGTGACACCTCCCTCAAAAGCCCTCGGCTACCAATTCCCGGGCAAAAATTCGACAAGTGCCTGATGAGCCTTATAGGTACTTTGTTTCCCGGCTTAATCTAGCTGCTGAATGCTTGCATGGACCAAGCGAATGTGAAAGCACCCTTGTAAAACATCATGCCTTTGAAAATGCCAACCCAGCATGTCAGGATATTCTTCGACCACATAAGGATAAAGGGAAACTTTCTGACTTTATTAGACTCTGTGCAGGCGTGCGTGCAGCCCATGCCATGGGTCTCACTTTAGGGGCCGCCTTTACCAAAGCCTTTCACAATCCTGGCTCACGTACTTGCTTTACTTGTAAACAACCTGGCCATATTGCACGTGAGTGTCTGACAGCCAAACAAAGCCTAGGAATGGCGTCTCCTCAAACTGGGGCTTAACCACCCCCAGCTACCCTTTTCCATAGATGTGGTAAAGGTCATCACTGGGCCAGTGAGTGTAGATCTAAGACAAATGCCCTCAGACAGCCTATTTCTTCCTGCTTCTCCGGAAACTCCCTGCAGGTCCAGCCACTGGCCACAACATCCCCCAGGACAAACACAGGGGCAATAAGGTTTATTCCCTTCCAAACTCCCAACCTACCTCAAAATCCTTCTCCACAATTGCCTCCCTCCACCTAGCCACCCCAGGCAGCACAGGATTGGACCTCTGTGGCGCCACAGATACAATATTAGACTTAATGCAAGGGCCCCAGATAATACCCACTAAAATTATGGGTCCCCCTCCATCTCATACGTGTGCCCTTATTCTTGGAAGAGCCTGTACTACCATACACGATGTTCAGGTCTTCCCTGGCATTAATGATAATGATTTCACTGGAGAAATAAAAATACTGGCCACTGCTATTAATGGAGTTGCCACCATCCAAGCAGGAACAAGACTTGCACAATTAATACTCCTTCCCTTGGATTCGGGAGGCATTTCCACCACCCAAACCTACCTCAGGGGACTACCTCCTTGGGCTCCTCTGATGTGTATTGGGTTCAGCCCATTTCTCCCAATAGACCCACCATTACCTTACTTACTGAAGGAAAGGAATTCCAAGGAGTTCTAGATATTGGAGCTGATGCCACAATTATTTCTCAAAAATACTAGCCATCAGGTTGGCCCCTCACTCCATACTTGACTGACCTTAAAGGGATAGGAAAATCAAAAAATCCTCTGGTCAGCTCTAGGTCTATTAGCTGGACTGATAAAGAGGGTAATAAGTCAACTGTCACTCCTTTCGTTGATCCTGACCTCCCTGTTAACTTATAGGGCCGAGATATTTTGAGTCATTGGAAGTTATTCTTGCCAGTCCCAATTCCATGGTGACTCATCAAATGCTTCGTATGAATTTTTTTTCCTGGTACAGGCCTGGGGAGACTGAAACAAGGACTGGTGGAGCCTATACAACCCATACAAAAAACAAATACATATGGACTTGTGTTTTCGGATTTTTAGTGTCGGTCCCTGACCCTCCTGTACCCCATGCAGATAAAATTATTTGGGAGACTCAGACTCCTGTGTGGGTGGATCAGTGGCCTCTTAACCAAGAAAAATTGGAGGCTACCTCCATGTTAGTGCAGGAACAGCTGGCAGCCGGCCATGTAAAGCCCTCAACCTCACCATGGATGACTCAAATTTTTATTATCAAGAAAAAATCTGGCAAGTGGCACCTTTTACAATATTTGTGAGCCATTAATAAAGTTATGTGCCCGATGGGAGCACTACAGCCAGGCATTCCCACACCAGTGGCGATTCCCAAAAACTATTGTAAAATGGTTATTGACTTAAAAGATTGCTATTTTACCATTCCTTTACATCCTGAGGGTAGACGCTATTTTGCCTTTAGTCTCGCTCGCATTAATTTTCAGGGCCCTATGCAGAGATTTCAATGGAAGGTTCTTCCACAAGGTATGGCCAACAGCCCTAGGCTTTGCCAAAAACACGTGCTCAAGCAGTAGACCTTGTGAGAGAGCGATGGCCACAAAATTTTTTTACATTATATGGATGATTTGTTAATTGCTGCAACTAATACCCATGACCTTAATAATTGTTACTTGGACTTTGACAAAACCCTCACTACCTTGGTACTACAGATAGCTCCTGATAAGGTTCAAACACAGGACCATTATACCTATTTGGGTCTTAAACTTCAAAATAATAAGATACAAATTCCTAAAATACAACTATGTGTGGACCATCTTCACACCCTTAATGATTTTCAAATATTACTGGGGGATATTCAATTTCTAGGAACATATTTAAAATTACCCACTTGTGTACTTTTGCCCCTTAATGATATTTTTAGAGGTGATTCCCACCCCTCCTCCCCTCAAAAGCTTACTCCCGACGCATGACATTCATTCAACCAAACCACAGAAGCCATTGCCCAACAGTTTGTTACACAAATTTCTTATAACCTTCCTCTGGTTCTGGTTATTTTCCACACTCCTCGTACACCCACAGGAATATTTTGGCAGCGAGATCCACATTTTAAAAATAAAGGCTGCCCCTTGCTTTGGGTCCTTTTACCCACCACATCCTCCAAGGTTATTACCGTTTATCTTGCTCAGGTAGCTTCTATTATTATTAAAGGTCGTTTGCTTTCTTGACAACATTTTGGCAAAGACCCTGATAATATTTTAATCTCATATACTAAGGACCAAACCCAATTTTTACTACAGACAAAGATGAATGGGGTATTGCCCTTTCAGGCTTTTTGGGAACAATTCTTAACCACCTCTCCAATGACCCCCTTTTAAATTTTGTCCAGTTACATCCATTTATTTTTCCCAAAATTACTCAAAAGGCTCTCATTCCTCAAGCCCTATCTGTCTTTACAGAAGGTTCCAGTAATGACCTTGCAGTCTTTGTTGTCAATAACAAGCCTACCACCTTTGATACTGTCTATCAGTCAGCACAGTTTGTGGAATTGTTTGCCATAACACAAGTTTTTATAACATTTTTTGATAATCCTGTTAATATTTATACAGACAGTGCCTACATTGCTCATTCTGTGCCCCTGCTGGAGATTTCACCCACCATTAAGGCTTCTTCCAATTCCCCCTTTCTGTTTCACCAGCTTCAGCACCTAATTCAGGCCAGAAAACATCCATTTTCCTTAGGACACATCATGTCACACTCTGATCTTCCGAGTCCTCTAACACAAGGTAATGCCCAAGCTGATGCAGCAACTCGTTCCATCTTTCCAATTTTTGTTGGCTCCATTCAAAAGGCCATGGAGTTACACAATCTTCACCATATAAATTCCCAGAGCCTTCGATTACTTTGTAAAATTACCAGGCAACAGGCATGAGAAATAGTAAAAGCATGCCCTGGTTGCACTGTCTCCCTCCCCATTCAACACTTGGGAGTTAACCCCCAAGTATTACTGCCCAATCAGGTTTAGCAAATGGATGTTACTCCTTTTCCTGAATTTGGAAAAATCAAATATATACACGTTTCTATAGATACCTTCAGCGGCTTTATTTTTGCATCACCACATTCTGGAGAGGCTACCAAAAATGTCCTTTCTCATCTTGTTTCAGCCTTTTCCGTAATGGGTAAACCAATACATATTAAAACAGATAATTGTCCTTCATATACCAGTGCCAAGTTTAAACAGTTTTGTGCTACCTTGCAAATTTGTCATACTACTGGAATTCCATACAACCCTCATGGCCAAGGCATGTGAAACTTGCCCAGCTTACCTTAAAGACTTGGCAATCCCGCCTTAAGGCTTCCGCCCTTGTATTTACCACTCCCAGGGATCACCTTAACCATGCATTATTGGCCCTTATTTTTCTTACCCTAGACAGTGAAGGCTATTTGGCCGCAGACAGACACTGGCATCCCTGGTCCAATTCTGTTCGCACACCTGTTATGTGGTGCAATCCCATTACAAATAAATGGAAACGCCCAGATCCTATCCTCATATGGGGATGAGGCTCAGCTTGTGTTTTGGACCAAGAGTAAGCATCCCCAAGATGGTTACCAGAATGCCTGGTTAAACAGGTTAATGACTCACCTCAACCCAGGGACAAAGGCCGTCCCCCTGAGGACAAATTTTCCTCCTTTTCAGATACAGCCAACAATCTGTGCGAGGATCCTGCTTAAGGCACTTCTGCTGAACAGGTTTGAACACGGAGGCCTTGGCCCTCCACCTTCCAACATGATAGAGTAGCTTTTTGCCACCCCCCCCCCCCCGCGAATGCAAGGGAGGATCTTGGACTGAGGCTCCCACTAGTTGGACCCAGACTTCTGACTGCATGACTAAGGTGGCTTACCTCCGTGCCGAGGTTGACCATAATCTCGGAGGAGTTCATCAGCCTAAATGGGTATGTGTTAACAAGCCAAAGATTATTTCCCCTAGTACAAGTAAAGCTCTCCAAAATTGTTCTGCAACTTGTACGCATACCCAGGCGATGCATGTCTCTTGTTATGCGTCGGCTTCAATTTGTGTTAATAAACAGGGAGAAAAAATTTTTGAAGCCTCCCTAAATAAAACTCATGCAGCAGGGGGGACCACAATTCATTATACCCCCGTTCTCTTTGACCAGGGAGGAGATGGCAAATACACCAAGCTACAGTCAGCTGGGTGCTAAGGCACTGTCAGAAAACCTTCCTGCTGGCCCATTAAGGCCCCTACAGGGGTCTCTGATGGTGGAGGACCCACTTATGCTGTCAAGCATCCTCAGATAATCAAACTTTTGAAACCCCAAATCCCTGAGCTCACATATCATCCCTTAATGTAGCCTAAATCCCAGTTCCCAGGTTTAGATTCCAATACATTAGATATTTTGGAAACTACATTCTCCTAGCTTAATAATTTCAACCCCACCCTTGCTGGTGATTTCTGGCTCTGCATGACAATAGGGGCAATCATGCCTATGGCAGTTCCTATTAGTTCTATCATGGAAAATGATAATACATGCCAACCCATATTTCCTTTTAAAGTACAGCCTCTAGGCACTTTTACATTATGTCTTTTAGGTGCGATGCAGAATAATACCTATGATATTGATGTTGGACTTACTTCCATTGGAAATTGCTCAACAGTATAAAATTATTTCTCACCCACCACATCTCTTTGTCCCCCCAATGGCACAGTTTTTATGTGTGGAGGAAACTCGGCCTTTCCAGGCTTCCAGCAAATTGGACCATTGGTTGTGTTCTTGCCTTATTACTCCCTGATATAACTATTGTCCCAGGAGATAAACCTCTACCCATTTGTAGCCTAGACACCTTAGTCAAAAGACATAGGTGGGCAATACAGGACTTACTACTCATTGCCAGCCTTGGAATAACAGCTGCCGTGGGCACAGGTACAGTGGCTTAGGCACGGCAATACACTCTTACCATCGCCTGTCTCAACAACTTATAAATTATGTACAAACTCTATCAGGAACCATTAAAGATTTGCAGGACCAAATAGACTCCCTGGCAGAAGTGTTCCTTCAAAACAGACGAGGCTTAGATTTGCTGACAGCTAACAAGGGAGGTATTTGCTTGGCCTTAGGGGAATGATGATACTTTTATGCCAATAAATCAGGCATAGTACGCACTAAAATTAAGCAGATTCAAAAAGATCTAGAAAAGAGACAAATGGAATTATTTGAAAATCCCCTCTGGACTGGGCATAATGGATTTCTACCCTACCTTCTTCCCCTATTAGGCCCTTTGTTGGGTTTACTTTTAATGGTGTCCATAGGACCCTGCATTATAAACAGGCTGGTACAATTTATTAAAGAACAGATTAATATTTTGGCCTCTAAGCCCATACAGGTCCACTATCATTGTCTGGAGATCGAAGACAGCACTGCCAACATTCAAAAGAATGTTCCACCCTTCTCACAGGCTTATTAAGTGTACATCCCCACAGATCTCTCTTTCTTACATAAAACTATAAGTAACAGCTCTGACCAACAATCTTCTGCCCTTGCAATAAGGGTTCATCCTCCATGGGCCCCTCCGCTTGGGGGAGGACACACCCTTGGAATGAGGACGTTAGGCCATAATATCGGAGGGTGCAGGAAGGACTGCAGGAGGATGGATCCACGGATCCCAAAACACAAGAATTCTGAGTGGCACGGTCTAGTGCATGGCGGTTGGCATGCTACCCCCACAAAGACGTCTTCTCCGAAAACATGCCAAAGCCAACACGAAATCTCCTAGTAAAGATGCTCGCTCAGATCAGGAGATATTCCAAGGCACCCTAGAGAAACAGAGCCACTATCACCCCCTAAATACATGGCCTGTAAGGTATGGTCGAATATTTTTTATAAGAAAGGAGGGGGGCTAGAAGAAAGTTCTCCTTCAAAGAATAGACTGACACAAGAAACATCCCCCTGGGACACAACCTGCCTGGGAGACATCCTGCAGCCATCTATTTCCTTTAGACATCCAGCTACCATCTGTCTTCCTGAAACATCCTGAGGTTATCTCACCCTGTGAAGACATCCAGCAACTGCCGATAAGAGAGCTTTCTAATCCGCAGCATATAAATACCCTCTGAGAACAATAAAAGTTTGCAGCATGATCAGAACTCCTGCCTTGCTGTCATCTCTCGTGTCTCTTGTCCCTTCATTCCTCCCCAACTAGGATCGACGCCCAAGTTGATATGTCCTGCCAGCCGGGTCACCTGACACTAACCCATACCCTCCTAGACTCTGATTACTAATCCTAATATGATGGAGAAAAATAACCCAAACAGAATAGAAATACAAGCAGTTCAGAGGAGGCATGGTGTATATTTGCATTTGCCTTTTGCATGATATAGCGTAAGTGTTATAAATCTAGTAAATTTTTAATTGAAATAGTTCTCCATGTGTTTTTAAAGTCAACAAATATGTGAATACCCGTCTCCCTTTCTCTGTAGCCTATTCAGCACATGTAATTTTATATGCACATATAGAGTCCTACCTGGTATCACACGTATTTTCTTGTGAGGTGGCTGACTTGGAAGATACAAATTGTGAGAAAAGATCACTCCTCCTAAACGCTGTTGGAACAGAAAATTAAACCTATGGGTGAGCCTCCTAGTAGAACAACATTATACATAAATCCATGTTCAGTAAAATAAATATTTTTGCATCTGTGGATGATATATATTCCATGATGATTTTCGATTGGCATATATATTGCTACATTTTATTGTCTGTGTGTGTGTGTGTGTGTGTGTGTGTGTGTGTGTGTGTGTGTGTATATATATATATATATATATATATATATATATATATATATACACACTCTCCAAATTTTTTCAAAATATGAAATATATGTGTCTTCCATACACTACCTAAATTCATTCATGTTCAAGTATGTGGATTTATAATCAACTTTTCACAATATTATTCTCAGAAATATTCATGCACCTGAATTACATATTTGTTTCCTAGTACTGAAAACTAACTTCAGTGAATGGTGCATACAATCCTAAAACTAACTTCAGTGAATGGTGCATACAATCCTAATATTTTACAGTAACTTATCCAGTTTAACATCAGTGCAAGTAGATTCCTCTTGGATATGATGTCTGTTTTGAAGTTCATTTTATTCAACACTGGTACATTACTCTTTGTTCAGTCTATACACATCATAGGATATATATTTCATCACCAACTTCAATGATTTATAGGATTTTTATTCACTTTCAATCATTTCCTGATTCACAACACATGTATTACTCTAGGTTACTTGACTGTTTTTTTCATGAGACTTCTTTCAAAACACATTTTTTTCGATTTCCATAAACATTTTGAAGCAAAACTCACACACTCTTCATGATAAACCATAACCCTAATATTACCATTAGATGTATATTTGGTTGTAATGAATGATTGCATATAAATATACGATTTCCTGTTTATTTTCAGATATCAATTCAATCCAATATTTAAAGTTGGAACAACTTATAATATTTATTCACAGTATGTTCTATCCATGAATTATCTCTATATTCATTGACACAGAGTATATCTATTTGTAACCACAACACTAATTTTTTCATCTTCAAAATGTTGCTCCCATAATGGTGGAAGAAATTCTCATGTCACCTGATCTACATATACATTTTATCACAGTAATATTCTGGACACAAAAAGAAGAGGTCACACTTATAATTGTATCAAAGCCAAAATGGAATGTGAGCATAGATTACTAAAAACATTCATGTCCAGTGTTCCTAATGGTCTCAAATGTCAATCCTATTGGTGACTACATATTTGTTTCTTCCTAAGACTATCTATTGAACCTCAAACCTGTTGCAAATGTCTAATCCTATCACTCAATTTATACTTTGCCTGATTTCCTAATGTCTCTTTTGATGTCTGCTTTCCTAAATATTTTCCCCAGTTCACCATTGTGACTGACTCTTCACATGTGCTGACATTTACATTCACTCTCTACCCGATACCCTATTGCTAAAAAACTTTTTGTCCAAATCCTGTACTCAGTCTTCTTCTGAAACTTATCGAATATCTTCCTAATCTTTCCGACTATCCCTTTTCTATTGGATGTTCACTTCTACATTCAATCATCCAAGGTACAACGTCCTATGCAATTGATAATCGATTTATCTGAAACATCTGTGCAGAACGTATTTCAAAGCTAAGTATCCCAATCAATAGCACAATGCCCTTCTGGGCTTCAAATCTTACCTAGATTTTTGTTTTCATACTTATATTTCACCAATAAATTCTTATAAATATCACAGGTTCCCAATACAATTATTCATCAATTAGAATAATTCCTAACCCAAATCGAACCTGTTATTAACCCTAACCATACACTCTTCCCTCAATCTAACTTTACAGAAGAGCAGAAACCGAGTTGGTCTTACAATACAGGAATGTAGGGAATCTTCCACCTGTTGTAAAACTCAAAGGTCCATGAAGTAGTGATCTCTGGAGAAGATGTAGGCAGCCATGAAGGACCTGAGAGAGCAAATGTCATCTTTCATTGCAAACAACCTTGTCAGGATGAAGGGTTGTGTCTGAATCAGCCTCTCTGTTCTTAATGTAGAGAAGATGGACCCAAACAGTCCTGTTTGGAGAGCTGTTCCCAGGTGCCTATGGTTGATATACCATTTTAATTTGTGAAAGTGTCACAAAAAGTAGGAGCATCCTCGATCGCATGGGACCCTTGGAAACAACTGTTAGGACAAAGTGGTTGCCAAGGCAGTGACCTCATTCAGTTCCTGAAGGAAGTGACCTCACCTCACTTCCTTGGTGATGGAATTCTCGGAACTTGGGATCCAGGAAGCAAGGCACCAAGAGCCTGTCCCAGTCCCAGTCTCAGTGGGCTCACTTGTTTGCATTTACCAAGGACAGAGTCAGTCTTTCATGGTACCTACAGATATGAGGATGGCCAACTGCCATGAAAGCTCAGAAGAGGGGCCTTTCCTGAGAAAGCAGATAGTGGCTCACCGCTGGCTCCTGACAAGTTCACAGAGTTGGTTAAAGAGACCAGAACTGAGACAGAACAGGCAATTTCCGGGGAACATAAGTTGGCCCACCAGTCAGAGGACACTCTGGATAGTCACAGACCTACTTTGTGGAAGTTGGTGCCTCTGTGGTTGTGGGTGTGGGTTTGTGGTTTTGTCTCATGTTCTGAGAATAGGTAGGAAAGTTGGTTTGTTTGGTTTGGAGTGAAATGTTTATAGTAAGTCGATTGACAAGGCCAGTGTTTCTATGTCTGTGTATCCCACTGTGTCCATGGTTTTAGACATTAGAAACAGAATGCATCAATTGTTGTGTCCTGTCTAGTAGAAAGCTTCCCAGCATTCATCCTGCCAAATTTATGAATGGAATATGGCGTGCCTTATCGATGGGCAACACGTGCTATCTTCCAAAATTCCTGCATTCTTCCTGAATTCTGGCTACTCTCCAGAATAGGCTCATGGTTTTGTGTCCAAGATATGTACCAGTTCCAAGTCCTGTGACATGGCCATGTACTGGGGTAGCTGAAGGGAATGGCGAGCATCTCTGAAAACTCAGATATAAGTGTGACCATAATAGTCTCAGTGGAGAAACAATGCTTTGGACCTTTTGCTTACCTATTGTTCTGTTGCCTTGAATGTCAGAAAGATCTTTGCCTCAAGACACTCGTTTGTCTTTTGATGGCTTCTTCTATTTCCTCCCTTGATATTGATCTGTTTAGGTTGTTTATATCTTTCTGATTCAATCTGGGTAGTTCATATGTCTCAAGGAATTTATCTATTCCTTCACTATCTTCTATTTTATTAGAGTATAGGGTTTCAAAATAATTTCTAATTATCGTCTGTATTTCTGAATTGTCTGTTGTGATGTTGCCTTTTTCATCCCGTAAGCTAGTAATTTGGGTTCTCTCTCTTCTTCTCTTTGTTAGTGTGGCTAGTGGTCTATCAATCTTATTTATTTTTTCAAAGAACCAACTTTTAGTTTTGTCAATTTTTTCGATTGTTTCTTTTGTTTCGATTTCATTGATTTCAGCTCTAATTTTAATTATTTCTTGCCTTCTACTGTATTTGCTGCTGATTTGTTCTTCTTTTTCTAAGGCTTTGAGGTGTAGTATGAGGTCATTTATTTGTTGGCTTTTCCTTCTTTTAAGGAATGAACTCCATGAAATGAATTTTCCTCTTAGTACTGCTTTCATAGTGTCCCAAAGATTTCGATATGTTGTTTCTGAGTTTTCGTTTTCCTCTAAGAATTTTTTAATTTCCTCTTTGATGTCTTCTGTAACCCTTTGTTCATTCAGTAGCATATTGTTTAATCTCCATGTGATGTAGGGTTTTTCCTTTCTCATTTTATTATTGATTTCCAATTTCATTCCATTATGATCAGATAAAATGCATGGTAGTATCTCAACTCCTTTGTAATTGCTAAGCTTTGCCCTGTGACATAATATATGGTCTATTTTTGAGAAGGATCCATGTGCTGCTGAGAAGAAAGTGTATCCGCTTGATGTTGGGTGGAAAAGCCCAGGACCGGATGGATATACAGCAGAGTTTTACAAAACATTTAAAGAGGAACTAATACCAATACTCCATAATCTATTTCAGGAGATAGAAAAAGAGGGAGAACTCCCAAATTCATTCTATGAGGCCAATATCACCCTGATTCCCAAACCAGAGAAGGACACCTCAAAGAAAGAAAACTACAGACCAATATCCCTAATAAATTTAGATGCAAAAATCCTCAATAAAATTCTGGCAAATCGTATACAAAAACATATCAAAAAGATTGTGCACCATGATCAAGTAGGATTCATCCCTGGGATGCAAGGCTGGTTCAATATACGGAAATCAATAAACGTTATTCACCACATCAATAGACTTAAAGATAAGAACCATATGATCATCTCGGTGGACGCAGAAAAAGCATTCGACAAAGTACAGCATCCCTTTATGTTCAAAACATTAGAAAAACTAGGGATAACAGGAACTTACCTCAAAATTATAAAAGCTATATATGCTAAGCCTCAGGCTAGCATCATTCTAAATGGAAAAAAAACTGAAGGCATTCCCTCTAAAATCTGGAACAAGACAGGGATGCCCTATCTCACCACTTCTATTCAATATAGTTCTCGAAACACTGGCCAGAGCAATTAGACAGACGAAAGAAATTAAAGGCATAAAAATAGGAAAAGAAGAACTTAAATTATCACTATTTGCGGATGATATGATCCTATACCTAGAAGACACAAAAGGGTCTACAAAGAAACTACTAGAGCTAATAAATGAATTCAGCAAAGTGGCTGGATATAAAATCAACACGTATAAATCAAAGGCATTCCTGTATATCAGCGACAAATTTTCTGAACTGGAAATGAGGACATCTACCCCATTCACAATATCCTCAAAAAAAATAAAATACTTGGGAATCAACCTAACAAAAGAGGTGAAAGATTTATACAATGAAAACTACAGAACCCTAAAGAGAGAAATAGAAGAAGATCTCAGAAGATGGAAAAATATACCCTGTTCATGGATAGGCAGAACTAACATCATCAAAATGGCAATATTACCAAAAGTTCTCTATAGGTTCAATGCAATGCCAATCAAAATCCCAACGGCATTTCTTGTAGAAATAGATAAAGCAATCATGAAATTCATATGGAAAAATAAAAGACCCAGAATAGCAAAAGCAATTCTAAGCAGGAAGTGTGAATCAGGAGGTGTAGGGATACCAGATTTCAAACTGTACTACAAAGCAATAGTAACTAAAACAGCATGGTACTGGTACCAAAACAGGCGGGTGGACCAATGGTATAGAATAGAGGACACAGAAACCAATCCACAAAATTACAACTATCTTATATTCGATAAAGGGGCTAAAAGCATGCAATGGAGGAAGGATAGTATCTTCAACAAATGGTGCTGGGAAAACTGGAAATCCATATGCAATAAAATGAAACTGAATCCCCTCCTCTTGCCATGCACAAAAGTTAACTCAAAATGGATCAAGGACCTTGATATCAAATCAGAGACTATGCATCTGATAGATGAAAAGGTTGGCTCCGATCTACATATTGTGGGGTCCGGCTCCAAATTCCTTAATAGGACACCCATAGCACAAGAGTTAAAAACAAGAATCAACAAATGGGACTTACTTAAACTAAAAAGTTTTTTCTCAGCAAGAGAAACAATAAGAGAGGTAAATAGGGAGCCTACATCATGGGAACAAATTTTTACTCCTCACACTTCAGATAGAGCCCTAATATCCAGAATATACAAAGAACTCAAAAAATTAAACAATAAGAAAACAAATAACCCAATCAACAAATGGGCCAAAGACCTGAACAGACACATCTCAGAGGAGGACATACAATCAATCAACAAGTACATGAAAAAATGCTCACCATCTCTAGCAGTCAGAGAAATGCAAATCAAAACCACCCTAAGATACCATCTCACTCCAGTAAGATTGGCAGCCATTATGAAGTCGAACAATAACAAGTGCTGGCGAGGATGTGGGGAAAAGGGTACTCTTATACATTGCTGGTGGGACTGCAAAATGGTGAGACCAATATGGAAAGCAGTATGGAGATTCCTGGGAAAGCTGGGAATGGAACCACCATTTGACCCAGCTATTGCCCTTCTCGGACTATTCCCTGAAGACCTCAAAAGAGCGTACTACAGGGATACTGCCACATCGATGTTCACAGCAGCACAATTCCCAATAGCTAGACTGTGGAACCAACCCCGATGCCCCTCAATAGATGAATGGATAAAAAAAATGTGGCATTTATACACAATGGAGTACTACGCAGCACTAAGAAATGACAAAATCATGGAATTTGCAGGAAAATGGATGGCACTAGAGCAGATTATGCTAAGTGAAGCTAGCCAATCCCTAAAAAACAAATGCCAAATGTCTTCTTTGATATAATGAGAGCAATCAAGAACAGAGCAGGGAGGAAGAGCAGGAGGAAAAGATTAACATTCAGCAGAGTCATGAAGTGGGAGGGAAAGGAAGAGAAAAGGGAAATTGCTTGGAAATGGAAGGAAACCCTCATTGTTATACAAAATTACATATAAGAGTTTGTGAGGGGAATGGGAAAAAAATAAGGAGAGAAATGAATTACAGTAGATGGGGTAGAGAGAGAAGATGGGAGGGGAGGGGAGGGGGGATAGTAGAGGATAGGAAAGGTAGCAGAATACAACAGTTACTATTATGGTATTATGTAAAAATGTGGATGTGTAACCGATGTGATTCTGAAATCTTTGTAATGTTTTGAACAACCAATAAAAAAAAAAAAAAGACACTCGTTTGTGAAGCCTGAAGAAAACAGGTTCAAATGGAAATGAATGGACATCACCTGTGGATCTTTGCTTAATTCCTTTGGAAATTTAAGTGTCTGAATCAGCCTCTTGGCCCTGTTGGAGGTCGTGGCTTAGATTCTCATCACCTGAAGGATGTAAAGAAACATCACATGTGTGCATCCAAAACAAAAATGGCCAAAAGTGCAGTTATTGTGGATGAAGTCTAACCCCTTTCTCTGTGAGGTTCCTGACCTCCATCAAGTTAGAATAGGGATCATTTGGGTCAAATGATTTCTTCAAATCCCTACTTAGGCTAGCTCATAAGTGCTTGAGTCTTCCCATGACTCCAATTCACATAAAGAATCTAAACTGCACAGTCAGTAGGCCTCAAATTGGAGAAGCATAGAAGTATTAACAGCAGGCCTATTTGAATACTCCTAGTTCACAGGAATGGTGTCCAGGCCACGCTGAATTTAGGCAAATAAGGGGCAAGAGAGATTATTTAAGAGACTGTCTTGGGCTTCACCCCTCATGGAAATTTCCAGCAAGAGGTTATGATGAGTGTCTATATGAAAGAACATGAGGGCCATGTGGTAGTGTTTTGATTTTAATAGTGGTTGTTTGTGTGGTGGTTGAAAGAGATAACTGGGTCCACCTTGACATGAACTCTGGTGTTTTTCCCCTTAGAGACTGAGTTCTGGAATTGACCTCAGAAAAGTATTGCCATTAATTGTGTTGGGATTTTAGGAGGCCACGCATGAGAGTTGCCCTTGGAAACTGAGATCTAGGCCCAGGGTGGCTTTCAACAGAGCACTGGGAATCACAGCCAAGATATCACATGATTTTATTCTGAAAGACTTGGCAGCTATAGTTGAGAGTAAAAACACACATGGACCTCACATTGTAGACCTCAATGGGCCTTTCTTCATGTGACCTTTTGGCCATTCTTTGGGAAGCATTTCCTGTGATATTTCTCCAGAGCTTTCATTGAAATGAGCTTCGTCAACATTAATGGTTCTGGAATGAATTGAAACTCACAGTGCCTTCACCTTCATTGTTAAAATATGGCTAAAAAAATACCATGAAATTTTTGAAATTCCCATGACCGGGTGGCACTGGAAAACCTTTGGATGTCCTGTTGCTGATTATGAGTATACCAGACAGTGCCTTGGTTGACTGGGTTTCATGAAAATTGTCTAGAACACAGATGCAATAAGTTGGAGCCTGATGATTAGTGTACCTAGAGCAGTGGTAGGCAGGTGTGTGATAAAACATGTGTAGTGGGGCCATGTGGATCTGCCATTGGCTTCCAAATGGCGTGTGACTGACATGATGCAGCCAGCAGTCCCTTGTAAGTAAAGGCATCTTGTTATATGGAGAGGTTTCAGGGCAATGATCAAAATCGATTTGCTATGGTCAATGGGGCAAGCTATGTGATATAGAAGCATGGTTGGTGCATTCTCCTGCAGAAACTGAAATACCGCATGTGACAGAACTCCCTCCTGCACTGTGTCCCAGTTGAACTCCTTGTATTTCGTGAAGCATATACCAAACTCCCATTGCAGCAGCAAGAAACACCATGAAAATTGGAGGATGAACAAATGGCTTCACAGTCCACACGGGGAGACACTTAGACCCCAGTGGCCACAGTTTACTTACAGAGATCAAATTCAGGACTGCTGCCTCATGTTCATTGGAAAATAAGAAACCATGTCTAAAGGTCACATACATGCAGACCCAGCTTTGATGATCTCACTACAAAGGAAGCTAAAGCTCCTGATAACAACATATTTCCAAGTGCCCAACCTCAAAGGCAATTTCTCAAGAAGTCTTTAGGCCAGCAGAGCTTCACGTTTGTGGAGTGTTTACCCTGTCCCTTACTTTTGGAAACTCTTCTACCACCTCCACGGTACTGAACTCCTTAGCATATTTCATTCCAGATAAGTATTCCCAGATTTTCTAACTCTTCTCCTCTAATTATGTCTTACTTGGGGCGCAGATAATGCCAAGCCATTGTTCTGGATGAGAGTGGGAAGATTTTGTGTAGCACATATTTGCATACACATTGGATTCATTCTCCAATTTTTTATTCGAAATACTGAATCCTTGACACTAACCCCTACCCTACAAGACTCTGACTACTAATCGTAATATGATGGAGAATAATAACCCAAGCAGAATAGAAATACAAGCAGTTCAGAGGAGGAATGGTGTATAGTTGGACTTGCCTTTTGCATTATATAGGGTAGGAGTTATAAATCTAGTCAATTTTTTGTTGAAATAGTTCTCCGTGTGTTTTTAAAGTTAACAAATATGTGAATTCCTGTCTCCCTTTCTCTGTAGCCTATTGAGCACATGTATTTTTATATGCACATATAGAATCCTACCTGGTATCACACGTACATTTTTGTGAGGTGACTGACTTGACAAATACAAATTGTGTAAAGAGATCACTCCTCCTAAATTTATTTGGAACTGAAAATTCAACCTATGGGTAAGCCTCCTAGTTGAACAACATTATACATATATCCATGTTCAGTAAAATGAATATTTTTGGGTCTGGGGATGATATGTATTTCATGATGAATATCGATTGTCATATAAATTGCTAGTTTTTAATGTCTGTGTGTGTGTGTGTGTGTATTTGTGTGTGTGTGTGTGTATATATATATATATATATATATATATATATATATATATATACACTCTCCAGATTTTTCAAAATATGAAATATATGTGTCTTATTATGAACTCCCTAAATTCATTCATTTTCATTTATGTGGATTTATAATCCACTTTTTAAAAAAATTATTCTCAGAAATATTCATCCACCTTAAATACATATTTTTTCCTAGTACTGAAAACTGTCTTAAGTAAATGGTGCATCAAAATCCTAATATTTTGACATTGCAAGATGGCTGTGAATAGAGTGCATCACACCCAGTGTACCCCACCACTGCGCAGGTGAATAACGAGTTAGAACGACGAAAAACTATCTTGTTAGGATCTTATAGCAAAATGGGTGTGTACCGAAACCTAGAAGAATGATTTCCACCACTGAGGTCTGGTAATTGAGTCTCAAACACAAGCCACCTGTGCAACCGGAGATCCAGTCTGATTGATCCGCGTAGCCTGCGCCGTGGCTACAGATTGTGAGGCACCACGGAGAAGCGACCAGCAAGCAGGGAGAAACGTTGTTGCGAATTCTGTGGAATCTTGCCGGCTGAGCATCCACTGAGCCCCCGGCTGAATTCGGGATTTCAGACGGGGAAGTAAGCAGTACATTTGTATCCCCCAAAACGGTAACTCCACCAAGGAAACCAACAGCCACCATCTTGGAGAGCTGACGTAACCACCACCACTCCCCGACAGATTGCAACAACAAAACAGGTGTGTGTTTCTCAGCTCATCTCCCATACAGAGGGGAAATCAAATAAAATATCTCCTAGGCTTTCTGGGGGAGGGATTATCACAGCAATCCTGCATAAAGACGGGTGGGAAACTAGAGGCACCTGACCTTCATCTCCCCTTCCCATCAGCAGCAAAAATGAAAGCTGTCTAGCCAGCGCTGGGCGAGAGGCAAGCGGAAAAAATTAAAACAATAGAGTGCTAGGGTTCCCAATAGACACCCTCCCCACCCAACAAATGGCAGACCCAGAGTACAGTTTGAGCTGCTGAGAAGCATCACTCAGGAGAAATCTGGTCTAGCAGGAGAAATCAGGACTAGCAGGATAAACCAGGGGACTAGAAGCCAGGCCCTCCTGACTGGGTGGCTGGAGAATATCGGCCTGCTGCCAGTGCAAATGGGCAACTGGAGACCACCTTCCTGCCGGGGACAGCCCACCTGCTGACCGCATGTCTTGACGGCTGGAGAACGCACGCCCGCCGGAGACCGAACGCGTGACTGTGTCGCTAGAGATCACCCACCCGCCGGCGGCAGTCCACCCACTGCCCGCACTACTGGGTGGCTGGAGACTGCCCGCCTGCCAGCGACTGGGAGCTGAAACCAACCAGAGACAATCCAGTCCACTTTCCCATTCGGACACTTCGGCAAGGAGCCTGGGGCCCATCATAGCAGAGAGGTGACATCACTGGAGCTCGGCCGTCGGAATTCCTTAACAGCAGAATCCACTTTAGCAGGCATAGTCTACCAACACAAAGGAGAGACAACAGAGATATATAAACCCAAAACAAATCTATAGAAGAGAGCAGAAACACAGCAATCAAATAGAGCTGGAAAGTAACGTGAACATCATGAAAAAACAAGGGAAAAAATGGTGTTCAAACAATGCAGGACAACTTAATACTACAGGAGGTCCTAGAAGCATCAGAAACAGGGATAGGGAAAAAACTTACGTCATACCTAACTCAGATGGAAAGGAATATTAGAGAAGACATGAGGCAGCAAGTCCAAGCAATAAAAGTATATTTTGAAAATGAATTTAACAAACAAATTCAAATGGCAAAGAACGAGCTTTACCAGGAGACAGAGATCTTATAAAAAATTAAATGGTAATTCTAGAAATGCAGGAAACTATCAACCAAATTAAAAACTCAAACAAGAATATTACAAATAGACTAGATCAAATAGAAGTCAGAACATCAGATAATGAACACAAAGTTTGTCAACTTGAAAAAAATATAGTCAACACAGAAAAGATGCTTAAATCCCATGAACAATCTATTCAAGAGATATGGGATGTCATAAAAAAAAACAAAATTGGGAGTCATCGGGATAGAAGAAGGCATAGAAATTCAAACCAAATGAATGGACAACATATTAAATGAAATAATTCTAGAAAACTTCACAGAGATGAAAGATGGAATGGATTGCCATATCCTGGAATCCTACAGGACCTCAAACATTAAAAACCATAAGAGAAAAACTCCAAGACATATAATTATGAATATAGCCAACATACAGAACAAGGAGAGAATATTAAAAGCTACGAGAGAAAGTAGGCAGATAACATTCAGGGGTAAACCAATTAGGTTAACAAATGATTTTTCATCACAGACATTGAAAGCAAGAAGATCGTGGAACAATGCATTTCAAACACTGAAAAATAATGGATTCCAACCAAGAATACTGTATCCAACAAAATTAAGCTTCAGATTTGACAAGGAAATTAAGTCTTTCCTGATAAACAAAAGCTAAAAGAATTCGCAGCCAGAACACCAGCACTGCAAAGCATTTTGAGCAAAATACTACAAGAAGAGGAATTGAAAAATAGTGCCCAAAACTAACAGCGGGAGCTTTGTCAGTAAAGGGGTAGGAAAATAACCAAAAAGTAAAAATTACCCAAACTAAAATAAATAAATAAATAAACATGACTGGAAGTGCAAATCATATTTCAATTGTAACCTTAAACGTGAAAGGCCTAAACTCACCAATCAAGAGACATAGGCTAGTAACCTGGATCAAAAAAATAAATCCAACAATATGCTGCCTTCGGGAGACTCATAGGATAGTTAAAGACATACACAGGCTGAAAGTGAAAGTTTGGTAAAAATCATATCACTCACTTGGCCCTTGGAAGCAAGCAGGAGTGGCCATACTCATATCGTATAAAATCAACTTCAAACCTACGTTAATCAAAAGGGATAAAGCAGGACACTATATGCTGTTAAAAGGAACCATCCACCAACAAGACATAACAATTATCAATTGGTATGCACCAAACAATTGAGCTGCAATGCTCATAAAACAAACTCACCTCAAGTTCAAGAGTCAAATAGACTACAACACAATAATTATGGGTGACTTCAACACACTGCTCTCGCCATTAGACAGATCCTCTAGACTAAAACTGAATAAAGAAACTATAGAATTCAACAGCACAATCAAAAACTTAGACTTCACCGACATAAATAGAATATATCAACCATCATCAAGTGGATACACTTTCTTCTCAGCAGCACATGGATCCTACTCCTAGATAGACGATATATTATGCCATAGGGCAACTCTTAGTAAATATAAAGGCGTGAAGATAATACCATGCACCATATCTGATCATAATGGAATGAAACTGGAAATCAATGATAAAAGAAGGAAGGAAAAATCCTACATCACATGGAAAATGAACAATATTCTACTGAATGATCAATGGGTTACAGAAGACATAAAGGAGGAGATAAAAAAATTCTTACAATCAAATGATAATACAGACACAACATACTGGAATCTATGGGACACAAAGAAGCCAGGTTTAAGAGGGAAATTCATTTCTTGGAGTTCTTTCCTCAAAAAATGAATAAAACAACAAATAAATAAACTCACACTACACATCAAAAACCTAGAAAAGGAAGAGCAAAACAACAGCAAATGTAGTAGAGGATAAGAAATAATTAAAATTAGAGCAGAAATCAACGAAATTGAAACAAAAAAAAAAACATTGAAAAAAATTGATAAAACTAAAAGTTGGTTCTTTGAAAAAATAAAAAAAACATTTACAGGCCCTTAGCCATGCTAAGGAAGAGAAGAAGAGAGAGAACTCAAATTACTAACATACGGAATGAAAAAGGCAATATCACAACAGACACTACACAAATAGAGAAGATAATTAGAACGTATTTTGAAACCCTATATTCCAATAAAATAGAAGATAGTCAAAATATCGATAAATTTCTTAAGTCATACGATCTGCCCAGATTCATTCAGGAAGACACACACAATTTAAACACACCAAAAACAAAGGAAAAAATAGAAGAAGCCATCAAAAGACTACCAACCAAAAAAAGCCCTGGACCTGATGGGTGTACAGCAGAGTTCAACAAAACCTTCAAAGAAGAATTAATACCAATACTTTTCAAGCTATATCAAGAAATAGAAAAATAAGGAGCTCTTAAAAATTCATTCTCTGAGTCCAAAATCACCCTGATCCCAAAACCAGACAGACACTTCAAAAAAGAAAACTACAGACCAAAATCTCTAATGAACTTGGAATCAAAAATTCTCAATAAAATTCGGGTGAATCGAATACAAAAGCATATCAAAATAGTTGTGCACCATGATCAAGTAGGATTCATCCCTGGAATGCAAGGCTGGTTCAATATAAGGAAACCAATAAATGCGATTCACCACATCAATAGACTTAAAGACAAGAACCATATGATCATCTCAATAGATGTAGTAAAAACATTCGACAAAGTTCAGCATCCCTTTATATTCAAAACACTAGAAAAACTAGGGATAACAGGAACTTACCTCAACATTGTAAAAGCTATATATGCTAAACCTCAGGCTAGCATCATCCTAAATGGAGAAAACTGAAGGCATTCCCTCTAAAATCTGGAACAAGACAGGGATGCCCTCTACCACCACGTCTATTCAATTTAGTTCTTGAAATACTAGCCAGAGCAATTAGACAGACAAAAAAAAATTAAAGGCATAAAAATAGTAAAAGAAGAACTTAAATTATCGCTGTTTGTGGATGACATGGTAATATATTTAACAGACCCAAACGGGTATACAAAGAAACTGCTAGAGTTAATAAATGAATTCAGCAAAGTGGCAGGATATAAAATCAACATGCATAAATCAAAGGCATTCCTGTATATCAGCAACAAAACTTCTGAAATGGAAATGAGGAAAAACACTCCATTCACAATATCTTCAAAGAAAATAAGATACTTGGGAATCAACCTAACAAAAGAGGTGAAACCACAGAACCCTAAAGAGAGAGATAGAAAAAGATCTTAGAAGATGGAAAAATGTACCCTTTTCATGGATAGGCAGAACTAAATTCATCAAAATGGCAAAATTACCCAAAGTTCTCTACAGGTTTAAAGCAATGCCAATCAAAATCCCAACAGCATTTCTTGTAGAAATGATAAAGCAATCATGAAATTCATATGGAAAAACAAAAGACACAGAATAGCAAAAAGAATTCTAAGCAGGAAGTGTGAATCTGGAGGTATAGCGATACCAGAGTTCAAACTGTACTACAAAGCAACACTAACAAAAACAGTGTTGTACTGGTACCAAAACAGGCAGGTGGACTAATGGTACAGAATAGAGGACACAGAAACCAATCCACAAAATTACAATTTTCTTATATTTGATAAAGTGGCTATAAACATGCAATTGATGAAGGATAGCATCGTCAACAAATGGTGCAGGGAAAATTAGAAATCCATCTGCAACAAAATGAAACTGAATCCTGTTCTCTGGCCATGCACAAAAGTTAACTCAAAATAGATCAAGGAGCTAGATATCAAATCAGAGACACTGCGTCTCATAGAAGAAAAAGTTGGCTATGATCTACATACTGTGGGGTCGGGCTACAAATTCTTTAATAGGACGTCCATAGCCCAAGAGTTAATAACAAGAATAAACAAACGGGACTTACTTAAACTAAAAAGTTTTTTCTCAAGAAGAGAAACAATACAAGAGGTAAATAGAGAGCCTATATCCTGGGAACAAATTTTTACCCCTCACATCAGATAGGGCCTTAATATCCAGAATATACAAAGAACTCAAAAAAATAAACAATAAGATAACAAATAACCCAATCAACAAATGGGCCAAGGACCTAAACAGACACTTCACAGAGGAGGACATACAATCAATCAACAAGTACATGAAAAAATGCTCACCATCTCTAGCAGTCTGAGAAATGCAAATCAAAACCACCCTAAGATTCCATCTTACTCCAGTAAGATCAGCAGCCATTATGAAGTCAAACAACAATAAGTGTTGGCGAAGATGTGGGGAAAAGGGGACACTTGTACACTGCTGGTGGGACTGCAAATTGGTGAGTCCAAATGGGAAAGCAGTATGGAGATTCCTGGGAAAGCTGGGAATGGAACCACCATTTGACCGAGGTGTCACACTTCTCAGACTATTCTCTGAGGATCTTAAAAGAGCGTACTATAGGGATACTGCCACATCAATAATCACAGCGGGACAATTCACAATAGCTACACTGTGGAACCAACCTAGATGCCCTTCAATAGATGAATGGATAAAAAAAAATGTGGCATCTATAAACAATGGAGTATTACACAGCACATAAAAATGACAAAATCATAGAATTTGCAGGGAAATGGATGGCATTAGAGCAGATTACGCTGTGCGAACCTAGCCAATCCTTAAAAAACAAATGCCAAATGTCTTCTCTGATATAAAGAGAGCAACTAAGAACAGAAGAGGGAGGAATTGCATGAGGAAAAGATTAACATTAAACAAAGATGAGTGGGGAGCAGAGAAAGGGAGAGAGAATGGAAAGCTTGTGAAAATTGTAGGAGACCTTCAATGTTACACAAAATTACATATAAGATGTTGTGAGGGGAAGTGGGGGGGAAACAATGGAGAGAATTGAACAACAGCAGATGAGGTAGAGAGGGAAGATGAAAGCGGAGGAGAGGGTGGATAATAGGGGATAGGAAAGGTACCAGAATACAACAGTCACTAATATGCCATTATGTAAAAATGTGAATGTGTAACCGATGTGATTCTGCAATTCCTACTTGGAGAAAAATATGGGAGTTCATAATCCAATTGACTCAAATGAAGGAAAGAAGATATATCTTGAGCACTGTAATGTTTTGAACCACCAATAAAAATAAATAAATAAATAAATAAAGATTTAAAATTGAGTGGAAAGAAATCAGCTAAAAATGGGTTGAGATGCACTCATTTTGTTATGCAGAAACTTTGTTTTGTGTAGTTTTAAATATCACAAATTTATTTTACCAGAAAATGCAAATAAATTGAGATTAAAGGATAATTCACCTAACTTCATGAAAAATTCATAGCATTTTCTACCCTTTTCATATTTCATTTTTTTCGTGAATATTTTGTCATGGACCAGGTCAAGACTTAGGCTATTCTTCCCGAATACTACCTCATATGACAAATTGGTAAAATGTGTTGGATTGTTCTTTTCCTCTTTTATTTAATAGTTTCTAGCTGATAATGTGTATTTTTTCTTATCTTTATTTGGACATACAACCCAACTATATCTTTGCATTTTATGTTTTACTTGGGAAGAGACTCATCAAAAGCTCTTTGTTAAATGTATCAACAATCAAACATTTAGAGCATGCAATTATTCTTAGTTGTGCATGAAAATAAATTTGTACCATTTGTCTTAAAAACATGTAGTATTATTAATAATGTCCCTACTGTAATAAGTAACTACTTACAAGAAGAATTAAACAATTGACTTTATATCAATTATGAATATGAAAGGTACTAAAATAAGTATTTGGCAATTAATACACAATTGATAGAAATTGAAATCACAAGAAAGCCATTTAAAATGTCAGTGCATATGGTCCTTAAATAATAGGTTGTTCAAATAAAATTTCTCTAATTCATAAGAGTTAATATGCCATATTACAGCTTAATGTGATATAAAACCTTAAATTATCAGTATTGATAAATAAGAATGATACCTGTTTACTTAAATATGTATATTTGATTTTCACTGTAAGATGTTAATTATGAAAAAATTGAGAATTAAGAAAGACTTGGTCTATATTATTTCTAACAGGAAAATCAAAGTACTTTAAAATATATATGTATATATAATATATGTAATGCATATGCATAAATATAGATACATATTTATAATAAATGTATTGTAATATATCTATCAGGTGATTATAATTTTTAAATTTTCTCAAGAAAAAGAAATGACTATAAAAAACAGTCTTAAATTTAAATTTCATAGAATACTACTGTTTCTAATGACATGAGAGAAAAATAGTTATGGAGGGGAAATGAAAAAGGAAGGGAGAGAAGGGGGAAAATGAGGAAGAAAGTGAGTAAAGAAGAGGGAGAGGAGTGTATGATGTTAAGATAAAAGTGGAGGGGGTGGGTTTGTGGCTCAGTGGTAACATGCTTTTCTAGCATGTGTGAGGCACATGGTTCTATTCTCAGCACCACATACAAGTAAACAAAATGAAGGTCAATCAACAATTGAAAAAATAAAAAAAATAAAAAGGTAGAAATATTACCAAAATTCCAAGCTTTTATAAATGTTAAATAAAAAAATTATGTTACATAGCCTTATGTAATTTCTAGACTACCCCAAATAGTCACTAAATGTTAGATTATTAGTGCTATAACTAAAAATCCATTAATCTTTCATCTACATTCTGTGGCATGCTAGTGCTAAAATAAATTGTATTATAAATCCCCCAAAATATCCTAATATTTCTACAGTAACTGACCCAGTTGAACACCAATGCAAGTAGACTCCTATTAGACATTATGTGCATTTTGACGTTCATTTTTTTTCAACACTGGTACATTACTATTTCTTCAGTTTATGCACATCATAGCATATATGTTTCATCCAAATTTTGCAAATTTATAGGCATTTGTTTCACTTTCAATCACTTCCTGCTTGTGAACACATGTATTCCTCCATGTTTCTTGACTGCTCTTTTCATGAGACTTCATTCCAAACACATTATTTTCAATTTCCATTATCACATTTGAAGCAAAACTCACACACCCGTCACGATAAACCATAACCCTAATATTACCATTAGATGTATAACTGGTTGGAATGAATGGTTGTATATCAATATAAGATTTCTTACTTAGTTTCAGATATCAATTCAATCCATTATTTAAAGTGGAATCAGTTATATTATTTATTCACAGTACGGTCTATTCACAAATTATCTCTATATTCATAGACACAGGTACACCTCTTTGTACCCCCAATACTAATTTACACGTCCTCAAAATATAGCTCCCAGAAATGGTGGAAGAAATACCCATGTCACCTGATCTACACATACATTTTATCTCAGTAATACTCTGGACACAAAAAGCAAAGGTCACACTTATCATTGTACCAAACCTAAATGGAAAGTGAACATGGATTACCAAAAACATCCATGTCCAGGTTGCCTAATGCTCTCAAATGATAATCCGATTGGTGACTACATATTTGTTTCTTCCAAAGATTATATATTCAAACTCAACCCTGTTGAAAATGTCTAATCCTGTCACTCCCTTTATACTTTGCCTGATTTTGTAATGTCTCTATTGATATTTGCTTTCCTACATATTTTCCCCAGTTCATCATTGTGACTGCCTCTTCACATGTGCTGATATTTACATTCACTCTCTTAGCGAAACCCTACTTCTAAAGAACTTAAGTTCCAAATCCTACACTCATTCTTCTTCCTAAACCTACCGACTATCTTCCTAATCCTACCGACTATCACTTTTTGACTGGATGTTCTCTTCTACATTCAATCATCCAAGGCAAAAGGTCCTATGCCATTGTATATCGATATATCTGAGACATCTGTGAAGAATGTAATTCAACGCTAAGTATCCCAATCAAGGGACAAATGACCTTCTGGGCTTCAAATCTTACTTAGATTTCTGTTTTCGTACATATATTTCGCCTCTATATTCTTATAAATTTCACAGGTTCCCAATACCATTATTCATCCAGCAGAATGGTTCCTAACCCATATCGAACATGTTATTAACACTAATCATACACTGTTTCCTCAATCTAACTTTACAGAAGAGCAGCGACAGTGTTGGTCTTACAATACAGGAATGTATGGGATCTTCCACCTACTGAGAACATCAAAGGTACATGCAGGAATGATCCCTGGAGAAGATGTAGGCAGCTATGAAGGACCTGAGAGAGCAAAAGATATCTCCATGGCAAAAAACCTGGTAGGATGAAGGAATGTGGCTGAATCAGCCTCACTCTTCTTAATGTAGAGTAGACCAAACCAGGCCCGTGTGGAACGCTCTTCCCGGGTGCATCTGGTTGATATACTATTCTAACATATGAAAGTGTCACAGGAAGTAGGGGCAGCCTCTATCTCAAGGTACCACTGGAAGCAACTGTTAGTACAAAGTGGTTGCCAAGGCAGTGACCTCATTCAGTTCCTGAAAGAAGTGACCACACCTCACTTTCTTGGTGATGGAAGTCTCTGAACTTGGGATCCAGGAAGCCAGGCACCCAGAGCCATTACCCTTCCCAGTCCCAGTGGTCTCACTTGTTTGGATTTATCAAAGACAGAGTCAGTCTTTCTTCTTACCTACTGATGTGAGGATGGCCAAATGCCAGGGAAGCTCTGAAGATGGTCCTTTCCTGATAAAGCACGTAGTGGCTCACCGCTGACTCCTGACTACTTCACAGAGTTGGCAAAGGAAAGCAGATTTGAGACAGGACAAGCAATTTCGAGGGAACATAGTATGGCCTACCAGTCAGAGGACACTCTGAATAGTCACAGACAAACTTGGAGGAAAGAGTTGCCTTTGTATGTGTGGTTGTGGGTTTGTGTATCCCACTGTGTCCGTGGTTATAGACATTAGAAAGGAAAATGCATCAATGGATGTGTCCTGTCTAGTAGAAAGCTTCTCAGCATTCATCCTGCCCAATTTATGAATGGACTACGGCTTTCCTTATGGATGGGCAACACCTGCTATCTTCCTAAGTTCCTGTTTTCTTCCTGAATTCTGGCCACTCTCAAAAATAGGCTCATGGTTTTGTGTAAAAAGATATGTACCACCTCCAAATTCTGTAACATGTCCTTTTACTGGATAGCTGAAGGGAATGGAGAGCAACTCAGAAAACTCAGATATCAGTGTGACCAGTAAAGTGTCTGTGGAGAAACACTGATTTTGGCCTTTTGTTTACCTATTTTTTAGTTGCCCTGAATGTCTGGAAGGTCTTTGCCTCAGGCCACCCCTTTGTGAAGCCTGAAGAAAACAGTTTTCAAATGGAAAATTATGAGCATCACCTGTGGCTCTTAGCTTAAATGCCTTGGAAAGGGATGTGTCTGAATCAGCCTCTTGGCCCTGTGTAAGGCTGTGACTTAGATTCTCAGCACCTGATGAATCTAAAAAAAGATCTCATGTGTGCATCCAAAACCAAAATGGAAAAAGAACAGTCTTGTGGATGAAGTCTCTCGCCTTTCTCTGTAAGTTTCCTGACTTCCATCAAGTGAGAATAGGTATCCTTTGGTTCAAAGAGTTTTTCAAAGCCCTGCAGAGGCAAGTCCAAAGGTGCTTGGATTTTCTCATGACTCCAATTCACATAAAGAATCTAAACCCCACAGTCATTAGGCTCAAATTGGAGTAGCAGAGCAGTACTAACGGCAGGCCTATTTGATCACTCCTTGTTCACAGATAGGTTGTCAAGACACCCTGACATTAGACAAATGAGGCTAGGGAGCATATTTTGGATACTGTCTTCAGCTGCTCCCCTCAAAGAAACTTCCAGCCAGAGGTTATTATGAGTGTCTATATGGAAGTAGATGAGGGCCATGTGGGAGTGTTTTGGTTTTAATTGTGGTCATTTGTTTGGCTGATGGAAGAGATTACTGGGTCCACCTTTGCTTGAACTCTGGTGTGATTCCCCTTAGAGACTGAGTTCTGGAAATGACTGCAGAGATGTATTGCCATGAATTGTGTTGGGATTTTTGGAGGCCACGCATGATAGTGGCTCTTGGAAACTGAGATCTAGGCCCAGGGGGCTTCCCACAGAGCACTGGGAATCTCAGCCAGAATATCACATGATTTTATTCTGAAAGACTAGGCAGCCATAGTTGAGAGTAAAAACACACATGGACCTCACATTGTAGACCTCAATGGGCCTGTCTTCATGTGATCTTTTGGCCACTCTTTGGGAAGTCTTGCCTGTGAGAGTTCTCCAGATCATTCATTGAAATGAGCTTTCTCACCATTTAATGTTTCCAGAATGAATTCAATGCCACAGTGCCTCCAACCAAATCCTTGAAAAATGGCTAGATAAATATCATGAATTTTTTGAAATTTCCATGACCAGGTGACACTGGAGACACTTTGGATTTCTTGTTGCTGATCATGAGTGTACCAGACAGTGCCTTGATTGACTGGGTTTCATGAAAATGGTGTAGAACAGAGATGCAAATAAGTTAAAGTCTGCTGAGTAGTTGGCCTAGAGCAGTGTTTTGCAGGTCTGTGATAAAACTTCTGTGGTGGGGTCATGTGGATCTGCCAAAAGGCTTGTAACTGACATGGCGCAGCCAGCAGACCCTTGTATGTAAAGGCATCTTGTTGAATGGAGAAGTTTCAGGGCAATGTTCAGAATCAGGATGCCATGGTCAAGGGGGCAAGCTATGTGGGATAGAAGCCTGGTTGGTGCATTATCCTGCAGACCCTGATGCACAACACGTGAGAGATCTTTTTCCAGCACTGTGACCCAGTTGAATTCCTTGTATTTCCTTAAGCCAATACCAAACTCCCAGTGCAGCAGCAAGTACACCATGAAATGTGAAGGATGACCAAATAGCTTCACAAGTCACACGGGGTGACACTTAGCCTCCAGTGGCAAGAGTTTACTTAAAAAGAGAGAATTCAGCCTTGCTGCCTCATGTTCTTTGAAAAATAAGAAACCATGTTCTGCAGGTCACATAGATGGAGACCAAGAATTGGTGGTCTCACTAGAAAGGAAGCCATAGGTCCTGACAACAACATATACTTCAAGTGCCCAAACTCAGAGGCAGGTTCTCCAGAAGTCTTTAGGCTGGCAGATCTCCATATTTTTGAAGTTTTTACCCTGTCCCTTACTTTTGGAAACTCCTCTACCACCTCCAAGGTTGTGAACTCCTGACCATGTTCCATTCCTGATATGTATTCACAGATTTTCTAACTCTTTTCCTTTAATTTTGTCTTACTTGGGGCAAAGGTAATGTCAAGGTATTGTTTTGAATGAGAGTGGGGATATTTTGTGTAGCACATATTTGCATACACATTTGATTCATTTTCCTATTTTACAAAAAAATACTGAATCCCTGACACTAACCCATACCCTACTAGACTCTGACTACCAATCCTAATATGAGAGAAATAATGCAAACAGAATTGAAATACAAACAGTTCAGAGGAGGCATGGTGTATAGTTGGATTTGCCTTTTGCATGATAAAGTGTAGGTGATATAAATCTAGTCAATTTTTAATTGAAATAGTTCACCATGTGTTTTTGTAGTTAACAAATATGTGAATTCCTGTCTCCCTTTCTCTGTAGTCTATTCAGCACATGTATTTTTATATGCACATATAGAATCCTACCTGGTATCACACGTACATTTTTTGTGACTTGGCTGACTTGGAGATACAAATTGTGAGAAGAGATCACTCCTCCTAAACGCTGTTGGAACTGAAAATTCAAGTTTTGTGTGAGCTTCCAAGGAGAACAACATTGTACATAAATCCATGTTCAGTACAATAAATAATTTTGCATCTGTGGATGTTATATATTTCATGATGAATATTGATTGGCATATATATTGCTACTTTTTAATATCTCTGTGTTGTTTTGGGTGTGTATATATATATATATATATATATATATATATATATATATATACACTCTCAAGATTTTTCAAAATATGAAATATATGTGTCTTATATACACTACCTAAATTCATTCATGTTCGTGTATGTGGATTTATAATCAACATTTCACAAGATTGTTCTCAGAAATATCCATCCACCTGAACTACATATTTCTTTTCTAGTACTTAAAACTAACTTCAGTGAATGGTGCATACAAATCCTAATATTTCTACAGTAATTGACCCAGTTTAACATCAATGCAATTAGATTCCTATGGGACATGGTGTGTATTTTGATGTTCATTTTTATTTAACACTGGTTCGTTAGTATTTCTTTAGTTTATGCACATCATAGAATATATATTTTATCCAAAAGTTCACAAATTTATTCACATTTGTTTCACTTTCAATCACTTCCTGCTTCAGAACACATGTATTTCTCCAGGTCTCCTGACTGGTCTTTTCATGAGACTTCTTTTCAAACACATTATTTTCGATTTCTATAATCACTTTTGAAGCAAATCGCATACAATCCTCATGATAAAACATAACCCAAATATACAATTAGATGTGTAACTGGTTGGAATGAATGATTGTATATCAACGTAAGATTTTCTGTATATTATCACATATAAATTCAAACCATTATTGAAAGTGGAAACAGTTGTATTATTTATTCACAGTATTGTAAATTCATGCATTAATTCTATATTTATAGACACAGGGTACAAATCTTTGTACCCCCAATACTAATTTATACATCTTCAAAATATTGCTCCCAGAAATGGTGGAAGAAATACTCATGTCGCCTCATCTACATATACATTTTATTATAGTGATATTCGGGACACAAAATGCAAAGGTCAAACTTATGATTGTACCAAAGCCTAAATTGAAAGTGAGCATGGATTACTAAAAACATCCATGTTCAGGTTGCCTAATGTTCTCAAATGTCAATAGTATTTGTTACAACATATTTGTTTCTTCCTAAAATTATATATTCAATCTCAACCCTGGTGAAAATATCTAATCCTATCATTCACTTTATACTTTTCCTGATTTCTTAATGTCTCTATTGATATCTGCTTTCTGACATATTTTCCCCAGTTCATCATTGTGACTGACTCTTCACATGTGCTCACATTTAAATTTACTCTCTATCCAAAACCCAATTGCTAGAGAACTTTTTGTCCAAATCCTATACTCACTCTTCTTTCTGAAACTCTGACTATCTTTCTAATAATTCCGACTATCCCTTTGTGACTAGAAGTTCTCCTCAACATTCCATCATCCAACGTACAAGGTCCTATGCCATTGTACATCAATTTATCTGAGACATCTCTGCAGAAAATAATTCAAATCTAAGTATCCCAATCAAGGGCCCAATGCCCTACTGGGCTTCAAATCTTTCCTAGATTTCTGTTTTCATACTTATATTTCACCTATATAATCTTGTAAATATTGCAGGTTCCGAATCATTCCTGCAGAATGATTCCTAACTCAAATCGAACATGTTATTAATCCTAACCATACACTGTTCCCTCAATCTAACTTTACAGAAGATTAGGGACAGAGTTGGTCTTACAATACAGGAATGTAGCGGATCTTCCACCTGCTAAGATCCTCAAAGGTCCATACAGAAATAATCCCTGGAGAAGATGTTAGCAGCTATGAAGGACCTGAGAGAGAAAAAGTCATCTCCATGAAATGGCTCACCACTGGCTCCTAACAACTTCACAGAGTTGGCCAAGGAGACCAGATCTGAGACAGGACAGGCCATTTCTGGGAAACATAGTATGGACCACCAGTCAGAGGACACTCTGGATAGTCACGGACCTACTTGGGGGAAGGAGGTGCCTTTGTGGGTTGGGTGTGAGTTTGTGGTCTTGTATTATTTTCTGAGAATAGCTAGGAAAGGCAATTGGTTCATTTTGGAGTGGACGGTTTCTAAAAAGTCGTTTGACAAGGAGTGTGTTTCTATGTCTGGGTATCCCACTGTGTTCGTGGATGAAGACATTAGAAAGAGCATGCATCAATGGATGAGTTCTCTCTAGTAGAAAGCTTCCCAGCATTCATCCTTCCCAATTTATGAATGGACTTGGCTTGCCTTCTGGATGGGCAACACCTACTGTCTTCCTAAGTTCCTGTTTTCTGCCTGAATTCTGGCCACTCTCCATAATAGGCTCATGGTTATGTGTCCAAGATATGTACCACCTCCAAGCTCTGGGACATGTCCATTTACAGGATAGCAGAAGGGAATTGGAGCATCTCAGAAAACTCAGATATCAATGTGACCAGTAAAGTCTCTGTGGAGAAACCCTGCTTTGGGCCTTTTGCATACTTTTTCTTCTGTTGCACTGAATTACAGGAAGGTCTTTGATTAGGCCACCCCTTTGTGAAGCCTGAAGAAAAGAGTTTTAAAATGGAAATGAATGGGCATCACCTGGGGCTCTTTGCTTAATTTTTTGGAAAGGGATGTGTCTGAATCGGCCACCTGGCCCTGTGTGAGGCTGTGGCTTAGATACTCAGCACCTAATAGATCTAAAGAAAGATCCAATGTGTACACCCAAATCCAAAATGTCCAAAAAGCATTCATTGTGGACTATGTCTCTCGCCTTCCTCTGTAAGGTTCCTGATCTCCATCAAGTGAGAATAGGGATCCTTTGCATCAAATGAGTTCTTCAAAGCCCTGCAGAGTGTAGGCCATAGGTGCTTGTGATTTCTCATGACTCCAGTTCACATAAAGAATCTAAATCCCACAGTCAGTAGGCCTCAAATTGGAATAGTGGAGCAGTATTAAAGGCAGGGCTCTATGATCATTCCGTGTTCAAAGGAAGGGTGTCCAGGCAACCCTGACTTGTGACAAATGAGGTGCGAGGGTGCTTATTTTGAACACTGTTGGTGTTGGTCTGCGCCCCTCATGGAAACCTCCAGCCAGAGGTTATTATTAGTGTCTATATGGAAGAAGATGAGTGCCATGTGGGAGTATTTTGTTTTTAATTGTGGTAATTTGTGTGGCGGTTGGAAGAGATGTCTGGTTCCACCTGGGCATGAACTTTGGTGTGATTCCCCTTAGAGACTGAGTTGTGGAACTGTCCTCAAAGAAGTATTGCCATGAATTGTGTTGGGATTTTAGGAGGCAACACATGAGATTTGCCCTTGGAAACCGAGATCAAGTCCCAGGGTGGCTTTCCTCAGAGCACAGGTAATCTCATGCAGGATATCACACGATTTTATTGTTAAAGACTTGGCAGCCATAGTTGAGAGTCAAAACACAAATGGAGCTCAAATTGTAGACCTCAATGGGCCTGGCTTCATGTGACTTTTGGGCCACTCTTTGGAAAGCCTTGCTTGTGATAGTTCTCCATTTCTTTCGTTCAAATGAATTTCCTCACCATTTAATGATTCCTGAATGATTTGAAACCCACAGTGCCTCCAACTTCATCCTTAAAAAATACCTAGGTAAATACCACGAAATTTTTGAAATTCCCATCACCAGGTGGCACTGGAGAACTTTGGATTTCTGTTGCTGATCATGAGTATACCAGACAGTGCCTTGATAGACTTGGTTTCATGAAAATGGTGTAGAAAAGAGATGCCAGTAAGTTGGAGCCTGCTGAGTAGTTGTCCTAGAGCAGTGGTGGTCAGGTGTCTGATAAGATATCTGTGGTGAAGCCATGTTTATCTGCCATTGGCTTCCAAACGGCTTGTGACTGACATTTTGCATCCAGCAGACCCTTGTATGTAAAAGCATCTTGTTATATGGAGAGGTTTCAGGGCAATGTTCAGAATCAGGTTGCTATGGTCATTGGGGCAAGCTCTGTGGGAAAGAAGCTTGCTTGGTGCATTCTCCTGCAGACCCTGACCCACCACATGTGACAGAACTCCCTCCAGCACTTTGTCCCAGTGGAACTCCTTTGATTTCATGAAACAAATACCAAACTCCCAGTGCAGCAGCAAGAAACACCACAAAAATTGGTGAAAAAACGGCTTTACAGTAAACATGAGGAGACACTTAGCCCTCAGTGGCCACAGTTTACCTACAAAGAGCAAATTCAGCACTGCTGCCTCAAGTTCGTTGGGAAATAAGAAACAATGTCCTCCAGGTCACATAGATGCAGACCCAGTTATGATGGTCTCACTAGAAAGGAAGCTAAATCTCCTGACAACAACGTATATGTCAAGTGCCCAACCTCAGAGGCAGTTTCTCAAAAGTCTTTAGGCCAGCAGAGCTCCATATTTGTGGAGTGTTTACCCTGTCCCTTACTTTTGGAAACTCCTATACCACCTCCAAGGTTGTGAACTTCTGAGCATATTCCATTCCAGATATGTATTCACAGATTTTCTAACTCATCTCCTCTAATTGTGTCTTACTTTAAGCGAAGGTAATGTCAAGGCATTGTTCTGGATGAGAGTGGAAAGATTTTTGTGTAGCACATATTTGCATAAATATTGAATTCATTTTCTTATTTTCAATTCAAAATACTGAATCCCTGACACTAACCCATATCCTACTAGACTCTGACTACTAATCCTAATATGATGGAGAAAAATAACCCACACAGAATAGAAATACAAGCAGTTCAGAAAAGGCATTGTGTATAGTTGTACTTTCCGTTTGCATGATAAAGGGTTGGTTTTATAAATCTAGTCAATTTGTAGTTGAAAAAGTTCTCTATGTGTTTTTAAAGTTAACAAATATGTGAATTCCTGTCTCCCTTTCTCTGTAGCCTATTCAGCACATGCATTTTTATATGCACATATAGAATACTACATGGTATCACACGTACATATTTGTGAGGTAACTGACTTGGCAAATACAAATTGTTAGAAGAGATCACTTCTCCTAAATGCTGTTAGAACTGAAAATTCAACCTATGGGTGAGCTTCCTAGTTGAACAATATAAATCCATATTTAGTAAAATCAATATTTTTGGATCTGTGGATGTTATATATTTCATGGTGAATTTCGATTGGCATACATAATGCTACTTTGTAATGACTGTGTTTAGGTGTGTGTGTATATATATATATATATATTCACTCTCCTGATTATTCAAAATATGAAATATATGTGTCTTATTATACACTAACTAAATTCATTCATATTCATGTATGTGGATTTATAATCAATTTTCACAAGATTATTCTCAGAAATATTCATCCACCTGAAATACCTGTTTGTTTCCTAGTACTGAAAACTAACTTCTGGGGATCATATGATGGCGGCGATTAGAGTTCATCACCCCCGTGTACGCGTCACTTTGCGTGAGATTGACGAGTTAGAAAGGCTAAAATCTATCTTGTTAGGAATTTCCAGAAAAATTGGTGTGCTCCAAAACCTACAGGAAGGATTTCCATTGCCCAAGGACCAGCTAGGGGGCTCAAACGCCAGCGATTTGTCCGCAAGGAGGGTCACTCTGCTTATTCAGCAAATTGCCCCACGGCTAGAGTCTGCAATGCGCACTGGGAAATGACGAGAGAGCAACGTAAAGATACAGCCCTGTGGATTTTGCGGGCTCCTGCCAGCTGTGCAATCACTGTGCTCAGTGCTAAATTCTGGGTTTGAAACGGGGGAAAGAAGCTGTCCAATTCGGTTCTGCATACCGGTCAGACCACAGAGGAAGATAGCGGCCACCATCTTGGAGAGCTGACGTCACCATCCCTGTTTTCGACTGATCACAGCTCATTCAGATACAGAACATGTAATTTCAGGCTGCCATTCGCCTTTATCTTCCAGACAAATTATTCAGGGTCAGTGCTAAAGAACCCACAGAAATTGCTTCTTGGATCCTGCTCCTATCAGAATATACACCGAGCCCGGCGCGGCTGAATTCCGGGTCCTGGAACTGCTCTGGCACAGGGCTAAAGAACCTGAGGCTTCTGCTGAATACTGTGGAGGTAAATGCCAACTGAGCTTTCATAGGCAGTGGCAACAGGATTGAGACGAGGCTTGTGAGGGCCGGTCAGGACTCACCTGTTGCTTTGGTCACCTGGCAAAGGGAATGAAATGCTGCCATTCACATGGGATACCAACATGGCAGAGATCTGATGTCATCACAAAGCAGCGGAGGAGATAACTTCATCGATACCAGCGGTGACAGAAACAGTTGGTCTCCTGGTAAAGAAAGTGAGTCACAAACATCCGAGTCTCTCTCATTTTGTCATCAAGCCAGAGGTGCAGAGCAGAGCCGCCGCCTGTGCCTGGAACAGACCCAGCGACCCACCGGCGTGGTAGTCACGTCACCCCAATTGGAGTAGGGGCAGAGAGAGCCGCCACCAATGCCTGCAAGGTAGGTAGACGTGCGACCTACCGGCAGAACAGGCCCAGCGGCCAGTCAGCATGGTAGACAGATGACCCCAATTGGAGGAGCAGCACAGCCGCCGACCGCACCTGCAATGGAGACTTTTCCACTATACAAGAGCAATATAAATATATAGGGGAAAAATTTCAAAAACACAATAGTTTCACCAAGCAGAAAGTAATGCGAACGGTATGAAAAGACAAGGAAAGAAAGGACCACAAGCAATGCAGGTCAACTCAACTTTAAAAAAGTAATAGATGCAGCAGATGGAATGTCAGATAAAGAATTCAGGATATACATGCTTCAGATGATCTGGAATCTCAAGGAAGACATTAGACAGCAAAATCAGACAATGAAAGATCACTTCAACAATAAATTATATAAAAAAATCCAAGTAGCAAAGATCAACTATACAGGGAGATAGAGGTTATAAAAAACAAACAAACAGAAATCCTAGAAATGCAGGAAGCAATGAACCATCTTAAAAACTCAATTGAGAATACTACCATCAGAGCAGAATACTTAGAAGATAAAACATCAGACAATGAAGACAAAGTATTTCAACTCAAAAAGAACATATACAGCTCAGCAAGACTGTTAAGAAACCATGAGCAGAACTCCAAGAAATATGGGTTACCATAAAGAGACCAAACATAAGAGTCATTGGGATACAGGAAGGTATAGTGGTCCAAACCAAAGGAATGAACAATCTATTAAATAAAATAATAGGAGAAAACTTCCCAGACTTGAAGAATGAGACAAAATCCCAAATCCTAAAAGTCTACAGGATGCCAAACGTGCAAAATCATAAGAGATCCACACCTAGATACATTATAATGAAGATGCCCAACATACAGAATAAGGAGAGAATTTTAAAAGCTACAAGAGAAAGGAAGCAGATTATATTTAGTGGTAAACCAACCAGGATAACAGCTGATCTTTCAACACAGACTCTGAAATCTAGAAGATCCTTTAATAACATATTTCAAACACTGAAAGAAAATGTGTTCCAACCAATAATCATGTATCCAGCGAAATTCAGGTTCAGATGGAAGATGAAATTAAAACCTTCCACGAGAAACAAAAGTGAAAAGAATTTGCAGCTAGAAAACCATCTCTTCAAAACATCCTCGGCAAAACATTACAGGAAGAGGAAGTGAAAAATAACAATGAAAACCAACAGTGGGAGGTAGGACATTAAAGGGGGGAAATAATCAAAGAGGAAAACAATCCATGTTTAATAACATAAATAAACAAATATGGCTGCAAGAACAACCCTCATCTCAATAATAACCGTAAATGCTAATTGCTTAAACTCACCAATTAAGAGACACAGGCTAGTAGAATGGATCACAAAAGAAGACCCAACAATATTTTTAATGTCTGTGTGTGTGTGTGTGTGTGTTTGTGTGTGTGTATATGTATATATATACACATACACACACACACACTCTCCAGATTTTTCAAAATGTGAAATATATATGTCTTATTATACACTCCCTAAATTCATTCATGTTCATGTATGTGGATTAATAATCAACATTTCACAAGATTATTCTCAGAAATATTAAACCACCTGAAGTACATATTTGTTTCCTAGTACTGAAAACTGACTTCACTGAATGGTGCTTACAAATCCTAATATTTCTACAGTAAATGACCCAGTTTAACATCAATGCAAGTAGATTCCTGTGGGACATGATGTGTATTTTAAAGGTCATTTTTATTCAACACTGGTACATTACTATTTGGTTTTGTCTGAATGAGACTCTTGGCCTTGTGTGTAGATGTGGATTAGATTCTCAATACCTGATGGATCTAAAAAAGATCCCATGTGTGCATCCAAAGCCAAATTACAAAAAGATCAGTCATTTTGGATGAACTCTCGCCTTTCTTTGTAAGGTTCCTGACCTCCATCAAGTGAGAATAGGGATCCTTTGGGTCAAATGAGTTCTTCAAACCACTGCAGAGGAGCTTGGAATTTCTCATGACTCCAAATCACATAAAGAATCTATACCTGAGAGTCAGTATGCCTCAAAGTGGAGAAGCAGAGCAGTATTAACTGCAGGCCTATATTATCACTTCTGATTCACAGGAAGGGTGTCCAGGCCACCATGACTTTAAAAAAATGAGGGGCAAGGGAGCTTATTTTGGACACTGTCTTGGGCTTTGCCCCTCAGGGAAACCACCAGCGAGTGGTTATGATGTGTGTCTATATGGACGAAGATGAGGGCCATGTGGGAGTGTTTTGGTTTTAATTGTGGTCATTTGTGTGGCGTTTGGAAGAGATGACTGGGTCCACTTGCGTTTGAACTCAGGTGTTATTCCCCATAGAGACTGAGTTCTGGAACTGATCTCAGAGAAGTATTGCCATGAATTGTGTTGGGATTTCAGGAGGTCACGCATGAGAGTTGCCTTTGGAAACTGAAATCTAGGCCCAGGGTGGCTTTCCACAGATCACTGGGAATCTCAGCCAGGATATCACATGATTTTATTCTGAAAGACTTGGCAGCCATAGTTGAGAGTCAAATCACACATGGACCTCACATTGTCGACCTCAATGGCGCTGGCTTCATGTGACTTTTTGGCCACTCTTTGGGATGTCTTGCCTGTGAGTTTTCTCCAGAGCTTTCATTGAAATCAGCTTCCTCACCATTAAATGGTTCCTGAATGAATTGAAATACACAGTGACTCCAACTTAAACCTTCTTTAATGGCTAGATAAACACCATGGAATTTTTAAAATTCCCATGACCAGGTGGCACTGGAGAACCTTTGGATGTTCTGTTGCTGATCAAGAGTGTACCATACAGTGCCTGAATTCACTGGATTTCATGAAAATGATGTAAAACGAGATGCCAGTAAGTTGGAGCATGTTGAGTAGTGGGCCCAGAGCTGTGGTGTGAAGGTGTGTGAAAAAACATCTGTCGTGGAGCCATGTGGTTCTGCCATTGACTTCCAAATGGCTTGTGGCTGACATGGTGCAGCCATCAGACCCTTATAGGTAAAAGCATCTTCTTATTTGGAGAGGTTTCAGGGCAATGTTCACAATCAGGTTGCTATGGTCAGAGGGGCAAGCTATTTGGGATAGAAGACTGTTTGGTGCATTCTCCTGCAGACCCTGACCCAACACACGTGACAGAACTTCCTACAGCACTATATCCCAGTTGAACTCTTTGTATTTTGTGATGCAAATACCAAACTCCCAGTGGAGCAGCAAGAAACACCACAAAAAGGGGAGGATGACTAAATGGCTTCACAGTCCACTCGGGGAGACACTTAGCTTCCAGTGGCCACAATTTGCCTACAAAGAGAGAAATCACCACTGCTGCCTCATGTTCAATGGAAAATAATAAACGAAATCCTCGAGGTCACATAGATGCAGACCCAGCTTTGATGGTCTCACTATAAATGAAGTTAAAACTCTTCAAAACAACAAATATTTCAAGTGTCCAACCTCAGAGGCACTTTCTCAAGAAGTCTTTAGGCCACCAGAGTTCTATGTTTGTGGAGTGTTTACCCAGTAACTTACTTTTGGAAACTCCTCTACCACCTCGAAGGTTGTGAACTCCTGAGCATTTACCATTCCAGATATGTATTCACAGATTTTCTAACTCTTCCCTTCTAATTGTGTCTTACATGGGGTGAAGGTAATGTCAAAGAATTGTGCTGGATGAGAGTGGGAAGAGTTTTGTGTAGGACATATTTGCATACACATTGGATTCATTTTTCAATTTTCATTCGAAATACTGAATCCCTGACACTAAACCATACCCTACTAGACTCTGAATACTAATCCTAATATGATGCAGAAAATTAAACCAAACAGAATAGAAATACAAGCAGTTCAGAGGAGGCATGGACTTGGACTTGCCTTTTTGCATTATATAGGGTAGGAGTTATAAATCTAGATAATTTTTTGTTGAAATAGTTCTCCATGTGATTTCAAATATAACAAGTATGTGAATTCCTGTCTCCCTTTCCCTGTAGCCTACTCAGCACATATATTTTTATATGCACATATAAAATCCTACCTGGTACTACACATACATTCTTGGGAGGCGGCTGACTTGGCAGATACAAATTGTGAGATGAGATCATTTTTCCTAAACGCTGTTGGAACTGAAAATTCAACCTGTGGGTGAGCTTCCTAGTTGAATAACATTATACTTCAATCCATGTTCAGTAAAATATATATTTTTGGATATGTGGATGATATGTATTTCATGGTGAATTTCTATTGGCATATATTGCTATTTTTAATGTCTGTGTGTGTGTGTGTGTTTGTGTGTGTATGTGTGTATATATATATATATATATATATATATATATATATATATATATACACACACATACACACACACACACACTCTCCAGATTTTTCAAATTATGAAATATATGTGTCTTATATACAGTTCCTATTTTCATTCATGTTCATGTATGTGGATTTATAATCAACTTTTTACAAGATTCTTCTCAGAAACATTCATCCACCTGAAATACATATTTGTTTCCTAGTACTGAAAACTAACTTCACTGAATGATGCATACAAATCCTAATATTTCTACAGTAACTGACACAGTTTGTCATCAATGCAAGTAGATTCCTATGAGACTTGATATGTATATTGATGTTCATTTTTATTCAACACTGGTACAGTACAATTTCTTCAGTTTATGCACATCATAGGATATATATTTCCTCCACAAGGTAGCAAATTTACAGGCATTTGTTTCACTTTCAATCACTTCCTTCTTCAGAACACATGTATTCCTCCATGTTTCTTGACTGGTCTTTTCATGAGACTTCTTTACAAACACATTATTTTCGAATTCCTTTATCCCTTTTGAAGCAAAATTGACACACAGTTCATGATAAACCATAACTGTAATATCACCATTAGAGGTATAACTGTTTGGAATGAATGATTTTTATATCAAGGAAGCTTTCTTATATATTTTCTGATATCAATTCAATCCATTATTTAAAGTGGAACCAGTTATACTATTTATTCACAGTATGGTCTATTCATACATTATCTCTATATTCATAGACACAGCGTACACCTCTTAGTACCCCCAATACTAATTTATTCGTCTTCTAAATATTGCTCCCAGAAATGGTGGAAGAAATACTCATGTCACCTGATCTACATATGCATGTTATCACAGTAATATTCTGGACACAAAATGCAAAAGTCACACTTATGATTGTACCAATGCCTAAATGGAAACTGAACATGAATTACTAAAAACATCCATGTCCAGGTTGCCTATTGCTCTCAAATATAAATCCTATTGGTGCCTACATATTTGTTTCTTCCTTAGATTATATACTCAACCTCAAAACTGTTGAAAATGTCTAATTTTTTCACTCACTTTATACTTTGCCTGATTTTCTAATGTCTCTATTGATATCTACTTTCCTACATATTTTCCCCAGTTCAACATTGTGACTGACCCTTCACATGTGCTGACATTGACATTCACTCTCTAACTGAAACCCTATTGCTAATGAACTTTGGTCCAAATCTTATACTCACTCTTCTTCTGAAACATACTGACTATCTTCCTGATCCTATCGACTATCCCTTTTTGAGTGAATGTTCTCTACTACATTCAATCATCCAAGGTACGAGGTCCTATGCCATTGTATATCAATTTTTCTGAAACATGTATGCAGAACGTATTTCAAAGCTACGTAGCTCAATCAATTGCCCAATGCACTTCTGAGCTTCAAATCTTACCTAGATTTCTGTTTTCATACTTATATTTCACCTCTATATTGCTATAAATATTGCAGTTTCCCAATTCCATTATTCATCCTGCAGAATAATTCCTAACCCAAATCGAACCTGTTATTAACCCTCACCATATACTGTTGCCTCAATCTAACATTACAAAAGAGCAGGGACAGAGTTCATCTAAGAATACAGGAATTTAGGGTATTTTCCAACTGTTGAGAACCTCAAAGTTCGATGCAGAAATGATCCCTGGAGAAGATATAGGCAGCTATGAAGGACCTGAGAGAGCCAAAGCCATTTTCCATGGCAAACAACCTGGACATGATGAAGGAATGTGTATGCATCAGCCTCTCTTTTCTAAATGTAGAGAAGATGGACCTAACGAGTCCTGCATGGAGAGCTGTTCCCAGGTGCCTATTTTGATATACCATTCTAACTAGTCAAATTATCACAGGAAGTAGGGGCAGCCTCCATCTCATGGGACCCTTGGAAGCAAATGTTAGGACAAAGTTGTTACCAAGGCAGTCATCTCATTCAGTTCCTGAAGGACGTGACCTACCTAAATTCCTTGGTGATGGAACTTTCTGAAATTGGGATGCAAGAAGCCAGTCACTGAAGCCAGTCCCAGTCCCAGTCCCAGTGGGCTCAATTGTTTGGATTTCCCAAGTACAGAGAAAGACCTTCTTCGTACATACTGAGGTGAGGATTGCCAAATGCCAGGGAAGCTCTGAAGAGGGGCCTTTTCTGAGAGAGCAGGTAGTGGCTAACCACTGGCTCCTCACTGCTTCACAGAGTTGGCCAAGGAGACAAGATCTGAGATAGGACAGTCCATTTTGAGGGGAACATAGTATGGCCCACCAATCAGAGGACACTCTGGATAGTCACAGACCTACTTTTTGGAAGGAGGTGCCTTTGTGGGTGTCGGTGTGAGTTTGTGGTTTTGTCTCATGTTCTAAGAATAGGTAGGAAAGGTGGTTGTTTGGTTTGGAGTCGACTGTTTCTAGTAAGATTTTTGACAATGTGAGTGTTTCTATGTCTGTGTATCCACTGTGTCCGTGGTTTCAGAAATTAGAAAAGAGAATGCATCAATGGAGGTATCCTGTGTAGTAGAGAGCTTCCCAGCATTCATCCTTCCCGATTTATGAATGGACTGTGGCTTGCCATATGGATGGAAAACACCTACTCACTTCCTAAGTTCCTGTTTTCTTCCTGAATTCTGGCCACTCTCCAGAATAGGCTCATGGTTTTGTGTCCAAGACATGTACCACCTCCAAGCTCTGTGACATGGCCATGTTCTTAATAGCTGAAGGGAATGGGAACATCTCAGAAAACTCAGATATCAGTGTTACCAGTAAAGTCTCAGTGGAGAAACCCTGCTTTGGTCCATTTGCTTAATTATGGTTCTGTTGCCTTGAATGTCAGGAAGGTCTTTGCCTAAAGGCCACCCCTTTTTGAAGAATGAAGAAACAGTTTTCAAATGGAAATGAATGGGCATCACCTGTGGCTCTTTGCTTAATTGCTTTGGAAAGGGATGTGTCTTAATCATACACTAGGCCCTGTTAGAGGCTGTGGCTAAGATTCTCAGCTCCTGATAGATCTAAAGAAGATCCCACGTGTGCATCCAAAACCAAAATGGCAAAAAGATCATTCATTGTGGATGAAGTCTCTTGCCTTCCTCTGTTAGGTTCCTGACCTCCATCAAGTGAGAATACGGATCCTTTGGGTCAAATGAGTTCTTCAAAGTCCTGCAGAAATACTTGGGTTCTCTCATGATGCCAAATCACATAAAGAATCTATACCCGACAGTCAGTAGGCCTCAAATTAGAGAAACAGAGCAGTATTAATGGCAGGCCTATTTGATCACTCCTTGTTCACAGGAAGGGTGTCCAGGTCACCCTGACTTTAGACAAATGAAAGGCAAGGGTGCATATTTTGGACACCATATTTTGGCTGTGCCCCTCATGGAAATCTCCAGCCAGAGTTTATGATGAGTGTCTATATGGATGAAGATGAGGGCCATGTGGGAATATTTTGGTTTTAATTGTGGTCATTTGTGTCGTGGTTGGAAGAGATGACTGGGTCCACATGGGCTTGAACTATGGTGTGAATCCCCTCAGAGACTGAGTTCTGGAACTGACCTCATAAAAGTATTGAAATGAATTGTGGTGGGTATGAGGCCACGCACGAGAGTCGCCCTTGAAACCTGAAATCTACCCCCAGGATGGCTTTCCACAGAGCACTGAGAATCTCAGCAAGGATATCACTTGATTTTTATTCTGAAAAACTTGGCAGCCATAATTCAGAGTCAAAACACACATGGAACTCACATGTAGACCTCAATGGGCCTGGCTTCATGTGACTTTTTGGGCACTCTTTGGGAAGCCTTGTCAGTGAGAGATCCTCAGAGCTTTCATTGAAATGAACTTCCTCACCATTTAATGGTTCCTGGATGAATGGAAACCCCAAAGTGCCTCCAACTTCATTCTTGAAAAATGGATAGATAAATACCATGAAATTTTTGAAATTCCCAATGACCCGGTGGCACTGGAGAACCATTGGATGTCATATTGCTGATCATGATTGTACCAGAACAGTTCCTTGATTGACTGGGTTTCATGAAAATGGTGTAGAACAGAGATGCCAGTAAGTTGGAGCCTGCTGAGTAGTCGGCCTAGAGTAGTGGTGTGCAGATGTGTGATAATACATCTGTGGTGTGGCCATGTGGATCTGCCATTGGCTTCCAAATGGCTTGTGACTGACTTGGTGCAGCCAGCAGACCGTTATGTGAAAAGGCATCTTGTTATATGGAGAGGTTTCAGGGCAATGTTCAGAATCAGGTTGCTATGGTAAAGGGAGAAAACAATGTGTGATAGAAACCTAGTGGGTGCATTCTCCTGCAGACCCTGACCCACAACACCTTACAGGACTCCCTCCAGCACTGTGTCCCAGTTGAACTCCTTGTATGTCATGAAGCAAATACAAAACACCCAGTGCAGCAGCAAGAAACACCACGAAAATTGGAGGATTACCAAATGGCTTCACAGTCCACATGGGGAGACACTTAGGGCCCAGTGGCCACAGTATAGGTACAGAGAGAGATTTCAGCACTGCTGCCTCATGTTTATTGGAAAATATGAAACCATGTCCTCTAGGTCACATAGATGCAGACACAGGTTTGATGGTCTCACTACAAATGAAGCTAAAGCTCCTGACAACAACATATATTTCAAGTGCCCAAACTCAGAGGCAGTTTCTCAAGAACTATTTAGGCCTGCAGATCTCCATGTTTGTGGAGTGTTTACACTGTCCCTTACTTTTGGAAACTCCTCTACCACCTCCAAGGTTGTGAACTCCTGAGCATTTTCCAATCCAGATATGTATTCACAGATTTTTTAACTCTTCTCCTCTAATTGTGTCTTACTAGGGGCGAAGGTAATGTAAAGGCATTGTTCTGAATGAGAGTGGGAATACTTTTGTAGAACATATTTACATTCACATTGTAATCATTTTCCTATTTTCCATTTGAAATGCTGAATCCCTGACATTAACCCATACCCTACTAGACTCTGACTACTAATATTAATATAATGGAGAAAAATAACCTAAATAAAATAGATATACAAGCAGTTCAGAGGAGGCATGGTGTATAGTTGGACTTGCCTTTCACATAAAAAATTGTAGGTGTTATAAATCAAGTCATTTTTTAATTGAAATAGTTATTCATGTGTTTTTAAAGTTAACAAATATGTGAATTCCTCTCTCCCATGCTATGTAGCCTATTCAGCAGATCTATTTTTATATGCACATATAGAATCCTACCTGGTATCACACGTACATTCTTGTGAGGTGTCTGATTTGGTAGATACAAATTGTGAGAAGTGATCACTCCTCCTAAACCCTGTGGGATCTGAAAATTCATCCTATTTGTGAGCTTCTAGTTGAACAATATTCTCCATAAATCCATGTTCAATAAAATGAATATTTTTCGATCTGTGGATGATGTATATTTTGTGGTGAATTTCGATTGGTATATATATTTCTACTTTTAAATGTCTCTGTGTGTGTGTGTTTGTATATACACACTCTACATTTTTTAAAATATAAAATATATGTGTCTTATTATACCCTCCCTAATTTCATTCATATTCATGTATGTGGATTTATAATCAACATTTCACTAGATTTTTCTTAGAAATATTCATCTACCTGAAATACATATTTGTTTCCTAGTACTGAAAACTAACTTCAGTGAATGGTGCATAGAAATCCTAATATTTCTACAATAATTGACCCAGTTTCTCATCAATGAAAGTACATTCCTATGGGACATGATGTGTATTTTGATGTTCACTCTTATTCACCACTGGTATGTAACTATTTCTTCAGTTTATGCACATTATAGGATATATATTTCATCCAAAAGTTAGCAAAATTATAGGCATTTGTTTAACTTTCAATCATTTTCTGCTTCAGTAAACATGTATTCCTCTATGTTTCTTGACTGTTCTTTTCATGAGACTTCTTTCCAAACACATTATTTTCGATTTCCATAATCACTTTTGAAGCAAAACTCACACACCATTCATGATAAACCATAGCCCTAATATTACCATTAGATGTATAACTGGTTGGAATGAATGATTGTATATCAATATAAGATTTCTTATATATTTTCAGATATCAAATCAATCCATTATTTAAAGTGGAACCAGTTATATTATTTATTCACATTGTGGTCTATTCATGCATTATCTTTATATTCATAGACACAGTGTACACATCTTTGTAAACCCAATACTAATTTATATGTCTTCAAATTATTGCTACCAGAAATGGTGGAAGAAATACTCATGTCACTTGATCTACATATACATTTTATCAGAATAATATTCTGGACACAAAAAGGAAAGTTCATCCTTATGTTTGTACCAAAGCCTAAATGTAAAATGAATATGGTTTACTAAAAGCATCCATGTCCAGGTTGCCTAATGCTCTCAAAATCAATCCTATTTGTGACAATATATTTGTTTCTTCCTAAGATTATATATTCAAAGTCAAAACTGTTGAAAATATCTAATCCTATCACTCACTTTATACTTTTCCTGATTTCATAATGTCTCTATTGATATCTGCTTTCCTACATAATTTCCCCAGTTCATCAATGTGACTGACTCTTCACATGTGCTGACATTTACATTCACATTCTAATCGAAACCCTATTGCTAAGAAACTTTTTTCCAAATCCTATACTCACTCTTCTTCCTAAACCTACTGACTATCTTCCTGATCCTACCGATTATCTCTTTTTGACTCGATGTTCTCTTCTACATTCAATAATCCAAGGTACATGGTCTTATGCCATTGTATATCGATCTATCTGAGACATCTGTGCAGAACATAATTCAATGCTAAGTATCACAATCAAGGGCCGAATCCCATTCTGGGCTCCAAATCTTACTTAGATTTCTGTTTTCATACATATATTTCACCTATATATACTTATAAATGTTGCAAGTTCCAATATCATTATTTATCCAGCAGAATGATTCCTAACACAAATCGAACATGATATGTACCCTATCCATACATTATTCCCTCAATCTAACTTTACAGAAGAGCATGGACAGAGTTGGTTTTACAATACAGGAATGTAGGCGATCTTCAACCTGGTGAGAACCTCAAAGGTCCATTCAGAAATGATCCCTGGAGAAGATGTAGGCAGCTATGAAGGACCTGAGAGAGCAAAAGTCATCTTCCCTGGCAAACAACCTGGTCAGGATGAAGGGTTGTTTCTGAATCAGCCTCTCTCTTCTTAATGTAGAGAAGATGGACCAAACCAGGCTGGTGTGGAGAGCTGTTCCCGGGTGCCTATGGTTGATATACCATTCTAACTTGTGAACGTGTCACAGGAAGTAGGAGCAGCCTCCATCTCATGGTTGCCTTGGAAACAACTGTTAGGACAAAGAGTGCTGGGAGCCATTAGCCAAGTAGGTATGACAATTTCCTTGCCAGCATACCCCATGTTGCTTAGTGGAAGGACTCCTGGAACTAGGACATTTTGCAGTGACATTGCATCTAAGGTGACCTTGCTCAAGGACCAGGACGGATCCGGGTTTAGGTTGTTCCTGGTTTAGGATAATCTGGGTTTAAGGCGTACTGGTTTAGGACTATCCGGGTTTAGGTTGGTTCCAGGTTTAAGGTTATTCCTGGTGGGAATACGCCATATCCTGTTGCCTGAGTTCCCCTTGAGTTCTCACAGGATTCAGACAGTATTTTTGGGAGACAGAAGCCCAGTGGGGGTGGATTTGGGCAGAGAACGTGGATTTCCCCAGAACGTGGTTTTAGACGGCTGGTGTGAGTTAAAAAATAAATAGTTGCTGTTTGAATCCACAAGCTGTGTGGTGGCTCGTGATTTTGTGCCCAGCCAGACTGTGGCATTTGGTGGCCCGTACGGGAAACGTCTGAAACTTGGAGGTAAGTGAAATTGCTCGCCCCTGAGGGAAGGCGAGAGAATGGGTGATCAATTCAAAAAACAATGTGTTCCTGTTTAGATTTATTTTGTTTTTGTTTCAAGCTGCCTATTCCTAGAAATTTCTCAGGCAATCTGGGAAAAATGGTTGGCTAAAGGTTTGAAGTTTGTCAGCCTTGAGGAAGAGAAAACGATTTTTTATTCCTTTTTTGTTTCATTCAGTTTTGGTTTTCTTTTATTTTATCTTATTTGGTTGCGTTATCTTTATAGTAGATTAGAAATTAGTAAAAAACAAACCGAAAAGATGTTAAGTAAATTGTTAGATGTTCAGACCATGGAGAAAGATATTTTAGATCAAGCAAAAGAGAAGGTCTCTCGAGCTAGTCAGATAGAGGAAGAAAATTTAAAGGAAAAGGGGTTGTTACGAAAAAGGCCACAACAGGAGGCTGTTACTAACTCCGTTTTATCACCAGAGGGCATAATTCAACCAACAACCCCACCGATGGAGACAGCTGAGTGGCGCTCAAACCCCGTAGTTGATAAATGGGATCCTGAGACAGGACCTCAAAGATTAGCATGCCCTGTACTTGAACAGGTAGGAGGGTAGTGAATTTATCGTGCTTTAGGTTTTAAAACAGTGAAGCAGTTAAAGGAGGCTGTAACAACCTATGGTCCCCAAGCTCCCTTCACGATAAGCATGGTCGAGTCCATTACTAACTTGGACATGACACCAGCAGATTGGGCTAGCATGTGTAAATCTGTACTAAATGGAGGATAATATTTGTTATGGAAAGTTGCCAATGAGGAATTTTGTGCGGAGACAGCAAGGCAAAATGCAGCAGCCGGTTACCCTCAAAGAAATCTAGATATGTTGTTAGAAAAAGGACCTTATGAGGGTCAACAGCAGCAAATTGAATATGATCCTGCTATATATGCACAAATAGCTACAGATGCAGTTAGGGCATGGAAGACTTTAGAAGGGCATGGAGATTTACAAGGTCAGCTATCTAAGGTAATACAGAGAGCTAATGAACCTTACACTAACTTTGTAGATAGGCTAATTCAAACGGCTGCCAAAATTTTGGGGGATACAAAACAAGCAATGCCATTAATAAAACAACTGGCTTATGACCAAGCAAATTGTTGCTACAAAGAGGTTATTAGACCATGGAGACATGAAGATTTAAACACATATATTAAATTATGTAGAGATATTAATGAACAAGGGCAAGTCTTGGCAGCTACAGTACAACAGGCTTTAGATGCCAGGCCTAAAACATGCTACAATTGTGAACAAACAGGACATTTTTAAAGGAATTGCCTCATAGGAGGAGGGGTTAACAAAAGTAGGTACCTAAGAAGTAGAATACCTGGTATTTGCCCACGATGCCGTAGAGGGAGACATTGGGCTAATGAATGCCGTTCTCAAACCACCATTGAGGGTACTCACTTATCAAAAAACGGATATCGTGGAGAAAGGCATCAGGCTCCATTGCCAAAAACTGTCAGGGGGGCCCAATGCTCTGGGGCCCACAACCACAAATCTACGGGGCAGTGGAGAAACCCAGCAACACCATCAGGGTAGTGCCCAGGACACATTGTCTATTAAATCCCTCATCAGACAAACCCGAGGGAGCGCAGGGTTGGACATCTGTTCCTCCACCAGATCAGTACTAACTCCAGAGATGGGAGTTCAAATCATTCCCACAGGAGTAAAAGGACCTCCTCCCCAAGGAATTGTAGGCTTATTATTGGGATGTAGATCATCTACATTAAAAAGACTTTTGATAAGTCCTGGGGTAATTGATTCCAATTATGTAGGTGAAATAAATATTATATCTAGTTTTCTAAGAGGTATATCAGTAATTTCACCTGGAGATAGAATAGCACAGTTCTTAATAATACCCAGCCTACATAATAAATTTCCTAGTCGTAGTGTAGAAAGAGGTTCCAGGAGATTAGGCTCCACAGGTGTAGATTGGGCTATGCTGTCTTTAAATTTAGATGTTTGTCCAATGCTAAAACTAAATATTCAAGGACATGAGTTTAATGGGCTACTGGACACAGGTGCTGACCTTAGCATCATATCTCGTCAAGAATGGCCAAATATTGGCCATTACAACAAGCCACTCAAACGCTTCGAGGCCTAGGAGTGGCGTCTAATCCCCATAGAAGTTCTATGATATTAGATTGAAAGGATCCTGAAAAATGTGAAGGAACTATACAGCCATATGTATTAGATCATCTTCCTATAAATTTATGGGGACAAGATGACCTAGATCAATTAGGTTTGTCGTTAACAAATAACATCAATCCTAATTCGCCCACTACTAGGGCTAGACAAGGCTTTAGGAAAGAAAAAATATTAGGAAAACAAGGGCAAGGTATAGCAACACCAATACAAATAGATCAAGGAACAGACAGACATGGGTTGCATTTTCAGAAAGGACCACTGAGAAAATCAAAATTAGTTGGAAATCAGAAAGACCAGTGTGGGTTCCTCTGTGGCCCCTGAATAAAAAAAAAGATACAAGTACCCCATGATCTGGTCAAACAACAGTTAGCGGAAGGACATATACAACCCTCCATATCTCCCCATAATACTCCCATTTTTGTCATCAAAAAGAAATCTGGCAAATGGAGATTATTGCAAGATTTAAGAGCCATTAATAATGAAATGATTATTATGGGACCCGCTCAATCAGGGATTCCTCAATTGCCTGCTTTGCCAAAAACCTGGCATGTTTTAGCTATAGATATTACAGATTGTTTTCTTTTAAATTCCAATTCATCCTGAGGATAGTCCAAGTTTTGCATTTACTATCCCTGCATTAAATCATGAAGGTCCTGATCAGAGATATGAATGGAAAGTACTCCCTCAAGGGATGGGTAACAGTCCAACTATGTGTCAAATATATGTTAACAAAGCAATCCAGCCACTTAGAAATCAAAATCCTAAACTACAAATATTTCACTATATGGATGATGTATTATTGGCACATAAAGATAAAAACATATTGCTGGATTGTTATGCCACACTTACAAACTTATTACAAAATTATAATCTAGAGATAGCAATAGATAAAGTACAATTAAATTTTCCAATTAATTATTTAGGAGTTCTATTATCCTCAACCATGGTCCGTCCACCAAAAATTTAAATAAGAGTAGATCAACTCAAATCACTTAATGACTTTCAAAAGTTATTGGGAGACATGAATTGGATAAAGCCTTATCTAGGTATACCAATAGGAGAGTTGGGACGTTTATTTGATATTCTAAAGGTCCATTAGATCCTAATTCACCCAGCGTGTTAACTCCTAAAGCAAGAAAGGCATTAAAAATTATTGAAACATATATGGAAAATATGCATTTGGATAGAATTGATATAAGTTTGCTTTGTTATTTATTGTACTACCAACAAAAAATATTGCTACAGGAGTATTTTGGCAAGAAGGTCCATTATTTTGGATACATTTATCTTATTCTCCTAACACTATTCTTACTAGGTATCCTGTGGCAGTAGGACAATTAACACTCAAAGAATAAAAGAAGTGAAGGGAGTGTTTGGAATTTCTCCCAATAAAATTATTACTCAATATACTATGGATCAAATTGATGAGTTAGCTAATGAGTTAAATACTTGGGCAATAATCATGTGTAAATCTAATGTTACATTTGATAATCATTTACCATCTAATCATTTGTTGTCTTTTTGGTCTAAGCATCCTGTAGTTTTTCCTAAAATGACAAGAAAAATATATTCACTGATGGGTCCAATAATGGTACAGCAGCAGTAGTTACCCCAGATCAAACTTTTACGTTTTTAGTACCCAAACAATCAGCTCAAAAGGTAGAACTTGATGCAGATTTACAAGCTATTGTGATGTTTAAAGATTCTGTATTTAATTTTGTTTCTGATAGTCAGTATGTAGTTAATGCTATAGTATCTCTTAAACATGCTGGTAGGATTTCCCCTTCTTCTACTGTTTTCTCTTTGTTTTCCACTATACAAAGTCTAATCTGGGACAGAAAATATCCATTCTTTATAGGACATATTAGGGCACATACAGGATTGCCTGGAGCCCTTAGTTTAGACAATGATTTAGCAGATAAAACTACACATGACATGCATATTTTCTCTACATTTGAAGAAGCTACAAATTTTCAAAAAAGGTTTTATGTTAATGCTAATACTTTACAAAAGCGTTTTAAAATAAATAAGGAACAAGCCAGACATATAATAAAACAATGTCAAAATTGTGTGACATTGTTAGCACAAGTTAATCTTGGAGTCAATCCTAGAGAACTGATACCTAACCATATTTGGCAGATGGACGTCACAAACTTGCCAAATTTGAATAATTAAAATATTTACACTTTACAGTTGATACTTCTTCTGGCTTTTTGATGGGCTCCCTTCATGCTGGAAAAAAAAATAAAGATGTTATAGCTCATTGCTTACAAAATTTTGCCACTGTGGGCGTTTCTAAACAGTTAAAAACAGATAATGGTCCTGGCTATACCTCTACCTCTTTTAAACAATTTTGCTCATCATTTGGCATTACTCATATAACAGGAATCCCATACAATCCACAGGGACAAGACATAGTTGAAAGAGCTCATCAAACTATTAAAACGTACTTATTAAAGCAAAAAAGAGGGAATTGAAAGGGGTATATATCCCCCAAAGATAAACTTAAAAAAACACTTTTTACTCTAAACTTTTTAGATTTGGATTCATCAGGACTTAGTGCTGTGGAAAGGCATATGTATCCAAAAAATGTACATAAGCCTAAAGTACTTTGAAAAGATATTCTAACAGGACAATGGAAAGGTCCTGACACAGTGATTGTCTGGAGTCGGGGGTCTGTTTGTGTTTTTCCACAGGAAGAACAGCAGCGAATTTGTATTCCACAGAGATTAACTAAAACAATTTCTACAGATCAAAAAGAAAATGATTTCACTCAAATCTATAACAGCTGATATCCAGAACTCCAGCTTGGCCATTCTTACATCTGCAACAGTGATTAACCAGGATGCTTTTTTCAATAGCTATTTTATTATTGCATTTTTCCACATCGTAAGGTTCTATTTTTTATTTTTTGCGCTCATACAAGCCTAGGTTAATGTTTTTCTGATCAGTTTTATTTTTTGACTGTGGAGTTTTTAAACATTGCAATGGAGATTTCACCTAGGTAAAGCTACAAGGCCTTTATTATTTTCTTATGTGTTGTATGTTTGTTTGCACGCTTGTGTTTTTTGTTGTATGTCTGTATGTGTGTATGTCCATATTTCTTATATGAGAAGCGCTCATGAAAAAATGTATCCGAATTATTATTCTTTTTATTCACGTGATTTAAATGGTTAAATTAAATTAGGTAAACAGCCGTTAAGGATTGTTTTTAAAGGTGGTTAACAGATCTGTTTGTTTACTAATTTAAATTAGGTAAAAAGCTGTTAAGGATTGTTTTTAAAGGAGGTTAACAGATATGTTTGTTTTCTTTCACCTTTCCTTTTCATTATATTTAATAATTCTGTTCAGGATAATGTCTCTTTAGCATCTTTGCCAGAATTCCCATCTCCATCCCAGTGCTGGTGAAGACTAAGATAAAACCAAACTACAGCTTCTATGATAGCTATCACAGTAAACTCTATAAACTGATGCATCAATGAATATAACTCAACAAGTAATGCTCAATCAAGGATTCGATTTACTTTGGGAGGAAATGGACATATTGATAGATTCCTCCACTTTGAACTGCTTGCAGAACTTGCCTGGACTATGTAACTATCGTTTGGTGCAACAAATTGTGGTAATGCTGGCATATCTTTGCTGATGGTGTCACCAGTGATGCAATAATAATTTCCTTGCCAGCGCACTCCATGTTAATTGTGGTAGTGCTGGCATATCTTTGCTGATGGTGTCACCAGTGATGCAATTTTTCCCAAGGAGCCGTTAATTGGCTTAGCGTCATGACATTTCTGTCGCCTCCCTTCTGATAGTGATGGTCTAAAATTTGGGGGCCAATGGCTATGTGCTGGACTGGTAGTCAGTGACGGGTATGATCCAATTGCAGTGGTATCAACCTAAGACAGGAGGCTGACGCCTAAAGGTCATTTTTCCGATGACGGGTAAGAACCATATGTTGAATTGCACAACCTACCAGGCACGGTCCTTAAGCCACATTGCTTATTGATTAATTAATCAGAAGGGGGGAGATGCTGAGAGCCATTAGTCAAGTAGGTATGACAATTTCCTTGCCAGGGTACCCCATGTTCCTTAGTGGAAGATCTCCTGGAAATAGGACATTTTGCAGTCACATTGCATCTAAGGTGACCTTGCACAAGGACCAGGGCGAATCAGGGTTTAGGGTGTTCCCGGTTTAGGATAATACGCGTTTAGTACTTTCCAGTTTAGGACTATCTGGATTTAGGTTGGTTCCAGGTTTAAGGTTATTCATGCTGGGAAAAAGGCGTATCCTGCTTCCTGAGTTCCCCTTGAGTTCTCACGGGATTCAGACAGTATTTTTTGGGAGACAGAAGCCAAGTGGGGGTAGATTTGGGCAGAGAACGTGGATTTACACAGAACGTGATTGTAGATGACTGGTGTGAGTTCTGGAATAAAGAGTTGCTGTTTGAATCAACAAGCTGTGTGGTGGCTCGTGATTTTGTGCCCAACCAGACTGCAGCAAAAGAGGTTTCCAAGGCAGTGATCTGATTCAGTTCCTGAAGGAAGTGACCTCACCTCACTTCTTTGGTGATGGAACTCTCTGAACATGGGATCCAGGAAGACAGGCACGCAGAGCCAGTCCAGTCCCATTCCCAGTGGTCTCACTTGTTTAGATTTACCAAGGACAGAGTCAGTCATTCTTGGTACCTACTGATGTGAGAATTGCCAAAAGCCAGGAAAGCTCTAAAGAGGGGCTTTTCCTGAGAAAGCAGGTAGTGGCTCACTGCTGGCTCTTGACAACTTCAAAGAGTTGGCCAAGGAGAAAAGATCTGAGACAGGAAAGGCCATTTTGTTGGAACATAGTATGGCCCACCAGTAAGAGAACACTCCGGATAGTCACAGACCTACTTGGGAGAAGGAGGTGTCTTTGTGGCTGTGGGTGTGGGTTTGTGGTTTTGTCTCATGTTCTGAGAAGAGGTAGAAATGGTGGTTTGTTTGGTTTTCAGGGAACTGTTTCTAGTAAGTCGTTTGACAAGGAGAGTGTTCTATGTCTGTGTATCCCACTGTGTCCCTGGTTGTAGACATTAGAAAAGAATATGCATCAATGGATGAGTCCTGTCTAGTAGACAGCTTCCCAGGATTCATACTGCCCAATTTATGAATGGACTGAGGCTTCACTTATCGATGGGCAACACCTGCTATCTTCTTAAGTTCCTGTTTTCTTCCGAGATTTTGGGCACTCTCCAGAATAGGCTCATGGTTTTGTGTACAAGATATTCATCACCTCCAAGCTGTGTGACATGGCCATGACCTGGATAGCTGAAGGGAATGGCCAGCATCTCAGAAAACTCTGATATGAGTGTGACCAGGAAAGTATCAATGTAGAAACCCTGCTTTGGGCCTTTTGCTTACCTATTGTTCTGTTGCCCTGAATGTCAGGAAGGTCTTTGCCTCAGGCCACCCTTTTGTGAAACCTGAAGAAAACAGTTTTAAAATGGAAATGAATGGGCATCACCTGTGGCTCTTTGCTTAATTGCTTTAATAAGGGATGTGTCTGAATCAGTCTCTAGGCCCTCTGTGAGAATGTGGCTTAGATTCTCAGCACCTGAGGGATCAAAAGAAAGATCTCTTGTGTATCCAAAATCAAAATGGCCAAAAAAGCAGTAATTGTGGATGAAGTCTCTCACCTTCCTCTAAGGATTCTGACACCCATCAAGTGAGAATCAGGATCTTTAGGGTCAAATGATTTCTTCAAAGCCCTGCCGAGGCTAGACCAGAAGTGCTTGAGTTTTCTCATGTTTCCAATTCACATAAAGAATCTAAACCCCAGAGTCCCTAGGCCTCAAATTGGAGAATCAGTGCAGTACTAACAGCAGGCCTATGTGATCACTCAAGGTTCACAGGAAGGGTGTCCAGGCCACCCTGACTTTAGGCAAATGAGGGGCAAGGGAGCTTATTTTGGATACTGTCTTGGGCTGCGCACCTCATGGAAATCATCACCCAGTGCTTATGATGTGTGTATATATGGAAGAAGATGAGGGCCATGTGGAGGTGTTTTGGCTTTAATTGTTGTCATTTGTGTGGCATTTGGAAGAGATGACTGGGTCCACCTTGGATTGAACTCAGGTGTGATTCCCCTTAGAGACTGAGTTCTGGAACTGACCTCAGAGAAGTATTGCCATGAATTGTGTTGGGATTTTAAGAGGCCACGCATGAGAGTCGCCCTTGGAAACTGAGATCTAAGCCCAGCCTGACTTTCCACAGAGCACTGGGAATCTCAGCCAGGATATCACAGAATTTTAATCTGAGCGACTTGGCAGCCATTGTTAGAGAAAAAACACACATGGATCTCACATTGTAGACCTCAAAGGGCCTGGCTTCATGTGCCCTTTTGGCCCCTTTTGAGAAGAATTCCCTGTGAGAGTTCTCCAGAGCTTTCATTGAAATGATCTTCCTCAAATTTTATGGTTCCTGGATGAATGTGAAACCCACAGTGCCTCCAACTTCATTCTTGAAAAATGGCAATATAAAAACCATGAAATTTTTGAAATTCCCATGACCAGGTGGCACTGGAGAAACTTTGGATGTCCTGTTGCTGATCATGAGTGTACCAGACAGTGCCTTGTTTCAGTGGGTTTCTTGAAAATGGTGTAGAACAGAGATGCCAGTAAGTTGGAGCCTGCAGAGTAGTGGGCCTATAGCAGTGGTGTGCAGGTGTGTGATAAAACATCTGTGGTGGGGTCATGTGGATCTTACATTGACTTCAAAATGCTTGTGACATACATGGTGCAGCCAGCAGACCTTTGTATGTAAAGCCATCTTATTATATGGAGAGTTTTCAGGGCAATGTTCAGAATCAAGTTGCTATGGTCAAGGAGGCAAGCAATGTGGGATAGAAGCCTGGTTGGTGCATTCTCCTGCAGACCCTGACCCACCACACGTTACAGGAGTCCCTCCAGCACTGTGTCCCAGTTGAACTCCTTGTATGTCGGGAAGCAAATAGAAAACCCCTAGTGCAGCAACAAGAAACACCACAAAAAGTGGAGGATGACCAAATGACTTCACAGTCCACAAAGGGAGACACTTAGCCCCCAGTGGCCATAGTTTACCTACAAAGAGAGAATTCACCACTGCTGTGTCATGTTCATTGGAAAATAAGAAACCATGTCCACCAGGTCAAATAGATGCAGACCCAGCTTTGATTGTCTCACTAAAACGGAAGCTAAAGCTCCTGACAACAATATATATTTCAAGTGCCCAAACTCAGAGGCAGTTACTCAAGAAGTCTTTTGGCCAGCAGAGCTCGATGTTTGTGGAGTGTTTACCCTGTCCCTTACTTTTGGAAACTCATCTACTACCTCCAAGCTTGTGAATTCCTGAACATTTTCCATTCCTGATATGTATTCACAGATTTCTAACTCTTCTCCTCTAATTGTGTCTTACTTGGGGTGATGGTAATGTTAAGGCATTCTTCTGAATGAGAGTGAGAAGACTTTTGTGTAGCACATATTTGCATACACATTGGATTCAGTTTCCTATTTTCCTTTCAAAATACTGAATTCCTGACGTGAACACATAACCTACTAGCCTCTGACTACTAATCCTAATATGATGGAGAAAAATAACCAAAACATAATAGAAATATAAGAAGTTCAAAGGAGGCATGCTGTATAGTTGGACTTGACTTTTGCATTATAAATGGTAGGTGTTATAATTCTGGTCAATTTTTAATTGATATAGTTTTCCATGTTTTTTTTCCTTTATTTTTTATTGTTGATTCTTCAAAAAATTACATAGTTCTTGACATATCATATTTCACACTTTGATACATTGGGTTATGAAGTTCCATTTTTCCCCGTATACAGTTTGCAGCATCCCATCGGTTACACATCCACTGTTTTACATATTGCTATACTAGTGTCTGTTGTATTCTGCTGCCTTTCCTATCCTCTACTATCTCCCATTCCCTCCCTTCCAATCTTCACTCTCTACCCCATCTACTGGAATTCCTTTCTTCGCCTTGTTTTTTTCCCCTTTCCCCTCACTTCCTCTTGTATTTAATTTTTTATAACTATGAGGGTCTCCTTCCATTTCCATGCAATTTCACTTCTCTTTCTTTTTCCCTCCCACCTCTCACCCCTTTATAATGTTAATCTTCTTCTCATGCTCCACTTCCCAACTCTGTTCTTACTTACTCTCCTTATATCAAAGAAAACATTTGGCATTTGTTTTTTAGGGTTTGGCTATCTTCACTTAGCATAATCTATTATAATGCCATCCATTTCTCTGCAAATTGTATGATTTTGTCATTTTCTAATGCAGAGTAATACTCCATTGTGTATAAATGCCACCTATTTTTTTATCCATTCATCTTTTGAAGGGCATCGAGTTTGGTTCTACAGTCTTGCTATTGTGAATTGTGCTGCAATAAACATCAATTTATCAGTGTCCCTGTAGCAAGATCTTCGTAGGTCTTTAGGAAATAGACAGAGAAGGGGAATAGCTGGGTCAAATGGTGGTTCCATTCCCAGCTTTCCAAGAAATGTCCATACTGCTTTCCAAATTGGCTGCACCAATTTGCAGTCCCACCAGCAATGTACAGGTGTACACTTTTCCCCACATCCTTGCCACCACTTGTTGTCATTTGACATCATAATGGCTGCCAATCTTTCTGCAGTGAGATTGTATCTTAGGGTGGGTTTGTTTTGCATTTCTCTGACTCCTAGAGATTGTGAGCATTTTTTCATGTACTTATTTAATGATTGTATTTCCTCCTCTGAGAAGTGTCTGTTCAGGTCCTTGGCCCATTTGTTGATTGTGTTATTTGTTTTCATATTGTCTAATTTTTTTTTTTTAGTTCTTTGTATACTCTGGATATTCGGGATCTATCTGATGTGAGAGGAGTAAAGACTTGTTCCAAGGTTGTAGGCTCCCTATTTACCTCTCTATTGTTTCTTTTGCTGAGAAAAAACTTTTAACTTCCATTTGTTGATTCTAGTTATTAACTCTTGTGCAATGGGTGTAATATTGATAAATTTGGACCCCGAAACTACAGTATGTAGACATTAGCCAACTTTTTCTTCTATCAGATGCCGTGTCTCTGATTTGATATCAAGCTCCTTGATGCATTTTGATATAACTTTTGTGCATGGCGAGAGAAAGGGATTAAGTTTAATTTTGTTGCATATGGATTTCCAGTTTTCCCAGCACCATTTGTTGAAGATGCTATCCTTCCTCCATTGCATGCTTTTAGCCCCTTTATCAAATATAACATAGTTGTAGTTTTGTGGATTGGTTTCTGTGTCCTATATTCTGTACCATTTGTCCACCCGCCTGTTTTGGTACCAGTACCATTCTTTTTTTGTTACTATTGCTCTGTAGTATTGTTTCTAGTCTGGAATGGCTATACCGCCAGATTCACACTTCCTGCTTAGCATTGTTTTTGCTATTCTGGGTCTTTTATTTTTCCATATGAATTTCATGATTCCTTTCTCTTTTTCTACATGAAATGCCATTGGGATTTTGATTGGCATTGCATTAAACCTCTAGAGAACTCTTGGTAATATCGCCATTTGGATGATGTTAGTTCTGCCTATCCATGAACAGGGTATATTTTTCCATATTCTAAGATCTTCAATTTCTCTCTTTAGGTTTCTGTAGTTTTCATTGTATCAGTCTTTCACCTCTTTTGTTAGGTTGATTCCCAAGTATTTTATTTTTTCAGAGGATATTGTGTATGGCTTGGTTGTCCTCATTTCAATTTAAGAGGATTTTTCGCTGATATATAGGAATGCCTTTGATTTATGCATGCTGATTTTATATCCTGCCACTTTGGTGAATTCATTTATTAGCTCTAATAGTTTCTTTGTAGAACCTTTTGTGTCTGCTAGGTATAGAATCATGTCATCTGAAAATAGTGATAATTTAAGTTGTACTTTTCCTATTTTTATGCCTTTATTTTCTTTCGTCTGTCTAATTGCTCTGGCCAGTGTTTCGAGAACTATGTTGAACAGAACTGGTGAGAGAGGGCATCCCTGTCTTGTTCCAGATTTTAGAGGGAATGCCTTCAATTTTTCTCCATTCAGAATGATGCTAGCCTGAGTCTTAGCATTGATTGCTTTTACAATAATTTGGTATGTTCCTGTTATCCTTAGTTTTTCTAGAGTTTTGAACATAAAGGGATGCTGTACTTTGTCGAATGCTTTTTCTGCATCTATCGGGATGATCAAATGGTTCTTATTTTTAAGTCTATTAATGTGGGGAGTAACATTTATTGATTTCTGTATATTGAACCAGCCTTGCATCCCAGGGATGAATCCTACTTGATCATGGTGCACATTTTTTTTTTTTTTTGAGCTGTCTATGTTCTTTTCAAGTTGAAATACTTTGTTTTCATTGTTTGATGTTTTATCTTCTAAGTGTTCTTCTCTGCTGGTAGTATTCTCAATTGAGTTTTCAAGTTGGTTTATTGCTTCCTGCATTTCTAGGATTTCTGTTTTTTTTTTTTTATTTTATAACCTCATCTCCCTGTATAGTTGATCTTCTGCTTCTTGTATTTGTTTATGTATTTCATTGTCGAAGTGATCTTTCATTGTCTGATTTTGCTCTCTAATGTCTTCCCTTAGACTCCAGATTATCTGAAGCATGTATATCCTGAATTCTTTATCTGACATTCCATCTGCTGCAGATATTACCTCTTCTAACGTTGACTTTAACTGCATTGCTTGTGGTCCTTTCTTACCATGTCTTTTCATGCTGTTCGCGTTTCTTTCTGCTTGGTGAAACTGTTGTGTTATTGATTTTTTCCCTTATATATTTATATTGCTCTTGTATAGTTGCAAAGTCTCCCTTGCAGGCACGGGCAGCGGCTCTGCCCCTCCTACATTTGGGGCAATGTGCCTATCACACCAGCAGGACGCTGGGCCTGTTCTACTGGTCAAAAGCAGGTCCGCCTACCTTGAAGGTGTGAGCAGCAGCTCTGCCCCAATGCGGGCGCTGGGCCTGTTCTGCCTCTGGGTCGCAGATCGGCCTACCTTGCAGGCACGGGCGGCAGTTCTGACCATCTGCGGGCCACTAGGCCTCATCTGTCTGTCATTTGCAGGTCCGTCTACTTTGCAGGCGTGGATGGCGGCTCTGCCCCTCCCCCAACTGGTAAGATGTGTCTACCATGCTGGCGGGCCATAGGCCTGGTCTGTCGGTGGTCGCAGGTCCACCTACCATGCAGGCACAGGGGGCGTCTCTGACCCTCCGCAGATTGCTGGGCCTGTTCTGCCTGTGGGTCACAGGTCCGCCTACCTTGCAGGCGGGCGGCGGCTCTGCCCCTCCCGAAACCAAGGCGATGGGTTTTCCAAGCTGGCGGGTCTCTGGACTTGTTCTGCCCATGGGTCGCAGGTCCGCCTACCTTCCAGGAGCGATTGGCAGCTCTGCCCCTCACCCTCTCAATGTGTTTTTAAAGTTAACAAATATGTGAATTCCTGTCTCCCTTTTTCTGTAGCCTATTCAACACATGTATTTTTATGCACATATAGAATGCTACCTGGTATCACACCTACATTTTTGTGAGGTGGCTGCATCGGCAAATACAAATTATGAGAAGAGATCATTCCTCCTAAATGCTGTAGGAACTGAATATTCAACCTATGGGTCAGCTTCCTAGTAGAACAAAATTATACATAAATCCATGTTCTGTAAAATATATATTTTTTCATCTGTGGATTATATACATTTCATGATGAATTTCAAATGGCGCATATATTGCTACATTTTAATGTCTGTGTGTGTGTTTTGTGTGTATATATATATATATATATATATATATATATATATATATATAGTCTCCAGATTTTTCAAAATATGAAATATATGTGTCTTAAATACACTTCTAAAATTCATTCATGTTCATGTAAGTGGATTTATATATAAATTTTCACAAGATTATTCTCAGAAATATTCATCCACCTGAAAAACACATTTGTTTCCTAGTACTGAAAACTATCTTCAGTGATTCGTGCATTGAAATCCTAATATTTCTACAGTAACTGTCCCAGTTTAACATCAATGCATGTAGATTCCTATGGGACATGATGTGTATTTTGATGGTCATTTTTATTCAACACTGGTACATTACTATTTCTTAAGTTTATGCACATCATAGGACATATATTTCATCCACAATTTCACAAATTTATAGGCATTTGTATCACTTTCAATCACTTCCTGCTTCAGAACACATGTATTCCTCCAGGTTTCGTCTTTTCATGAGACTTGTTTCCAAACACATCATTTTCGATTTCCATAATCAATTTGAAGCAAAGCTCACACACTATTTATGACAAACCATAATCCTCATATTGCCATTAGATGTATAATGGGTTGAAATGAATTATTGTATATTAATATAGGATTTCTTATATATTTTCACATTTCAATTCAATCCATTATTTCAAGTTGGAACCAGTTATATTATTTATTCACAGAATGGCCTATTCATGCATTTTCTTTGTATTCATAGACACAGGGTAAACCTTTTTGTACCCCCAATACAAAATTATACGTCTTCAAAATATTGCTCCCAGAAATGGTGTATGAAATACTCATGTCACCTGATCTACATACACATTTCATCACAGTAATATTCTGGACACCAAATGCAAAGCTCACACTTATGATTATACCAAAGCCTAAATAGAAAGTGAACATGGATTACTAACAACATCCATGTCCAGGTTGCCTAACGCTATCAAATGTCAATCCTATTGGTGACTACATATTTGTTTCTTCCTAAGACATTCAGTCTCTAATCAAAACCCTATTGCTAAAGAACTTTTGGTCCAAATCCTATACTCAATCTTCGTCCGATACTTACCGACTATCTTCCTGATCCTTCTGACTATATCTGTTTGAGTGGATGTTTTCTTCTACATTCAATCATCCAAGGTACAAGTTCCTATGCCATTGTATATCAATTTATCTGAGACATCTGTGCAGAACATAATTCAAGCTAAATATCCCAATCAAGGGCCCAATGACTTTCTGGGCTTCAAATCTTACCTAGATTTCTGTTTTCATACTTATATTTAACCTATATATTCTTGTAAGTAACTCAGGTACCCAATACCATCATTCATCCCATAGAATGATTCCTAACCCAAATCAAACTTGTTATTAACCCTAACCATACACTGTTCTATCAATCTAACTTTACAGAAGAGCTGGATTAGAGTTGGTCTTACAATACAGGAATGTAGGAAATTTTCCACCTACTGAGAACCTCAAAGGTCCATGCAGAAATTATCCCTGGAAAACATGTATACAAATATGAAGAACCTGAGAGAGTAAAAGTCATCTTCCATCTCAAACAACCTGGTCAGGATGAAGGGTTGTGTCTGAATCAGCCTCTCTCTTCTTAATGTAGAGAAGATGGACCAAACCAGGCAGGTGTGGAGAGCTGTTCCTGGGGGCCAATGGTTGATATACCATTCAAACTTGTGAAAATGTCACAGGAATTGGGGCAGCCTCCTGTTCATGGGACCCTTTGAAGAAACTGTTAGGACAAAGTGGTTGCCAAGCAGTGACCTTATTCAGTTACTGAAGGAAGTGACCTCACCTCACTTCCTTGGTAATGCAACTCTCTGAACTTGGCATCCAGGAATCCAGGTACCCAGAGCCAGTCCCAGTCCGAGTCCCAGTTGGCTCACTTGATTGGATTTACCAAGGACAGTGTCAGTTTTCCTTGGTACCTACTGATGTGAGAATGGCCAAATGCAAGGAAAGCTATGAAGATGGGTGTTTCCTGTGAAAGCAGGTAGTGGTTCACCACTGGCTCCTGACTATTTCAAAGAGTTGGCAAAGACACCAGATCTGAGAAAGTACAGGCCATTTCGGGGGAAATTACTATGGCCCACCAGTCAGAGGAAACTCCGGATAATCAAAGACCTACTTGGGGGAAGGAGGTGCTTTGTGGGTGTGGGTGTGAGTTTGTGGTATTGTCTCATGTTTTGAGAATAAGTAGGAAATGCGGTTTGTTTGATTTGGAGTGGACTGTTTTTAGTAAGTGGTTTGACAATGCGATGTTTCTATGTCTGTGTATCCCACTGTGTCTGTGGTTGTAGACATTAGAAAAGAGAATGCATCAATTGATGTGTCCTCTCTAGTAAATATCTTCATTCATACTGCTCAATTTATGAATGGACTTTGGCTTGCCTTATGGATGGGCAACACCTACTAACTTCCTAAGTTCCTTATTTCTTCCTGAATTCTGGCCACTCTCCAGAATACGCACATGGATTTATGTACCATCTCCAAACTCTGTGACATGGCCATGTACTAGATAGCTGAAGGGAATGGCTAGCATCTCAGAAAACTCAGATATCAGTGTGACCAGGAAAGTCTCAGTGAAGAAACCCTGCTTTGGGGCATTTGCTTATCGATGGTTCTGTTGCCCTGAATGTCAGGAAGTTCTTTCCCTCAGGCCACACCTTTGTGAAGCCTAAAAAAAACAGTTTTGAAATGGAAATGAATGGGCATCACCTGTGGATCTTGGCTTAATTGCTTTGGAAAAGGATGTGTCTGAACCAGCATTCTGGCCCTGTGTGAGGCTGTGGCTAAGATTCTCAGAACGTGATGGATCCAAAGAATGATCCCATGTGTCCATCCAAAACCAAATTGGCCAAAAAAGCAGTCATTGTGGATGAAGTTTCTTGAATTCTTCAATAAGGTTCCTGACTTTTATCAAGTGAGAATAGAGTTACTTTGGGTCAAATGAGTTCTTCAAGGCTGTGCAGAGGCTAGCCCATAGGTGCTTGAGTTTTCCCATTACTCCAATTCACACAAAGAATCTATACCCGACAGCCAGTTTGCCTCAAATTGGAGAAGCAAAGCAGTATTAAGGGCAGGCATATTGGGTCACTCCTGGTTAACAGGAAGGGTGTCCAGACCACCCTGACTTTAGCCAAATGAGGGCAAAGGAGCTTATTTTGGACACTCTCTTGGGCTGCACCCTTTATGGAAACCTCCTGCCAGAGGTTCTGATGTGTTTCTATATGAAAGAAGATGAGTGCCACGTGGGGTTTTTTTGGTTTTAAATGTGGTCATTTGTGTGGTGGTTGGAAGAGATGACTGGGTCCACATGGGCTTGAACTCTGGTGTGATTCCCCTTAGAGACTGAGTTCTGGAACTGACCTCATAGAAGTATTGCCATAAATTGTGTTGGGACTGTAGGAGGCCACGCATGAGATTCGCCCTTGAAACCTGAGATCTAGGCCCAGGATGGCTTTCCACAGAGCACTGAGAACCTCAGCAAGAATATCACTTGATTTTATGCTGAAACACTTGGTAGCCATAGTTGACAATCAAAACACACATGGACCAAACATTGTAGAAATCAATCAGCCTGATTTCATGTGATCTTTTGGCCACACTTTGGGAAGCCTTGCCTGTGAGAATTCTCCAGAAATGAGCTTCCACACCATTTAATGGTTCCTGAATGAAGTGAAACCCACAGTGCCTCTAACTTCATCCATGAAAAGTGGCTAGATAAAAACCATGAAATTTTTGAAATTCCCATGACCAGGTGGCAATGGAGAATCTTTTGATATCCTGTTTCTGATCATGAGTATACCAGACAGTGCCTTGATTGAGTGGGTTTTATACAAATGGTGTAGAACAGAGATGCCAGTAAGTTGAAGCCTGCTGAGTAGTGGGCCTTGAGCAGTGGTATGAATGTGTGTGATAAAAAATCTGTGGTTGGGCCATGTGGATCTGCTATTGTCTTCCAAATGCTTGTGAATGACATGGTGCAGCTAGCAGACCCTTATATGTAAATGTTTCTTATTATATCGAGAGGTTTCAGGGAAATGTTCAGAATCAGGTTGCTATAGTCAAGGGGGAAAGCTATCTGGGATAGAAGCCTGATTGGTACATTATCTTGCAGACCCTGACACACCACACGTGACAGAACTCCCTCTAGCACAGTGTCCCAGATGAACTCCTTGTATTTCGTGAAGCAAACACCAAAATCCCAGTGCAGCAGCAAGAAACACCACAAAAAGTGGAGGATGACCAAATAGCTTCAGAGTCCACACGGGGAGACACTTAGGCCCCAGACGAAATATTTTACCTACAAAGAGCAAATTCAGCACTGCTGCCTCATGTTCATTGGAAAATAAGAAACCCCTCCTCCAGGTCACATAGATGCAGACCCAGCTTTGATGGTGTCACTACTAAGGAAGCTGAAGCTACTGACAATAACATATATTTCAAGTGCCCAACCTCAGAGGCAGTTTCTTAAGAAGTCTTTAGGCCAGCAGAAATCCATGTTTGGGGAGTGTTTACCTTGTCCCTTACTTTTGGAAACTCTTCTACCACCTCCAAGTTTTTGAACTCCTGAGCATATTCCATTCCAGATTTGTATTCACAGAATTTCTATCTCTTCTCCTCTAATTGTGTCTTACTTGGGTGGAAGGTAATGTCATGGCATTGTTCTGGATGAGAGTGGAAAGATTTTTGTGTAGCCCATATTTGCATAAACATAGGATTTAATACCAATTTTCCATTCAGAATTCTGAATCCCTGACACTAACCCATACCCTACTAGACTCTAACTATTAATTCTAATATGATTTAGAAAACTAACCAAACAGAATAGAAATACAAGCAGTTTAGAGGAGGCATGGTGTATAGTTGAACTTGCATTTTGCATTATATACGGTAGGAGTTATAAACTGAGTCAAATTTTTGGGGAAATAATTGTCCATGTGCTTTTAAAGTTAACAAATATGTGAATTCCTCTCTCCCTTTCTCTGTAGCCTATTCAGCACATGTATTTTTATATGCACATATAGAATCCTACCTGGTATCACACGTACATTCTTGTGAGGTGGCTGACTTGGCAGATACAAATTGTGAGAAGAGATCACTTCTCCTAATCCATGTTGAAACTGAAATTTCAACCAATGGGTGATCTTCCTAGTAGAACAACATTATACATTAATCCATATTAAGTAAAATGAATATTTTTTGATTTGTGGATGATATATATTTCATGATGAATTTCGATTGGCATATATATTGCTACTATTTAATGTGTGTGTGTGTGTGTGTGTGTGTGTGTGTGTGTGTATATATATATATATATATATATATATATATATTCTCCAGATTTTTCAAAATAAGAAATATATGTGTCTTATTTACACTCCCTAAATTCATTCATTTTCATATATGTGAATTTATAATCAACTTTTCACAGATTATTCTCAGAAATAGTCATTCACCTGAATTACATATTTGTTTCTTAGTACTGAAAACTAACTTCGGTGAATGGTGCATAAAAATCATATTATTTCTACAGTAACTTACCTAGTTTAACACCAACCCAAGTAGACACCTATGGGACATGATGTGTATTTTGACGTTCATTTTCATTCAAAACTGGCACATTCATATTTCTTCAGTTTATGCACATCATAAGATATATATTTCATCCACAAGTTGATAGATTTATAGGCATTTGTTTCACTTTCAATCACTTCCTGCTTCAGAACACATGTATTCCTCCAGGTTTCTTGACTTGTCTTTTCATGAGACTTCTTTCCAAACACATTATTTTCGATTTCCAGAATCACTTTTGATGCAAAACTCATACACTTTTCTTGATAAACCATAACCTAATATTACCATTAGATATGTAACTGGATGGAATAAATGATTGTATATCAATATAAGATTTTGTGCATATTTTCAAATATCAATTCAATCCATTATTTAAAGTAGGAAAGAGTTCTATTATTTATTCACAGTATGGTCTATTCAGGCATTATCTCTATATACATAGACACAGGGTACACCTATTTGTACCCCCAAACTACTTTACATGTTTTCAAAATATTGATCCCAGAAATGGTGGAAATAATACTCATGTCACCTGATCTACATATACATTTTATTACAGTAATGATTGGACACAAAAAGCAAAGTTCACTCTTATGATTGTACCAATGCCTTAAAGAAAGTGAGCATGGATTATTAAAAACATCCATGTCCAGGTTGCCTAATGCGCTCAAATGTCAATCCTATTGGTGACTATATATTTCTTTCTTCTTAAGATTATATTGTCAACCTCAAGTCTGTTGAAAATGTCTAAACCTATCTCTCACTTTATACATTGCCAGATTTCCTGAAGTCTCTAGTGATATCTGCTTTCCTACATATTTTCCCCAGTTCATCATTGTGACTGACTCTTTATATGTGCTGACATTTACATTCACTGTCTACGTGTAACCTTATTGCTAAAGGACATTTGGTCCAAATCCTATATTCACTCTTCTTTCTATACCTACCGAATATCTTCCTTATCCTACCGACTATCCATTTTTGACTGGATGTTCTCTTCAACATTCAATCATATCATTCTATATAGATTTATCTGAGACATCTGTGCAGAATATATTTCAAATCTAAGTATCCCAGTCAAGGCCCCAATGCCCTTCTGGGCTTCAAATCTTACCTAGATTTCTATTTTCATATTTATATTTCACCTGTATATTCTTGTAAATATGGCAGGTTCCCAGTGCCATTATTCATTCCACAGAATGTTTCCTACCCCAAATTGAACTTGTTATTAACCCAAACCACACACTCTTCCCTCAATCTAACTTTACAGAAGAGCAGCAACAGAGTTGGTCTTACAATACTGGAATGTAGGAGATCTTCCACCTATTGAGATCCTCAAAGGTTCAAGCAGATTGATCTTTTGAGGAGGTGTAGGCAGATATGAAGGACCTGAGAGAGCAAAAGTCATCTTCCATGACAAACATCTTGTTCAGGATGAAGGGATGTGACTGAACCAGCATCTATGTTCTTAATGTAGAGAAGATTGACAAAACCAGGCCTGTTTGGAGAGTTCTTTTCGGGTGCCTATGTTTGATATACCATTCTAAATTGTGAAAGTGTCAGAGGAATTAGATGCATCCTCCATGGCATGGGACACTTGAAAGCAACTGTTAGGACAATGTGGTTGCTAAGGCAGTGACCTCATTCAGTTTCTGAATGAAGTGAACTACCTCACTTCCTTGGTGATGAAACTCTCTGAATTTGGAATCCAGGAAGCCAGGCACCAAGAGCCAGTCCCTGTCCCAGTTCCAATGGGCTCACTTGTTTGGTAATACCAAGGACAGAGTCAGACTTTCTTGCTACCTACTGCTGTGAGGATGGCCAAATGCCAGGAGAGCTCTAAAGAGGGGCCTTTCCTGAGAAAGCAGGTAGTGGTTCACTGCTGTCTACTGAAAACTTCACAAGTTGGCCAAAGAGACCAGATCTGAGCAAGGACAGAATATTTTCGTGGAACATAATATGGCTCACCAGTCAGAGGACAGTCCGGATACTCACAGACCTGCTTTAGGGAAGGAGTTGCCTTTGTGGGTGTGGGTGTGAGTTTGTGGTTTTGTCTCATGTTCTGAGAATAGGTAGGAAAGGCAGATTGTTTGGTTTGGAGTGGAGTGCTTCTAGAATGTCATTTGACAAGGTGAGGGTTTCTATCTCTGTATCCCACTGTGTCCATCGTTGTCGACATTTGAAAAGAGAATGCATCAATGGATTGTCCTGTCTAGTAGAAAGCTTTCCAGTATTCATCCTGCCCAATTGATGAATGGACTGCGGCTTGCCTTATGAATAGGCATCACGTATTATCTTCCTAAGCTCCAGTTTTTTTTTTTTTTTTGAATTCTGGCCACTCTCCTGAATAGGCTCATGGTTTTGTGTCCAAGATATAAACCACCTCCAAGCTTTGTTACAGGGCCATGACCTGGATAGCTGAAGGCAATGGGAACATCTCAGAGAACTCAGATATCAGTGTGACCAGGAAAGTCTCAGTGGAGAAACCCTGCTTTGAGCCTTTTGCTTACCTACTGTTCTGTTGCCCTGAATGTCAGGAAGGTCTTTGCCTCAGGCCACCCTTTGTGAAGCCTGAAGAAAACAGTTTTCAAATGGAAATGAATGGGCATCATCTGTGGCTCTGTGCTTAATTTCTTGGAAAGGGATGTGTCTGAATCAGCCCCTTGGCCCTGTTTGAGGCTATGGCTTAGATTCTCAGCACCTGATGGATCTACAGAAATATCCCATGTGTGAATACAAAACCAAAATGGCCAAAAGAGAAGTCAATGTGAATGAAGTCTCTTGCCTTCCTCTGTACGTCTGACTCCTATCAAGTGAGAATAGATATCCTTTGGGTCAAATGAGTTCGTCAAAGCCCTGCAGAAGCTAGGAAATAGGTGCTTGGATTTTCTCATGACTCCAATTCACACAAAGAATCTATTCCCGACAGTCAGTAAGAGTCAAAATGGAGAAGCACAGCAGTATTAAGGGCAGGCCTATTTGACCACTCCTGGTTCACAGGAAGGGTGTCCGGCCACCCTGAATTTAGGCAAAAAAAGGGCGAGGGTGCATATTTTGAATACAGTCTTGGGTTGTGCCCCCCATGGAAACCTGCAGCAAGAAGTTATGAAGAGTGTCTCTATGGCTGAAGATGAGGGTCATGTGAAAGTGTTTTGGTTTCAACTGTGGTCATTTGTGTGGTGGTTGGAATAGATGAATGGGTTCACCTGGTCTTGAACTCTGCTGTGATTCCCCTTAGAGACTGAGTTCTGGAACTGACCTCAGAGAAGTATTCCCATGAATTGTGTTGGGATTTTAGGAGGCCACGCATGAAAGTCGCCCTTGGAAACTGAGATCTAGGCTCAGGGTGGCTCTCCACAGATCACTGGAAATCTCAGCCAGGATATCACATGATTTAATTTAGAAAGACTTGGCAGTAATAGTTGAGAGTCAAAACACACATGGACCTTACACTGTAGACCTCAATGGGCCTGGCTTCATGTGACCTTTTGTCCACTCTTTGTGAAGAATTGCCTGTGAGAATTCTCCAGAGCTTTCATTGAAATGAGCTTCCTCACCATTTAATGGTCCCTAAATGAATTGAAACCCACAGTGCCTCCAACTTTATCCTTGAAAAATTGCTACATAAATACCATGAAATTTTTGACATTCCCCTAACCAGGTGGCACTGGAGAACCTATTGATGTACTGTTGCTGATCATGAGTGTACCAGAGAGTGCCTTCACTGACTGGGTTTTATTAAAATGGTGTAGAACAGAAATGCCAGTAAGTTGGTGCCTACTGAATAGTGGGCCTAGAGTGGTGGTGTGCAGGTGTGTGATAAAACATCTCTGGTGGGGCCATGTGGATCTGCCAATGGCTTCCATATGGCTTGTGACTTATTGGTGCATCCAGCAGAACCTTATAATTCTGAAACCTCTCCATAAAAAGGCATGTTTTTATTTGGAGATTTCAGGGCAATGTTCAGAATCAGGTTGCTATGGTCAAGCGGGCAATCTATGTGGGATAGAATCCTGATTGGTGCATTCTCCTGAAGACCCTGACCCACCACACATGACAGAACTCCCTCCAGCACTGGGTGCCATTTGAACTCATTGTATTTTGTTAAGCAAATACCAAACTCCTAGTGCAGCAGCAAGAAACACCACGAAAAGTGGAGGATGACCAAATGGCTTCACAGTCCACACAGAGAGACACTTAGCCTTAAGTGGCCACAGTTTACCTACAAAGAGTGAATTCAGCACTGCTGCCTTATGTCCTTTGGAAAATAAGAAACCATGTCCTACAGGTCACATAAATGCAGATAGAGTTTTGATGCTCTCACTAGAAAGTAAGCTAAAGCTCCTGACAAAAACATATATTTCAAGTGCCCATACTCAGAGGCAGTTTCACAAGAAGTCTTTAGGCCGGCAGAGCTCCATGTTTGTGGAGTGTTTACCTGTTAGACCAGGATGCAAGAAAAGACCACTGACTCCAATTAAAATCTAATTAAAGAAATCTTATTATTTCCACTGGTTGGGCTGCATCTCCCACCCAAAATGGCGGGAACAAGGCAGCAACCCCACAGCCAAGCTTTATTGCCCAGAAAGTTACACAAAACTTTGGTTACAGATAACAGATCTCTGACAAGCATCACACTAATGGTAGTTCATATTTACGTTTGCTGGCCCCTACATCAAAATTTATGAGGACCATTAGAGCCTCAGAGAGGGTCGTTTTCTGGCCAGGGAAGGCCAATATTTATGAGGTGTCACTAAAGTTTCAGAGAGGACTGCTATCTGGTCAGAGAGTCAGGCATGGCTGAGTTCAAGGCACTGGCATGCATTCCAAGCAGGTTCAGAATTTGCAGTAATTTATAGTTAAGCCAAAATTATCTTTTCATGGCTTTGTGGCAAGATGGCTCCCAATTTTAATAAAAGATCAGGATGGGTCTATCATTCCCCCTTTTCTAATGTGTCCCTTTCAAATCTTTGATAGGGTTGGGGAAGAGCACTGAGGGAATTTTAATCCCTCAGGTAACAGTCTCCAAATTTTTAGAATTCACCCAAAACTGGATTCCTGATTTTACCTGACTTAATAACCTACTTATATTGATAGTCTATTTATTTTTTGGCTCCATTGTTGTAAGAAAACAGGCGTCAGACATTTTGGCGTCTTCTGAGCTGAGAGAGGGTGACGTGAGGGGGCACGGCGTGAGGGACATGAGTTGTCTTTTAGAAGTCAGTTGAGGGACATGAGTTGCCTTTTAGAAGTCAGTTCGGTTTGAAGATTTGTTGGGGAAGAACAGGTTGTAAAGTCATTTGGGGATAGGTTCTTCTATGAGAGAAACAAAAACCCTGAGTACTGAATAAATGTTGCAGCAGCTGGAAAATGTCACTGTATAGAAGTTCCCTCACCAGTCTTTAATATCCCCAGTTATCAGGACTGTAAACTTAATATTTAACTTTTAGTGTTACAGTTGTCCCTCCCCATAAGTTACAGTTTAATAATTTAGTGTCATCAGATCTTGCAAAATCTTTTTACTAGTATGACCTCTGTGTCTAATAGAGAAACATTTAATTCTGTTACTCAGGGCTGGATAATTGTACTAGCAAATACCAAGCCTACCTGTGTAGGTTACGAATATCTGTAGGCCTTAAACTGAAATCTTCTGCCTCTGGCAGCTCCTCTTGATAGTCTCTTTTTATACTTATCAGGCATTCCTGGCTGAGAATCCTTCTTTGTATTTTCCAGTTTTACTTATTTTGGGAGGCTAACATAAAGGGTATACCTTAAAATATTATCATGATGATGATGATGATGATGATGATGATGATGATGATGATGATGATTATTTAAAATGCCCAAGAATGGCTTTATTTTGCTTTCAACTGTCTTTGCTAAGTGTTTAAGATGAAGCAGTCAAACTGACTTTAGTTTCTATCTATTGTTAACAGTCAGCTGAGCTTTTACGGGAGTCAGTCCTGGGGAAACTTGAGAGCAGCTTCTCAGTTCTGCTAGTGCCATTTGTGCTAGGTGGGGCCAGGTCTTGCTTGACCATGTGCCTTCCCTCGGAAGCATCAGGGATGTCTCCCTTCTCTGATGACTCTCCTCTTCAAAACAAATGAACTGATTTAAATTCGGTTCTCCAGTGTTCTCATTAATCTCCCTAATCAGGAGGTTATGTGGCTCAGAGTTGCAAGCCTCTTTAGAGAAGCCCCTGTACCCTGGATTCAAACTGACTCAGAGGGCAAGAGCCAAATATTGGTTTTCTTGTCCCTTTTCATTTAACTTTAATTTTAAATCCTAATCTTAAACATCCAGCAAATAAATTTTCACAGCCTTTTTTTAAGAGTACTGGGCTTTAATGTCAATAACTTTATAATTATTTATCTTTTTATTAACTGGGATCTGTATTATTCTCTCTGTCTTGTAGGTGATGACTTATTATTTTGAATAAACCCATGTTGTGTTCTCAAAGCAACACATCTGTAAAACACTAACAGGGAATCTTTAAATCACTTATAAGAAAAATTTCAAAATAAAATTAACAAGAGTAAAAATACTTAGTTCGTTTAATAGCTACCCTGAATTTTTTGGCTGAGTTATACATAATATCCCCTGTTTCAGATCCTAGTAATCTTGACAGAAAAAAAAAAACAACTTTTGAACATAACTTTAAATGAAATAAAATCTGAACTACTGCTTTCATAGTTATTCTCACATGTAGTAAGATGGGACACAGAGCCTAATCTCAGGTAATGCAGGGTTCTTTATGAATCTTAAGTGTTTTAGTTCTAAAGATGATTTTTGTTTTTTTAATATCATTTTACAAAGTTTACATAAATTGTTTGAGGTCACATGAACATTAGCAAACATTATATTATATCACATTTAAAACATGAATTAAAGAAAGGCTGAATGTTCTTAACATTTACATAGATTAGGCTCTCATTAACTTCAAAATATATTTAAATTGTTCCCAATGTAAAAAAAGTAACATAAAACTTTACATATCTTATTGATAACAGGTAAATTAATGCCATATATATATATATATATATATATATATATATATATATATATATATATTTACCATACAACTTCAGAACACCAGCTTGATATAGTGTTCTTTTAAAGTTTCTACCTTACATACTCATATACCTGGAAGACATGAGCACATTAATAGCATCAAAATTACATTGATGTTTCTACATTAAGCCAGTTTTGCTTTAAAAAAAATGGCAGTACAGTGCTGTAAAATAACAGTTCTTATTTATTCAGTTATTTAATTTTTATGGTTGCTTGCTCTAGAAAAAATAAAAGTTAATAAACACAATGTTACGGGTAAACTTTTCTTTTAAGAAATTTTTGTCTCTTTAACACATGACTGATTTTTACAATCTTATACAGACTTTAGTACAAACTTATAAAGACCTTAGTAAATCAATCAGATATCTAACAAATGTACTCATGAATGAGTAATCCCATATCATATTTACTTTACTTATTTATCAAAATATTAGATAAATGTATTGAACAGTGTAAACCATATTTTTTTGCTGAAGGAAAAGTCCTAGAACCAAGTCATATTAGACAATTAATAGACATTAATATTTTATTAAATTTTTGAACTTCTAGAAAAACTTTTATGCTTAAATTTAAAGACACTTATTTTTATCTGTTTATCCAATTTCAATTGTCATTGGTAAATCCAAACAAGTGAGCCCACTGGGACTGGTACTGGGACTTGCTCTGGGTGCCTGGCTTCCTGGATCCCAAGTTCAGAGAGTTCCATCACCAAGTAAGTGATGTAGGTCACTTCCTTCAGGAACTGAATGAGGTCACTGCCTTGGCAACAACTTGGTCTTAAAAGTTGCTTCCAAGTGTCTCATGAGATGGAGCCTGCACCAATTCCTGTGACACTTTCACAAGTTAGAATGGTATATCAACCACAGGCACCCAGTAACAGCTCGCCACACAGGCCTGGTTTGTCCATCTTCTCTACATTGAGAACATAGATGCTGGTTCAGTCACATCCCTTCATCCTGAACAACATGTTTGCCATGGAAGATGACCTTTGCTCTCTCAGGTCCTTCATAGCTGCCTACATCTTCTCAAGGGATCATTCTGCATGGATCTTTGAGGTTCTCAACAGGTGGAAGATCCCCTACATTCCAGTATTGTAAGACCAACTCTGTTGTTGCTCTTCTGTAAAGTTAGATTGAGATAACAGTGCATGGTTTGGGTTAATAACATGTTCAATTTGGGGTATAAAACATTCTGCAGAATGAATAATGGTACTTGGAACCTGTAATATTTACAAGAATATACAGGTGAAATATAAATATGAAAACAGAAATCTAGGTAAGATTTGAAGCCCAGAAGGGCATTGGGGCCTTGACTGGGATACTTAGATTTGAAATACATTCTGCACAGATATCTCAGATGAATCTATATAGAATGGCATAGGACCTTGTACCTTGGATGATTGAATGTCAAAGAGAACATCCAGTCAAAAAGGGATAGTCGGAAGAATTAGGAAGATAGTCTGAAGGTTTAGAAAAAAAGAGTGATTATAGAATTTGGACCAAAAGTTCTTTAGCTATAGGTTTTTGGGCAGAGAGTGAATGTCAATGTCAGCACATGTGAAGGGTCAGTCACAATGATGAACTGGGGAAAATAGGTAGAAAATCAGATATCAATAGAGACATTAGGAAATCAGCAGGAGTATAATGTGAGTGATAGAATTAGACATTTCAAAAGGCTTGAGGTTGAATAAATAATCTTAGGAAGAAACAAATATGTAGTCACCAATAGGATTTACATTTGAGAGCATTAGGCAAAGTGGACATGAATGTTTTAGGTATCCAAGCTCACTTTTCATTTTGGCTCTGGTACAACAATAAGTTTGAGCTTTGCTTTTTGTGTCCAGAATATTACTGTGATAAAATGTATGTGTAGATCAGGTGACATGAGTATTTCTTCCACCATTTCTGGGAGCAATATTTTGAAGACGTATAAATTATTATTGGGGGTGCAAATAGGGGTACACTTTGTCTATTAATATAGAGAAAATACAGGAATATACCATACTGTGAATAAGTAATGTAACTGGTTCCAATTTTAAATAATGGATTGAACTGACATCAGAAAATCTACAGGAAATCTTATATTGAAATACAATCATTCATTCCAACCAGTTATACATCTAATGGTAACATTAGGGTATAATTTATCATGAAGCGTGTGTGAGTTTTGCTTCAAAAGTGATTATGGAAATTAAAAATAATGTGTTTGGAAAGAAGTCTCATGAAAAGCTCAGTCAAGAATCCTGGAGGAATGCATGTGTTTTCAAGCAGGAAGTGATTGAAAGTGAAACAAATGCCTATAAATTTGTGAATTTGTGGATGAAATACATATATTATGAAGTGCAAAAACTGGAGAAATAGAAATTTACCAGTGTTGAATAAAAATGAACGTCAAAATAGTGATGGTTTCCCATAGGAATACACCTGAGTTGATGTTAAACTGGGTCAGTTACTGTAGAAATATTAGGATTTGTAACCACCATTCACTGTAGTGAGTTTTCTGTTCTAGAAAACAAATATGTATTTCAAGTGGATGAATATTTCTGAAAATAAACTTGTGAGAATTTGATTATTAATCCACATACATGAACATGAATGAATATTGAGAGTGTATATAAGGCACATGTAATTCATATTTTGAAAAATCTGGAGAGTGTATACACACACACACACACAGAGACACAAAACACACACACAGACATTAACTAGTAGCAATGTATATGAAAAACGAAATTCATCATGAAATATATACCATCCAAAGATGGAAAAAATATTTATATTACTGAAAATGGATTTATGTATAATGTTCTACTTGGAAGCTCACCCATAGGTTGAATTTTCAGTTCCAACGGCATTTAGCAGGAGGGAACTCTTCTCACAATTTGTATCTGCCAAGTCAGGCACCTCACTAAAATGTACGTGTGATACCAGGTAGGATTCTATATGTGCATATTAAAATACTTGTGCTGAATTGGCTAGAGAATAGGGAGTCAGAAATTCACATATTTGTTACCTTTAAAAACACAAGGAGAACTATTTCAGTTAAAAATTGACTAGATTTATAACACCTACCCTTTATCTTGCAAAATGCAAGTCCAATATACACCATGCCTCCTCTGAACTTCTTGTATTTCAATTCTGTTTGGGTTATTTTTTTCCATCATATTAGCATTAGTAGTTAGAGTCTAGTAGGGTATGGATTAGTGTCAGGGATTCAGTATTTCAAATAGAAAATTGGAAAATGAATCCAATGTATATGCAAATATGTGCTACAAAAAAATCTTCCTACACTCATCCAGAACAATGCCTTGACATGACCTTCACCCCAAGAAAGACATAATTAGAGGAAAAGAGGTAGAAAATCTGTGAATACATATCTGGATTGAAAAATGCATAGGAGTTCACAACATTGGAGGTGGTAGAGGAGTTTTCAATAGTAAGGGACACGGTTGATACACCCAACCTGATCTTTTATTAAAATTAGGAGCCATCTTGCCACAAATCCATGAAAAGCTAATTTTGGCTTTACTATAAATTACTGCAAATTCTGAGCCTGCTTGGAATGCCTGCCCATTCCTTGAACTCACCCATGCCTGGCTCTCTGACCAGATCGCAGCCTTCTCTGAAACTTCAGTAACACCTCATAAATATTGGCCTTCCCTGGCCATACAATGACCCTCTCTGAGGCTCTAATGGTCCTCATAATTTCTGATGCTGGAGCCAGCAAAAAAAAAAAAAGTGTAAACGACAATTAGTGCGATGCTTATCAAAATTCTGTTTTCTGTAACCCCCCTTTTGTGTAAATTTCTGGGCTCTAAATCTGGGCTCTAGGAAAGGTGGGTTTGCTGTCTTCTTCTCGCCATTTTGAGAGGGAGAAACAGCCTGGACGTTTGACATAATAAGCTTGCCTTAATTTGATTTTAATTGGAGTCAGTGGTCTTTTCTAGCATCCTGGTCTAACATTTTGTAGATTCCCAGCGAGCTGACCCTGCCCCAACAAATCACAAGACCAGACTGCTGGAAATTCTGAAGCTGGCCTTCCCTCCAGGGCTCTGGCCTGGAGAGGCAAGTTCCAAGGCCTTGGAGTGAGCTTTTGGTCCATGGAGCACTGCAGTGAACCACCACACTAAAACTATTAGCAAGCACCTTTTGGAGGTGGCCTTTATAGTTAAGTGGCGCCTTTATAACATCTGATATCCGGTTAAGGGAGATCTATTCTGATGACAGAGAGGTTTCCTGGGGAGGTTCACATATACTCCTGTCTGGGACAGTAAAGAGAATCGTTCTGTCCTCTGTTCTGTTCTGTAGGAAATTTCTCTGCAAGGGTAGAGACGTGCCAACGGGCACGCAGGAGATCTTATCCTGGAGCTTTAGCAAGACGTTGCATTGCTCCACTGTTTTTCTGTTTCGGCGCCGGGTTTCTGGGTTTTTTTGTGTGTGTTTTGTTCTGTGTTCTATATGTTTTTTGTTGTTCGTTTTTGTGCGTTGTGTTGATGTTTCCTATGGTAAAAACTTAAGGATATTGAACGTGGAAATGGGTAATAGGGCAAGTAAGCCTGACACCCCTTTTGACTGTGTTTTAAGGAACTACGATGAACACTACCCCCCTTTGTTAAGCAGGATGAGAGAAGCCCCTAGCTGGCTGTCTGGAGTACACCCACTGCAGAGGGCAATGCCTGCTGGGGATCTGAGAACTGAGTATCTCCCAGGTTAACAAGTGAAACTTTTTTAAAACCCCTTGTCCCTCCAGATCAGGAGAGTCACAAACTTTGGGGACAGTCCCCTGTGTTTCTCCTTTGTTAGCAAAGCAATAAACTTCCCTTATTCTTTTTCTCAAAACCCTGTCATCATTATTAAATTGGCATTAATTGGCTGACTACTGAAATGTTAGGAGATGGAGTGTGCTTGTCATGGAACCGAACCAGAGGAGCTAATCCTGTAAGTAAAAGGAGGGACTGATTTTGATCCTAGAGAACTAGGTTAATGTTTTTCTGATCAGATCTATCTTTGACCAACTGTGGAGTTTTTGAAACATTGCAATGGAGATTTCACCTGTGGAAAGCTACAAGGCCTTTACTATTACTATGTGTGCACACTTTTGTTATGTGTTGTATGTCTATATATACATATGTTCATATATCATATATATGATACACAAATTAACATATATACAGGCACTCATAAAAAAACGCTCATAAAAACAAATTTTAAAAAGTGGATCCAAAGATCTTTAATTCACTTGATTTAAATGGTTCAATTTAAATTGGATAAAAAGACAAAAATAAATGTCTTTAAATTTAAGCTTACAAGTTTTTCTAGGTGGTCAAATATCTAATAAAATATTAATGTCAACAAAAGTTCTAGTATGCCTTCGTTCTAGGACTTTTTCTTCAACAAAAAAATGGTTTACACTGTTCAATACATTTGTCTAATATTTTGATAAATGGTTAAAGTAAATTTCATATGGGATTACTCACTCATGAGCAATTTTGTTAGACATCTGATTGATTTACTAAGGTCTGTACAAGTTTGTACTAAAGTCTGTATAAAATTGTAAAAATCAGTCATGTGTTAAAGAGACAAAAATTTCTTAAAACATGTTTACCCATAACATTGTGTTTATTAAGTTTTATTTTTTCTAGAGCAAGCAACCATAAAAATTAAACAACTGATTAAATAAGAACTGTTATTTTAGAGCACTGTACTGCCATTTATTTAAAAGCTAAACAGTTAATGTAGAAACATCAATGTAATTGTGATGCCATTAATGTGCTCATATCTTTCAGGTATACTAGTCTGTAATGTAGAAACTTTAAAAGAGCATTATATCAAGCTGGTGTTCTGAAGTTGTATAAAAAAATATATATATGTATATACATATATATATATTGGGCATTCATTTACCTGTTTTCAATAAGATATGAAAAGTTTTATATTACTTTTTACATTGGGGAACAATTTAAATGTATTTTTATGTTAATGAGAGCCTAATCTATGTAAAGGTTAAAATTTTTCAGCCTTTCTTAAATTCATGTTTTAAATGTGATATAATATAATGTTAGCTAATGTTCATGTGACCTCAAACAATTTATGTAAACTTTGTAAAATGAAATTTAAAAAAACAAAGATTATCTTTAGAACTAAAACACTTAAGATTTATAAAAAGCCTTGCCTTACCTGAGATAAGGCTCTGTGTCCCATCTTACTACATGTGACAATGACTACGAAACCAGTAGGTCAGATTTTATTTCATTTAAAGTTATTTGTAAAAGACTTTTTTTTTCTGTCAAGATTACTACGGGATATAATATATAACTCAGCTAAAAAATTCAGGGTAGCTATTACACAAACTAAGTATTTTTACTCTTGTTAAAAAATTTTATTTTGTAATTCCCTTATAAGTTATCTAAAGATTCCCTGTTAGTGTTTTACAGAAGTGTTGCTTTAAGAACACAACATGGGTTAATTTAAGATAATAAGTCATCACCTACGAGATAGACAGAATAATACAGATCCCAATTAATAAAAAGTTAAATAATTATAGATTTATAGACATTAAAGCCCAGTACTCTTAATATAAGGCTGTTAAAATTTATTTTCTGAATGATTAAGATTAGGATTTAAAATTAAAGTTACATGAAAAGGGCCAAGAAAAACAATATTTGGCTCTTGCCCTCTGAGTCAGTCTGAGTCTAGGGAATAGGGGACTTCTCTAAGAGCTTTGCAACTCTGGGCCTCATAACCTCCAAATCAGGGAGATTAATGAGACCACTGGAGAACAGAAAGCCAATCAGTGCATTTGCTACAAAGTGGAGAGTCAACAGAGAAGGGAGACATCCCTGATGTTTTCGAGGGAAGCCAGATGTTCAAGCAAGACCTGGACCCACCAAGCGCAAATGGCTCTAGCAGAACTGAAAAGCTGCTCTCAAGTTTCCCCAGGACTGACTCCCATGAAAGCTCAGCTGACTGTTAACAATAGATAGAAACAAAAGTCAGTTTGACTGCTTCATCTTAAACACTTAGCAAAGACAGTTAAAACCAAAATACAGCCTTTCCTGGGCATTTTAAATAATAATAATAATAATAATAATAATAATAATAATAATAATAATAATAATAATATTTTAAGGTATACCCTTTATGTTAGCCTCCCAAAATAAGTAAGACTGGAGGCTACAAAGAAGGATTCTCAGACAGGAATGCCTGATAATTATAAAAAGAGACTATCAAGAGGAGCTGCAAAAGGCAGAAATTTTTAGTTTAAGGCCTACAAATATACCTAACCTACACAGGTAGGCTTGGTGTTTGCTAGTACGTTTATCCAGCCCTGAGTAACAGAATTGAAGGTTTCTCTATTAGACACAGAGACCATACTAGTAAAAGGATTTTGCAAGATCAGATGTCATTAAATTATTAAACTGTATCTTATGGGGAGGAACAAATGTAACACTAAATGTTAAATATTAAGTTGACAGTCCTGATAACTGGGGATATTAAATCCTGCTGAGGGAACTTCTATACAGTGACATGTTCCAGCTGCTACAACATTTTTTCAGTACTCATGGTTTTTGTTTCTCACCTAGAAGAACCCATTCACAGATGACTTTACAACCTGTTTTTCCCAACCACACTTCAAACTGAACTTATTTCTAAAAGGCAACTCATGTCCCTCAACTGACTTCTAAAAGGCAACTCATGTCCCTTACACTGTGTCCACTCACATCACTCTCTCCCAGCTCAGAAGAAGCCAAAATGAGTGACGCCTCTCATCTTACAACAATGGAGCCAAAAATAAATAGACTATAAATACAAGTAATTAATTATGTCAGGTAAAATCAGGAATCCAGTTTTGGGTGAGTTCCAAAAATTTGGAGACTCTTACCTGAGAGATTAAAATTCCCTCATTGCTCTTCCCCTACTCTATCAAAGATTTGAAAGGGACACATTAAAAAAGGTAAAATGATAGATCCAACCTGATCACTTATTAAAATTGAGAGCCATCTTGCCACAAAACTATGAAACGATTATTTTGGCTTTACTATAAATTACTGCAAATTCTGAACCTGCTTGGAATACCTGCCCGTGCCTTGAACTCACCCATGCCTGGCTCTCTGACCAGATAACAGCCCTCTCTGAAACTTTATTGACACCTCATAAATCTTGGCCTTCCCTGGCCAGAAAATGACCCTCGCTGAGGCTCTAATGGTCCTCATAAATTCTGATGATGGGGCCAGCCAAAAAAAAAATGTAAACTAGCATTAGTGTGATGCTTCTCCGACTTTTGTTATCTGTAAATCCACTTTTGTGTAACTTTTGAGGGCTATAAAGCTTGGCTGTAGGATACGTGGGGTTGCTGTCTTGTTTCTGCCATTTTGAGAGGGAGAGGCAGCCTGGCCAGTGGAAATAATAAGCTTGCTTTAATTTGATTTTAATTGGAGTCAGTGGTCTTTTCTCGTGTCCTGGTCTAACAGGTAAACACTCCAAAAACATGGAGCTCTGCCGGCCTAAAATTTCTTGAGAAACTGCTCCTGACCTTGGGCACTTGAAATATATGTTGTTGTCAGGAGCTTTAGCTTCTTTGTAGTGAGACTATCAAAGCTGGGTCTGCATCTATGTGACCTGGAGGACATGGTTTCTTATTATCCAATGAACATGAAGCAGCAGTGCTGAATTCTTTCTTTGTAGGGAAACTGTGGCCACTGAAGGCTAAGTGTCTCCCCGTGTGGACTGTGAAGCCATTTGCTGATCTTCCACTTCTCATGTTGTTTCTTTCTGCTGCACTGATAGTTTAGTATTTGCTTCATTAAATATAAGGAGATCATCAGAGATTCAGTGCTGGAGGGATTTCTCGCACGTGTGGTGGTTCAGGGTCTGCAGGAGAATACACCAATCAGGCTTCTATCCCACATAGCTTGACCCCTTGACCATTGCAACCTGATTCTGAACATTGCCGTGGAACCTCTCCATATAACAAGATGCCTTATAAGGAGAGGTCAGACATATAAAGGATTACTGGCTGCACAATGTCAGCCACAAGCCATTTGGAAGTCAATGGCAGATCCACATGGCCCCACCAGAGATGTTTTATCACACACCTGCACACCACAGCTCTGGGGCACTACTCAGCAGGTTCCAACATACAGGAATCTTTGTTCTACACCATTTTCATGAAACCCAGTCAATCAAGGCACTGTCTGGTACACTCATGATCAGCAACAGGATATCCAAAGGTTCTCCAGTGACATCTGGTAATAAGAATTTCAAAAATTTCATGGTATTTATCTAGCCATTTTTCAGGATGAAGTTGGAGACACAGTGGGTTTCAATTCATTCAGGAAACATTAAATGGTGAGGAATCTCATTTCAATGAAAGCTCTGGAGAACTCTCACAGGCAAGGCTTCCCAAAAAGTGGCCAAAATGTCACATGTAGCCAGGCCCATTGAGGTATACAATGCAAGGTCCATGTATATTTTGACTATCAACTATGGTTGTCAATTCTTTCAGAATAAAATCATGTGATATCCTAGCTGAGATTCCCAGTGTTCTGTGGAGAGCCACCCTGGGCCTAGATCTCAGTTTCCAAAGGCAACTCTCATGCGTGGCCTCCTAAATCCCAACACAATCCATTGCAATACTTCTCTGAGGTCAGTTCCAGAACTCAGTCTCTAAGGGGAATCACACCAGAGTTCAAGCCCTGGTGGACACAGTCATGTCTTCCAACTGCCACACAAATGAACACAATTAAAACCAAAACTCTCCCACATGGCCCTAAACTTCTTTCATATAGACGCTCATCAAATCTTCTGGCTGGAGGTTTCCATAAGAGGTGCAGTCCAAGACAGTGTTCAAAATATGCTCCCTTGACCTATTTTGCCTAAAGTCAGTGTGGCCTGAACACACTTCCTGTGAACCAGGAGTGATCAAATAGGCCTTCCTTTATTACTGCTCCACTTTTCCAATTTGAGGCCTACTGGCTGCCAGGTATAAATTCTTTATGTGAATTGGAGTCATGAGAAAACCCAAGCATCTATGGTCTAGCCTCTGCAGGCCATTGAAGATTTCATTTGTCCCAAAGGATCCCTATTCTCACTTGATGAAGGTCAGGAACCTTACAGAAGATGGCGAGAGACTTCATCCACAATGACTGCTTCTTTGGCCATTTTGGTTTTGGTAGCACACATGGAATCTTTCTTTAGATCCATCAGGAGCTGAGAATCTAAGCCACAACCCCACAAAGAATGAAGAGGCAGATTCAGACACATCCCTTTCCTAAGCAATTAAGCAAAGAGCCCCAGGTGAAGCCCATTCATTTTCATTTGAAAACTCTTTTCTTTAGACTTCAAAAAGGGGTGGCCTGAGGCAAAGATCTTTCTGACATTCAGGGCAAAGGACCAATAGGTAAGCAAATGGCACAAAGCAAGGTTTCTCCACTGAGACTTTACTGGTCACATAGACAACTGAGTTCTCTGAGATCCTCCCATTCACTTCAGTAATCATGTACATTGCCATTTCACAGAGCTTGCAGGTGATACATATCTTGGACACAAAACAATTATCCTATTCTGAAGAGTGCCCAGAATTCAGGAAGAAAACAGGAACATAGTAAGATAGTACGTGTTGCCCATCCATAAGGCAAGTCACAGTCCATTCATAAATTGGGCAGGATGAATGCTGGGAAGCTTTGTACTAGACAGAAAACATCCATTGATGCATTCTCTATTCTAATGTCTACAACCACGGACACAGTGGAATACACAGACATAGAAACACTCGCCTTGTCAAACAACTTACTAGAAAAAGTCCACTCCAAACCAACCAAACCGCCTTTCCTATCTATTCTCAGAACATGAGAAAAAACCACTAACTCACTCCCACACCCACAAAGTCACCTCCTTCCCTCAAGTAGGTCTGTAACCATCCGGAGTGTCCTCTGACTGGTGGGTCATAATATGTTCCCCCCGAAATGGCCTATCCATTCTCAGATCTGGTGTCCTTGGCAAACTCTGTGAAGTTGTGAGGTGCCTGTGCTGAGCCACTACCTGCTTTTTCAGGAAAGTCCCCTCTTCCAAGTTCTACTGATCCATGTGTGTTTTGACTCTCAACTATGGTTGCCAAGTCTTTCAGAATAAAATCATGTGATATCCTGGCTGAGATTTCCAGTCTCTGTGGAAAGCGACCCTGATCACATTTTTCAAGGGCAACTCTCATGCGTGGCCTCCTAAAATCTAAACACAATTCATGGCAATCCTTCTCTGAGGTCAGTTCCAGAACTCAGTCTCTAAGGGGAATCACACCAGAGTTCAGGTCCAGGAGGACCCAGGCATCTCTTCCAACTGCCACACAAATGACCACAATTAAAATAAAAGCACTCCCACATGGGCCTCATCTTCTTCCATATAGGCATTCATCATAAACTCTGGGTGGAAGTTTCCATGAGGGACGCAGCACATGACATTTTCAAAAAAGCTCCCTTGCTCCTCATTTGCCTAAAGTCAGGGTGGCCTGTACACCCTTCCTTTGAACCAGGAGTGATCAAATAACCCTGCCATTAATACTGCTCTGCTTCTCCAATTTGAGGCCTACTGACTGTCAGGTATAGATTCTTTATGTGATTTGGAGTCATGAGAAAACACAAGCACCTATGGGCTATCCTCTGAAGGGCTTTGAAGAACTCATTTGACCCAAAGGTTTCCTATTCTCACTTGATGGAAGTCAGAAACTGAAAAGTTTGGGCGAACGTCGGAGGAAAAGACCACCAAGAGACTGTCTCATGCCACAGCAAAGGGTTTATTGGGGGGTCCTGCATGCTGGGACTCAGAGCTCACTCCAGAGGAGCAAAGAACAAAGAGGCCTGAGAACAACTTGAGCTGAGTTTATATTTATTCTTTAGAGGGGGCAGGGACTTTACATACATCATATCCTCCTTTAGCAAATCATCATATACCACGTGAAAATCAAATAACAACTCTAAAAGATGATTAGCACATTCATTGGCAGGAACAGGTCGGGCAGCAGGTGATTGGTCAGCCCTGAGGAGTATACATTTAAACTGATTGTTTGAAGCCCTGAGGTGTATACGTGCTGAGCTGCACGGTTTCGGGGAAGGGGTTGTTAAGTAACTAGGTGGTCAGGGAAGATATCAACTCACATCTAATGGGAACTTCCGGGAATTGTCTTAACTGCCACAGGAATTTCAGTTTCTGAGTGCAGCTTGGAAACTTTACACAACCTGATTCTTTACGTTTCAATTTCAATTTCTTTTATTCTTTCATTTTCCACTCCTTTTTCTGACTACTTTTAATCTTAAAAGTAATGAATCATAATTATTGCGGGTTCTCACATTCTATTTCTGCAAGTGGAGCATATTTCTGTCTGATTACCATGAGTTTTATCTGCCCAATCTGAGCCTTGAGAAAGGAAACTATTAGGTTAAGCAAACAAGGTCCCACAGTTAGTACCAGCATAAGGATGATCAGGGGTCCATTTAAGGCTGATAAGAGTGTAGTTAACCAGAGGGATTGGGTAAACCACGACTCAAACGACCCTTGTTGAATCTCCCTTTCTCTCTGGTGCACTTCAAGGCATTTTCTTAATTTACTCATGGATTATTTTGAAAATCCAGTATGGTGAGCATAAAAACAACATTCTTCTCTCAGTGCAGCACAGAGGCCCCCATCCCTCATGAGGAGGAGGTCTAATCCTCGCCTGTTCTGTAAAACAACTTCAGAGAGAGAGGTTAAGGATTCCTGCAAAGCTGTGATGGATGTCTTTAACATCTTCAAGTCTTGATCTATTGCTGTTTCTAATTCGGCCATTTGTTGTGACCCACGGATCATAGCAGCTGTTCTCATACCCACTCCTGCAGCAGCTCCTATCCCTAATAGAATGGCTAGAGTAAGGGACACTGGCTCCCTGCGAAATCGGGTTGTTTGTCCCCCTAGTAGACCTTCAAATGATTCTGCATCATCATAGAGCACCCTGGGGAGTATCTGCACCATTATACAATAATTTACAGAGCTGTGCAATACCTGGGCTGAAATGCATGGAGTTCTGACTGTGTGGAGTTCAGTACCATAAAGGTTCCTTTAATTAGTTCCCAGGGGGAGGAGTCAGCTGTACTCTGGACTGGGGAAGTAGGCAAAGATGGAACCCGGGAAGTATGAGATGGTAGAGAGGTTCTGGTAGATCTAGGCATGGGAGGTTTAGTAGGCTTAACTCCTGGCTTGAGAGGATTTGGCCCTATTGCTGTGGAATTTTCTTCCTTTTTAAGCCGGATATTGAACCAGAGACCAAAGTCATTATAAGGGCCATAAATATAGAATCACATTCCCCAAGCATTTCCCATAGGCCATGTTGTCTGAGGTAGCCCCTTCCTTTGGAAGTGAAAATTATATTGAGGGGGTAACATAGACTATTCTTTCCACAGCGAGTTTTTGACACCACTTGGCTAGCGGCACATTTCTTGGAATCAATCAAGGTGTCATTTGGTCCTACCTGAATCATACTGTCTGGGAAGTTTGGGTTCCACCATGCAGCTCCCGTTTGTTCACAACCCCAAGATCTACAATAAAATCACTGGGTCCTCCACAGGTTTGGGCCTGTTTGCGACTTTGGAAATCAGCTGGGCACACATAATATTCAAGACTGGCTAGTTTACACCTGAGCTGCGGGAGATGACATCCATAATTTATGGGGTAAGGTGGTCTATGTTGCCCTGGTTTGGGTTTGAGTGGGATCTGTGTGGGGTCCTCTATGTCAGGGAGATCCCAGTCAGAGAGGCCTATGACAAGCTGACAAATGTCCGGGTGGAGAGATGGCCACCGAGTTCATAAGGGGGCTGTATGTGAAATAGACCACACTACTTGCCCAGTAGGATTTATAACTTGCCATTGTTGCTGAACAGGCTGATGAGGATTAGGACTTCTGGTGGTCAGGGGGAGAATCCATAGACTTACCCACACGATGGACACGCAACTTGAGATGGTTACCAGTCTGTTCCAGTTTCCAGCCAGAGTCTGGACAGGGCGCAGGCATGAGAAGGGTGGCATTGATCCAGGAAGCGATCCCATCCACTTTCACTACTGTGGGTGTTAAAAGCAGCACATGGTATGGTCCTTTCCAGCGGGGTTCCAGGGATGACACCTGATGCCGTCTCACGTAGATGAAGTCTCCCACTTGATATCATGTGGGGTTTTCTCGTCTCCAGGCTGATAAGCAGAGGCCAACTGTTTCCACAGGTATCGCTGGGTGCTGGGATTGTTCAAGGGCTTTAAGTCTGTCAAGCAAAGGGGTGTGAAAGGAATCATTAAGTCTCAGAGTTGGCGTTAGGTCCCTTACTGGAGGAGGGGCAACATAGAGAATTTCATAAGGGGTGAGGTTACACAAAGAGGCTGAGGGGGTATTTCTTGCACAAAACAGTGCATAAGGCAGGAGAATAGTCCAATTTTTTATGCCAGTTTCCAAGCTTAATTTCGTTAAGGTCTCTTTGGTGGTTCTATTCATTCTTTCTACCTGTCCTGAGCTCTGGAGTCAATAAGCACAATGTAACTTCCAATTAATACCCAGGTTCCTGGCGAATCCCTGACTTACCTGGGCCATGAATGCTGGTCCGTTATCGGACCCTATTACTTTAGGCAGGCTGAACCTTGGAAAATGTCTTCTAGGAATTTTTTGACCACCATCTGAGCCGTTTCTTTCTTCATGGGGAAGGCTTCGACCCATCCTGAAAAAGTATTTGAAAAAGACTAGGAGATATTTAAGTCCTTACCTTGCTGCCTTAATTTCAGTAAAGTCCACTTCCCAGAATTGTCCTGGTCTGGTTCCTCGTAAGTGCTTCCCTGCAGGAAGCTTGGATGGGTAAGTATTAACTAATTGGCAGACGTGACAAGCTCTAGTCACCTGCTCAGCTATTTCTTTCCTCTGTGAGTCAGTCAATACTAAGTCCTTTTTTCGGTCCTTTAAGAGTGCCTATAACTTCTTTGAGCCTAAGTGGGTGAGCTAGTGTACGACTTTGACATAAAGGTGGGCTTTTTGATATTGTAACCTTGGCTCTGTAGGGCCCCAGAGTTCTGTATCTGTCTCCTCAGATGATAAGTTGCCTGAATGTTCTGGTGCAGCAAAATCTCTTGATTATTGTTCGCCCCGGTGTGGAAAAAGTTAACAGAGTCACTCCATTTAGGGCTGCCAATTAACCTTCCTCCTCTGCCCTTCTGTTTCCAACCACCACGGGGTCATTTCCCTTCTGGTGCCCTGGACAGTGCACTATTGCTAGTTCCTTAGGGCCCTACACGGCTGAGAGAAGGTGGAGGATCTCATAATTGTTCTTTAATTCTTTCTCAGTGAAGGTTAATAGCCCCCTTTGCTGGTAAATAGTTCCGTGCACATTTGCAGTTTCAAATTCATAGCGGCTATCAGTGTATTACTAGTTCCAATGCTTTCGTAAGGGCAATTATTTCTGGTTTTTGGACTGATGTCCCTTCTGGGAGACCAGAGGACCAGATGACATTAGTTTTGCTGACTACTGCTACTCCACCCGCCACTTACCATCTTGGAGGAAGCTGCTGCCGTTCATAAACCATACGACTTCAGGGCAAAGCAGAGGCTGATCCTTCAAGTCTCGTTGAATACTGGTTTCTTCTGCCAGTATGTGTTGACAATCATGAGCAATGGGTCCTGATGATTCTAATGGCAGCAGTGTAGCCAGGTTGAGTGGAGCAGGGGGTCCCAGCGTTATTCTGTCTTTGTCTAGCAAGAGGCTCTGGTAGTGGGTAAATGTGGAGTTTGATAGCCAGCTCGCTGGAGGCTGACAGATGATGCTCTCCAGGGCATGGGGGTTAGCTTCTGTCCCAACGTTCATTTATGAGCATCTTTTATCAGAAGGGCTGCTGCTACTATAGCTCTTAAGCAATGGCGCCACCCGCTAGCCACTGGGTCCAGTTTATTTGATAAGAATGCTACCAGCCTTTTCCAAGGTCCCAAAGTCTGAGTGAGCACAACCTGGGCTATTCCTTTCTTTTCCTCGATGTAGAGAGTGAAGGGTTTTTCTACATCTGGGAGTGCTAAGGTCGGAGCAGATAGCAGCACCTTTTTTTGACATTATCAGAAGCTTGTTGGTGCTCAGGGGTCCATTGGAAGTGGGAATCCCCCTTTATCATCGGGTATAAACGGGCAGCCAGAGACGCGATCCCAGGAATCCATAACCTGCAACAGCCGGAAGTCCCAAGAAACTCTCTGAGTTCTCTCTTATTAGATGGGGGCGGTATATACACAAAGTTTAGTTTTCTGGGCTCAGTAAGCCATCATTTGCCACCCCTAAGAGAATAATCCACGAAGATTACTTCTTGCTGACAAATTTGGACCATTTTGGCAGAAGCCCTATATTCAAGCCGAGCAAGCTTGGATAATAATGCTTGGGTCCCAGACTCATAGTTCTCCTTGGTGTTGGCTGCCAGTAGCAGATCATGCACATATTGGAGTAGAGTGACTTCGGGGTGTGCAGTTCTGAAGTCATTGAGTCAAGAGAGTGGGTGAGTTTTTGAACCCCTGTGGGAGTCTAGTCCAGGTTAGTTGGCCAGATGTTCCTGTTTCTGGGTCTATCCACTCAAAGGCAAACAGAAACTGACTGTAATAATGTAGGGGCAAGCAGAAAAAAGCATCTTTTAAGTCCAGCACAGTGTACCATTCCCGCTCCAGATTCAGAGTGTTAAGCAAATTATAAAAATTGGGTACCGTAGGGTGAATGTCCTGCACTCTGTTGTTGATCTCTATTAGGGCTTGAACAGGACGATAGTCCCCAGTTCCTGGCTTTCTTACTGAGAGCAGGGGGGTATTCTAGGCCCATTGACAGAGACTTAGGACCCCAAGAGCCAGATATTTCTGAATATGGGGCCTTATCCCATCCTTAGCTTCTTTGCTTAGAGGATATTGTTTAACACTGATTGGAGAGGCAGAGGCTTTTAATTCTACAACTATTGGAGGTTTTTTTACATCTAGACCTAACCCAGCAGTTTTTGCCCAGGCATTAGGATAATCTTTTATCCATTTCTGGGGTAGTTTGACTGTTTGATCAGTCCTAGGGTGAGCGAAGAGTTGATGTTCATCTTCTAAAGACACAGTCAAAGCCGTGACTATGGGAGTTTTTACTGAAGGCTTTAGAAACTCCACTTGGGGACCATCAGGGTTAAAGGTTATTCTAGCCCTGAGTTTGGTAAGCAGATCCCTGCCCATCAATGGGGCTGGGCATTCTGGGATTACTAGGAAAGAGTGGTGGACATTTCCATTTCCTAGGCCCATAGTCCTCCTAGTTGTCCAAGCCTGATATGTACTGAGATTAGCCCCATGAACAAGGGACCATTTATTTGATAGGGGGCCCAGTGGGGTCTTAAAGGCTGAGTATACTGCTCCTGTATCCACTTCAAAGTTCACTGGGGTCCCCTCTACTTCAAATGTTACCCTGAGCTCAGGGAGGGGATCCGAGCCCCGACATTCCTAGTCCTCTTCTAGAGTCAGCATGGTAGGCTGGCATCTCTGCTTCTTTTTGGGGCACTCTTTGGCCCAGTATCCTTTTTCTTTACAGTAGGCCCATTGATCTGAGCCCAGGGGCAGCCTTTGGCCTGAGCCCAGGTATCCCTTTCTGTCTCCCTGCTTTTTAACTTCTGGCCTATTTGCTGCTGTGACCAGAACCTTAGGCAATGCTTTACTCTGCCATGTGCTCCTTTCATCCTCCTTTTGTTCCCTTTCCTTCTTTCTCCTCTGTTCCCTCTCCTCCTTAGTTTCTCTCTTATAATATACTTTCTCAGCTTCTCTGACTAAGTCTCTTAAGGTCATATCGTGTAATCCATCTAGACATTGTAACTTTCTCTTAATATCTAGGGCAGCCTTCGCAATAAAGGCCATTGCAACAGATGCCTTTTGGTCCTCTGCCTGAGGATCAAAAGGAGTATATTTCCTATATGCTTCCATAATTCTCTCCAGAAACATACGGGAGACTCTTTAGGCCCTTGGATAATCTCTCTTAACTTGGCCAAATTAGTTGGCCCTCTGGTGGCCACTCGGAGACACGCTATTAGAGTCCGGTGATAAGTGGACAGATGCTACCTACCTTCAAAGTTGTTGGGGTCCCAGTTGGGTCGGTTCATGGGTCCGTAGGGACGGAGAGGGAGCATCACAAGGGCTTCCGAGTTTTCTATTATCCGTCGCCGGCGGGCGGGTTCCTTTAGGTGGCCCAGCTTCCTCCAGGGGAGGAGGGTCTGTTGCTGCTGCGTCGAAGTCCCCTGGAGGGCTTGAGTTAGGCCCAATTGCCTCTAGCAGCGAAGAGGCTGAGTCAGCGGCTGGAGGATAATCAGGAACGTGTTGGGGCTTGGGGAGCGAGGGTAGAGGATAAGGAGGGGGAGGAGTGTCCAGTCTTGTGACTCTGGGAGAATGGAGGGAAGAGGGGGAGGGGCGGAAGGTTTGAATGATAGGATCTGGGGGAAGGGGTATATGGCTGTTAATCTGGGTGGCCACGTGGCCCCGACTGAAAGAGAATATCTCTGAATTTTCAGATTACAGGGAAGTAGAAGGATCCTTCTTGGGGCCACCTAACTCTGAGGATGGGCGATTCTGAAACACAGAAAGTCTGCCTGGCCAGGCGTTTTACTGAAACAGATAGATTCTGGGCCCTTGACTGTGGGCCAGTCTGTGGGGTTTTGATTCTTTATGTGAATTGGAGTCATGAGAAAACCCAAGCACCTCTGGGCTGCCCTCTGTAGGGCTTTGAAGAACCCCTTTGAGTGAGTCTAGGAGTTGGACAATAAGTTCTTTAGGAATACGCTTTTGCTGAGAGAGTGAATGTAAATGTCAGCACATTTAAATGGTCATTCCCAATGATGAACTGGAGAAAAGGTGTTTGAGAGGAGATATAAATAGAGACATTAGGAAATCAGGCAAAGGACAAAGTGAGTGGTAGCATAAGACATTTTTAACAGGGTTGAGGTTGAATATATAATCTTAGGAAAAACAGATATGTAGTCACCAATATGAATGATATTTGAGAGCATTAGGGAACCAGGACATGGATGTTGTTAGTAATACATGCTCACATTCAATTTAGGTTTTGGTACAAATATAAGTGTGACCCTTGCATTTTGTGTCAGGAATATTACTGTGATGAAATGTATGTGTATATCAGGTGACTAGAGTATTTCTTCCACCATTTCTGAAAGCAATATTTTAAAGACTTATAAATTAGTATTGGGGATATATTTAGCTGTACCCTGAGCCTGTGAATATAGAGATGATGCCTTAATAGACCATACTGTGAATAAATAATATAACTGGTTCCACTTTTAATAATGGATTGAATTGATATCTGAAAATATATAAGAATTTTATGTTGATATACAATCATTCATTCCAATCAGTTATACATCTATAGCTAATAATAGAATTACAGTTTATCATGATGGGTGTGTGAGTTTGCTTCAAAAGTGATTATGGAAATCGAAAATAATGTGTTTGGAAAGAAGTCTCATGAAAAAACCAGTCAAGAAACCTGGCGGAATACATGTGTTCTGAAGCAGGAAGTGATTGAAAGTGAAACAAATGCCTATAAATTTGCTAACTTGTGGAAGAAATATATATCATATCATGTGCGTATAATGAAGAAATAGTAATGTACCAGTGTTGAATAAAAATGAACGTCAAAATAGACATCATGGAACATAGGAATCTACTTGCATTGATGTTAAACTGGGTCACTTACTGTAGAAATATTAGTATTTGTATGCACCATTCACTGAATTTAGTTTTCAGTACTAGGAAACAAATATGTAGTTCAGGTGGATTAATATTTCTGAGAATAATCTTGTGAAAAGTTGATTAGAAATCCAAATACATGAACATTAATGAATTTAGGGAGTGTATAATAAGATGCATATATTTCACATTTTGAAAAATCTGGAGAGTATATATATATATATACAAAACCCACACAGAGACATTAAAAAGTAGCAATATATATGCCAATCAAAATTCATCATGAAATATATATCGTCCACAGATCCAAAAATATTTATTTTACTGAACATGAATTTATATATAATGTTTTTCAACTAGGAAGCTCCCCCAAAGGTTGAATTTTCAGTTTCAACAGCGTGTAGGAGCAGTGATCTCTTCTCAAAATTTGCATCTGCCAAGTTAGCCACCTCAAAAGTATTTTCGTGTGATACCAGGTAGGATTCTATATGTGCATATACAAATACATGTGCTTAATAAGCTACAGAGAAAGGAAGACAGGAACTTACATATTTGTTAACTTTAAAAATACACGGAGAACTACTTCAATAAAAAATTGACTAGATTTATAACTCCTACCCAATATATTGTAAAAGGCAAGCACAACTCTACACCACCCCTCCTCTGAACAGCTTGTTTTTCTATTCTGTTTGAGTTATTTTTCTCCATTATATTAGAATTAGTAGGCAGAGTCTAGTAGGGTATGGGTTAGTGTCAGGGATTCAGTATTCCGATTAGAAAATTGGAAAATGAATCCAATGTGTATGCAAATATGTGCTACAAAAAAATCTTCCCACTCTCATCCAGAACAATGCATTGTCATTACCTCCGCCCCAAGTAGAACACAATTAGTGGAGAAGAGTTAGAAAATCTGTGAATACATATCTGGAATGGAATATGCTCAGGAGTTCACAACATTGGAGGTGGTAGAGGAGTTTCCCAAAGTAAGGGACAGGGTTCCATTCCACAAATATGGAGCTCAGGTTCCCTAAAGACTTATTGAGAAACTGCCTATGAGGTTGGGCACTTGAAATATATGTTGTTGTCAGGAGCTTTTGCTTTCTTTCTAGTGAGACCATCAAAGCTGAGTCTGCATCTATGGGACCTGAAGGACATGGTTTCTTATTTTCCAATGAACATGAGGCAGCAGTGCTGAATTCTCTCTTTGTAGGTAAACTGTGGCCATTGGGGGCTAAGTGTCTCCCCGTGTGGACTGTGAAGCCATTTGATCTTCCTCCATTTTCGAGGTGTTTCTTGGTGCTGCACTGGGAGTTTGGTATTTGCTTCACGAAATACAAGGAGTTCAACTGGGACACAGTGCTGAAGGGAGTTCTGTCATGTGAGGTGGGTAAGGGTTCTCAGGACTAAGCACCCTCCAGGCTTCTATCCCTCATAGCTTGCCCCTTTGTCCATAGCAACCTGGTTCTGAACATTGCCCTGAAACCTCTCCATATAACAATATGCCTTTACATAGAATATTCTGCTGGCTGCACCATGTCAGTCACAAGCTATTTGGAAGCCAATGGCAGATCCACATGGGCCCACACAGATGTTTTATCATACATCTTTCCACCTCTACTCTTGGCCCACCACTCAGCAGGCTCCAACTTACTGGTATCTCTGTTCTACACCATTTTCATGAATCCCAGTCAATAAAGGCACTGTCTGATACATTCATGATCAGACGTAGGACATCCAAAGGTTTCCCAGTGCTACCTGGTCATGGGAAATTCAAAAATTTCATGGTATTTATCTTGGCATTTTTCAAGGATTAAGTTGGAGGCACTGTGGGTTTCAATTCATTCTGAAACCATTAAATGGTGAGGATGCTCATTTCAATGTAAGCTCTGGAGAAGTCTCACAGGCAAGGCTTTCCAAAGAGTGGCCAAAAGGTCACATGAAGCCAGGCTCATTGAGGGTTACAATGTGAGGTCCATGTTTGTTTTGAATCTCAACTATGGCTGTCATGTTTTAAAGAATATAATCATGTGAAATCCTGGCTGACATTCCCAGTGCTCTGTGGAAAGTCACCCTGGGCCTAGATCTCAGTTTCCAAGGGCGAGTATCATGTGTGGCCTTTTAAAATTCCAACACAATTCATGGCAATACTTCTCTGAGGTAAGTTCCTGAACTCAGACTCTAAGGGGAATCACACCAGAGTTAAAGCCGAGATGGACCCAGTCATCTCGTCCAACCGCCACACAAATGACCACAATTGAAACAAAAACATTCCCACATGGCCCTGATTTTCTTCCATATAGACACTCATCATAACTTCTTGCTAGAGGTTTCCATGAGGGGCACAGTCAAAGACAGTGTCCAAAATAAGTTCCCTTGCCCCTCATTTGCCTAAAGTTTGAGTGGCTTTGACACCCTTCCTGTGAAACAGGAGTTATCCATTAGGCCTGCCTTTAATTCTGCTCTGCTTCTCCAATTTGAGGTCTACTGACTGTGGGGTTTAGGTTCTTTATGTGTATTGGAGTCATGAGAATATGCAAGCATTAATGGGCTAGCCTCTGCAGGGCTTTAAAGAACTCATTTTATCCAAAGGATCCCAATTCTCACTTGATGGAGGTCAAGAACCTTACAGAGGAAGGCGAGAGACTTCATCCACAATGACTGCTCTTTTGACCACTTTGGTTTTGGATGCACACATGGGATCTTTCTTTACATCCATCAGGTGCTGACAATCTAAGCCACAGCCTCACACAGGGCCAAGCACCTGATTCAGACACATCCCTTTCCAAAGCAATTAAGCAAAGAGCCACAGGTGATTTCCATTCATTTCCATTTGAAAACTGTTTTCTTCAGGCTTCACAAAGGGGTGGCCTGCAGCAAAGACCTTCCTGACTTTCAGGGCTAAAGAACAATAGGTAAGCAAAAAGCCCAAGCGGGGTTTTTAAACTGAGAGGTTAGTAGTCACACTGATATCCGAGTTTTCTGAGATGCTCGCCTTTCTCTTCAGCTATCCAGTATATGGCCATGTGACAGAGCTTGGAGATTGTACACATCTTGGACACAAAACCATGAGCCTATTCTGGAGAGTCGCCAGAACTCAGGAAGAAAACCAGAACTTAGGAATATAGCAGGTGTTGCCAATTGATAAGGCAAGCCCTGGTCCATTCATTAATTGGGCAGGATAAATGCTGGGAAGGTTTCTACTAGACAGGACACATCCATTGATGCATTCTTTTTTTTAATGTCTACAACCACAGACACAGTGAGATACACAGACTTAAAAACACATGCCTTGTGAAACGACTTAGTAGAAACATTTCACTCCAAACCACGAAACCGTCTTTCCTACCTATTCTCAGAACATGAGACAAAGCCACACACGCACACCCACACCCATAAAGGCACCTCCTTCCCCCAAGTAAGTGTGTTACTATCTGGAGTGTCCTCTGACTGGTGGACCATACTATGTTCCCCTGAAATGGCCTGTCCTGTCTCAGATCTGGTCTCCTTGGCAAACTCTGTGAAGTTGTCAGGAGCCAGCGGTGAGCCACTACCTGCTTTCTCAGGAAAGGCCCCTCTTTAGAGCTTTTCTGGCATTTGGCCATCCTCATATCAGTAGGTAAAAAAAAGACTGACTCTGTCCTTGGTAAGTCCACACAAGTGAGCCCACTGGGACTGGGACTGGGACTGGCTCTGGATGCCTGGCTTCCTGGATCCCAAGTTCAGAGAGTTCCATCAAAAAGGAAGTGAGGTGAGGTCACTTCCTTCAGGAACTGAATGAGGTCACTGCCTTGGCAACCACTTTTCCCTAACAGTTGCTTCCAAGGGTCACATGAGATGGTGGCTGCCTCTAGTTCCTGTGACACTTTCACAATTTAGATTGTTTTTATCAACCATAGGAACCAGTGTACAGCTCTCCACATAGGCCTGGTTTGGTCCATCTTCTCTTCATTAAAAAGAGAGAGGCTGATTGAGACACAACCCTTCATCCTGACCAGGTTGTTTGCCATGGAAGATGACTTTTACTCTACCAGGTCCTTCATAGCTGCCTACATCTTCTCCAGGGATCATTTCTGCACGGACCTTTGAGGTTCTAAGCAGGGGGAAGATCCACTACATTCTGGTATTGTAAGACCAACGCTGTCCCTGCTCTTCTGTAACGTTAGATTGAGGGAAAAGTGAATGGTTAGGGTTAATAACATGTTTGATTTGGGTTAGGAATCATTCTGCTGGATGAATAATGGTATTGGGAACCTGCGATATGTATGAGAATATATAGGTGAAATATATGTATGAAAACAGAAATCTAAGTAAGATTTGAAGCCCAGAAGAGCATTGGGGCCTTTATTAGAATACTTAGCTTTGAATTACGTTCTGCACAGATGTGTCAGATTAATCGATACACAATGGCATAGGAACTTGTACCTTGAATGATTGAATGTAGAAGAGATCATTAGGTCAAAATTGAATGTCGATAGTGAGAGGTTAATAAAGTAGGTACTTGTCACTTCCTGTTTTTCTGTATGCTTAACAAAACACTCTTGAAATCTTGAGAACTCTTTGCTAATCTTGTTTCCAGAAGGTGCTGTCCCCAACTGCCAAACTGCAGAATGTAGTCTCTCACCCGTTTGTACACAAACTGCCCACTCACCCGGACCAATCAATAAACTTCCCTCCTTGCCCTCTCCAAAAATATTATATAATCTCTGCTTAAGCTGTTCTCCTGGCTCTCTGCTATATTCAAGTGAGCTCTGAGCCCCAGCGTGGTGGAACCCCAATAAACCCTTTGCTGTTGCATGCGACAGTCTCTTTGTGGTCTCTTCCTCTGATGCTCGCCTGATCTTTTCATATGGAGGTTCCACTGAAATCCAGTAGTGGCAGACGAGAGACCCCGTGTGTCCTTGCTTTCACTGTTTGTGTATCTTTTATTATGGGACATAGCACTTCAATGCCTCTGTCCCTGACCCTTGATGACTGGACCAAACTTCACTTAAGGGCTCAGGATCTTTCTTTTTCAGTAAATCTCCAGACCTGGCAGACTCTCTGTGCCTCAGAATGGCCCACCTTTGGAGTCGGATGGCATCTAGAAGGATCTTTCTACTTCCCACTAATTTAAAAAGTCAGAGATATTGTCTTTCAGCCAGGGTCACATAGCCATCTGGATCAACAGCCATTTATCTTAACTTGGCAGGACCTCTGCAAATCTCCTCCTCCATGGGTGAAGTTTTTTCTTGCCCCTGCCCCCACTCTTACTCCATACCCCAAAATCTCTCAAACCCTCTACTCTTCTTCCTCCTCCACCCTCTCTTCTCCCTTAGTCACAAGATTTGACTCTACTGGATTCTCCTCCCTCTCCTTATCCCCTGTCCTCTTCCCCCACCCTCCAACAAACTCTAAGTGATTCCCCTGCTGCTGACTCAGCCTCTCCGCAATTAGAGGAGCAAAGCGCCAACCAGATAGTTCCCTGGTGGCACAAACAGCCCCTCCTTCCCTTGAGGAAGCTAGCCCGGCTAAAGGAACTCACCAGCTGTGAATGATCGAAAACCCTGGAACTCCCGTGATGCTCCCGCTGCTTCCCTATGGGCCAATGATTGACGACGGCCATGGGGGAAAGATGCAAGCCTGCCAGATTTGGTCTTTCTCCTCTTCAGACCTATATAACTGGAAAAATAACAATTCCCTTTTTCCAAGGACCCCACCTGGATCACAGGTGTGCTTGAGTCATTGTTGTTTTCACACTACCCTACTTGGGATGACTGCCAACAACTCCTAAGGACTGTCTTCATGACAGGGGAATAAAAGAGAATACTCCTGGAAGCTGGAAAAAAAAAGTATCTTCTGACCAGATGCGTGACTGACACAACTTCCCAACATAATCAAAGCCAGCTTTCCTTTGAACCGACCCAACTGTGGCCCCAAAACCTTTGAAGCTAGGGAGCATCAGTCCACTTATCGCCGGGCTCTAATAGTGGGTTTCCGTGCGGCCTCTAGGTGACCAACTAATTAGGCCAAGGTAAGAGAGATTATTAAAGGGCCTGATGAACCTCCCTCTATGTTTCTAGAGAGAATTATAGAGGCATATAGGAGATATCCTCTTTTTGATCCTCAGGCTGAGGATCAAAAGGCATATGTCACAATGGCCTTTATTGGGCAAGCTGCCCTGGATATTAAAAGAAAGTTACAATTCTTAGATGGATTACAAGATATGACTTTGAGAAGGTATACTTTAAGAGCGAAACTGAGGAAGAGAAGGGAGCAAAGGGAGAATAAAAGAAACAAAAGACAGACTAAGGCATTGACTAAGGTCCTGGTCACAACAACAAATAGGCCAAAAATTAAGAAACAGGGAGACAGGAAGGGATACCTGGTCCCACACCAGAGGACACCCCTGGCCTCAGATCACTGTGCCTACTGTAAAGGTAAAGGACACTGGGCCAAAGAGTGCCCTAGAAAGAGACAGCCACGCCAGCCAGTCATTCTGACTCTTGAGAATGACTAAGAATGTCGGGGCTCAGATCCTCTCCCCGAGCTCAGGGTAACTTTTGAAGTGGAGGGGACCCCAGTAAACTTTGAAGTGGATACACGGGCAACATACTCAGCCTTTAAGGCCCCATTGGGCCCTCTATCAAATAAAAGGTCTCTAGTTCAAGGGGCTAACGGCAGTAAGTATCGGGCTTGGACAACTAAGAGGACCATGGACTTGGGAAAGGTAAAATTCATCAATCCTTCCTAGTAATGCCAGAATGTCTGGCCCCATTGATGGGAAGAGATCTGCTCACCAAGCTCTGGGCCAAAATAACTTTTAACCCTGAAGGCCCCCAAGTGGAATTTCTAAATCCTTCTGTAAAAACTCCTATAGTCACGGCTCTAACTATGTCAGTAGAAAATGTATATAAACTCACTCACCTTGAGGAAACTGCAGGCATTCCTGAAGGATCAAGAACAGAGTTTTCCACTAACTAACTCACAGCAAAAGGAAATTACTGAATGGGTAACAAAAGCCTGTCGGGTCCATGAATTGGTTAATGCTAACCCTTCCAAGCTTCCTGCAGTAAAGCACCTACGAGGAACAAGTCAGGACAATTCTGAGAAGTGAAGTTTACTGAAATTAAGCATGCAAGGTATGGACTTAAATATCTCCTAGTCTTTGTAGATACATTTTCAGGATGGATTGAAGCCTTCCCCACAAAAAAAAAAAAAGAAAGGAACATAACAAATGATGGTCAAGAAGATCCTGGAAAATATTTTTCCAAGATACGGCCTGCCTAAGGTAACAGGGTCTGATAATGGACCTGCATTTGTGGCCCAGGTATGTTGGGGGTTAGCCATGACCCTGTGGATTGATTGGAAGTTACATTGTGCTTATAGTCCCCACAGTTCAGGACAGGTAGAAAGAATGAATAGAACCATTAAAGAGACTTTAATGAAATTAAGCTTAGAGACCGGTATAAAAGATTGGACTATGCTCCTGCCTTGTGCGCTGTTTCATACAAGAAATTCTCCCTCTGTTTCTTTGTGTAACCTCACCCCCTATGAAATTCTCTATGATGCCCCTCCTCCAGTAAGGGACCTAACCCCTTTAAATCTCTTGAAATAACTCAGTGATACCTATAAAAACAGCTGGCCAATGCCTACCAACCTGGGGACGAGGGGACTCCACATCGATATCAAGTAAGAGACTTCCTCTACTTAAGTCGACATCAGGTGTCATTCCTTGAACCCCGCTGGATAGGACCATACCAGGTGCTACTTATAACAACTACAGTGGTAAAGGTAGACAGAATCACTTCCTGGATCCAGGCCTCTAATCTCAAGCCTGTGCCCTGTCCAGATTCTGCCTGGAAACTGGAAAAGACTGGTAACACTTCCAAATTGCATATTCGCCGTGTGGATAAGGCAATAGACTCTCCCCTTGACCACCAGTATTACTAACCCTCATTAGCCCGTTCAGGAGCGATGGATGATCACTAATCCTACTGGACAAGAAGTATAATCTATCTTGCATATAGCCCACTTAGGGACCTGGTGGCCATCTCTCCACCCAGACATTTGTCAGCTGGCTATAGGTCTTTCCTATTGGGATATCCCTGATGAAGAGGATCCCACTAAAAGTCCATTAAATCCCTTCTGTACCATAGATAATGGAAACAAACATTATGGATGTAGGGACAGGCAAGCCAGATGCAGATGGGTAGCCTAGATTACTATGTTTGCCCGGCCGACTATCAAAGCCACAAACAGCTAGGGCTGTGTGGGGGAAAAGTCGACTTCTTCTGTAAGTCATGGGGATGTGAGCATACAGGGGCTGCCTGATGGAACCCGAAATCCTCATCAAATTCAGTACACAGCATTGGCCATATCACCAATTAAATAACCAAAAACGATGGCCCCCAGAGGGGTCTCTAGATCCTCAAATTCTGTGTGACCTTTTTAACTTCTGCAAGTGCTCAAAAGGGTGAAAGGAGATTCCTCTATGTGGAGGACTTTTCCTACCTTCGCTCACATCCTGAACTATGCTTCTCCAATAGATCCTCACCCTCAGCCTTTTTCTCCAGACTATCTGCTGTCACTCTAACCTCAGCAACCTGATTTTTCCCCTCCAATTACTAGATCAAAACCCCAAACCACCGCCGATTCTCAGACCATTGCCCCCTTGTTGAGTAGCAGGTACTGATGTACCCGTCCACCCTCGCACTTCTCTCTTCTCCTGTTAGTGCCCACACAGGGTCCCACCCTGGTCCTCTTACCAGCTAACCCAAAGCTCAAACCATCTGTGGAGAGCCCTCAAACCGCTATCCAAATGTAATTATATGGCCTTTAAAGTTGCTTTGTTATCACTGAAAACAGGTTACTAAGTATTTAAAGTCCCTCACAGGCTTTGTGGGATACGCACTTCTGTCTTCACGTCTGCTCTATCTGTAAAACTGCTCAAGTTTTGTTGCTAGAAATATCCCAAACCCCTTTCCCATTATTCTTTTACATCTCTCCTTTCTCATTCTCAAATCTACGAACAGCAAAGCATTTTGAGCAAAATATTACAAGAAGAGAAATTGAAAAGTAGTGCCCAAAACTAACAGTGGGAGGTATCTCAGTAAAAGGGGAGAAAAATAACCAAAGAGGGAAAACTAGCCAATCTAAAATAAATAAATAAATAAACATGAGTGGAAGTACAAACCATATTTCAATTGTAACCTTAAATGTTAATGGCTTAAATTCACCAATCAAGAGACATAGGCTAATAACCTGGATTAAAAAAAAATCCAACAATATGCTGCCTTCAGGAGACTCATATGATAGGAAAAGACATACACAGACTGAAGGTGAAAAGTTGGGGAAAATCATACCACTCACATGGCCCTCGGAAGCAAGCAGGAGTGGCCATACTCATATCGAATAAAGTCAACTTCAAACCTAAGGTAATCAAAAGGGATAAAGAAGGACACTATATACTGTTTAATGAAACCATCCACCATCAAGACATAACAATTTTCAATTTGTATGCACCAAACAATGGTGCTGAAAGGTTCATAAAACAAACTCTCCTCAAGTTCAAGAGTCAAATTGACCACAACACAATAATTATGGGGGACTTCAACACACAGCTCTTGCCATTAGACAAATCCTCTAGACAAAAGCTGAACAAAGAAACTATAAAACTCAATAGCACAATCAATAACCTAGACTTAACTGAAATATGTAGAATATATCAACCATCATCAAGTGGACACACATTCTTCTCAGCAGCACATGGATCCTACTCAAAGATAGACCATATATTATTCCATAGGGCGACTCTCAGTAAATATAAAGGTGTGGAGATAATACCATGCACTATATCTGACCATAATGGAATGAAACTGGAAATCAATGATAAAATAAGGAAGGAAAAATCCTGCATCACCTGGAAAATGAACAATATGTTACTGAATGATCAATGGGTTACAGAAGATATAAAGGAGGAAATCAAAAAATTCTTAGAGATAAACGACAATACAGACACAACATACCGGAATCAATGGGACACAATGAAAGCAGTTTTACGAGGGAAATTTATTTCCTGGAGTTCATTCCTCAAAAAAAGAAAAAAGAAACAACAAATAAATGAACTCACACTACATCTTAAAACCTTAGAAAAGAAAGAGCAAAACAACAGCAAATATAGTGGAAGACAAGAAATATTTAAAATCAGAGTTTAAATCAACAAAATTGAAACAAAAAAAAACATTGAAAAAATTGATAAAACTAAAAGTTGGTTCTTTGAAAAAATAAATAAGATCAACAGACCCTTTGCCATGCTAACGAAGAGAAGAAGAGAGAGAACTCAAATTACTAACATACGGGATGAAAAAGTCAATATCACAACAGACACTACAGAAATACAGAAGATAATTAAAAAGTATTTTGAAACCATATATTGCAATAAAATAGAAGATAGTGAAGATATCGATAAATTTCTCAAGTCATATGATCTGCCTAGATTGAGTCAGGAAGACACACACAATTTAAACAGACCAATAACAAAAGAAGAAATTGAAGAGGCCATCAAAAGACTACCAACTTAGAAAAGCCCTGGACCGGATGGGTATACAGCAGAGTTTTACAAAACTTTCAAAGAAGAATTAATACCAATACTTTTCAAGCTATTTCAAGAAATAGAAAAAGAAGGAGCTCTTCCAAGTTCATTCTATGAGGCCAACATAACCCTGATCCCAAAACCAGACAAAGACACTTCAAAGAAAGAAAACAATAGACCAATATCTCTAATGAACTTAGATGTAAAAATTCTCAATTAAATCCTGGCGAATCGAATGCAAAAGCATATCAAAAAAGTTGTGCATCATGATCAAGTAGGATTCATCCCTGGGAGGCAAGGTTGGTTCAATATACGGAAATCATTAAATGTTATTCACCACATCAATAGACTTAAAGAGAAGAACCATATGATCATCTCGATAGATGCAGAAAAAGCATTTGACAAAGTACAGCATCCCTTTATTTTCAAAACCCTCGAAAAACTAGGGATAACAGGAACTTACCTCAACATTGTAAAAGCTATATATGCTAAGCCTCAGGCTAGCATCATTCTAAATGGAGAAAAACTGAAGGCATTCCCTCTAAAATCTGGAACTAGACAGGGATGCCCTCTCTCACCACTTCCATTCAATTTAGTTCTTGATATACTAGCCAGAACAATTAGACAGACAAAAGAAATTAAAGGCATAAAAAATAGGAAAAAAAGAACTTAAATTATCGCTATTTGCGGATGACATGATAATATACTTAACAGACCCAAAAGGGTCTACAAAGAAAATGCTAGAGTTAATAAATGAATTCATCAAAGTGGCAGGATATAAAATCAACATGCATAAATCAAAGGCATTCCTGTATATCAGCAACAAAACTTCTGAAATGGAAATGAGGAAAACCACTCCATTCACAATATCCTCAAAAAAAAATACTTGGGAATCTACCTAACAAAAGAGGTGAAAGATTTATACAATGAAAACTACAGAACTCTAAAGAGAGATAGAAGAAGATCTTAGAAGATGGAAAAATGTACCTTGTTCATGGATAGGCAGAACTAACATCATAAAAATGGCGACATTACCCAAAGTTCTCTACAGGTTTAATGCGATGCCAATCAAAATCCCAACGGCATTTCTTGTAGAAATAGATAAAGAAATCATAAAATTCATATGGAATAACAAAAGACCCAGAATTACAAAAGCAATTCTAAGCAGGAAGTGTGAATCTGGAGGTATAGCGATACCAGAGTTCAAACTGTACTACCAAGCAATAGTAAAAAAACAGCATGGTACTGGTACCAAAACAGGCAGGTGGATCAATGGTACAGAATAGAAGACACAGAAACCAATCAACAAAATTAAAACTTTTTTTTATTTGATAAAGGGGCTAAAAACTTGCAATGGAGAAAGGATAGCATCTTCAACAAATGGTGCTGGGAAAATTGGAAATCCACATGCAACAAAATGGAACTAAATCCCTTTCTCTCGTGATGCACAATAGTTAACTCAAAATGGATCAAGGAGCTTGATATCAAATCAGAGACCCTGCACCTGATAGACGAAAAAGTTGGCTCCGATCTACATATTCTGGGGTCAGGCTCCAAATTCCTTAATAGGACGCCCATAGCCCAAGAGCAAATAACAAGAATAAACAAATGGAACTTACTTAAACTAAAAAGATTTTTCTCAGCAAGAGAAACAATAAGAGAAGTAAATAGGGAGTCTACATCCGGGAAACAAATCTTTACTCCTCAAACATCAGATAGAGCCCTAATTTCCAGAATATACAAAGAACTCAAAAAATTAAACAATAAGATAACAAATAACCCAATCAACAAATGGGCCAAGGACCTGAACAGACACTTCTCAGAAGAGGACATACAATCAATCAATAAGTACATGAAAAAATGCTCACCATCTCTAGCAGTCAGAGAAATGCAAATCAAAACCACCCTAAGATACCATCTCACTCCAGTAAGATTGGCAGCCATTAGGAAGTCAAACAACAATAAGTGCTGCCAAGGATGTGGGGAAAAGGGTACACTTGTACATTGCTTATGGGACTGCAAATTGGTGCGGCCAATATGGAAAGCAGTATGGAGATTCCTGGGAAAGCTGGGAATTGAACCACCATTTGAACCAGCTATCGCCCTCCTCGAACTATTCCCTGAGGAAGTTAAAAGAGCATACTATAGGGATACTACAACATCAATGATCATAGAAGCACAATTCACAATAGCCAGACTGTGGAACCAACCTAGATGCTTTTTAATAGATGAATAGATAAAAAAAATGTGGCATCTATACACAGTGGAGTATTATGCAGCACTAAAAAATGACAAAATCATGGAATTTGCAGGGAAATGGATGGCATTAGAGCAGATTATGCTAAGTGAAGCTAGCCAATCCTTAAATAACAAATGCCAAATGTCTTCTTTGATTTAAGGAGAGCAACTAAGAACTTAACAGGGGGAAAGAGCATGAGGAAAAGATTAACATCAAACTGAGATGAGTGATGGGAGGGAAAGGGAGAGACAAGGGAAATTGCATGGAAATGAAAGGAAACCCTCATCATTATACGAAATCACATATATGAGGTTGTGAGGGGAAAGGGGGGAGAAGGGAGAGAACTGAACAACAACAGATGAGGTGGAGAGGGAAGATGGGAGGGGAGAGGAGGGGGGATAGTAGGGGATAGGAAAGGCAGCAGAATACAACAGTCACTAATATGGCATAATGTAAATATTGTGAATGTTTAACTGATGTGATTCTGCAATTTGTATTTGGGGTAAAAATGGAAGTGCATAACTCACTTGAATCAAATGTATGAAAGATGAAAAAAGAAAAAAAAGAAAATAAAAAAAAGAATCGTGATGCAATAAATAAATAAATAAATAAAAGAGCTCATGCATAATGAAAAAAAATAAATAAATCCACATATATGAATATGAATGTATTTAGGGAATGTATAATAAGACACATGAATTTCATATTTTGAAAAATCTGTAGAGTTTGTGTGTGTATACATAAACACACACACACACACACACACACACACACACATGCACACAGACATTAAAAAGTAGCAATATATATGCCAATCGAAATTCACCATGAAATATATATCATCCACAGATCCAAAAATATTCATTTTACTGAACATGGATTTATGTATAATGTTGTGCAACTAGGAAGCTCACACAGAGGTCGAATTTTCACTTCCAACAGCGTTTAGGAGACGTGATATCTTCTCACAATTTGTATGTGCCAAGTCAGCCACCTCACAAGAATGTACGTGTTGTACCTTGTAGGATTCTGTATGTGCATATAAAAATGTATGTGCAAATAGGCTACAGAAAAAGGGAGACAGGAATTCCCATATTTGTTAACTTTAAAAACACATGAAGAACAATTTCAACAAAAAATTGACGAGATTTATAACTCCTACACTATATAATGCAAAAGGCAAATCCAACTATACACCATGCCTCCACTTAACTGCTTGCATTTCTATTCTGTTCGGATTATTTTTCTCCATCATATTAGGATAAGTAGTCAGAGTCTAGTAGGCTATGGGTTAGTGTCAGGGATTCAGTATTTTGAATGGAAAATGGGAACAGGTATCCAATGTGTATGTAAATATGTGCTACTAAAAATCTTCCCACTCTCATCCAGAACATCCTTGACATTACCTTCTCCCCAAGTAAGACACAATTAGAGGAGAAGAGTTAAAAAATCTGTGAACACATAATTGGAATGGAATATGCTCAGTTGTTCACAAACTTGGAGGTGGTGGAGGAGTTTACAAAAGTAAGGGACAGGGTAAACCCTCCACAAAAATGAAGCTTTGCTGGCCTAAAGACTTCTTGAGAAGCTGCCTCTGAGGTTGGGCACTTGAAATATATGTTTTTGACAGGAGTTTTATCTTCCATAGTAGTGAGACCATTAAAGCTGGTTCTGCATCTATGTGACCTGAAGGACATTGTTTCTTATTTTCCAATGAAGATGAGGCAGCAGTGCAGACCTCTCTCTTTTTAGGTAAACTGTGGCCACTGGGGGATAAGTGTCTCCCATTGTGGACTGTAAAACCATTTGGTCATCCTCCAATTTTCGTGGTGTTTTTTGCTGCTGCACTGGCAGTTTGCTATTTGCTTCACGAAATACAAGGATTTCAACTGGGACACAGTGCTAGAGGGAGTTCTGTCACATGTGGTGGGTCAGGGTCTGCAGGAGAATGCACCAACCAGGCTTCTATCCCACATAGCTTGCCCCCTTGACCATAGCAACCTGATTCTGAACATTGCCCTGAAAACTCTCCATATAACAATATGCCTTTACACAGAATATTCTGCTGGCTGCACCATGTCATTCACGAGCCATTTGGAAGCCAATAGCAGATGCACATGTCCACACCACAGATGTTTTATCACACACCTGCACACCTCTGCTCTAGGCCCACTACTCAGCAGGCTTCTACTTACTGGCATCTCTGTTCTACACCATTTTCATGAAACCCAATCAATCAAGGCACTGTATGATATACTCATGATCAGCAAAAAAACATGCAGAGTTTCTCCAGTGCCACCTGGTCATTGGAAATTCAAAAATTTCACAGTATTTATCTAGCCATTTTTCAATGATGAAGTTGGAGGCACTGTGGGTTTCAATACATTCAGGAACCTTTAAATGGTGAGGAAGCTCATTTCAATGAAATCTCAGGAGAACTCTAACAGGCAATGCTTACCAAAGATTCACCAAAAGATCAGATGAAGCCAGGCCCATTGAGGTCTACAAGGTGAGGTCCATGTGTGTTTTGACTCTCAACTATGGCTGCCAAGTTTTTCAGAATAAAATTATGTGATATTCTGGCTGAGATTCCCAGTGCTCTGTGGAAAATCAACCTGGGCCTAGATTTCAGATTCCAAGGGTGAAACTCATGCTTGGCCTCCTAAAATCCAAACACAATTTATGGCAATACTTCTTTTAGGTCAGTTCCAGAACTCAGACTATAAGGGGAATCACACAAGAGTTCAAGGCTTAGTGGACCCAGTCATCTCTTCCAACTGCCACACAAATGACCATAATTAAAACCAAAACACTCCCACATGGACCTCATTTTCTTCCATATAGACACTCATCATAACCTCTGGCTGGAGGTTTCCATGAGTGGTGCAGCTCAAGACAGTGTCCAAAATAAGCTCCCTTGCCCCTCATTTGCCTAAAGTCAGGGTGGCATGGACACCCTTCCTGTGAACCAGGAGTGATCAAATAGGCCTGCCATTAATACTGCTCTGCTTCTACTATTTGAGGCCTAATGACTCTCAGATATAGATTGTTTATGTGATTTGGAATCATTAGAAAACACTAACACATCTGCAGGGCTTTGAAGAATTTATTTGCCCCAAGGGTCCCTATTCACACTTGATGGAGGTCAGGAACCTAACAGAGGAAGGTGAGAGACTTCATCCACAATGACTGATCTTTTTGCATTTTTGTTATGGATGAACACATGGGATTTTTCTTTAGATCCATCAGGTGCTGAGAATCTGAGCCCCAGTTTCACACAGGGCCAAGAGGCTGATTCAGATACATCCTTTCTAAATCAATTAAGCAAAGAGCCACAGGTGATGCCCAATCATTGCATTTGAATACTGTTTTCTTCAGGCTTCACAAAGGGGTGGCCTGAGCCAAACACCTTCCTTACATTCAGGGCAACAGAACAATAGGAAAGCAAATGGTCCAAATCAGGGTTTCTCCACTGAAACTTTCCTGGTCACAGTGATATCTGAGTTTTCTGAGATGCTCCCATTTCCTTCAGTTATCCAGTACATGGCCATGTGACAGAGCTTGTAGGTGGTACATATCTTGGACACAAAACCATGAACCTATTCTGGAGAGTGACCAGTATTAAGAAAGAAAACTGGAACATAGGAAAACAGCAGGTGGTGCCCATTGAAAAGGTTAGTCGCAGTCCATTCATAAATTGGCAGGATGAATGCTTGGAAGCTTTGTACTAGACAGGACACATCCATTGATGCATTCTGTTTTCTAATAGTACAACCACAGCAGAGTGGGATACACAGACATAGAAACACTCAGCTTGTCAAAGGACATACTAGAAACAGTACACTTCAAACCAAACAAATCGCCTTTCCTACCTATTATCAGAACATGAGAAAAAACCACAAATTCACATCCACACCCACAAAGGCACCTCCTTCCCCCAAGTAGGTCTGTGACTATCTGGAGTGTCCTCTGACTGGTGGGCTATAATATTTTTCCCTGAAATGGACTGTACTCAGTTCTGTACTCCTTGGACAACTCTGTGAAGTTGTCAGAAGCCAGTGGTGAGCCACTACCTGCTTTCTCAGGAAAGGCCCCTCTTCTTAGCTTTCCTGGCATTTGGCCATCCTCACATAAGTAGGTACCAAGAAAGATTGACTCTGTCCTTGGTAAATCCAAAGAAGTGAGAAAACTGGGACTGGGACTGGGAGTGGCTGTGGTTGCCTGTCTTCCTGAATCCCAGGTTTATAGAGTTTTATCACCAAGGAATTTATGTGAGGTAACTTCCTTCAGGAACTGAATGAAGTCACTACCTTGGAAACCACTTTGTCTTAACAGTTGCTACCAAGGGTCCCATGAGATGGAGGGTGCCCCTACTTCCTGTGACATTTTCACAAGTTAGAGTGGTATATCAACCATTGGCCCCCGGGAACAGCTCTCCACACAGGCCTGGTTTGGTCCATCTTCTCTACATTAAGATGAAAGAGGCTGATTCAGACACATCCGTTCATCCTGACCAGGTTTTTTACCATGGAAGTTGACTTTTCCTCCCTCAGGTCCCTCATAGCTGCCTACAACTTCTCCAGAGATCATTTCTGCATGGACCTTTGAAGTTCTCAGCAGGTTGAAAATCCCCTACATTCCTGTATTGTAAGACCAACTCTGTCCCTGCTTTTCTGTAGAGTTAGATTGAGGGAACAGTGTATGGTAGGGTAATAACAGGTTCGATTTGGGTTAGGAATCATTCTGTGGGATGAAAAATGCTATTGGGAACCTGTGATATTTACCAGAATATTAAGGTGAAATATAACTATAAAAACAGAAATCTAGGTAAGATTTTAAGCCCAGAAGAGCATTGGGCCAATGATTGGGATACTTAGCTTTGAAATACCTTCTGCACAGATGTCTCAGATAAATCGATATACAATGGCATAGGACCTTGTAAATTGGATGATTGAATGTAGAAGAAAACATTCACTCAAAAAAGAGATAGTCGGAAGGATTAGGAACATAGTAAGTTTAGGAAGAAGAGTGAGTATAGGATTTGGACCAATGTTTTTAGCAATAGGGTTTCCAGTAGAGAGTGAATGTAAATGTCAGCATATGTGAAGAGTGAGTCACAATGATGAACTGGGGAAAATATATAGGAAAGCAGATATCAATAGAGACATTAAGAAGTCAGGCAAAGTATAAATTGAGTGATAGTATTAGAAATTTAAAACAGGGTTGAGGTTGAATATACAATCTTGGGAAGAAACAAATATTTAGTCACCAATAGGATGGACATTTGAGAACATTAGGCAAGCTGGACTTGGAGGTTTTTAGTAATCCATGCTCACTCTCCCTTTAGGCTTTGGTACAATCATAAGTGTGAACTTTGCAGTTTGTGTCCAGAATATTACTGTGATAAAGTGTATATGTAGATCAGGTGACATGAGTAGTTCTTCCACCATTTCTGTGGGCAATATTTTGCAGATGTATAAATTAGTATTGGGTGTACAAATATGTTTACCCTGTGTCTATGAATATAGATATAATGAAAGAATAGACCATACTGTGAATAAATAATATAACTGGTTTCAACTTTAAATAATGGATTGAATTGATATTTGAAAATATACAGGAAATCTTATTGATATACATACATTCATTACAACAATTTATACATCTATGGTAATATTAGGGTTCTGGTTTATCATGAAGACTGTGTGAGTTTTGCTCCAAAGTGATTATTGAAATCTAAAATAAAAAGAAGTCTCATGAAAAGACCAGTAAAGAAACATGAAGGAATACATGTGTACTGAAGCAGGAAGTTATTGAAATTGAAACAAATGCCTATAAATTTGCGAACTTCTGAATGAAATATATATCCTATTATGTGTATAAACTGAAGAAATAGTAAATTATTCAAACAGTGTTGAATAAAAATGAACGTCAAAATACACATCATGTCCCATAGGAATCTACTTGCATTGATGTTAAAGTGGGTCAATTACTGTATAAAAATAAGGACTTCTATGCACCATTCACTGAATTTAGATTTCAGTACAAGGAAACAATATGTATTTAAAGTGGATGAATATTTCTGAGAATAATTTTGTGAACATTTGATAATAAATCCACATACATGAATATGAACGCATTTAGTGATTGTATAATAAGACACAAATATTTTATATTCTGAAAAATCTGGAGAGTGTGTGTATACACACACACACACACACACACACACACGCACACGCACAGACATTAAAAGGTAGCAATATATATGGCAATTGAAAATTCATCATGAAATATATATCATCCACAGATCCAAAAATATTCATTTTACTAAACATGGATTTTTGTATTATGTTGTTCAACTAGGAAGCTCACCAAAATTTTAATTTTCAGTTCCAAAAACGTTTAGGAGGAGTGATCTCTTTTCACAATTTGTATCTGCCAAGTCAGCCACCTCACAAAAATGTACATGTGATACCAGGTAGGATTCTATATGTGCATACAAAAATACATGTGCTGAATAGGCTACAGATAAAGGGAGACAGAAATTCACATATTTGTTAACTTTAAAACACATGGAGAACTATTTCAATTTAAGATTGACTAGATTTATGACACTAGATTTATAACACCTACCCTTTATCATGCAAAAGGTAAATCCAACTATACACCATACCTCCTCTGAACTGCTTGTATTTCTATTCTGTTTGGGTTATTTTTCTCCATCACTTTAGGATTGCCACAGTCTGGCTAGGCACAATTCATGAGCCACATGTCAAAAGAAACTAAGTTTATTTTTAGAACCACACATGCCAAAAAAATAGCTCCTCGGGAAAAACCCTCAGAGCCCAACTGCCACCACTGGCTTCCCACAAGCCTCTCAACCTCCCCACTCCTCCTGCTCATGAGGTCCATTTGCTGGGTCGTGTGGGCAGAGCCAAAAAAGTCCCCCAATGAGCAGCTCTGTAGTCTGATAGGGCGGGGAAACAGCCCAATGAGCATCACTGCAGAGGAGCCAATCAACTAAATGTTGCTGGGGCTGCTGTGAGCCAATCATCAGCTTGCAGTCTGAAAGGGCAGGGAAACAGCTCAATGAGCATCTCCAATGAGCATCACCGCAGAGGAGCCAATCAGCTAGATGTTGCTGGGCCGCTATGAGCCAATCATTAGCTGGCAGTCTGAAAGTTTGCTTTGGCCCCTTGGGCTGCGGCTCTCAACATCTCCCCCTCTCTGCTTAAACAACAAGCATGTGGCTTAGGGACCGTGCCTGCCTTAGGTTGTCCAATAGTACATATGGTGCTTACCCATTATCGAATGAGCTGACCTCAAAATGTCAGCCACCTGTCTTAGGTTGGTACCATTGCAATTGGATCTTTCCCGTCACTAACTACAGGTCCAGTATACAGCCACACCTGTGAAGTGGTCTTTGTACCAGGGGGAGGGTGAGGTTTTTTGTCTCACTTCTGTTGGCCCCCAAATTTTAGCTGAACGACCATGACAAGCAGAAGGGAGGAAGATACACTGAGGCAATTGACAGCACCTTTTGGAAAAATTGTACCACCAATGACATCATCAGCAAAAATACCCCAACACTACCACAAGTCGCTGCACCAACAGATAGTTCACAATGCATGCAGGTGAGTTCACAAAGCATACAAGTGATACATAGTCCAGGCAAGTTCTGCAAGCAGTTCAGTGATGGCTATTGCAGAAGCTGTAGATTGGTTTTATCTTTGTCTTCACCGGCACTGGGATGAAGATAGGAATTCTGGCAATAATCGCTAAAGAAAAAATTATGTAACATTCCAGAATGCACTAAAAAAAAATTTCTTAACAATTTATATTGTCTTGAAGAGAATTATTAAATATAATGAAAAAGAAAGGTGAAAGTAAACAAACAGATCTGTTAACCTCCTTTTTTGTTCACATTTTAAAACAATCCTCAACAGGTGTTTACCCAATTTAAATTAAAACACTTACATCACGTGAATAAAAAAAAAAAATACTTGGATCCATTTTTTCATGAGCGCTCATCATATATGATATATGGACATATGTACATTCAAACATATAACACAAAATACAAGTGTGCACAAATAATATAATACATACAACACATAACATAAGAGTGAAGATCTTATTACTTTTTACAGGTGAAATCTCCAATGCAATGTCTAAAAATTCTATCTTCCAAAAATAGGACTGATCAGCAAAACATTAACCTAGGTCTGTATGAGCTCAAAAAACAAAATAGAACTTCATGATATGGGAAAGGGTAATAATAAAATAGATATTGAAAAAAAGCATCCTGGTTCTGTCACAGATGTAAGAATAGCCAAACTAGAGTTCTGGATATCAGCTGTTATGGATTTGACCCAAATCATCTTCTTTTTGGTCTGTAGAAATCGCTTTAGTTATTTTCTCTGGAATCCAAATCGGCTGCTGTTCTCCCTGTGGAAACACATAGACAGACCCCTGACTCCAGGCAATCACTGGGTCAGGACCTTAGTTAATCTCTCTGGAATCCAAATAGGCTGCTGTTCTCCTGTAGAAACACACAAACAGACCCCCGACTCCAGACAATTACTGGGTCAGGACCTTTCCATTGTTCTGTTAGAATATCCTTCCAAGGTACCTTGGGCTTATGTACATTTTTTGCACACATATGCCTTTCCGCAGCACTAAGCCCTGATGAATCCAAATTTTAAAAGTTTAGAGTAAAAAGGGTTATTTTAAGTTTATCTTTGGGGAATATATACCCCTTCCCAATTCCGTCTTTTTGCTTTAATAAGTACATTTTAATTGTTTGATGTGCTCTTTCAACTATGCCTTGTCCCTGTGGATTGTATGAGATTTCTGTTATATGAGTAATGCCAAATGATGAGCAAAATTGTTTAAAAGAGGTAGAAGTATAACCAGGGGCATTATCTGTTTTTAACTGTTTTGGAACGTCCACAGTGGCAAAATTTTGTAAGCCATGAGCTATAACATCTTTACATTTTTTCTCCAGCATGAAGGGAGCCCATCAAAAATCCAGAAGAAGTATCAACTGTAACATGCAAATATTTTAATTTTCCAAATTCTGGCATGTGTGTGACCTCCGTCTGCCAAATATGGTTATGTATCAATCCTCTAGGATGGACTCCAAGATTAACTTGTGGTAAAAAGGTCACACAATTTTGACATTGTTTTATTATTTGTCCAGCTTGTTCCTTAGATATTTTAAAGCGCTTTTGTAATGTATTAGCATTGACATGGAACTTTTTATGAAAATTTGCAGCTTCTTCTACTGTAGAGAAAATATGTATGTCATGTGTAGTTTTATCTGCTAAATCATTGCCCAAACTAAGGGCTCCAGGCAATCCTGTATGTGCCCTGATATGTCCTATAAAAAACGGATCTTTTCTGTCCCAGATTAGACATTGTATAGTGGAAAGCAAAGAGAAAACAGTAGAGGAAGGGGAAATCCTACCAGCATTTTCAAGTGATAATATAGCACTAACTATATACTAATTACGGAAAATAAATTATATACAGATACTTTAAGCATCACAAAAGCTTGTAATACTGCATTAAGCTCTACCTTTTGAGCTAATTTTTTGGGTACTAAAATGTAAATGTTTGACCAGGTGTAACTATTGTTGCTGTACCATTATTTGACCCATCAGTGAATATATTTGGAGCATTTATGATAGGTGTTTTTTTGTCATTTTTTGAAAAATTACATGATGCGATGTCCAAAAAGACAATAAATGATTAGATGGTAAGTGGTTATCAAATGAAACATTAGATTTACACTTGATTATTGCCAAAGAATTTAACTCATTAGCTAATTAGTAATAAATTTATTAGGAGAAATTCCGTTAGAATACTTATCAAATAAACTGGACCCAGTGGCTAGCGGGTGGCGCCATTGCTTAAGAGCTATAGCAGCGGCAGCCCTTCTAATAAAAGATGCTCATAAATGAACGTTGGGACAGAAGCTAACCATGATAGCCCCCCATGCCCTGGAGAGCACCATCTGTCAGCCTCCAGCGAGCTGGCTATCAAACTCCAGAATTACCCACTACCAGAGCCTCTTGCTAGACAAAGACAGAATAACGCTGGGACCCCCTGCTCCACTCAACCCAGCTACACTGCTGCCAGAAGTATCATCAGGACCCGTCGCTCATGAGTGTCAACACATACTGGCAGAGGAAACCAGTATACGACGAGACTTGAAGGATTAGCCACTGGATCGCCCTGAAGTCGTTTGGTTTACGGATGGCAGCAGCTTCCTCCAAGACGGTAAGCAGCGGGCTGGAGCAGCAGTAGTCAGCAAAACTAATGTCATCTGGTCCTTTGGTCTCCCAGAAGGGACATCAGTACAGAAAGCAGAACTGATTGCCTTTATGAAAGCATTGATACTAGCAACAGGCAAAAAGGCCACCATATACACTGATAGCTGCTATGCATTTGCCACTGCTCATGTGTACAGGGCTATTTGCCAGCAAAAGGGGGCTATTAACCTCTTCCGGGAAAGAAATAAAGAACAAAGATGAGATCCTCCACCTTCTCTCAGCAGTGCAGGACCCTAAGGAACTAGCTATAGGGCACTGTCCAGGGAATCAGAAGGGAAATGACCCCGTGGCAGTTGGAAAGAGAAGGACAGATGAGGAAGCTCAATTGGCAGACCTAAACGGAGTGACTCTGTTAACTTTTTTCACACGGGGGGAACAACAAACAGGAGACTTGGCAGCCCTGGAACATTCAGGCAACATATCATCTGAGGAGACAGATACAGAACTCTGGGGCCCTACAGAGCCAAGTTTACAATTTCAAAAAGCCCACCTTTATGTCGAAGACTTACACCAGCTCACCCACTTAGGCTCAAAGAGGTTATAGGCACTCTCAAAGGACCAAAGAAAGGACTTATTATTGACTGAATCACAGAGGAAAGAAATCGCTGAGCAGGTGACTAGAGCTTGTCAAGTCTGACAATTAGTTAATACTTACCCATACGAGCTTCCTGCAGGGAAGCACTTATGAGGAACCAGACCAGGACAATTCTGGGAAGTGGACTTTACTGAAATTAAGCCAGCAAGGTATGGACTTAAATATCTACTTGTCTTTGTAGATACTTTTTTCAGGATGGGTCGAAGCCTTCCTCATGAATAAAGAAATGGCTCAGATGGTAGTCAAAAGATGCTAGAAGACATTTTCCAAGGTTCAGACTGCCTAAGGTAATAGGGTCTGACAACAGACCGGCATTCATGGCCCAGGTAAGTCAGGGGTTCTCCAGGACCCTGGGGATTAATTGGAAGTTAAATTGTGCTTATAGACCCCAGAGCTCAGAACAGGTAGAAAGGAGGAATAGAACCATCAAAGAGAACTTAACAAAATTAAGCCTGGAGACCAGCATAAAAAATTGGACTATGCTCCTACCTTATACACTGTTTCGTGCAAGAAATACCCCCTCTGCCTCTTTGTGTAACCTCACCCCTTATGAAATTTTCTATGTTGCCCCTCATATAGTAAGGGACCTAACACCAACTCTGAGACTTAATGATTCTTTTCACACCTCCTTGCTTGACAGACTTAAAGCCCTTGAACAAACCCAGCACCCATCAATACATGTGGAAATAGTTGACCATTGCTTATCAGCCTGGAGACAAGGGAACTCCACATCGATATCAAGTGGGAGACTTTGTCTATGTGAGCCGGCATCAGGTGTCATCCCTGGAACCCCGCTGGAAAGGACCATACCAGGTGCTTCTTATAACACCTAGAGTGGTGAAAGTGGATGGGATCACTTCCTGGATACATGCCTCCCATCTCAAGCCTGCGCCCTATCCAGACTCCGGCTGGAAACTGGAACAGACTGGTAACCCTCTCAAGTTGCATGTCTGTCGTGTGGGAAGGGCGATGTATTCATCCCCTGACCACCAGCAGTCCTAATCCACATCAGCCTGTTCAGCAACAATGGCAAGTTATAAATCCTACTGGAAAGTATCGTGGTCTATTTCACATACAGCCCCCTTATGGACTTGGTAGCCATCTCTCCACCTGGACATTTGTCAGCTTGCCATAGGCCTCTCTGATGGGATCTCCCTGACATAGAGGACCCCACACAGATCCCACTCAAACCCAAAACCAGGGCAACATAGACCACCTTACCCCATGAATTATGGATGTCATCTTTCCAAGCTCAGGTGTAAACTAGCCAGTCTTGATTTTTATGTGTGCCCAGCTGATTTCCAAAGTCGCAAACAGGCCCAAACCTGTGGAGGACCCAGTGACTTTTATTGTAGATCTTGGGGTTGTGAACAAACGGGAGCTGCATAGTGGAACTCAAACTCCCCAGACAGTATGATTCAGGTAGGACCAAATGACACCTGGATTGATCCCAAGAAATGTGCCTCTAGCCAAGTGGTGTCAAAAACTCGCTGTGGAAAGAATAGTCTATGTTACCCCCTCAATATAACATTCACTTCCAAAGGAAGGAGCTACCTCAGAACAACATGGCCTAAGGGAAATACTTGGGGAATGCGATTCTATATTTATGGTCCTGGTTATGACTTTGGTCTCTTGTTCAACATCCGGCTTAAAAAGATAGAAAATTCCACAGCAATAGGGCTCAATCCCCACAGGTCAGTAATTAAGCCTCCTAAATCTCATATGCCTAGATCTACCAGAACCCCTCTACTATCACATACTTCCTGGTTTCTGTCTTTGCCTACTTCCCCCGTCCAGAATACAGCTGACTCGGCCCCCCTGGGAACTAATTAAAGAAACCTTTATGGAACTGAACTCCACACAGTCAGAATTCCTTGCATTTCAGCCCAGGTATTGGACAGCTCTGTAAATTATTGTGTAATGGTGCAGATACTCCCCAGGGTGCTCTATGATGATGTAGAATCATTTGAAGGTCTACTAGCGGGACAAACAACCTGATTTTGCCGGGAGCCAGTATCCCTTACTCTAGCCATCCTATTGGGGATAGGAGCTGCTGCAGGAGTGGGTACAGAAACAGCTTCTATGAACTGTGGGTCACAACAAATGGCCCGATTAGAAACAGCAATAGATCAAGACTTGAAGGCGTTAGAGACATCCATCACAGTTTTGCAATAATCCTTAACCTCTCTCTCTGAAGTTGTTTTACAGAACAGGCAAGGATTAGACCCCCTCTTCATGAGGGAGGGGGGCCTCTGTGCTGCACTGAGAGAAGAATGTTGTTTTTATGCTGACCATAATGGAGTTGTAAAAGAATCCATGAGTAAATTGAGCAAATGCCTTGAAGAGCGCCAGAGAGAAAGGAAGATTCAACAAGGGTGGTTTGAGTCATGGTTTACCCAGTCCCCCTGGTTAACTACACTTCTATCAGACTTAGCTGGACCCCTGATCATCCTTATGGTGTTGCTAACTATGGAACCTTGTTTGCTAAACCGCATAGTTTCCTTTCTCCAGGTTCAGATTGGCCAGAAAAAAACTCATGGTAATCAGATAGAAATACGCTCCACTGGCAGAAATAAAATGTGAGAAACCACAATAATTATGATTAATTTCTTTTAAGATTAAAAGTAGTCAGAAAAAGGAGTGGAAAATGAAAGAATAAAAGAAATTGAAATTGAAACTTAAAGAACCAGGTTTTGTAAAGTTTCCAAGCTGCACTCAGAACCTGAAATTCCTGTGGCAGTTAAGACAGTTCCCGGAACTGCCCATTAGATGTGTGTTGAAATCTTCCCTGACCACCTAGTTACAAAACAACCCCTTTCCAGAAACCGTGCAGCTCAACACGTATACATCTCAGGGCTTCAAACAATCAGTTTAAATGTATACCCTTTCTCAGGGCTGACCAATCACCCGCTGCCGGACGGACCTGTTCCCGCCAATGAATGTGCTAATCATGTTTTTGAGTTGTTATTTGAAGAACAGGGAAATTGTTGGTCTTACAATACAGAAATTTAGGCGATCTTCCACCTTCTGAGAACCTCAAAGTTCCATGCAGAAAACATCCCTGAAGAAGATGTAGGCACCTATGAAGGACGTGAGAGAGCAAAAGTCAACTTCCATGTCAAACAACCCTGTCAGGATGAAGGGATGTGTCTGAATCAGCCTCTTTCTTCTTAATGTAGATTAAATGGACCAAACCAGGCCTGTGCGGAGAGCTGTTCCCGGGTGCCTGTGGTTGATATACCATTCTAACTTGTGTAAGAGTGACAGGAAGTAGGGACAGACTCCATCTCATGGGACAATTGGAAGCAACTGTTAGGACAAAGTGTTTGCCAAGGCAGTGACCTCATTCAGTTCCTGAAGGAAGTGACCTACCACACTTCCTTGGTGATGGAACTCTCTGAACTAGGGATCCAGAAATCCAGGCACCCAGAGCAGTCCCAGTCCCAGTCCCAGTGGTCTCAATTGTTTGGATTTACCAAGGACAGAGTCAGTCTTTCGTGGTACCTACTTACGTGATGATGGCTAAATGTCAGGAGAGGTCTGAATAGGGGCCATTTCTGAGAAAGCAGGTAGTGGCTCAACCATGGCTCCTGACAACTTCAAAGAGTTGTCAAAGAAGACCAGATCTGAGACAGAACAGGCCATTTCGGGGAACATAGTATGGCCCACCAGTCAGAGGACACTGAGGATAGTCACAGACATACTTGGGGGAAAGAGGTGCCGTTGTGGGTGTCCCTGTGAGTTTGTTGTTTAGTCTCATGTTTTGATAATAAGGCGGTTTGTTTGTTTGGAGTGGAATGTTTCTAGAAATTTGTTTGACAACATGAGTGTTTCTATGTCTGTGTATCCCACTGTATCCATGGTTGTAGACATTTGAAAAGCAAACGCATCAATGGTTGTGTTTTGTCTAGTAGAAAGCTTCCTAGCATTCATCCTGCCCAATTTAAGAATGGAGAGTGGCTTGCCTTATGGATGGGCAACACCTACTATCTTCTTAAGTTCCTATTTTCTTCCTGAATACTGGCCACTCTCCATAATAGCCTCATGGTTTTGTTTCCAAGATATATACCACCTCCAAGCTCTGTGACATCGTCATGTACTTGATAGCTGAAGGGAATGGGAGCATCTCAGAAAACTCAGAATTCTGTGTGACCAGTAAAGTCTCAGTGGAGAAACACTGCTTTGGGCCTTTTGCTTACCTATTGTTCTGATTTCCTGAATGTCAGGAAGGTCTTTGCCTCAGGCCACCCCTTTGTGAAGCCTGAAGAAAACAGTTTTCAAATGGAAATGAATGGGCATCACCTGTGGCTCTTTGCTTAACTGCTTTGGAAAGGGATGTGGCTGAATCAGCCTCTTGGCCCTGTGTGAGGCAGTGGATTAGATTGTCAGCACCTGATGGATCTAAAGAAAGTTTCCAAGTGTGCATTCAAAACCAAAATGGCCAAAAGATCAGTCATGTGGGTGAAGTCTCTCGCCATCTTTTGTAACCTTCCTGACCTCCATCAAGTGAGAATAGGGATCCTTTGTGTCAAATGAGTTCTTCAAAGCCCTGCAGAGGCTAGCCGATAGGTGCTTGGTTTTTCTCATGACACCAATTCTCATAAAGAATCTATACCAGACAGTCAGTAGGCCTCAAATTGGATAAGTGGAGCAGTTATAGAGCAGGCCTAATTGATCACTCTTCGTTCACAGGAAGGGTGTCCAGGCCACCCTGACTTTAGGCAAATGAGGCGCAAGTATGCTAATTTTGCACAGTGTCTTGGGCTACGCCCCTCATGGAAACCTCCAGCCAGAGGTTATGATGACTGTATATGTGGAAGAAGATGAGGGCCATGTGGGAGTGTTTTGGTTTTAATTGTGGTCAGTTGTGTGGTGGTTGGAAAAGATGCGTGGGTCCACCTGGGCTTGAACTCTGGTGTGATTCTCCTTAGAGACTGAGTAATGGAACTGACCTCAGAGAAGTATTGCCATGAATTGTGTTGGGATTTTAGGTGGCCATGGATGAGAGTCACCCTTGGAAACTGAGATCTAAGAAAAGGGTGGATTTTCAAAGAGAACTGTAAAACTCAGCCTGGTTATCACATGATTTTATTCTGAAATATTTGGCAGCCATATTTGAGGGTCAAAACATACATGAACCTCACATTGGAGACCTTAATGGGCCTGGCTTCATGTGTCCTTTTGGCCCCTCTATGGGAAGCCTTGCCTCTGAGAGTTCACCTAAGCTTTCCTTGAAATGTGCTTCCTCAAAATTTAATGGTTCCTGAATGCATTAAAACCCACAGTTTCTCAAAATTCATCCTTGAAAAATGGCTGGATAAATACCATGAAATTTTTGAAATTCCCATGACCAGGTGGCCCTGGAGAATCTTTGGATGTCCTGATGCTGATCATGAGTATACCAGAGAATGCCTTGATTTCCTGGATTTCATGAAAATGGTGTAGAACAGAGATACCAGTATGTTGGAGCCTGCTATGTAGTGGGCCCAGAGCTGTGGTGTGCAGGTGTGTGATAAAACATCTCTGGTCGGGCCATGTGGATCTGCCATTGACTTCCAAATGGCTTGTGGCTGACATGGTGCAGACAGGAATCACGTATATGTCTGAAACCTCTCCATAAAAGGCATCTTGTTATATGGAGATGTTTCAGGGCAATGTTCAGAATCAGGCTGCTATGATCAAGGGGGCAAGCTATGTGGGATAGAAGCCTGGTTGGTGCATTCTCCTGCAGACCCTGACCCACCACACGTGACAGGAGTCCCACCAGCACTGTGTCCCAGTTGAAATCCTTGTATTTTGTGAAGCAAACACCAAACTCACAGTGCAGCAGCAAGAAACACCATGAAAAGTGGAGGATGACCAAATGGCTTCACAGTCCACATGCGGAGACACTTGGCTTTCAGTGGCCACAGTTTACCTACAATAGAGAAGTGGGCACTGCTGCCTCATGTTCTTTGGAAAAGAGGAAACAATGTTCTCCAGGTCACATAGATGCAGACCCTGCTTTGATGCTCTCATTAGAATGGAAGCTAAAGCTCCTGTCAACAACATATATGTCAAGTGCCCAACCTCAGAGGCAGTTTCTCAAGTAGTCTTTAGGCTGGCAGAGTTCCATGTTTGTGGAGTGTTTACCTTTTAGACCAGGATGCAAGAAAAGACCACTGACTCCAATTAAATCAAATTAAAGCAAACTTATTATTTCCACCTCCCGGGCTGCCTCTCCCTCCCAAAACGGCAGGAACAAGAGAGCAACCCCACCTTTTCTACAGCCCAGCTTTATAGCCCAGAATGTTACACAAAAGAGTGGTTACAGGTAACAGAACTCTGACAAGCATCACACTAATGATAGTTTACATTTTTTTATTTTTATTTTTTTTGCTGGCCCCAACATCAGAATTTATGAGGACCATTAGAGCCTCAGGGAGTGTCATCTGGCCAGGGAAGGCCAGTATTTATGAGGTGTCAATAAAGTTTAAGACAGGGCTGTTATCTGGTCAGAGAGCCAGGCATGGGTGAGTTCAAGGCACGGGCAGACATTCCAAGCAGGTTCAGAATTTGCTGTAACTTACAGTTAAGCCAAAATTATCTTTACATGGCTTTGTGGCAAGATGGCTCCCAATTTTAATCAAAGATCAGGTTGGGTCTATCATTCCCTCTTTTTCTAATATGTCCCTTTCAAATCTTTGATAGGGTAGGGGAAGAGCACTGAGGGAAATTTAATCCCTCAGGTAACAGTCTCCCTATTTTTTGAATTCACCCAAAACCGGTCTCCCTGATTTTACCTGACTTAATTAATTACTTATATTGGTAGTCTATTTAATTTTGGCTCTATTGTTGTCAGAAGAGAGGCGTCACTCATTTTGGCTTTTTCTGAGCTAAGAGAGGGTGACATGATGGGGCACGGCCTGAGAGACGTGAGTTGCCTTTTAGAAGTCAGTTCGGTTTGAAGTCTGTTTGGGGAAGTACAGGTTGTAACGTCATCTGGTGACGGGTTCTTCTATGAGAGAAACAAAATACATGAGTACTGAATAAATGTTGCAGCAGCTGGAACATGTCACTGTATAGAAGTTCCCTCACCAGTCTTAAATATTCCCAGTTATCAGGACTGTCAACTTAATATTTAACATTTAGGGTTACAGTTGTCCCTCCCCATAAGATACAGTTTAATAATTTAATATCATCTGATCTTGCAAAATCCTTTTACTAGTATGACCTCTGTGTCTAATAGAGAAACCCTTAATTCTGTTACTCAAGGCTGGATAATTGTACTAGCAAACACCAAGGTTACCTGTGTAGGTTAGGAATATCTGTAGGCCTTAAACTAAAAACTTCTGCCTCTGGCAGCTCCTCCTGATAGTCTCTTTTTATAGTTATCAGGCATTCCTGTCTGAGAACCCTTCTTTGTAGCCTCCAGTCTTATTTATTTTGGGAGGCTAACATAAAGTATATACCTTAAAATATTATTATTACTATTATTATTTAAAATGCCCAGGAATGGCTGTATTTTGGTGTTAACTGTCTTTGGTAAATGTTTAAGATGAAGCAGTCAAACTGACTTTTGTTTCTATCTGTTGTGAACAGTCAGCTGATCTTTTACAGGAGTCATTCCTGGGGAAACTTGATAGCAGCTTCTCAGTTCTGCTAGTGCCATTTGCGCTAGGTGTGTCCAGGTCTTGCTTGACCATGTGGCTTCCCTCGGAAGCATCAGGGATGTTTCCCTTCTCTGATGACTGTCTTCTTCATAGAAAATGCACTGATTGGCTTTCTGTTCTCCAGTGGTCTTATTAATCTCCTTAATCAGGAGGTTATGTGGCTCAGAGTTGCAAAGCTCTTTAGAGAAGTCCTGTGTTCCTTGGATACAGACTGACTCAGAGGGCAAGAGCCAAATATTGGTTTTCTTCGCCCTTTTCATTTAACGTTAATTTTAAATCCTAATCTTAAACATTCAGCAAATAAATTTTAGCAGCCTTATATTAACAGCACTGGGCTTTAATGTCTATAATTTAAAATTATTTATCTTTTTATGAATTGGGATCTGTATTTTTCTGTCTCTCTTGTAGGTGATGACTTATTATCTTAAATTAACCCATGTTGTGTTCTTAAAGCCACACTTCTGTAAAACACCAACAGGGAATCATTAGATCACTTATAAGGAAATTAAAAAATAAAATTAACAAGAGTAATATACTTAGTTCGTGTAATAGCTACCCTGAATTTTTTGGTTGAGTTATACATTATATCCCCTGTTTGAGATCCTAGTAATCTTGACAGAAAAAAAAAAAAAAAACTACTTTTGAACATGACTTTAAATGAAATAACATCTGACCTACTACTTTTATTCTCACATGTAGTAACTTGGGACAAAGAACCTTATCTTAAGTAAGGCAGGGCTCTTTATAAATCTTAAGTGTTTTAGTTCCAAAAATGATCTTTTTTTCAAAATATCATTTTACAAAGTTTACATTAATTGTTTGAGGTCACATGAACATTAGCTAACACCATATGATATAACATTTAAAACATGAATTAAAGAAAGGCTGAAAGTTTTAACCTTTACATAGATTAGGCTCTCATTAACATAAAAATACATTTAAATTGTTCCACAATGTAAAAAGTAACATAAAAGTTTACATATCTTATTGATAACAGGTAAATAAATCCCCAATATATTGTTTTTACCATACAACTTCAGAGCACCAGCTTGATATAATGCTCTTTTAAATTTTCTACCTTAAAGAATTGTATTCCTGGAAGATATGAGCACATTAATAGCATCACAATTGCACTGATGTTTCTACATTTACCAAGTTTAGCTTTTAAACAAAATGGCTGTACAGTGCTCTAAAATAACAGATCTTATTTAATCAGTAATTTAATTTTTATGGTTGCTTGCTCTAGAAAAATAAAACTTAATAAACACAATGTTATGGGTAAACTTATGTTTTAAGAAATTTTTGTCTCTTTAACACATGACTGATTTTTACAATCTTATACATACTTTAGAACAAACTTATACAGACCTTAGTATATCAATCAGATATCAAACAAAAGTACTCATGAATGAGTAATCCCATATCAAATTTACTTTACTTATTTATCAAAATATTAAACAAAAGAATTGAACAGTGTTGACCATTTTTTTGAAGGAAAAGTCCTAAAACCAAGGCATAGTAGACCTTTTGTCAATATTAATATTTTATTAGATTTTTGTACACCTAGAAAACTTGTAAGCTTAAATTTAAAGACATTTATTTTTATCAGTTTATCCAATTTAAAGTGAACCATTTAAATCACGTGAATTAAAAATCTTTGGATCCACTTTTTAAAGTTTGTTTTTGTTAGTGCTTCTTGTTTTTAAGAGCGCTCCTTATATATGTTAATTTGTATATAATATATATGATATAGGGACATATGTATATGTAGACATACAACACATAACAAAAGGGTGCACACATAATAATAGTAAAGGCCTTGTAGCTTTTCGCAGGTGAAATCTCCATTGCAATGTTTCAAAAACTCCATTGTTTGTGAGAGATAGAACTGATGAGAAAAATATTAACCTAGGTCTGTAGGATCAAAATCATGAGCTCAAAAAGAAAATACAGAATCTAAGGAAAAAAATAAGAGTCCTAGAAAAAAATGACTTGGCAGTTATTAGTAAATACCATACAATGTAATTTTTTCTCCACCCCCCCTCCCCTTAGGCCTCTGATCAGTCTCCTACTGAGCTTGCAGGCTTCTTTCATTTGCATTTCAACATTAGTCCTGGCTGAGGTCTAAAAGGAGCAGGGAAAAACTGATGTTCTGAGCAGACACCTCAGGCCTAAGGCATTTTAACCATAATTTTCAGGTTTGGATGTTGAAAATTATGATACGATTTTAAGATACAATTCACAAAATTTTATATCTTTACATCTTGTTTTGTCAACAGATACCATACTATGATTTACTACCCTTGTCCAAATTAATGCACTGGTACACACTGTGACATTTTCCCAGTCTACCCAATTCAAAACTGGTGAAAAATAAGACCGAATGTTTGGGAAGCTACTTGCCAACTTGGAAGTAGAGTTCTTTAGTATTCCATCCTAAGTATTTAAGTTCTCTGGCATGAATTATCTGAAATCATAAACTAAACAATTATTTAAACCCGACTTTTAACTGCAAGATTGTGCAATGCTTCAAAAACCCATTCAGATACCAGATTGTTACAATTAAACGTCATCATTTAGACACACATTGAGCTAAGATCATTCCCGAGAAACAATTTATAATATCAACACATTATTGCACATGTCTTAAAGGGCCATAAACAAAGACACAAGAAAGACAGAAAGGAGTTACAGACAATGGCTGACAGACAGAAGCCTTTAAAACAGAGCAGATAAGAGAAAAATCTCCTACACCTGTAGCACGATAGATGTCTCTACAAGGGAATCAGATGTTTTCACAGAGGGGCAACCTGAAATGTAATATCAAGGATCTCCATGGTGAATTTACTGCATTTAGTGTCCCCTTTTTCTTTTTCTCTCTTTTTTTTTTAATAAGACAGAGGTGGCATAATCCTTACAGTGCAGGTAAGGAAGGAGGGAATTCCCTGAAGTAACAGGACTTTGGCAGCTGCTGGGAGTCCCTCAGTCCCTCCTTTTACTTACAGGATTACCTCCTCTGGTTCCGTTCCACCCCAAGCACGCTCCATCTCCTTACATTTCAGTAGTCAGCTCTCAAAAAGTCCCGGGGTCGGGGGGAGGGTATCAAAATTTGTAACTTAAATTTTGGTTCCTGACGTTGAAGCCAATTAATACCAATTTAATAATGAGGACAGGGTTTGAGAAAAAGAAAAAGGGAGGTTTACTGCTTTGCTTACAAAGGAGAAATACAGGGGACTCTGCCCAAAGGTTGTGACTCTCTTGATCTGGAAGGACAAGAGGTTTTAAAGAAGTTTCACTTTTTAACCTAAGAGATACTCAGTTCTTAGGTCACCAGCAGGCATTGCCCTCTGTAGTGGGTGTGCTTCAGGCAGCCAGCTAGGGGCTTCTCTCATCCTGCTTAACAAAGGGGGGGTAAAGTTCATCACAGTTTCTTAAAACACAGTCCAAAGGGGTGTCAGGCTTACTTGCTTTATTACCCATTTTCACGTCCAATATTCTTAAGTTCTTACCACAGAAATCACAAAACAAAACGCACAAAAACAAACAAACCAAAAACATACAGAACACAGAAAAAAACACAAAGAAACAGAAAAATGGCGAAGAAACAGAAAAACAGAGGAGCAATGCAACGTCTTGCTAAAGCTCCGGGGAAGGAGCTCCTGTGTGCCCGTTGGCACCTCTGTACCTTTTCAGAGGAATTTCCTACAGAACAGAACAGAGGACAGAATGATTCTTATTACTTTCCCGGACAGGAGTATATGTGACCCTTCCCAGGCCACCTCTCTGTCATCAGAAGAGATCTCCCTTAACCAGATATCAGTTGTTATAAAGGCACCACTTACCTATGGAGGCCTCCTTCACCAGGTGCTTGCTAATAGTTTTAGTGCGATGGTTCACTGCAGTGCTCCCCGGACTGAAGGCTCACTCCAAGGCCTTGGAACTTGGCTCAACAGCCCGGAGCCCTGGAGGAAAGGCCAGCTTCAGAATTTCCAGCAGTCTGGTCTTGTGATCTGGTCGGGTCATCTCACTGGGGAACTCCAAAATGTTAGACCAGGCAGCGAGAAAAGACCACTGAGTCCAATTAAAATCAAATTAAGGCAAGCTTATTATTTCATCCGGGTGGGCTGCTTCTTCCTCTTAAAACAGCGGGAACATGTCAGCATCCCCACCTTTCCTACAGCCCAGCTTTATAGCCCAGAAAGTTACACAAAAGGGGAGTTAGAGAAAACAGAACTTTGACAAGCATCACAGTAATTGTAGTACACATTTTTTTTTGCTGGCCCCAGCATTAGAAATTATGAGGACCATTAGAGCCTCAGAGAGGGTCGTTGTCTGGCCAGGGAAGGCCAATATCTATGAGGTGTCACTAAAGTTTCAGAGAGGGCTGCAATCTGGTCGGAAAGCCAGACATGGGTGAGTTAAAGGCATGGGCAGGAATTCCAAATAGGTTAAGAATTTGCAGTAATTTATAGTAAAGAAAAAATTATTTTTTCATGGCTTTGTGGCAAAATGACTCCCAATTTTAATGAATGATCAGGTTGGGAGATCAACACTGTCCTTTACTTTTGGAAACTCCTCTACCACATCCAAGTTTGTGAACTCCTGAGCATTTTCTATTCCAGATATGTATTCACAGAACTTTTAACTCTACTCTTCTAATTGTGTCTTACTTGGGGCGAAGGTAATGTCAAGGCATTGTTCTGGATGAGAGTGGGAATATTATTGTATACCACATATTTGCATACTCATTGGATTCATTTTCCAATTTTCCATTCAAAATACTATATCTCTGACAATAACCCATACCCTAATAGACTCTAACTACTAATACTAATATGATGGAGAAAAATAACCGAAACAGAATTGAAATACAAGCAGTTCAGATAAGGCATGGTGTATGTTGGACTTGCCTTTTGCAAGATAAATAATAGGTGTTATAAATCTAGCCAATTTTTAATTGAAATAGTTCTCCATGTGTTTTTAAAGTTAAAAAATATGTGCATTCCTGTCACCCTTTCTCTGTAGCCTATTCAGCACATGTATTTTTATATGCACATAAAGAATCTTAGCTGATACACGTACATTTTTTGTGAGGTGCCTGACTTGGCAGTTACAAATTGTGAGAAGAGATCACTCCTCCTAAAAGCTGTTGGAACTGAAATTTCAAGCTATAGGTGACCTTCCTAGTAGAACAACATTATGCATAAATGCATGTTCAGTAAAATGAATGTTTTTGGATCTGTGGATGATATATATTTCATGGTGAATTTCGTTTGGCATATATATTGCTACGTTTATTGTCTGTGGTTGTTTGTGTGTGTTTGTGTGTGTTTGTGTATATATATACACTCTCCAGATTTTTCAAAATATGAAATATATATGTATTATATACACTCTCTAAATTCATTCATGTTCATGTATGTGGATTAATAATCAACTTTTCGCAAGATTATTCTCAGAAATATTCATCCATCTGAAATATATATTTGTTTCCTATTACTGAAAACTAACTTCAGTGAAAGGTGCATACAAATCCTAATATTTCTACAGTTACTGCCCCAGTTTAATATCAATGCAAGTAGATTCCTATGGGACATGATTTGTATTTTGACATTCATTTTTATTCAACACTGGTACCTTACTATTTCTTCAGTTTAAGCACATCATAGGATATATATTTCATTCCCTAATTAGAAAATTTATAGGCATTTGTTTCACTTTCAATCACTTTCTTCTCCAGAACACAGGTATTTATCTATGTTTCTTGACTGGTCTTTTAATGAGACTTCTTTCCAAATATATTATTTCCGATTTTCATAATCATTTTGATACAATTCTCACACACCCTTCATGATAAAACATAACCCTAAGATGACCATTAGATATATCACTGGTTGCAATGAATGATTGTATATCAATATAACAATTCTTATATATTTTCAGATATCTATTCAATCCCTTATATAAAGTGGATCCAGTAATATTTTTTATTCACAGTATGGTCTACTCATGCATTATCTCTATATTCACAGACACAGGGTACGCCTATTTGTACCCCTATACTAAATTATACGTCTTCAAAATATTGATCCCAGAAGTGGTGGAAGAAATACTCATGTCACCAGATCTACATATACATATTATCACAGAAATATTCTGGACACAAAAAGCAAAGGTCACATGTACAATTGTATCAAAGCCTTAATGGAAAGTGAACATGGATTACTAAAAACATCCATGTCCATGTTGCCTAATGTTCTCAAATGTCAATTCTATTTGTGACTACATATTTGTTTCTTCCTAAGATTATAAATTCAAGCTCAATCCTGTTGAAAATGTCTAATCCTATCACTGACTTTATACTTTGCTTGATTTCCTAATGTCTCTATTGATATCTGCTTTCATACATGTTTTTCCCAGTTCATCATTGCGACTGACTCTTCACATGTGCTGACATTTACCTTCACTCTCTACCCAAAACCCTATTGCTAAAAAACTTTTGGTCCAAATCCTATACTCTCTTTTCTTTCTTAGCCTACTGACTACCTTCCTAATCCTACCGACTTTTGCTTTTTGACTGGATGTTCTGTTCAACATTCAATCATCCAAGGTACAAGGTCCGATGCCATTTATTATTGATTTATCTGAGACAACTGTGCAGCACATAATTCAAAGCTAAGTATCCCACTCAAGGGCCCAATGTCCTTCTGGGCTTCAAATCTTACCTAAATTTCTGCTTTCATACTTATATTTCACCTATATACTCTTGTAAATATCGCAGGTTGCCAATAACATTATTCATCCTGCAGAATGATTCCTAAACCAAATCGAAGCTATTATTAAACCTAACCATACACTCTTCCCTTAATATAACTTACAGAAGAGCAGGGACAGAGTTGGTCTTACAATATAGGAATGTAGGTGATCTTCCACCTGCTGAGAAACTCAAAGATCCATGAAGAAATGATCCTTGGAGAAGATATAGGCAGCTATGTAGGACCTGAGAGAGCAATAGTCATCTTCCATGGCAAACAACCAGGTCAGGATGAACTGATGTGTCTGAATCAGCCTCTCTCTTCTTATTGTAGAGAAAATGGACCAAACAAGGCCTGTGTGGAGAGCAGTTCCCAGGTGCCAATGGTTGATATACAATTCTAACTTCTGAATGTGTCACAGGATGTAGGGACAGCCTCCATCTCATGGGAACATTGGAAGCATCTGTTAGAACAAAGTGGTTACCAAGGCAGTGACCTCATTCAGTTCCTGAAGGAAGTGACCTACCTCACTTCCTTGGTGATGCAATTCTCTGAACTTGGGAAACAGGAAGCCAAGCACCCAGAGCCCATCTCAGTCCCAGTCCCAGTGGGCTCACTTGTTTGGATTTACCAAGGACAGAGTCAGTCTTTCTTGGTAAATGCTGATCTGTGGATGGCTAAATGCCAGGAAAGCTCTAAAGAGGGGCCTTCCTGAGAAAGCACGTAGTGACTCACTGATGGCTCCTGACAACTTTACAGAGTTGGTAATGGAGACCAGATCTGAGACAGGACAGGCCATTTCATGGGAACATAGTATGACCAATCACTCTGAGGACACTCCGGATAGTCACAGACCTACTTGGGTAAAGAAGGTGCCTTGTGGGTGTGGATGTGAGTTTGTGTTTTTGTCACATGTTATGAGAATAGGTAGGAAAGACAGTTTCTTTGGTTTGGAGGGGACTGTTTTCAATAAGTCATTTGACATGGTGAGTGTTTCTTTGTCTGTGTATCCCATTGTGTTTGTGGTTGTAGACATCTAAAAAGCGAATGCATTAATGGTTGTGTCCTGTCTAGTAGAAAGCTTCCCAGCATTCATCCTGCCCAATTTAAGAATGGAGAGTGGCTTGCCTTACGTATGGGCAACACCTAATATCTTCCTAAGTTCCTGTTTCTTCGTGAATTCTGGCCACTCTCCGGAATAAGCTCATGGTTTTGTGTCCAAGATATGTACCATCACAAGGCTCTGTGACATGGCCATGTGCTGGATAGCTGAAGGGAATGGGAGCATCTCAGAATACTCAGATATCAGTGTGACCAGGAAAGTCTCAGTGGAGAAACCCTGCTTTGGGCCATTTGCTTACTTATGTTTCTATTACCCTGAATTTCAGGAAGGTCTTTGCCTCAGGCCACCCCTTTGTGAAGCCTGAAGAAAACTGTTTTCATATGGAAATGAATGGGCATCACCTGTGGCTCTTTGCTTAATTGCTTTGGAATGGGACGTGCTTGAATCAGCCTATTGTCCTTGTGTGAGGTTGTGGCTTAGATTCTGAGCACCTGATGGATATAAATAAAGATCCCATGTGCTTCCAAAATCAAAATGGCCAAAAGAGCAGTCATTGTGGATGAATTTTTTTGCCTTCTTAGGTTAGGTTCCTGACCTCCATCAAGTGAGAATAGGGATCCTTTGGGTCAAATGCGTTCTTCAAATCCCTGCAGAGGCTATCTCATATATGCTTGTGTTTTCTCATGACTCCAAATCACATAAAGAATCTATACCTGACAGCCAGTAGGCTTCAAATTGGAGAAGCGGAACACTTTAACAGCAGGAATATTTGATCACTCCTGGTTCACAGGAAGAGTGCCCAGGCCACCATGATTTTAGCAAATGAGGGGCAAGTGAGCTGATTTTGGACACTTTCTTGGCCTCACCTCTCATAGAAACCTCGAGCCAGAGGGTATGATGAATGTCTATATGGAAGAAGATGAGTGTCATATGGCAGTATTTTGGATTTAAGCGAAGAAGAGAGAGAACTCAAATTACTGACATATGGGATGAAAAAGGCAATATTACAACAGATGCTACAGAAATACAGAAGACAATTAGAAATTATTTTGAGAACCTATATTCCAATAAAATAGAAAATAGTGAAGACATTGGTAAATTTCTTAAGTCATATGATTTTCCCAGACTGAGTCAGGAGGAAACACACAATTTAAACAGACCAATATCAATGGATGAAGTAGAAGAAGCAATCAAAAGACTACCAACCAAGAAAAGCCCAGGTTCGGATGGGTATACAGCGGAGTTTTAAAAAACCTTTAAAGAAGAATTAATACCAATACTTTTCAAGATATTTCAGGAAATAGAAAAAGAGGGAGCTCTGCCAAATTCATTCTATGAGGCCAACATCACTCTGATTCCAAAACCAGACAAAGACACCTCAAAGAAAGAAAACTACAGACCAATATCTCTGATGAACCTAGATGCAAAAAACATCAATTAAATTCTGGTGAATCGGATACAAAGGCACATCAAAAAAATTGTGCACCATGATCAGGTAGGATTCATCCCTGGGATGCAAGGACGGTTCAATATACGGAAATCAACAAATGTTATTCACAACATCAATGGACTTAAAAATAAGAACCATATGATCATCTCGATAGATGCAGAAAAATCATTCGACAAAGTAGAGCATCCCTTTATGTTCAAAACATTAGAAAAACTAGGGATAACAGGAACTTACCTCGACATTGTAAAAGCTATCTATGCTAAGCCTCAGGCTAGCATCATTCTGAATGGAGAAAAATTAAAGGCATTCCCTCTAAAATCTGGAACAAGACAGGAATGTCCTCTATCACCACTTCTATTCAATATAGTTCTCAAAACACTGGCCACAGTAATTAGACAGATGAAAGAAATTAAAGGCATAAAAATAGGGAAAAAAGAACTTAAATTATCGCTATTTGCGGATGACATGATTCTATATATAGAAAACCCAAAAGGTTCTACAAAAAAACTACTAGAACTAATAAATGAATTCAGCAATGTGGCAGGATATAAAATCAACATGCATAAATCAAAGGCATTTCTGTATATCAGCGACAAAACTTCTGAAACAGAAATGAGGAAAAACACTTCATTCACAATATCCTCAAAAAAAAAAAAAAAAAAAAAAACTTGGGAATCAACCTAACAAAAGAGGTGAAAGATTTATACAATGCAAACTACAGAACCCTAAAAAGAGAAGTAGAATAAGATCTTAGAAGATGGAAAATATACCCTGTTCATGCAGAACTAACATCATCAAAATGGTGATATTACCAAAAGTTCTCTATAGGTTTAACACAATGCCAATCAAAATCCCAACGGCATTTCTTGTAGAAATAGAGAAAGCAATCATGAAATACATATGGAAAAATAAAAGACCCAGAATAGCAAAAGCAATTCTAAGCAGGGAGTGTGAATCAGGCGGTATAGCGATATCAGATTTCAAACTATATTACAGAGCAATAGTAACAAAAACAGCATGGTACTGGTACCAAAACAGGAAGGTGAACCAATGGTACAGAATGGAGGACACAGATACATATCCGAAAAGCTACAACTGTCTTATATTTGATAAAGGAGCTAAAAGCATGCAATGGAGGAAGGATAGCATCTTCAACAAATGGTGCTGGGAAAACTGAAAATCCATATGTAACAAAATGAAACTGAATCCCTTTCTCTCGCCATGCACAAAAGCTATATCAAAAGGAATAAAAGAGCTTGATATCAAATCAGAGACATGGCGTCTGATAGAAGAAAAATTGGCTACGATCTACATACTGTGGTGTCGGGCTCCAAATTGCTCAATAGGACCCCCATAGCACAAGAGTTAATAACTAGAATCAACAAATGGGACTTACTCAAACTAAAAAGGATTTTCTCAGCAAAAGAAACAATAAGAAAAGTAAATAGGGAGCCTACATCCTGGGAACGAATCTTTATTCCTCACACTTCAGATAGAGCCCTAATATCCAGAGTATACAAAGAACTCAAAAAATTAGACAATAAGATAACAAATAACACAATCAACAAGTGGGCCATGGACCTGAACAGACACTTCTCAGAGAAGGACATACAATCAATCAACAAGTACATGAAAAAATGCTCACCATCTCCAGCAGTAAGAGAAATGCAAATCAAAACAACCCTAAGATACCATCTCACTCCAGTAAGATTGGCAGCCATTATGAAGCAAAACAACAACAAGTGCTGGTGAGGATGTGGGGAAAGAGGTACACTTGTACATTGCTGGTGGGACTGCAAATTGGTGTAGTCTATTTGGAAAGCAGTATGGAGATTTCTTGGAAAGCTGGGAATGGAACCACCATTTGACCCACGTATTCCCCTTCTCGTTCAATTCCCTAAAGACGTAAAAAGAGCATGCTACAGGGAGACTGCTACATCGATTTTCATAGCAGCAAAATTCACAATAGTAAGACTGTGGAACCAACCTAGATGCCCTTTAATAGATGGGATGTGAGGTGGGAGGGAAAGTGAGAGAGAAGGGAAATTGCATGGAATTGGAAGGAGACCCTCAGGGTTATACAAAATTACATACAAGAGGAAGTGAGGGGAAAGGGAAAAATAATTCAAGGGGGAGAAATTTATTACAGTGGAGGGATTAGAGAGAGAAGAGGGGATGAGAGGGGAGGGGGGATAGTAGAGGATAGGAAAGGCAGAAGAATACAACAAACACTAGTATGACAATATGTGAATCAATGGATGTGTAACTGATGTGATTCTGCAATCTGTATATGGGGTAAAAATAGGAGTTCATAACCCACTTGAATCAAAGTGTGAAATATGATACATCGAGAACAATGTAATGTTTTCAACAATCATAAATAAGAATTAAAAAAAGAAAACTAACTTCGGTGAATGATGCACGCGAATCCTAATATTTCTACAGTAACTGACCCAGTTTAACATCAATGCAAGTAGATTCCAATGAGACATGATGTATATTTTGACGTTCACTTTTATTCAACACTGGTACATTACTATTTCATCAGTTTATGCACATTATAGGATATATATTTCATCCACAATTTAGCAAATTTATATGCATTTGTTTCACTTTCAATCACTTCCTGCTTCAGAACACATGTATTCCTCCATATTTCATGACTGGTCTTTTCATGAGACTTCTTACCAAACACAATATTTTCCATTTCCATAATCACTTTTAAAGCAAAACTCACACACACTTCATGATAAACAATATCCCTAAGATTACCATTAGATACATAACTGGTTGGAATGACTGATTTTATGTCAATTTATGATTTCTTATATGTTTTCAGATATCAATTCAATCTATTATTTAAAGTGGAACCAGTTATATTATTTATTCACAGTATGTTCTATTCATGAATTATCTCTATATTCATAGACACAGGGTACACCACTTTGTACCCCCAATACTAATTTATATGTCTTCAAATATTGCTCCCAGAAATAGTGGAAGAAATACTCATGTCACATGATCTACATATACATTTTATCACAATAATTTTCTGGGCACAAAATGCAAAGGTCACACTTATGATTGTACCAAATCCTAAATGGAAAGTGAACATGGATTACTAAAAACATCCATGTCCACGTTGCCTAATGCTTTCAAATATCATTCATATTGGTGACTGCATATTTGTTTCTTCCTATGACTATGTATTCAATCTCAATCCTGTTGAAAATGTCTAATCCTATCACTCACATTATAATTGCCTGATTTTGTAATGTCTCTATTGATATCTTCTTTCCTATATTTTCCCCAGTTCATCATTGTGACTGACTCTTCACATGTGCTGAAATTTACATTCACTCTATAACCGAAACCCTATTGCTAAAGAACATTTGGTACAAATTTTATACTCACTCTTCTTCCTAAACCTACCGACTGTCTTCATAATCCTACCGACTATCCCAATTTGAGTGGATGTTCTCTTCTACAATCAATCATGCAAGGTCCAAGGTCCTATGCTGTTGATTATTGATTGATCTGAGACAACAGTGCAGAACGTAATTAAAAGCTAAATATCCCAAACAAGGGCCTAATGCCCTTGTGGACTTCAAATCTTACAAAAATTTCTGTTTTCATACTTATATTTCACCTGTATATTTTTGTAATTATGGCAATTTCCAAATACAATTATTCATCCAGCAGAATGATTACTAACCCAAAACAAACATGTTATTAACCCTAACAATACACTGTTCCCTCAATCTAACTTTACAGAAGAGCAGGTACAGAGTTCGTCTTACAATACAGGAATGTAGGGTATCTTCCACCTGCTGAGAACCTTTGAGATTCCATGCAGATTTGATCCCTGGAGAAGATGTAGGCAGCTATGAAGAACCTGAGAGAGCAAAACTCATCTTCCATGGAAAACAACCTTTTCAGGATGAAGGGTTGTGTCTGAATAAGCCTTTCTCTTCTTAATGTAGAGAAGATGGACCAAACCAGGCCTGTGTGGAGAGCTGGTGCGGCCAATTTGGAAAGCATTATAGAGATTATGGGGAAAGCTGGGAATGGAACCACAATTTGAGCCAGCTATTGCCCTTTCCGGACTATTCCCTGAAGACCTTAAAAGAGTGTACTAAAGGGATACTGCCACATCAATGTTCATAGCAGCATAATTCACAATTGCTACACTGTGGAACCAACCCAGTAGCCCTTCGGTAGATGAATGGATATAAAAGAAATGTGGCTTTTTTACACCATCGAGTATTATGCAGCACTAAAAAATGACAAAATCATGGAATTTGAAGGGAAATGGATGGTACTAGAGCAGACTATGCATAGTGAAGCTAGCCAATCCCTAAAAAACAAATACCAAATGTCTTCTTTGATATAATGAGAGCAACTAAGAACAGAGCAGGGAGGAAGAGCAGGAAGAAAAGATTAACATTAAACAGCGATATGAGGTTGGAGGGAAAGGGAGAGAAAAGGAAAATTGCATGGTAATGGAGGGAGACCCTCATTGTTACACAAAATTACATATAAGAGGTTGTGAGGGGAATGGGAAAATAAACAAGGAGAGAAATAAATTAGAGTAGATGGGGTAGAGAGAGAAGACGGGAGGGGAGAGGAGGGGGGATAGTAGAGTATAGGAAAGGTAGCAGAATACAACAGTAACTAATAGGGCATTATGTAAAAATGTGGATGTGTAACCAATGTGATTCTGCAATCTGTATTTGGGGTAAAAATGGGAGTTCATAAGCCACTTGTATCTAATGTATGAAATATAATATGTCAAGAGCTTTGTAATGTTTTGAACAACCAATAAAAGAAAAAAAAGTAGCAATATATGACAATCGAAATTCATCATGAAATATATATAATCCACAGATGCAAAAATATCCATTTAACTGAACATAGATTTATGTATAATGTTATTCAACTTGGAAGCTCACCCATAGGTTGAATTTTCAGTTCCAACGGCGTTTAGAAGGAGTGATCTTTTCTCACAATTTGTATCTGCCAATTCAGCCTCCTCACAAGTATGTACGTGTGATACCAGATAGGATTCTCTATGTGCATATAAAAATACAAGTTCTGTATAGGCTACAGAGAAAGGGAGACAGGAATTCACACATTTGTTAACTTTAAAAACACATGTAGAGTTATTTCAACAATAAATTGACTAGATTTGTAACTCCTCCACTATATAATGCAAAAGGCAATTCCAACTACACAACATGCCTCCTCTGAACTGCTTGTATTTCTATTCTCTTTAGGTTATTTTTCACCATCATATTAGGATTATTATTCAGAGACTAGTAGGGTATGGGTTAGTGTCAGGGATTCAGTATTTCAAATGGAAAATTGGAAAATGAATCCAGTGTGTATGTAAATATGTGCTACACAAAAATCTTCCCACTCACATCCAGAGCAATGCCTTGTCATTACCTTCACCCCAAGTAAGACACAATTAGCGTAGAAAAGTGTGAAAATCTGTGAATACATATCTGGAATGGAATATACTCCAGAGTTCACAACCTTGGAGGTGGTAGAGGTGTTTCCAAAAGTAAGGGGCAGGGTAAACACTCCACCAACATCGAGCTCTGCTGGCCTATGACTTTTTGGGAAACTGCCTCTGAGGTTGGGCACTTGAAATATATTTTGTTGTCATGAGCTTTACCTTCCTTTGTAGTGAGACCATCAAAGCTGGGTCTGCATCTATGTGACCTGGAAAACATAGGTTCTTATACTCCAATGAACATGAGGCAGCAGTGCTGAATTCTCTCTTTGTAGGTAAACTGTGTCCACTGGAAGCTAAGTGTCTCCTGGTGGGGACTGTGAAGACATTTGCTCATCCTTCACTTTTTGTGGTGTTTCTTGCTGCTGCACTGGGAATATGATTTTTGCTTCACAAAATACAAGGAGTTCAACTGGGGCAGAGTGCTGGAGGGAGTTCTGTAACGTGAGATGTGTCTCATTTATTTGTTGCTTTTTCCTTTTTTTTTTGAAGAATGACCTCCAGGTGATGAATTTACCTCTTAAAACTACTTTCATTGTGTCCCATAGATTCCGAAATGTTGTGTCTGTGTTTTTGTTTATCTCTAAGAATTTTTTGATTTCCTCCGTTATGTCTCTGTAACTCATTGATCATTCTGTAACATATTGTTCATTTTCCATGTGATGTAGGATTTTTCCTTCCTTCTTTTATCATTGATTTACAGTTTCATTCCATTATGGTCAAAAAAAATGCATGGTATTATCTCCACCTCTTTATATTTACTGAGGGTTGCCCTATGGCATAATATATGCTCAATTTTTGAGAAGGATGCATGTGCTGCTGAGAAAAAAGTATATCCACTTGATGATGGTTGGTATATTTTATATATTTCAGTTAAGTCTAGGTTATTGATTGTGATATTGTTTTCTATATTTTATTCAACTTTTGTTTGGAGGATCTGTCCAATGGTGAGAGAGGTGTGTTGAAGTCACCCATAATTATTGTGTTGTTGTCTATTTGATTCCTGAACTTAAGGAGAATTTGTTTTATGAACATTGCAGTACCATTGTTTGGTGCATAAATATTGATAATTTTTATGTCTTGTTGGTGAATGATTCCTTTTAACGGTATATAATATCCATCCTTATTCCTTTTGAATAACTTAGTCTTGAAGTCGATTTTATTGGATGTGAGGATGGCCACCCGTGATTGCTTACGAGGACCGTGTGCATGGTATATTTTTTCCCAACCTGTCACCTTCTGCCTGTGTATGTCTTTTGCATTCAGATGTGTCTCCTGGAGGCAACATATTGTTGGATTTTTTTTTTTAATTCAAGTTACCAGCCTATGTCGCTTTATTGGAGAGTTTAACCATTAACGTTTCGAGTTACTATTGATATATGGTTTGTACTGCCAGCCATGTTTGATTATTTATCTTTTTTTAAATTTAGTTTGTTTCTCCATGATTATCTTTTCCCCTGCCCTCTGTCATTAATGAGGCACTTCCCAATGATAGTTTTGGTTGTTGTTTTTCATTTCTTCCTCGTGTAGTGTTTTGTTCAAGACACTTTTCAATGCTGGTTTTCTGGCTGCAAATTCTTTTAGATTTTGTTTATCATGAACTATTTTTATTTTTTTGTCATACCTGAAGCTTAATTTTGCTGGACACAGAATTATTGGTTGGCATCTATTGTCTTTCTATATTTGAAATACGTTGTTCCAGGATCTTCTCGCTTTCAGTGTCTGTGATGAAAAATCTGTTGTTAACCTTATTGGTTTCCCCTGAATGTCATCTGCCTCCTTTCTCATGTAGCTTTTAATAATTTCTCTTTGTTCTGTTTATTGGATATCTTCATTACAATGTGTCTTGGCGTTGTTTTACTGTGATTTTGTGTGCTCGGTGTCCTGTATGCATCTACAATTTGTATATCCCTTTCTTTTTTTATTTCTGGAAAGTTTTCTGTATTTATTTTATTCAGCAGGATACTCATTCCCTTGGTTTGAATCTCTGTACCTTCCTCTATCCAGATGACTCATAAGTTTTTTTTTTATGTTATCCCATATCTCTTGGATGTTTTTCTCATGATTTTTGACCAGTTTTTTTGGAGTTGGCTAGACTCTTTTCAAAATGATATATTTTGTCTTCATTACCTGACGTTCTGGCTTCTACTTGCTCCAATCTGTTAGTGATACTCTCAATTGAGTTTTTAATTTGGTTTATTGTTTCCTTCATTTCTAGAATTAATGTTTGATTTTCTTTATTATCTCTATCTCCTGATAAAGACGCTTAACTTCTTCTTTTATCTGTTTATATAATTCATTTTCAATGTGTTCTTTCACTGTTTGGATTTGCTTTCTCGTATCCTCTTTAAGGTTCCATTCCCTCTGTCTAAGGTATTCCTTGAGTTCTTTATATGACCATTTTTCTGATGATTCTATGTCCTCCTGATTATTTAGGCTATCCTTCATTGTTTGTACTCCTTTTCATCCTTGCTTTTTTATGCTGCTCATGTTACTTCTTGTTCTGTTTGCTGAGTTACTGCTAACTCTTATTAATTTATTTGAAGCTTGGGAGGAAAGATAATAGTAGGGATGGGAAGAAGTCACTAATGAGAATGAGAGTAGGCAGGTAGAATTCAAGGAAGGGAGAATAAGAAAAATGAATAGAAATGAAAAGACGAAAGAAAAAAATGAAAAACAAATAAAGAAATAAATTTTTTAAAAATAATAATGATAATTAAAAAAATAAAAATTTAAATTTAAAATAATAATAATAATAAAATTTAAAAATAAAAAATAAAAACATTAAAAAAGTTAAAGAACAATAGCAAAAAAATGAAAATGAAAGAAAAAGAAGAAAATAAAAATAAAATATAATAATAATAATACATGCAGTAATAGAGTTCAATTAACTTCTCTTCCAGAAGGTGGAGCTGTGCGCATGGGGCTAAGCATCTCCTCTCAATAGGTGGGAAGCAATCACTGTGCAGCAGCTCTTCCTTCCAGAGGAATTAAGTTATTGAAGGAAGTAACCTCACCTCACTTCTTTGGTGATGGAACTCTCTGAACTTGGGATCCGGGAAGCCAGGCACCCAGAGCCAGTCCCAGTCTCAGTCTCAGTGTTCTCACTTGCTTGGATTAACCAAGGACAGAGTCAGTATTTCTTGGTACCTACTGATGTGAGGATGGCCAAATGTCAGGAAAGCTCTGAAGATGAGCCTTTCCTGAGAAACCAGGTAGTGGATCACCGCTGGCTCATGACAACTTCACAGACATGTAATTCATTCACAATGACTGAACTTTTTGCCATTTTGGTTTTGGATGCACACATGGGATCTTTCTTTAGATCCATCAGTTGCTGAGAATCTAAGCCACAGCCTCACACAGAGCCAAGAGCCTGATCCAGACACATCCCTTTCCAAAGCAATTAAGCAAAGAGCCACAGGTGATGCCCATTCATTTCCAATTGAAAACTGTTTTCTTCAGGCTTCACAAAGGGGTGGCCTGAGGCAAAGACAATAGGTAGGCAAAAGGCCCAAAGCAGGTTATATCCACTAAGACTTTCCTGGTTACACTGATATCTGAGTTTTCTGATATGCTGCCCATTCCCTTCAGCTATCCAGTACATGGCCATGTCACAGACCTTGGGGTTGGTACATATCTTGGACACAAAACCATGAGCCTATTCTGAAGAGTGGCCAGGATTCAGGAAGAAAACAGGGACTTATGAAGGTAGTAGGTGTTGCCCATCCATAAGGCAAGCCGCACTCCATTCATAAATTGGGCAGGATGAATGCTGGGAAGCTTTCTACTAGACAGGACACATCCATTGTTGCATTCTCTTTTCTCATGTCTACAACCACAGACACAGTGGGATACAGGGATACACAGACATAGAAACACTCACCTTGTCAAACGACTTACTAGAAACATTTCACTCCAAACCAAACAAACCACCTCTCTGATCTGGTTTCTTTGGCCAACTCTGTGAAGTTGTCAGGAAAAAAGTGTTGAGCAACTACCTGCTTTCTCAGGAAAAGTCCCTCTTCAGAGCTCTCCTGGCATTTGGCCATCCTCACAGCAGTAGTTACCGAGAAAGACTGACTCTGTCCTTGGTAAATCCAAACAAGTGAGCCCACTGGGACTGAGATTGGGACTGCCTCTTGGTGCCTGGCTTCTTGGATACCAAGTTCAGAAAGTTCCATCACCAAGGAAACGAGGTATGTCACTTTCTTTGGAACTGAATGAGGCCACTGCCTTGGCAACCACATTGTCCTAAGAGTTGCTTCCGAGGGTCCCATGATATGGAGGCTTCCCCTACTTCCCGTGACACTTTCAAAAGTTAGAATGGTATATCATCCTTAGGCCCCCAGGAACACCTCTCCAAAGAGGCCTGGTTTGATCCATCTTCTGTACAATAAGAAGAGAGAGGCTGATTCAGACACATTGCTTCATCCTGACCAGGTTGCTTGCCAGGGAATATGACTTTTGCTCTCTCAGGTCCTTCATACCTGCCTAGAACTTCTCTGGGTATCATTTCTGTATGGAACTTTCAGGGTCTCAGCAGGTAGAAGATCCCCTACTTTCCTGTATTGTAAGAACAACTCTGTTCCTGCTCTTCTGTAAAATGAGATTGAGGGAACAGTGTATGTTTAGGGTTAATAACAGGTTTAATTTGGGTTAAGAAATATTCTATGCGATGAATAATGTTATTGGGATCCTGTGATATTTACAAGAATATAGAGGTGAACTATCAGAATGAAAACAGAAATCTGGGTATGATTTGAAGGCCAGAAGTGCAATGGCCCCTTGATTGGGATACTTAGATTTGAATTATGTTCTCTAAAGATTTCTCAGATAATTCGATATACAATGGCATATGACCTTGAACCTAGGATGATTAAATGTAGAAGAGAACACCAAGTCAAAGAGGAATATTCGGTAGGATTAAGAAGATAGTCGGTAGGTTTAGGAAGAAGAGTGAGTATAGGATTTGGACCAAAAGTTCTTTAGCAATAGGGTTTCGGTTAGAGAGGGAATGTAAATGTCAGCACATAGGAAGAGTTAGTCACTATGATGAACTGGGGAAAATATGTAGAAAAGCAGATATCAATAGAGACATTACGAAATCAGGCAAAGTAAAAAGTGAGGAATAGGGTTAGATATTTTCAACAGGGTTGAGTTTCAATATGTAATCTTAGGAAGAAACAAATATGTTGTCACCAATAGGATTGAAATTTGAGAGCATTAGGCAACCTGGACATGGATGTTTTTAGTAATCCATGTTCATTTTCCACTTTGGGTTGGTACAATCATAAGTGTGATCTTTACATTTTTTGTCGAGAATATTACTGTGATAAAATATATATGTATATCAGGTGACATGAGTATATCTTCCACCATTTCTGGGAGCAATATATTGAAGACATAAAATTAGTATTGGGGGTACAAAGAGGTGTACCCGGTGTCTATGAATATAGAGATAAAGCATGAATAGACCATACTGTGAATATATAATATAACTTGTTCCAACTTTAAATAATGGATTGAACTGATATCTGAAAAATTACAGGAAATCTGATATTGATATACAATCATTCATTCCAACCAGTTATACATCTAATAGTAATATTAGTGCTTTGGTTTATCATGAAGAGTGTGTGAGTTTTGCTTCAAAAGTGGTTTTGGAAATCGAAAATGAATTATATTGCCTACCTCTGTTAGGTTCCTGAAATCCATCAAGTGAGAATGCGGATCCTTTGGGTCAAATGAGTTCTTCAAATCTCTGCAGAGGTGCTTGGTTTTCTCATGACTCCAATTCACATAAAGAATCTAAACCTCACAGTCACAAGGCCTCAAATTGGAGAAACGGAACAGTATTAAGAGCAGGCCTATTTGAACACTCCTAGTACACAGGAAGTGTGTCCAGGCCACCCTGAAGTTAGGCAAATGAGGTGCAAGGGAGATTTTTTTGGACATTGTCTTGGCCTACACCCCTCATGGAAAACTCCAGCCAGAGGTTAAGATGAGTGTCTATATGGGAGAAGATGAGGGCCATGTGGGAGTGTTTTGGTTTTAATTGTTTTCATTTAAGTCTCGGTTGGAAGAGTTTACTGGGTCCACCTGGGCTTGAACTTTGGTGTGATTCCCCTTAGAGACTGAGTTCTGGAACTGACCTCAGAGTAGTATTGCCATGAATTGTGTTGGGATTTTAGGTGGCCAGGTATGAGAGTTTCCCTTGGAACCTGAGATCTAGGCCCTGGGTGGCTTTGAATAGAGCACTGGGAATATGAGACAGGATATCACATGTTTTTTTTTTTTTTCTTAAAGACTCGGCAGCCATAATTGAGATTCAAAACACACATGGACCTCAAATTGTAGACCTCAATGGGCCTGGCTTCCTGTGACCTTTTGGCCACTCTTGGTAAGCCTTGCCTGTGAGAGTGTTATATGCCTTTCTTTGAAATTAGCTTCCTCACCATTTAATGGTTCCTGAATGAATTGAAACTCACAGTGCCTCCAACTTCATTCGTGTAAAATTGCTAGATAATTAAAATAAAATTTTAGAAATTACCATGACCAGATGGCACGGGAGAAACTTTGGATGTCTTGTTTCTGATCATGAGTATACCAGACTCAGTTGCCACAGTTTACCTACAAAGAGAGAATTCAGCACTGCTGCCTCATTTTCATTGGAAAATAAGTAACCATGCCTCCAGGTCACATAGATGCAGACCCAGCTTTGATGGTCTCACTACAAAGGAAGCGAAAGCTCCTGACAACAACATATATTTCAAGTGCCCAACCTCAGAGGCACATTCTCAAATAGTCTTTAGGCCAGCAGAGCTCCATGTTTGTGGAGTGTTTAACCTGTCCCTTACTTTTAGAAACTCCTCTACCACCTCCAAAGATGTGAAATCTGGAGCATTTTTATTCCACATAGATATTCACAGATTTTCTAAGTCTTCTACTCTAATTGTGTCTTACTTGAGGCGAAGGTAATGTTAAAGCATTGTTCTGGATTAGAGTGGGAAGATTTTTGTGTAGCATATATTTGCATACATATTGGATTCAATTTCCTAATTTCCATTAGAAATACTGAATCCCTGACACTAACCCTTACACTACCAGACTCTGACTACTAATCCTAATATGATGGAGAAAAATAACCCAAACAGAATAGAAATACAAGCAGCTCAGACGAGGCATGGTGTATAGTTGGGCTTGCCTTTTGCATGTTACAGAGAACCAGTTATAAATCTAGTCAATTGTTTGTTGAAATTGTTCTCCATGTGTTTTTAAAGTTAACAAATATGCGAATTCCTGTCTCTCTTTCTCTGTAACCAATTTAGTACATGTATTTTTACATGCATATATAGAATCCTATCAGGTACCTCACGTACATTCTTGTGAGGTGGCTGTCTTGGCAGACACAAATTGAGAGAAGAGATCACTCCTACTAAACCCTGTTGGAACTGAATATTCAACCTATGGGTGAGCTTCCTAGTTGAACAACATCATACATTAATCCATGATCAGTAAAATGAACATTTTTGGATCTGTGGATGATATATTTTTTTATGATGAATTTTGATTGACGTATATATTGGTAGTTTTTTTTTTTGTGTGTGTGTGTGTGTTTTGTTTCCCTCAACTGTTCTGTAAAAGAACTTCAGAGAGATAGGTTAAAGATTCATGCAAAGCTCTGATGAAGGTTTCTAATATCTTAGTTTTGGTCTATTGCTGCTTCTAATTGGGTCATTTTTTGTGTCTCATGGACCAGCAAAGTGGTTCCTGTGCCCACCCCTGCAGCAATTCCTATTCCTAATAAAATGGCTAAAGTGAGGGATATATGTTACCAGTGGAAATGGGTTGTATGCCCCCCTATTTGGTCTTCAAATGAACATGCATCATGACAGAGCACTCTGGGAAACATCTGCACCATTACACAATTAATCACATCTCTTAATCATTTCTTTGAAACATAAACAATGTTTAATTATATAGAATTATGCTGTTGTAGGGACGGCAAGGCAAGGCACCTAAGATAGCATCGAAGACAGGGAAACAGTTCTATTCGGTTGCAACGAGATTCAGAAGGCATTGCTTCTGTTGTAAACAATTAATCCCCTGAAACCCAAGTTTAGTTAGTTTCAGAATTTTGTACCCAACATTTAAGGAAAGGGACTCAGAAGTTCACGGTCTGCAGAAGTTCAAAAAAGCAGTTTTTGTTTCTGTTTTTTCCTCTATTCTGGAAAGTTAACTTTTCAAGGACAACTGGGAGGGGGAAAGCTTTTACTTCCGTTTCTTATTTTCACCCTGCCAGCTGTTACCATGGAGCCCTTTTGGTAACTTCCTTACCTTAGAAATGTAGCCATCTCTGTGAAGCCCCAGCTCAAGACCAGAGGCCTTGTTCACATATTTTGTGAAAAACAAGTAAGGGGGTGTTGAGCTTAGGAGTGATGATTTTTTTAGCCAGTGGCCAAGGAAAACAGGGCAACATGAATAGAGGAAGATTATCTACATTGAACTCTTTTCTAGGGACTCTTTTTCTAAAAGTCTTAAAGTCAGCCATGGTGAAGACTTCTGGATAAGGTCAGTTAAGAATTTTCTGTGGGCCTGGTACACAGGGGGAAGATGGGGAAGGTGGGGCTGGGAGCAGCTCCGAGAATCTGAGAATAAGAAAGGAGAGATGTAAAAAAAAAGAATTGGAAAGGGGTTTGGGATTTTCCTAGCAACAAAAACTTGAGCAGTAGAACAGGTAGAGCAGAGGGGAAGACGGGAGTGAGTATCCCAAAATGCATGTGATGGACTTTAAATTCTTAGTAAACTGTTTTCAGTGATAACAAAGCAACTTTAAATACCATTTTCATTACATCTTGGATAGGGGTCTGATGGGTCTCCTCAGCTGGTTTGAACTTTGGGTTAGCTGGTAATAGGACCTGGTGGTACCTGGTGTGGGCACTGACAGGAGAAGAGAGGAGTGAGTAGGTGGAGGGGTGCCTCAGTACCAGCTACAAGCAAGGGGGCAATGGTCTGAGAACAGGCAGAGGTTTGTGGTTTTGATCTAATAATTGGAGGGGAGAAATCAGGTTGCTGAGGTGGGAGTGAGAGCAGAGACTCTGGAGCAGAAGGCTGAAGGTGAGGATCTATTGGATAAGCATAGTTCAGGTTGTGAGTGAAGAAGGTAAAAGGCCTCCACATAGGGGAATCTCCTTTCACCCTTTTGAGCACTTGCAGAAGTTAAAAATGTCACGCAGAATTTGAGGATTTAGAGAACCCTCTGGGGGCCATAGGTTATGGTTATCTAATTGGTAATATGGCCAAGGCTCTGTACTTAATTTGATGAGGAGTTTGGGTTTCATCAGGCAGCCCCTGTATGCTCACATCCCCAAGACTTACAGAAGAAGTCGGCTTTTCCCCCATACAGCCATGACTGTTTGTGGCTTTGATAGTCTGCCGGGCAAATATAGTAATCTAGGCCAGCCAAACTGCATCTGGCTCACATATTCCTACATCCATAATGTCTGTTTCCATTATCTATGGTATGGAAGGGATTTAATGGAATTTTAGTGGGATCCTCTTCCTCAGGGATATCCCAATAGGAAAGACCTATAGCCAGCTGACAAATGTCTGGGTGGAGAGATGGCCACGAGGTCCCTAAGGGGGCTGTATGTGAGATAGATTATACTTCTTTTCCAGTAGGATTTGTGAACAGCCATCACTGCTGAACGGGCTGATGAGGGTTAGGACTACTTGTGGCCAATGGGTGAGTCTATAGACTTATCCAAACAGCGAATATGCAATTTGAAAGTGTTACCAGTTTTTACAGTTTCTAGCCAGAGTCTGGACAGGGCGCAGGCTTGAGATGAGAGGTATGGATCCAGGATGTGATTTTGTCTACCTTTACCGCTGTAGGGGTTATAAGTAGCACCTGGTATGTTTCTTTCCAGCGAGGTTCCAGGGATGACACCTGATGTCATCTTACATAGATGAAGTCTCTTACTTGATATCGATGTGGAGTCCCCTCATCCCCAGTTTGGTAGGCAGTGGCCAGCTGTTTTCACAGGTATCCCTCTGTTCTTTCAAGAGCTTTAAGTCTGTAAAGCTAGGGGGTGTGGAAGGGATCCTTAGGTATTAGAGTTGGGGTTAGGTCCCTTACTGGAGAAGGGGCACCATAGAGAATTTCACAGGGTTTGAGGTTACTCAAAGAAACCGAGGGAGTATTTCTTGCATGAAACATTGCATAAGGCAGGAGCATAGTCCAATCATTTATGCTGGTCTCTAAACTTAATTTCATTCATGTCTCTTTAATGGTTCTATTCATTCTTTCTACCTGTCCTGAACTCTGGGTTCTATAAGCACAATAAAACTTCCAATTAATCCCCAGGTTCCTGGCTAATCCCTGAGTTACCTGGGTCACCAACGCTGGTGCATTATCAGACCCTATTACCTTAGGCAGGCCGTATCTTGGAAAAATGTTTTCCAGGATGTTCTTGACCACCATTTGCACTGTTTCTTTTCTTCTTTTTCTTTTTGTGGGGAAGGCTTCAATCCATCCTGAAAATGTATCTACAAAGACTAGGAGATATTTATGTCCATACCTTGCTGGCTTAATTTCAGTAAAGTCCACTTCCCAGAATTGTCCTGGTCTGGTTCCTCATTGGTGCTTTCCTGCAGGAAGCTTGGAAGGGTAAGCATTAACCAATTGATGGGCCCGACAGGCTTTTTATATTCATTCAGTTATTTCCTTTTGCTGTGAGTCTGTTAGTGGAAAACTCTGTTCTTGATACTTCAGAAATACCTGCAGTTTCTTTGAACCAAGGTGAGTGAGTTGATGCGCATTTTCTACTGATATAGTTGGAGCCGTGATTATAGGAGTTTTTACTGAAGGATTTAGAAATTCTATTTGGGGGCCTTCAGGGTTAAAACTTATTTTGGCCCGGAGATTGGTGAGGAGATCTCTGCCCATTAATGGGGCCGGGCATTCTGGGATTACTAGGAAGGAGTCATGAATTTTTCCTTTCCCCAGGTCCATGGTCCTCTTAGTTGTCTATGCCTGATATTTACTGCCGTTAGCCCCTTGAACTAGAGACCTTTTATTTGATAGAGGGCTCAATGGGGCCTTAAGGGCTGAGTATATTGCCCCTGTATTCACTTCAAAGTTTACTGGGGTCCCCTCTACTTCAAAAGTTACCCTGAGCTCGGGGAGGGTATCTGAGCCTGACTTTCATAGTCATCCTCCAAAGTCAGAATGGCTGGCTGGCATGGCTGTCTCCTTCTAGAGCACTCTTTGGCCCAGTGTCCTTTTCCTTTACAGTAGGCACATTGATCTGAGGCTAGGGGTGGCCTCTGGCGTGGGACCAGGTATCCCTTCCTGTCTTACTGTTTCTTAATTTCTGGCCCTTTTGATGTTGTGACCAGGACCTTAGTCAACGCCTTAGTCTGCCTTTTGTTTCGTTTATCCTTCCTTTGCTCCTTTCTCTTCCTCAGTTTCTCTCTTATAGTATACTTTCTCGGTTTCTCTGACTAAATAGCTCAAAGTCATATCTTGTAATCCATCTAAGCATTGAAACTTTCTTTTAATATCCAGGAAAGCTTGCCCAATAAAGGCCATTGTGACAGATGCCTTTTGATCCTCTGCCTGAGGATCGAAAGGAGTATATCTCCTATATACCTCCATAATTCTCTGTAGAAACATAGAGGGAGATTCATCAGGCCCTTGAATAATCTCTCTTACCTTGGCCAAATTAGTTGGTCGCCTAGCGGCCGCTCGGATACCCACTATTAAAAACCGGTATAAGTGGACAGATGCTTTCTACCTTCAAAGGTGTTGGGGTCCCAGTTGGGTTGGTTCAATGGAAAGCTGGCTTTGATTGTGTTGGGAAGGTATGTCGGTCTCCCATCTGGTCCGAGGATATTTTTTTCTAGCTTCCAGGAGGATTCTCTTTTGTTCCTCTGTCATGAAGAGAGTCCCTAGGAGTTGTTGACTGTCATCCCAAGTAGGCGGGTGTGAAAACATTAATGACTCAACCAGACCTGTGAGCCCAGTGGAATCCTCGGAAAAAGGGGTATTGTTATTTGTCCAGTTATACAGGTCTGAAGAGGAGAAAGGCCAATACTGGTAGGCTTGCATTTTCCCCCAATGGCCTTCGTCAATCATTGGCCCGTAGGGACATAGGGGGAGCATCGCGGGACTTCCAGGGTTTTCAATCATTCGCCGCCAGCGAGTTCCCTTAGCCGGAACAGCTTCCTCCTGAGGAGGAGGAGCTGTGTGTGCCGCGGAGGAGTTATCTGGAGGGCGCTGGGACGGCTTAGCTTCCTCCAATTGCGGAGAGGCTGAGTCAGCTGCAGGGGAATCACTTAGAGGGTGTTGGTGGTTGGGGGACGAGGGCAGGGAATAAGGAGGGGGAGGAGAGTCCAGTAGAGTCAAATCTTGTGACTCAGGGAGAACAGAGCATGGAGGAGGAGGAGGAGCAGAGGGTTTGAGAGATCATGGGGGAAGGAGTAGGAGCGGGGGCAGGGATAAGGAAGGGCTTCACCCATGGAGGAGGAGATTTGCAGAGGTCCTATCAAGTTAAGATATATGGCTGTTCATCCGGATGGCTATGTGTGCCCGGCTGTAAGAGAATATCTCCTGACTTATTAAAATAGTGGGAAGTAGAAATATCCTTCTTGGGTTCATCCGACTCCAAAGGTGGGCCATTCTGAGGCACAGAGAGTCTGGCAGGTCTGGCCTTTTACTGAAAAAGAAAGATTCTGAGCCCTTAAGCAAACTTTGGTCCAGTGATCAAGGGTCAGAGACAGGGGCATTGAAGTGCTGTGTCCCATAATTAAAGATACACAAACAGTGAATGTCAAGACACAGGACACAGACAAGACAAGACAATAAAGACAAGCAATGGACATCCGAAACAGAGACCCGGACTGAGTAGCTGGCAAAACCCGATGGGCTGGCAATACCGAATCTGAAACAAAATATCACTGAGTGGAGGAAACTATTGTGCCTTGATTTCTTGAGTCCTTTGGGGCATCCTCCAGGGACGTGGCCTGTGGCTCTGTGACACGTCTGTTAGCCACCGTAGGAGAGAGCTCATGCTCTTCATCGACAGCCATTTTGCCAAGCCCTTACCTTAAAACTAAAACCAGAAAGAGGCGCCTTACTTACTCCGAGAGGAGCCCGTTAGGGTCTCTTGACCGCCGCTGCCAGAACTCGGTGAAACCTCCATATGTAAATGTCAGGCGAGCATCAAAGTAAGAGACCACCAAAAGACTGTCTCATGAAACAACAAAGGGATTATTGGGGGTCCAGTATGCTGGGGCTCAGAGCTCACTTGAATAGAGTAGAGAGCCCTGAGAACAGTTTAAGCAGAGCTTATATACTTTCCTTGGAGAGCGCAGGGAGGGAAGTTTACTAATGGGTATGCGCGAGTGGGCAGTTTGCATGCAACCGGGTGAGGGAGTACATTCTACACTTTGGCAGTTGGGGACAGTACATTCTCTGAACAAGATTAGCAAACAGTTCTCAAGATTTCAACAGTGTATTTTTAAGCATACAGAAAAACAGGAAGTGACAAGTACCTATTTTATTAACCTTTCACTACCGACTATCCTTTTTGACTGGATTTTTACTTCTACATTCAATTATCCAAGGTACAAGGTCCTATGCCATTGTATATCGATTTATTCAAAGCTAAGTATCCCAATAAAGGGCCCAATGCCCTTCTGGGCTTCAGATGTTACTTAGATTTCTGTTTTCAAACATATATTTTAGCAGAAAGATTTATATCTCAAATCGGACATGTTATTAACCCTAACCATACACTCTTACCTCAATCTAACTTTACAGAAGAGCAGGGACAGAGTTGGTCTTACAATACAGGAATGTAGGGGATCTTCCACCTGCTGAGAGCCTCAAAGGTCCAAGCAGAAATAATCCCTGGAGAAGATGTAGGCACCTCTGTAGGACCTGAGAGAGCAAAAGTCATCTTCCATGGAAAACAACCTGGTCAGGGTGAAGGGTTGTGTCTGAATTAGCCTCTCTATTCTTAATGTAGAGAAGATGGACCAAATGAGACCTGTGTGGAGAGCTGTGCCTGGGTGCCTATGGTTGATATACCATTCTAACTTGTAAAAGTGTCACAGTAAGCAGGGGCAGCCTCAATCTCATGGGACCAGTGGAAGCAACTCTTAGGACAAAGTGGTTGTGAAGGCAGTGAACTCATTCAGTTCCTGAAGGAAGTGACCTAACCTCACTTACTTGGTGATGGAACTCTCTGAACTTGGGATCCAGGAAGCCAGTCAGAAAGTGCCAGTCCCAGTCTCAGTTCCAGTGTTCTCACTTTTTGGGTTTCCCAAGGATAGAGTCAGTCTTTTTTGGTACCTACAGTTGTTAGGATGGCCAAATGGCAGGAAAGCTCTGAAGAGGGGCCTCTCCTGAGAAAGAAGGTAATGGCTCACCACTGGTTCCTGACAACTTCAGAGAGTTGGCTAAGGACACAAGATATGAGACAGGACAGGACATTTCGGGGGAACCTAGAATGGCCCACAGTCAGAGGACACTCCAGATAGTCACAGACCTACTTGGGGAAAGGAGGTGCCTTTGTGGGTGTGGGTGTGGGTGTGGTGTGGGTGTGGATGTGGTTTGTCTCATGTTCTGAGAATAGGTAGGAAATGAGGTTTGTTTGGTTTGGAGTGAACTGTTTCTAGTAAGTCTTTTGACAATGCGAGTGTTTCTCTGTCTGTGTATCCCACTGTGTCTGTGGTTGTAGACATTAGAAAAGAGAATGGATCAATGGATGTGTCCTGTCTAGTAGAAAGCTTCCCGGCACTCATCCTGCTTAATTAATGAGTGGAATATGGCTTGCCTTATCGATGGGCAACACCTATGATCTTCCTAAGTTCCTGTTTTCTTCCTGAAATATGGCCATTCTCCAGAATAGACTCATGGTTTTTTATCCAAGATATGTATCACCTCCAAGCTCTGTGACATGGCCATGTACTGGATAGTTGAAGTGAATGGCGAGCATCTCAGAAAACTCATATTCCAGTGTGACCAGTAAAGTCTCAGTGGAGAAACCCTGCTTTGGGCCTTTTGCTTACCTATTGTTTTGTTGCCCTGAATGTCAGGAAAGTCTTTGCCTCAGGCCAATGCTTTGTGAAGCCTGAAGAAAACCTTTTTCAAATAGAAAAGAATGGGCATCAACTGTGGCTCTTTGCTTAATTGCTTTGCAAAGGGATGTGTCTGAATCAGCCTCTTGGCACTTTGTTAGGCTGTGGCTTAGATTATCAGCACCTGATGGATCTTAAGAAAGATCCCATGTGTGCATCCAAAACTAAAATCGCAAAAAGAGCAGTAATTGTGGATGAAGTCTTTCACCTTCCTCTGTAAGGATCCTGATATCAATCAAGTGAGAATAGGGATCCTTTAGGTCAAGTGAGTTCTTCAAATCCCAGCAGAGGCTAACCCATAGGTGCTTGGGTTTTCTCATGACTCCAATTCACATAAAGAATCTAAACCCCACAATCAGTAGGTCTCAAATTCGAGAAGTGGATCAGTATTAATGGCAGGCCTATTTGATCACTCCTGTTTGACACGAAGGGTGTCCAGTCCACTCAGAATTTAGGTAAATGAGGGGCAAGGGAGCGTATTTTGTAACTGTCTTGGGCTGCGTTCCTCATGGAAATCTCCAGCCAGAGGTTATGATGAGTGTCTACATGAAAGAAGATGAGGGCCATGTGGGAGTGTTTTGGTTTTAATTGTGTTAATTTTTGTGACAGTTGGAAGGGATGACTGAGTCCTCCTGGGCTTGAAGTCTGGTGTGTTTCCCCTTAGAGACTGAGTACAGGAACTCAACTTAAAGAAGTATTGCCATGAATTGTGTTGGGATTTTAGGAGTCCAAGCATGAGAGTCACCCTTGGAAACTGAGATCTAGGCCCAGGGTGGCTTTCCAGAGGTCACAGAGAATCTCAGCCTGGATATCACATGATTTTATTCTCAAGGACTTGTCAGGCTTAGTTGAGAGTCAAAACACACATGGACGTTACATTGTACACCTCAATGGGCCTGGATTCATGTGACATTTTGGGCAATCTTTGGGAAGCCTTGCCTATGAGAATTCTCCAGAACTTTCTTTGAAACGAACTTCCAAAACGATTAATGGTCCCCGAATGAATTGAAACCCTCATGCTGCAACTTCATCCTTGAAAAATTACTAGATAAATACCATGAAATTTATGAAATTGCCATTACCAGATGCCACTGGAGAACCTTTGGATGTCCTGTTGCTGATCGTAAATATGCAAGACAGTGCCTTGATTGACTGAGTTTCATGAAAATGGTGTAGAACAGAGATGCCAGGAAGTTGGAGCCTGATGAGTAGTGGGCCTAGTGCAGTGATGGGCAGGTGTGTGATATAAAAAAAAAAACATCTGTGGTGGGGCCATGTGGATTTGCCATTGGCTACCAAATGGCTTGTGACTGACATGGTGCAGCCAGCAGACACTTCTATGTAAAGGCATCTTATTATATAGAGAGGTTTCAGACCAATGTTCAGAATCAGGTTGCTATGGTTAAGGAGGCAAGCTATTTGGGATAGAAGCCTGTTTGGTGCATTCTCCTGCAGACCCTGACCCACCACACGTGACAGAACTCCCTCCAGCACTGTGTCCCAGTTGATTCCTTGTATTTCATGATGCAAATACAAAACTCCCAGTGAAGCAGCAAGAAACACCATGAAAAATGGAGGATGACCAAATGACTTCACAGTCCACACGGGAAGATAATTATACCACAGTGGCCACAGTTTACCTACAAAGAGAGAATTAAGGACTGCTGCCTCATATTCATTAGAAAATAAGAAACCATATCTTCCAGGTAACTTAGAAGCATACCCAGCTTTGATGGTCTCGCTACAAAGAAGCTCAGTCTCCTGACTACAACATATATTTCAAGCGTCCAAACTCAGAGGCAGTTCCTCTAGAAGTCTTTAGGCCAGCAGAGCTCCATGTTTGTGGAGTGTTTACCCTGTCTCTTACTTTTGGAATCTCCTCTACCACCTCCAACTTTGGGAACTCCTGAGCATATTCGATTCCACATATGTATTTACAGATTTTCTAACTCTTCTCCTCTAGTTGTGTCTTACTTGGGGCGAAGGAAATGTCAAGGCATTGTTCTGGATTAGAGTGGGAAGATTTTCTGTAGCACATGTTTGCATAAACAAAGGAATCATTTTCCAATTTTCCATTTGAAATACTGACTCCCTGACACTAATCCATGCCAAACGAGACTCTGACTACTAATCCTAATATGATGGAGAAAATTAACGCAAACAGAATAGAAATACAAGCAGTTCAGAGGAGGCATGTTGTATCGTTGGACTTGCATTATATAGGGTAGGAGTTATAAATCTAGTCAATTTTTTGTTGAAATGTTTCTCCATGTGTTTTACAGTTAATGAATATGTGAATTATATATATATATATATATATATATATATATATATATATATATATATATATATATGCATACACACACACAGACTCTCCAGATTTTTCAAAATATGAAATATATGTGTCTTATTATACACTCCCTAAATTCATTCATATTCATGTATGTGAATTAATAATCAACTTTTCACAAGATTATTCTCAGAAATATTCATCCATCTGAACTACATATTTTATTCCTAGGACTGAAAACTAACTTCAGTAAATGGTGCATACAAATCCTAATATTTCTGCAATAACTGACCCAGTTTAACATCAATGCACGTAGATTCCTATGGGACAAGATATGTATTTTGTCGTTCATTTTTATTCAATACTGGTCCATTAGTATTTCTTAGTTAATGCATATGATAGGATATATATTTCATCCACAAGTTCAGAAATTTATAGGCATTTTGTTTTATTTTTCATCACTTCCTAATTCAGAACACATGTATTCCACCAGGTTTCTTGACGGGTCTTTTCATGATACTTCTTTCCAAACACATTATTTTCAATTTCCATAATCACTTTTAAAGCAAAACTCACACACTCTTCATGATAAACCATAACCCTAATATTACCATTAGATGTATAACTGGTTGTAATGAATGTCTGTATATCAATATTAGATTTCCTGTATATTTTCAGATATCAATTCAATCCATTATTTAAAGTTGGAACCATTTATATTATATATTCACTGTATGTTCTATTCATGCATTATCTCTATATTCATGGACACAGAGGACACCTATTTGTACCTCCAATACTAATTTATACGTCTTCAAAATATTGCTCCCAGAAATGATGGAAGAAATACTCAAGTAACCTGATCTACAGATACATTTTATCAGTGTAATATTCTGGGCACAAAATGCAAAGGTCACACTTATGATTGTACCAAAGTCTAAATGGAAAGTGAGTATGGATTACTAAAAACATCCATGTCCAGGTTGCCTAATGCTCTCAAATGGCAATCCTATTGGTGACTTCGTATTTGTTTCTTCCTAAGATTATATATTCAAACTCAACCCTTTTGAAAATGTCTGATCCTATCCCTCACTTTATACTTTGCCTGATTTCCTAATGTCTCTATTGATATATGGTTGCCTACATATTTTCCAGAGTTCATCAATGTGACTGACTCTTCAAATGTGCTGATATTTACATTCATTCTCTACCCGAAACCCTACTGCTGAAGAACTTTTGGTCCAAATCCTATAATCACTCTGCTTTCTAAACATACTCACTATCTTCCTAATCCTACCAACTATCCTTTTGATTTGATGTTCTTTTTGACATTCCACCATCCAAGGTACAAGGTCCTATGCCATTGTATATCGATTTATCTGAGACATCTGTCCAGAATATAATCCAAAGCTAAGTATCCCAATCAAGGGCCCAATGCACTTCTGGGCTTCAAATCTCACCTAGATTTCTGTTTTCTTACTTATATTTCATCTATATATTCTTGAAATTATCGCAGGTTCCCAATACCATTATTCATCCGGCAGAATGATTCCTAACCCAAATTGAACCTGTTATTAACCCTAACCATACACTCTTCCCTCAATATAACTTTACAATAGAGCAGGGACAGAGTTGGTCTTACAATAAAGCAGTGTAGGGGATCTTCCACCTGCTGAGAACCTCAAAGGTCCATGCAGAAATGACCCCTGGGGAAGACTAAGGCAGGTATGAAGGACCTGAGAGAGCAAAATCTTCCATGGCAAAAAACCCGGTCAGGATGAAGTGTTGTGTCTGAATCAGCCTCTCTGTACTTAATGTAGAGAAGATGGAGTAAACCAGGCCTGTGTGCAGAGCTGTTCCCGGGTGCCTTTGGTTGATATACCATTGTAACTTGTGAAAATGTCACAGGAATTGGGGCAGCCTCCATTTCATGGGACCCTGTTCTATCTGTGGAAACCCACAAACAGACCTCCGACTCTAGACAATTACTGGGTCAGGGCCTTTCCATTGTCCTTTTAAAATATCCTTCCAATGTACCTTGGGCTTATACACATTTTTTTGACACATATGCATTTCCGCAGCACTAAGTCCTGATGAATCCAAATTTAAAAAGTTTAGAGTAAAAAGGGTTATTTTAAGATTATGTTTGGGGAATTTATACCCCTTCCCAATTCCGTCTTCTTACATTAATAAGTATATTTTAATAGTTTGATGTGCTCTTTCAACTATGCCTTGTCCCTGTGGATTGTATGGGATTCCTGTTATATGAGTAATGCCAAATGATGAGCAAAATTGTTTAAAGGAGGTAGAAGTATAACCAGGGGCATTATCTGTTTTTAACTGTTTTGGAACACCCACAGTGGCAAAATTTTGTAAGCAATGAGCTATAACATCTTTAGTTTTTCCTCCGGCATGAAGGGAGCCCATCAAAAATCCAGAAGAAGTATCAACTGTAACATGCACATATTTTATTTTTCTAAATTCTGGCAACTGTGTGATGTCCATGTGCCAAATATGGTTAGGTATCCATCCTCTATAATTGACTCCAAGATTACCTTGTGGTAAAAAAGACACACAATTTTGACATTGTTTTATTATTTGTCTAGCTTGTTCCTTAGTTATATTAAAATGCTTTTGTAAAGTATTAGCATTGGTATGGAACACTTTATGAAAATTTATAGCTTCTTCTCGTGTAGAGAAAATATATATGTATGTCATGTGTAGTTTCATCTGCTAAATCATTGCACAAACTAAGGGCTCCAGGCAATCCTGTATGTGCCCTGATATGTCCTATAAAGAATGGATCTTTTCTGTCCCAGATTAGACATTGTATAGTGGAAAGCAAAGAGAAAACAGTAGAGGAAGGGGAAATCCTTCCAGCATCTTCAAGGGATACTATAGCATTAACTATATACCTACTATCAGAAAATAAATTTAATACAGAATCCTTAAACATGACTAAAACTTGTAATTCTGAATTAAGCTCTACCTTTTGAGCTGATTGTTTGGGTACTAAAAATGTAAAAGTTTGATCAGGTGTAACTACTGCTGCTGTGCCATTATTTGACCCATCAGTGAATATATTTGGAGCGTTCATGATAGGTGTTTTCTTGTCATTTTTGGAAAAATTACAGGATGCGATGACCAAAAAGACAATAAAAGATTAGAAGGTAAGTGGTTATCAAATGAATCATTAGATTTACACATGATTATTGCCCAAGAATTTAACTCATTAGCTAATTCATCAATTTGATTCATAGTGTATGGAGTAATAATTTTATTGGGAGAAATTCCAAACACTCCCTTTGCTGCTTTTATTCCTATGAGTATTAATTGTCCCTCAGCCTCAGGATACCTAGTAATAATAGTGTTAGAAGAATAAGATAAATGTATCCATAATAATGGACCTTCTTGCCACAATACTCCCATAGGAATATTTTTGTTGGTAGTACAATAAATAATAAAGGCAAAATTATATCAACTCTATCCAAATGCATATTATCCATATATGTTTCAATGATTTTTAATGCCTTTCTTTCTTCAGGCGTTAACATTCTGGGTGAATTTGGATCTGATGGACCTTTTAGGATATCAAATAACGGTCTCATCTCTCCTGTTGGTACACCTAGATAAGGCCTTATCCAATTTATGTCTCCTAATACCTTTTGAAAGTCATTAATTGATTTGAGTTGATCTACTCGTATTTGAATATTTGGTGGACTGACCACGGTTGAGAATAATAGAACTCCTAAATAATTAATTGGAAAATTTAATTGTACCTTATCAATTGCTATCTCTAGATTATAATTTTTTAATAAGTTTGTGAGTGTGGCATAACATTCTAGCAATAGGTTTTTAGCTTTGTGTGCTAATAATATATCATCCATATAGTGAAATATTTGTAGTTCAGGATTTTCATTTCTAAGTGGCTCGATTACTTTGTTAACATAAATGTGACACATAGTTGGGCTGTTAGCCATCCCTTGAGGGAGTACTTTCCACTCATACGTCTGATAAGGACCTTCATGAATAGTAAATGCAAAACGTGGACTATCCTCAGGAAGAATTGGAAATGAAAAAAAAAAACAATCTTTAGTATGTATAACTAAAACATACCAAGTTTTTGGCAAAGCAGACAATTGAGGAATCCCTGATTGAGCAGGTCCCATAATAACCATCTCATTATTAATGGCTCTTAAATCTTGCAATAATCTACATTTACAAGATTTCTTTTTGATGACAAAAATGGGAGTATTATGGGGAGATACAGAAGGTTGTTTATGTCCTTCTGCTAATTATTGTTTCACCAGGTCATGGGCTGCTTGTATCTTTTCTTCAGTCAGGGACTACTGAGGAATTCATACTGGTCTTTCTGATTTCCAAGTAATTTTTATTGTCTCAGTGGCCCTTTCTGAAAATCCAACCCATGTCTGTCTGTTCCTTGATCTATTTGTATTGGTGCTGCTATAACTTGTTCTTGTTTTTCTAATCTTTTTCCTTTCCTAAAACCTTGTCTAGCCATAATTGTGGGTGCATTTTGATTGATGTTATTTGTTAATGTCAAACCTAATTGATCTAGGACATCTCATCCCCATAAATTTACGGGAAGATGATCCAATACATATGGCTGTATTGTTCCTTCACTTCCTTCAAAATGCTTCCAATCTAATACCATTGCACCTTTATGGGGATTAGTTGCCACTCCTAGGTCTTGAAGCTTTTGAGTGGCTTGTTGTAATGGCCAATGTTTTGGCCATTCTTGACGAGAGATGATGCTAAGGTCTGCACCTGTATCCAGTAGCCCATTAAATTCATGTCCTTGAATATTTAGTTTTAGCATGGGGCGAGAATATAAATTTAAAGAAAGCATAGCCAAATCTACACCTGTGGAGCCTAATCCCTTGGAACCTCTTTCTACAGCACGACTGGAAACTTTATTATGTAGGCTGGGTATTATAGGTAACTGTGATATTCTATCTCCTGGTGAAATTACTGATATATCCTTTGGAGAATAATTTTTATTTCACCTTCATAATCGGGATCAATTACCCAAGAACTTATCATAAGTCCTTTTAGATTAAAAGAGCTGCGTCCCAATAATAAGCCTACAGTTCCTTTGGGAAGAGGTACTTTCACCGCTGTGGTAATGATTTAAACCCCCATCTCTGGAGTTAGTACTGATCTGGCGGAGGCGCAGATGTCCAACCCTGCGCTCCCTCTGGTTTGTCTGATGAGGGATCTGATGGACAATGTGTCCTGGAAACTACCCTGATGGGGTTGCTGTGTTCCTCCAGTGCTCCGTATATTTGTGGTTTTTGGCCCCAGAACATTGGCCCCCCCTCTCCATTTTTTGGCAATGGAGCCCAATGCCTTTCTCCATGGTATCGTGGATAAACACCTGGTCCTTGTTCATTTTTTGATAATGAAGTACCCTCTATGGTGGTTTAAGAATGGCATTCATTAGCCCAATGACTCCCTCTATGGCATCGTGGGCAAATACCCCGTATTCTACTCCTTTGATACCTAGTTTTGTTAAAACCTCCTCCTATTGGGCAACTCCTTTTAAAATTTCCTGTTTATTCACAATTGTAGCATGTTCATGGCCTGGCATCTAAAGCCTGTTTTACTGCAGCTGCCACAATTTTCCCTTGTTCATTGATGTCTCTGGCATCTAAAGCCTGTTTTATTGCACCCTGCCACGACTTGCTCTTATTCATTAATGTCTCTACATAATTTAATATATGTGTTTAAATATTCATGTTTCCATGGTCTAATGATATCTCTGCACCAACGATTCGCTTTGTCATAAGCCAGTTGTTTTATTAATGGCATTGCTTGTTCTTTATTTCCCAAAACTTTGGTAGCTGTTTGAATAAGCCTATCTACAAATTCAGCCTAAGATTCATTAGCTGCTTGTATTACCTTAGATAATTGACCTTGTAAACTTCCATGTCCTAGTAAAGTCTTCCATGCCCTAACCACCTCTGCAGCAATTTGTGCGTATATGCCAGGATCATATGCAATTTGTTGGTGCTGATCCTCATAAGGTCCCTTTCCTAACAACATATCTAGATTTCTCTGAGGATAACCAGCTGCTGCATTTCGCCTAGCCATATCTTTGCAAAATTCCTCATTGGCAACCTTCCATAACAGGTATTGACCTCCATTTAGCACAGCTTTACACATATTAGCCAAATCTGCTGGCGTCATATTCAAGTTGTTAATGGATTTGACCAAGCTTGAAATGAAGGGTGCTTGAGGACCATAGGTTGTTACAGCCTCTTTTAGCTGCTTCACTATTTTGAAATTTAAAGCATGGTGAATTTGCTGCCCTCCTACCTCAAACACAGGGCATGTTAATAGTTGAGATCCTTTCTCAGGATCCGAACTATCAACTGTGGGGGTTGGGGGCCTCCCAGTATATGGAGGTGGCCTTGTTATTTGGACATTTACATCCTCTGGTGATAGAAAGGTGTTAGTAACAGTCTTCTGTAGAGGTGGCACTGTTGGTTGGACACTTACACCCTCTGGTGATAGAAATTTGTTAGTAGCAGTCTCCTTTTGTAACTTTCCCCCTGATGGCATTTTCTTCTCTAAGCTTTGTTCCTCTATCTTTGTCTGAACTGAAGGCTTTGGACTAAGCAAACCAGATATGAACGTCCACAATGGCATGTGCCAACTGGCAGAGTCCCTGGGCTGTTCTTTACTCCTCTTTTTAAATCTTCACCATGATGTTTCAATTTTGATATATTTAACAACTCCTCCTTAAAAAGCCATTGGCTACATTTTTGTATTGTATCAACGTATGCCCTGACTGTTCTTGATTTTACTGAGATGCCTCTTTCCTCTAACAATTTACTTAACACTCTTTCAGTTTTTTTTTTCTAATTTCTGATCCCGTATTTCTACTATAATACAACCCAACAAGATGACGCCAAACAAAACCGAGACAGAATGAAATAAAAAGGGAACAATAAGAAGTCATTATGGCATTTCTATCCTCCTGACATGTGCATCCATCCTTTCTCCCTATCTGTTCCTCAGACGTAAATAGTTTTCCCTCAGATGTGAGCGGTTTTTCTTCCATCTCACTCATCTCCATGGGCAGGCAACTTAAAACAAAAGTGAAGCAAAACAAAAGAGGAATCTTAAAATGTCTACCCATCCTCTCGCCCTGCCCTCAGGGGCGAGCAGTTTACCTTATCACTTACCCTCAGTTGCTCCCCATGCAAGCCATCAAATGCTGCAGTCTGGCTGGGCAAGATTCAGGAGCCACTTTTCAAAAGAAACAAAGTTCATTTTAAGAACAACACACGCCAAACAAAACAGCTCCTCAGGAAAAACCCTCAGAGCCCAACTGCCACCACTGGCTTCCTTGAAAAGTCTCTGTCACACCCACAAGCCTCTCCACCTCCCACAATACTCCTAATCTTGAGGATGATTTGCTGGGTCAAAGGCCGAAGCCAAAAATGTCCCCCAATGAGCAGCTCCGTGGTCTAAAAGGGCAAGGAAACAGCCCAATGAGCATCAATGCAGAGGAGCCAATGAGATAGATGTTGCTGCGGCAACTTTGAGACAATCATCAGCTGGCAGTCTGGAAGGGCGGGTAAAGAGCTCAATAAGCATCTCAAATGAGCATCACCACAGAGGAGAAAATCAGCTGGATGTTGCTGGGGCCGATGTGAGCCAATAATCATCTGGCAGCTGGAAATTTGCGGGGAGCTGGAAGTTTGCTGAGGCCCCTTCAGCTGTGGCTCTCAACAAATTCCTGTCTCCTTTCTCTGTAGACTATTCAGCACATGTATTTTTATATGCACATATAGAATCCTACCTGTTATCACACATACATTTTTGTGAGGTTGCTGACTAGGCAGATACAAGATATGAAAAGAGATCACTCCTCCAAAACGCTGTTGGAACTGAAAATTCAACATATGGGTGAGCTTCCTAGTAGAAAAACATTATGCATAAATCCATTTTGAGTGAAATAAATGTTTTTTGCATCTGTGAATGATATATAATTAATGATGAATTTCGATTGGCATATATATTGCTAGTTTTTAATGTCTCTGTGTGTGTGTTTGTGTGTGTGTGTGTGTGTGTGTGTGTGTGTGTGTGTATATATATATATATATATATATATATATATATATATATATACTCTCCAAATTTTTCAAAACATGAAATATTTGAGTCTTATTATACACGCCTTAAAATAATTAATATTCATTTATGTGGATTTATGATCAACTTTTCACAAGATGATTCTCAGAAATATTCATCCACCTGAAATACATATTTGTTTCCTAGTACTGAAAACTAACTTCAGTGAATGGTGCATACAAATGCAAACATTTCTACAGAAAAACCCAGTTTAACATCAATGCAAGCAGTTTCCTCTGGGACATGATGTGTATTTTGTGGTTCATTTTTATTAAACAGTGGTACATTACTATTTCTTCATTTTATGCACATGATAGGATATATATTTCATCCACAAGTTCACAAATTTATAGGCATTTGTTTAATTTTCAATCACTTCCTGCTTCAGAACACATATATTCCTCCAGGTTTCTTGACTGGTCTTTTCATGAGACTTCTTTCCAAACACATAATTTTCGATTTCCATAATCATTTTTGAAGCAAAACTCACACACTCTTCATGATAAACCATAACCCTAATGTTACCGTTACATGTATAACTGGTTGTAATCAATGTATGTATATCAATTTAAGATTTCCTGTATATTTTCAGATATCAAATCAATCCACTATTTAAAGTTGGAACCAGTTATATTATTTATTCACAGTATGGTCAATTCATGCATTATTTCTATATTCATTGACACAGGGTACACCTCTTTGTTCCCCCATACGAATTTATATATCTTCAAAATATTGCTCCCAGTAATGGTGGAAGAAATACTCATGTCACCTGATTTACACATACATTTTGTCACAGTAATATTCTGGACACAGAAAGCAAAAGTCACTCTTATGATTGTACCAAAGCCTAAAAGGAAAGTGAGCATGGATTACTAAAAATATCCATGTCCAGGTTGACTAATGCTTTCAAATGTAAATCCTATTGGTGACTATATATTTGTTTCTTACTAAGATTATATATTCAACCTCAAGCCTGTTGAAAATATCTAATCTAATCCATCAATTTATACTTTGCCTGATTTCTTAATATCTCTATTGATATCTGCTTTCCTACATATTTTCCACAGATCATCATTGTGAGTGACTCTTCACATGTGCTGACAATTACATTCACTCTCTTATTGAAAACGTATTGCTAAAGAACTTTCGGTCCAAATCATATACTCACTGTTGTTTCTAGACCTAGCAACTATCTTCCTAATCTACCGACTTTCCCTTTTTCACTGGATGTTCTCTTCGACATTCAATCATCCAAGGTACAAGGTCCTATGCCATTGTATATCGATTTATCTGAGACATCTGTGTAGAACATAATTCAAAGCTAAGCAACCCACTCAAGAGGTCAATGCCCTTCTGGGCTTCAAATCTTACCTAGATTTCTGTTTTCATACTTATATTTCACCTTTATATTCTTGTAAATATCGCATGTTACCAATACCATTATTCATCCTGCAGAATGATTCATAACCCAAATTGAACGTGTTATTAACCCTAACCATACACTGTTCCCTCCATCTAACTTTACAGAAGAGCAGGGACAGTGTGACCAGGAAAGTCTCAGTGGAGAAACCCTGCTTTGGGCCTTTTGCTTAGCTATTGTTCTGTGTCGCTGAATGTCAGGAAGGTCTTTGCCACAGGCCACCCCTTTGTGAAGCCTGACAAAACAGTTTTCAAATGGAAATTAATGGGAATCACCTGTGGCTCTTTTCTTAATTTCTGTGGAAAAAGATGTGTCTGAATCAGCCTCTTGGGCCTGTGTGAAGCTGTGACTTAGATTCTCAGCACCTGATGGATATAAAGAAAGATCCCATGTGTGCATCCAAAATCAAAATGGCAAAAAGTTCAGTCATTGTGGATATAGTCTCTTGCCTTCCTCTGTTAGGTTCCTGACCTCCATCAAGTGAGAATCTGGATCCTTTTGGTCAAATGAGTTCTTCAAACCCTGAAGAGGTGCTTGGGTTTCTCATGACTCCAAATCACATAAAGAATTTATACCTATCAGTCAGTAGTAGTCAGTCAATATTTCTCCCAGAAATGGTGGAAGAAATACTCATGTCACCTGATCTACATATACATTTATTCACAGAAATATTCTGGACACAAAATTCAAAGTTGAGATTTATGATTGTACCAAAGCCTAAATGGAAAATGAACATGGATTACTAAAAACATCCATGTCCAAGTTGCCTAATGCTCTCAAAAGTCAATTTTATTGGTGACTACATATTTGTTTCTTCCTAAGATTATATATTCAAACTCAACCCTGTTGAAAATGTCTAAGCCTATCTCTCACTTTATAATTTGCCTGATTTCATACTGCCTCTATTGATATCTACTTACCTACATATTTCCCCAATTCATCATTTTCACTGACTCGTCACATGTGCTGACATTTAAATTCATTTTCTAACCGAAACCCTATTGCTAAAGAACTTTTTTTCCAAATCTTACACTCACTCTTCTTCCTAAACCTACCTACTATCTTCCTAATCCTACCGACTATCCCTTTTTGACTGCATGTTCTCTTCTACATTCAATAATCCAAGGTACGAGGTCCTATGCCATTGTATATCGATTTATTTGAACCATCTGTGCAGAACATAATTCAATGCTAAGTATCACAATCAAGGGCCCAATGCCCTTCTGGGCTTCAAATCTTACTTAGATTTCTGTTTACATGCATACATTTCACCTCTATATTCTTATAAATATCACAGATTCCCAATACCGTTATACATCCAGAAAATTGATTCCTAACCCAAATCATACCTGGTATTAACCCTAACAATACACTGCTCCCTGAATCTTACTTTACAGAAGAGCAGGGACAGAGTTGGTCTTATAATACTGGAATGTAGGGGATCTTCTACCTGCTGAGAACCTCAAAGGTCAATGCTGAAAGGATCCCTCCAGAAGATGTAGGCAGCTATGAAGGACCTGAGAGAGCAAAAGTCATCTTCCATGGCAAACAACCTCGTCAGGATGAAGGGTTGTGTCTTAATCAGCCTCTCTCTTCTTAATGTAGAGAAGATAGACCAAACCAGGCCTGTGTGGAGAGCTGTTCCCAGGTGCCTATGGTTGATATACCATTCTAACTTGTGAAAGTGTCACAGGAAGTAGGGGAAGCCTCCATCTCAAGGGACCCTTGGATGCTACTGTTATTACAAAGTGGTTGCCAAGGCAGTGACCTCATTCAGTTCCTGAAGGAAATGACCTCACCTCACTTCCTTGGTTATGAAACTCTCTGAACTTGGGATCCAGGAAGCCAGGCAGACAGAGCCAGTCCCAGTCCCACTCCCAGTGGTGTCACTTTTTGTATTTAGCAAGGACAGAGTCAGTCTTTCTTGGTACCTACAGATGTGAGGATGGCCAAATGCCAGGAAAGCTCTGAAGAGGGGCCTTTTATGAGAAAGCAGGTAGTGGCTCACCACTGGCTTCTGACAAGTCTCAGTGAAGAAAACCTGCTTTGGGACTTCTGGTTACCTATTGTTCTGTTGCCCTGAAGGTCAGAAAGTTCTTTGCCTCAGTCCAACCCTTTGTGAAGCCTGCAGAAAACAGTTTCCAAAAGGAAATGAATGGGAATTGTCTGTGACTCTTTGCTTAATTGTTTGGAAAGGGATGTGCCTGAATCAGCCTCTTGGCCCTGTGTGAGGCTATGGCTTAGATTCTCAGCACCTGATGGATCTAAAGAAAGATCCCATGTGTGCATCGAAAACCAAAATGGCCAAAAGAGCAATCATTGTGGATGAAGTCTCTCGCCTTCCTATGTAAGGTTCCTGACCTCCATCAAGTGAGAAGAGTGATCTTTGGGTAAAATGAGTTCTTCAAAGCCCAGCAGAGGCTATCCCATAGGGGCTAGATTTTTCTCAGGACACCAATTCACATAAAGAATATAAACCTCACAATCAGAAGTCCTCAATTTGGAGAAGCAGGGCAGTATTAATGGCAGGCCTATTTGATCATTCCTGGTTCACAAGAAGGGTGTCCATGCCACTCTGAGTTTAGGCAAATGAGGGGCAAGAGAGCTTATTTTGGACACTGACTTGGGCTGCTCCCCTCATGCAAAACTCCAGCCAGAGTTTATGATGAGTGTCTATATCGAAGAACATGAGGGCCATGTGGAAGTGTTTTGATTTCATTTGTAGATATTTGTGTGGTGGTTTGAAGAGATGACAGGGTCCACCTGGGCTTGAACTCTGGTGTGATTCCCTTTAGAGACTTAGTTCTGGAACTGACCTCAGAGAAGTATTGCCATGAATTGTGTTGGGATTTAAGAGGCCACGCATGAGAGTCACCCTTGGAAACTGAGATCTAGGTCCAGTGTAGCTTTGCATAGTGCACTGCGAATCTCAGCCAGGATATCACATATTTTTTTTAGAGACTTTTCAACCATAGTTGAGAGTCAGAACACACATGGACCTCACAATGGCACTTGTTTCATGTGACCTTTGGCCACTCTTTTGGAAGCCTTGCCTGTGAGAGTTCTCCAGAGCTTTCATTGAAATTACCTTCCTCAGCATTTAATGGTTCCTGAGTGAATTGAAACCCACTGTGCCTCCAACTTCATCCTTGAAAAATGGCTACATTAATACAATAAAATTTTTGAAATTTTAATAACCAGGTGGCACTGTAGAACCTTTGGATGTCCTATTGCTGATCATGAGTATACCAGACAGTGCCTTGATTGACCGAGTTTCATGAAAATGGTATAGAACCGAGATGCCAATAACTTGGAGCCTGTTGAGTAGTGGGCCTAAAGATCTGGTGAGCAGTAGTGTGATAAAACATCTGTGGTGAAGCCATGTGGATCTGCCATTGGCTTCCAAAAGGCTTGTGACTGACATGGTGCAGCCAGCAGACACTTCTATGTAAAGTCATCTTCTTATATGGAGAGGTTTCAGGGCAATGTTCAGAATCAGGTTGTTATGGTAAAGGGGGCAAGCTATGTGGGATAGAAGCCTGGTTGGTGCTTTCTTTTGCAGACCCTGACTCACCACATGAGACAGAACTACCTCCAGCACTGTGCCCCAGTTGAACTCCTTTTATTTCGTGAAGCAAATACCAAACTCGCAGTGCAGAAGCAAGAAAAACCAAGAAAAGTAGAGGATGACCAAATGGCTTCACAGTCCACCCGGGGATAACCTTAGCCCCCAGTGTCCACAGTTTACCTACAAAGAGAGAATTCAGCAGTGCTGCCTCAGGTACATTGGAAAATAAGATACCATTAATTCCAGGTCACATGGATGCAGACCCAGCTTGATGGTCTCATTACAAAGTAAGCTAAAGCTGCTGACCACAACATATATTTCAAGTGCCCACCCTGAGGCAGTTTCTCTAGAAGTCTTTAGGCCACAGAAGATGTACCAAAACAGGCTTGTGTGAAGATCTGTTCCTGGGTACCTAGAGTTGATATACCATTCTAACATGTGAAAGTGTCACAGGCAGTAGGGACAACCTAAATTTCATGGGACCCTTGGAAGCAACTGTTAGGACAAAGTGGTTGCCAAGGCAGTGACCTCATTCAGTTCCTGAAGGAATTGACCTCATCTCACTTTCTAGGTGATTGAACTCTCTGAACTTGGGATCCAGGAAGCCAGGCACTGAGATCCAGTCACAGTCCCTATCCCAGTGTTCTAACTTGTTTGGATTTACCAAGGACAGACTCAGTCTTTATTGGTACCTACAGATGTGAGGAAGGCCAAATGCCAGGAAAGTTCTGAAGCTTGGCTTTTGCTGAGAAAGCAGGTAGTGGCTCTCCACTGGCTTCTAAGAACTTCACAGTGTTTGCCAAGGAGACCAGATCTGAGACAGGACAGGGCATTTCGGGGGAACATATTATCCCCACAAGTCAGAGGACACTCCGGATAGTCACAGACCTACTTGGGGGAAGGAGGTGCCTTTGTGGGTGTGGTTTTGGGTTTGTCGTTTTTCTCTCATTTTCTGAGAATAGGTAGGAAAGTCAGTTTGTTTGGTTTGGAGTGGACTGTTTCTAGTAAGTCGTTTGACATGGCGGATATTTCAAAGTCTGGGTATCTCACTGTGTCCGTGGTTGTAGACTTTAGAAAAGGGAATGCTTCAATAGATGTGTCGTGTCTACTAGAAAGCTTCTCAGCATTCATATTGCTCCATTTATGAATGGACTGTATCTTGCGTTATCGATGGGCAACACCTGCTATCTTCCTAAGTTCCTGGTTTTTTTCCTGAATTCTGGCCACTCTCCTGAATATGCCCATGGATTTGTGTCCAAGATATGTACCACCTCCAAGCTCTGTGACATGGCCATGTACTGGATAGCTGAAGGGAATGGCAAGCATCTCAGAAAACACAGATATCTCTGTGAGCAGAAAAGTCTCATTGGAGAAACCCTGCTTTGAGCCTTTTGCTTACCTATTGTTCTGATGCCCTGAATGTCATGAAGGTCTTTGACTCAGGCCACCCCTTTGTGAAGCCTCAAGAAAACAGTTTTCAAATGGAAATGATTGGGCATACCTGTGGCTCTTTGCTTAATTGCTTTAGAAAGGGATGTATCTGAATCAGCCTCTTGGCCTTGTGTGAGGCTGTGGCTTAGATTCTCAGCACCTGATGGATCTAAAGAAATTCCCATTTGTGCATCCAAAACCAAAATGGACAAAAGAACAGTCATTGAGATGAAGTCTCTAGACTTCCTCTGTAAGGTTCCTGACCTCCATCAAGTGAGAATAGGGATCCTTTGGGTCAAATGAGTTCTTCAAAACTGCAGAGGCTAGCCCATAGGTTCCTGGGTATTCTCATGACTCCAATTCACATAAAGTATCTAAACCCCACAGTCAGTAGGCCTCAAGTTGAAGAAGCAGAGCAGTATTAATGGCAGGCCTATTTTATCACTCGAATTTCACAGGAAGGGTGTCCAGGCCACCCTGTCTTAGACAAATGAGGGGCAAGGGAGCTTATTTTGGACACTCTCTTGGTCTACGCCCTTCATGGAATCCTCCAGCCAGAGGTAATGATGAGCGTCTATATGGAAGAAGATGAGGGCCATATGGGAGTGTAATTCCCCTTAAAGACTGAGTTCTGGAACTTACCTCAGAGAAGCATTGTATAAAATAGTGTTGTGATTTTAGGAGGCCACGCATGAGAGTCGCTGTTGGAAACTGAGATCTAGGCCCAGGATGGCTTCCACAGAGCTCGGGTATTCTAAGCCAAAATATCAAATTATTTAATTCTTAAAGACTTTGCAGCCATAGTTGAGAGTCAAAACACACATGGTCCTCACATTGTACACCTCAATGGGCCTGGATACATGTGACATTTTGGCCACTCTTTGGGAAGGTTTGCCTGTGAGTGTTCTCCAGAGATTTCATTGAAATGAGCTTTTTCACCACGTAAAGGTTCATAAATTAATTGAAACCCGAAGCGCCTCCAACTTCATCCTTGAAAAATGGCTAGATAAATACCATGAATTATTTGAAATTCCCGTGACCAGGTGGCACTGGAGAACCTTTGGATGTCCTGTTGCTGATCATGATTGTACCAAATAGTCCCTTGATTGACTGGGTTTCGTGAAAATTGTGAAGAACAGAGATGCCAGTAAGCTGGAGCCTGCTAAGTCGTGGACGTAGAGCAGTGGACTGTAGGTGTGTAAATAAATATTTTTGGTAGGACCACCTGGATCTGCCATTGGCTTCCAAAATATTTGTGACTGACATGGTTCAGGCAGCAGACCCTTACATGTAAAGGAATATTTTTATATGGAGAAGTTTCAAGGCAATGTTCAGAATCAGGTTGCTATAGTCAAGGGGGAAAGCTATGTGGGATAGAAGCCTGGTTCATACATTCTCTTGGAGACCCTGACCAACCACACGTCACAGAACTCCCTAAAGCATTGTGTCCCAGTTGAACTGCTTTTATTTTGTGAAGCCAATACCAAACTTCCAGTGCAGCAGTAAGAAACACCACGAAAAGTGGAGGATGATAAAATGGCTTCACAAAACACACAGGGAGACACTTAGCTCCCAGTGGCCACAGTTTACCTACAAAGAGAGAATTCATTACTACTGCCTCATGTTCATTAGAAAATAAGGATCCATGTCGTCCAGGTCACATATATGGACCAAGATTTTATGGTGTCACTACAAACAAAGCTAAATCTCCTGACAATTACATATATTTCATGTGCCCAACCTCAGAGGAATTTTCTCAAGAAGTCTTTAGGCCAGCAGAGCTCCATGTTTGTGGAGTGTTTACCCTCTCCCTTACTTTTGAAAACTGTTCTACCACCTCCAGCGTTGGGAACTCCTGAGTATTTTCCATTGCACATATGAATTCAGAGATTTTCTAACTCCTCTCTTCTAATTGTGTCTTACATGGAGCGATGGTTATGTCAAGGCATTGTTCTGGATGAGAGTGGGAAGTATTTGTCTAGTACAGGTTTGCATACACATTAGATTCATTTTCCTATTTTCCATTTGAAATGCTGAATCCCTGACACTAACCCATACCCTATTAGACTCTGACTACTAATCCTAATATCATGGAGAAAAAGAAAACTAACTGAATAGAAATACAGGCCTTTAATAGGAAGCATGGTGTATACTTGGATTTGCCTTCTGCTTTATCAAACGTATGTGCTATAAATCTAGTCAACTTTTCCTTGTAATAGTTCTCCATGAGTTTTTAAAGTTACCACATATGTAAATTCCTGTCTCCCTTTCTCTGTATCCTGTTCAGCACATGTATTTTTTTATGCATATATTATCCTACCTGGTATCACATGTACATTCTTGTGAGCTCACTGACTTTGGAATATAAAAATTGTGAGAAGAGATGACTCCTCCTTAATACTGATGGAACTGAAAATTCAACCTATGGGTGAGCTTCCTAGTAAAAAACATAATAAATAAATCCATGTTCAGTAGAATGAATATTTTTGGATATGTGGATGAATTATATTTCATGGTGAATTTCGATTGGCATGTATATTGCTACATATTAATATGTGTGTGTGTGTGTGTGTGTGTGTATATATATATATATATATATATATATATATATATATATATATTCTCCAGACTTACCAAAATATGAAATATATGTGTCTTATTATACACTCCCTAAATTCATTCATGTTCCTGCATGTGTATTTATAAACAACATTTCACAAGATTATTCTCAGAAATACTCAACCACCTGAAATACATATTGGTTTCCTAGTACTGAAAACTAACTTCAATGAATAGTGCTTACAAATCATAATATTTCTACAGTAACTCACCTATTCTAACATCAATGCAAGTAGATTCCTAAGGGACATGATGTGTATTTTGAAGTTCATTTTTATTCAACACTAGTACATTACAATTTCTTCAATTTTTGGACATCATAGGATACATTTTTTGATGCACAAGTTCACAAATTTATAGGCATTTGGTTCACTTTCAATTACTTCCTACTTCAGAACACATGTATGCCTCCATGTTTCTTTACTGGTCTTTTAACTAGACTTCATTCTAAACACATTATTTTCGATTCCATAATCATTTTTGATGCAAAACTCACACACTCTTCATGATGAACAGAAACCCTAATATTATCATTAGATATATAAGTGGTTGGAATGAATGTGTATATATATATATATATATATATATATATATATATATATATATATATATATATATATTTTATATAAATATATATATATATATATTATATAAATATAAACATATAAATATAAATATATATATATATGATATCCTATATTTAAAGTTGGAACCAGTTATATACTTTATTCACAATATGGTCTATTCATGCATCATTTTTGATGCAAAACTCACACACTCTTCATGATGAACAGAAACCCAAATATTACCATTAGATATATAAGTGGTTGGAATGAATGTGTGTATATATATATATATATATATATATATATATATATATATATATATATAAGATATCCTATATTTAAAGTTGGAACCAGTTATATACTTTATTCACAATATGGTCTATTCATGCATCATCTCTATAATCATCAAAACAGGGTACACCTGTTTATATCCCCAGTAATAATGTATAAGTTTTCAGAAAATTGCTCCTCGTAATGGTGGAAGAAGTACTCATGTCACCTGATCTACATATACATTTTATCACAGTAGTATTCTGGACACAAAATGCAAAGGTCACACATATAATTGTACCAAAGCCTAAATGGAAAGTGAGCATAGATTACTAAAAACATCCATGTCCAGGTTGCCTAATGCTCTCAAATGTCAATCCTATTGTTGACTACATATTTGTTTCTTCCTAAGATTATATATTCAACCTCAATCCTGTTGAAAATATCTAATCCTATCACTCACTTTATACTTTGCCTGATTTCCTAATGTCCCCATTGATATGTGCTTTCCTACATATTTTCCCCAGTTCATCATTGTGACTGTCTCTTCACATGTGCTGACATTTACATTCACTCTCTAACCGAAACTCTATTGCTAAAGAACTTTTGGACCAACTCCTAGACTCACTATTCTTCCTAAACATACTATCTTCCTAATCATAGGGACTATCCCTTTTTGACTGGATGTTCTCTTCTACATTCAATCATCCGAGGTACACGGTCCTATGCCATTGTAAATTGATTTATCTGAGAACTCGGTGCAGAACATAATTCAAGCTAAGTATAACAATCCAGGGTCCAATGGCTTTCTGGGATTCAAATCTTTCCTAGATCTCTGTTCTCCTACATATATTTCAGGTCTATATTCTTATAAATATCACAGGTTCCCAATACCATTATTCATAAAGCAGAATGATCCCTAACCCAAATCGAACATGCTATTAACCCTAACCATACACTGTTCCCTCAATCTCACTTTTCAGAAGAGCAGGGACAGAGTTGGTATTACAATATAGGAAGGTAGGGGATCTTCCACCAGCTGAGAAATTCAAACGTCCATGTAGAAATAATCCCGTGATAAGATGTAGGCAGCTATGAAGGACCTGAGAGAGCAAAAGTCATCTTCCATGGCAAACAACCCGGTCAGGATGTAAGGATGTGTCTGAATCAGCCTCTCTCTTCTTAATGTAGAGAAGATGGACCAAACCATGCCTGTGTGGAGAGCTGTTCCCGGGTGCCTAAGGTTGATATACCATTCTAATTTGTTAAAATGTCACAGAAAGTAGGTGCAGCCTCCATCTCATGAGACCCTTGGAAGCAACTGTTAGGACAAAGTGGTTGCCAAGGTAGTGACCTTATTCAGTTCCTGAAGGAAGTGACCTCACCTCACTTCCTTGATGATGGAACTCTCTGAACTTGGGATCCAGGAATCCAGGCACCCCGAGCCAGTCCCAGTCCAAGTCCCAGTGGTCAAACTTTGTTTAGATTTACCAAGAACAGACTCAGTCTTTCTTGGTAACTACTAATGTGAGGAAGGTCTGAAGTGGGGCCTTTCCTGTGAAAGCAGGTAGTGGCTCACCGCTGGCTCATGACAGCATCACAGAATTGGCCAAGGAGACCAGATCTGAGCCAGGACTGCCCATTATGGGGTACTATATTATGGCCGACTAGTCAGAGGACACTCTGGAGAGTCACAGACCTACCTGGGGTTCTGTGTGGGTGTGGGTGTGCGTGTGGGTATGTGGTTTTTGTCTCATGTTCTGAGAATGGGTAGGAAAGTTGGATTGTTTGGTTTGCTATGAATTATTTCTAGTAAGTCGTTTGACAAGGAGATTGTTTCCATTTCTGTGTCCCCCACTGTGTCCGTGGTGGTAGACATTAGAAAAGAGAATGCATCAATAAATGTGTCCTGTCTAATAGACAGCTTCCCAGCATTCATCCTGCCCAATTTATGTATGGTCTGCGGCTTGCCTTATGGATGGGTAACACGTACTACCTTCCTAAGTTCCAGTATTCTTCCTGAATTCCAGCCAATCTCAAGAATAGGCTTATGGTTTTGTGTCCAAGAAATGTACCACCTTCAAGCTCTGTGACATGGCCATGTACTGGATAGCTGAAGGGACTGGCGAGCATCTCAGAAAACTCAAATATCAGTGTGACCAGGAAAGTCTCAGTGGAGAAACCCTGCTTTGGGCCCTTTGCTTGTTTATTCTTCTGATGCCCTGAATGTCAGGAAGGTCTTTGCCTGAGGCCATCCCTTTGTGAAGCCTAAAGAAAACAGTTTTCAAATGGAAATGAATGGGCATCACCTGTGGCTCTTTGCTTAATTGCTTTGGAAAGGGATGTGTCTGAATCAGCCTCTTGGCCCTGTGTGAGGCTGTGGCTTAGCTTCTCACCAACTGATGGATCTATAGAAAAATCCCATGTGTGCATTCAAAACCAAAATAGCCAAAATAGCAGTCATTGTGGATGAAGTCTCTCTCCTTCCTCAGTAAGGTTCCTGACCTCCATCATTGAGATTAGGGATCCTTTGGGTCAAAGGAGTTCTTCAAAGCCCTGCAGACACTAGATTATAGGTGCTTGGGTTTTCTCATGACTCCAATTAACATAAAGAATCTAAACCCCAGAGTCAGTAGGCCTCAAAATGGAGAATCAGAGCAGTATTAACGGCAGGCCTCTTTTATCACTCCTGGTTCACAGGAAGGCTGCCCCTGCCACACTGATTTTAGAAAATGGGGGCAAGGGAGCTTATTTTGGACACTGTCTTTGGCTTCATTCCTCATGGAAACCTACAGCCAGAGGTTATGATGAGTGTCTATATGGAAAAAGATGAGGGCCATGTGGGAGTGTTTTGGTTTTAATTGTGGTCAGTTGTGTGGCCGTTGGAAGAGATGACTGTGGCCACCTGGGATTGAACACTGGTGTGATTCCCCTTAGAGACTGAGTTCTGCAACTGAACTCAAAGAAGTATTGCCATGAATTGTGTTGGGATTTTAGGAGGGCACGCATGAGAGTCGCCCTTGGAAACTGAGATCTAGGCTCATTGTTGCTTCGCACAAAGCACTGGGAATCTCAGGAAGGATATCTCATTATTTTATTCTTAAAGACTTGGCAGACATTGTTGCAAGTCAAAACACACATGGACCTCACATTGTGGACCTCAATGCGCCTGACTTCATGTGACCTTTTGGCCTGTCTTTGGGAAACCTTGCCTGTGAGAGTTCTCCAGAGCTTTCATTGAAATGAGCTTCCTCTCCATTTAATGGTTCCTGAATAAATTGAAACCCACAGTGCCTCCAACTTCATCGTTGAAAAATGGCTAGATAAATACCATGAAATTTTTGAAGTTCTCATGACCATTTGGCACTGGAGAATCTTTGGATGTCCTATTTATGATCATGAGTGTACCCGACAGTGCCTTGATTGACTGGGTTTCATGAAAATGTTGTAGAACAAAGATGCCAGTAATTTGGAGCCTGCTGAGTAGTGGGCCTAGAGCAGTGGTGTGCAGGTGTGTGTTAAAATATCTGTTGTAGGATCATGTGGATCTGCCATTGGCTTCCAAATGGTTTGTGACTGACATGGTGCAGCCCCCAGACCTTTGTATGTAAAGGCATCTTGTTATATGGAGAGGTTTCATGGCAATATTGAGAATCAGATTGCTATGGTCAAGGGGGCAATCTATGTGGGATTGAAGCCTGGTTTGTGAATTCTCCTGCAGACCCTTACGCACCACATGTGACAGAACTCCCTCCATCACTGTCCCAGTTGAACTCCTCGTATTTTGTGAAGCAAAACTAAACTCCCAGTGCAGCTGCAAGAAACACCACGAAAAGTGGAGGATGACCAAATGGCTTCACAGTCTAAACTGGAGACACTCAGCCCCCAGTGGCAACAGTTTACCTACAAAGAGAGAATTCAGCACTGCTGTGTCATGTTCATTGGAAAATAAGAAACTATGTACTCCGGGTCACATAGATGCAGACCCAGTTTTGATGGTCTCACTACAAAGGAAGCTAAAGCTCTTGACAACAACATATATTTCAAGTGCTCAAACTCAGAGGCAGTTTCTCAAGAAGTCTTTAGGCTTGCAGAGCTCCATGTTTGTGGAGTTTTAACCTGTCACTTACTTTTGGAAACTCCTCTCCCACCTCCAAGGTTCTGAACTATTGAGCATTTTCCATTCCAAATGTGTGTTCACAGATTTTCTAACTCTTCTCCTTTAATTGTGTCTTACTTGGGGTGAAGGTAATGTCACAGCATTGTTCTGAATGAGAGTGGAAAGATTTTTGGGTAGCACATATTTGCAAACACATTGGTTTCATTTTCCAATTTTCCTTTCAAAATTTGAATCCCTGTGATTCAGGGGTTGAAGAAATTCTCTTTCATAGAATAGCCTGACACTTACAAGAAACAGCCCCCTGGGAGACATCCTGCCTGGGAAACATCCTGTAGCCATCTGTCTCTCGGAGACTTCCTAAAGCCATCTGTCTTCCTAAAACATCCTGAGGTTATCTCACCTTGTGAAGACATTCAGGAACTGCCGATAAGAGAACTTTCCCATCTCCAGCATATAAATCCCCTGTGTGAACAATAAAAGTTTGCAGCTTGATCAGAACTGCAGTCATGCTGTCATCTCTAGTGTCTCTTGTCCCTTCATTCCTCCCCATCTATGTTCGCTGCCCACGTTGATGTGTCCTGCCAGCCGGGACATCTGGCGCCCACCAACTGGGGCTCGAGCCTTTGACAGACTTGGAAACCCATTCTCCTTGAAGACTTGGTCTAGTGGAGCTCGCGATTGCCTCAGCAGATACCACCGAGAGACAGATCCAGGAGGAGAGTGGGGATGACGCACAGTGAGTGACCCAACATGGGACAAGCAGTTTCGTCACATGATTTGTTTTTGTCAGACCTCAAGGAGTCCTTCAATACATGGGGGGCGCATGTTAAGAAAAATGACTTAATTTTTTTCTTTTCATACATAGGAGAATTGTGTCCATTGTTTCCCCTTGAAGGGACCATTGATGGTAAGCAATGGCTTAGAGTAGGAGATTGTTTAAAAGATTTTTATGAATCCTTTGGCCCAGAAAAAGTGCCTGTTCCCACCTTTTCTTACTGGAACTTCATTAATGAAATTCTTAAAATTCACTCTTTGACAATGGTACCTTAATACTTGTCAGGATTGGGGAAGAGACTACGCAAATGACCTTTCGTCCCCCCTTGGCATGCCCATCAGTTAGTATAGACATAGACCCTTCTCAGTCTCCCCAGGACCCTGGGAACCTTCCTGGTGCCCCTCAAAATACCACCCTACTGAATAAGGCTCCAATGGATACCAACCGCCTTTATCCAGTTTTAAATCCCAGAGACACATTGACCCCTGGAAAGGAGGCTACCTTGGAGAAGGAAGCAGCTCGCTACCATTCAGAAGACCCGCCACCTCTCAGGAACCTGCCACAGGCTATAGGACATACACATCCACCTCCCTCCTCCATTCCTCCTGCCTTTTGTGCTCAGGCCCTTCAGAACCTGACTGCCTCCCCCACCCCAGATATTTTTTCCCCAATTCCCTTTCCTAACGTGGCTCCCTTGTGAGAGTCTCTCCAACATATGTGGGAACAGATCCAACTTTTAAAAGAATTAAGATCCCTTGATTCTGAGCTCTGCTCATTAGCCTTAGGCACGGAGTCAATGCTAAGCCGCTACATCAGCCTGTTCTCACCTTCCCAGTCACCCGCAGTCAGATAGATATTCTTGCCCAGGCTGAGGTCAAAGGCTTAGACGAGGACCAAGAGGGGGAAGCGGGGGAAATGGATCAAGGAGATCAGGACTCAGAGGATGAGGAGTTCACCCCTAGGCAGGAAGGATCCCAGAGTCTACAAAAAATTAAGCCTATGTTTTCTTGAAAAACTTAAAAAGGCTTGTGCTCACTATGGCCCCACTGTGCCCGACACGTTGGCTTTATTAGAAAGCCACAGCGCAAAATGGCTTACTCCCAATGATTGGAAATTTCTAGCCCGAGGTACCCTCAGTGCTGGAGACTTTCTGTTATGGAATGCAGATTTCAAAGAGCACTGTCGGGAAACTGCTCAAAAAAATTTAACTAAGGCCTCCTCTAAATCCTGGATTTATGTTAAGCTAGCGGGCAATGTGCCTTTTGACACTAACCCTAAACAGGCGTGTTTCCCTGCTCGACTTTTGGTGCAGATTAAGACTGCTGGCGTACATGCTTGGAGACGCGTCCCTCAAAAGGCCTCAGCTACCACTTCCCTGGCAAAAATTCGACAAGGGCCCGACGATCCTTATAACGACTTTGTTCCCCGGCTTAACCTAGCCACGAAATGCTTGCTTGGACCAAGCGAAAGCAAAAGCACCTTTGTAAAATATCTTGCCTTTGAAAAGGCCAAGCCAGCATGTCAGGATGTTCTTCGACCACATAAGGTTAAAGGGAAACTTTCTGACTTTATTAGACTCTGTGCAGGTGTGGGTGCAGCCCATGCCATGGGTCTCACCCTAGGTGCCACCTTTACCAAGGCCTTTCACAATCCTGTCTCATGTACTTGCTTTACTTGAAAACAAACTGGCCATTTTACACACGATTGTCTGACAGGCAAACAAAGCCTAGGAATAGCGTCTCCTCAAACTGGGGTTAAACCGCCCCCAGCTACTCTTTGCCCTATATGTGGTAAAGGTTATCACTGAGCCAGTGAGTGTAGATCTAAGACAAATGCCCTCGGCAGCCTATTTCTTCCTGCTTCTCAGGAAACTCCCTGTGGGGCCAGCCCCTGGCCGCGACCTCCCCCAGTTCAAACCCAGGGGCAAGAGGCTTTTTCCCTCCCAAACTCCCAACCTACCTCAAAATCCTTCTACACAATTGCCTCCCTTCAACGAGCCACCCGAGGCAGCGCAGGATTGGACCTCTGTGCCACCACCGATACAATATTAGACTCAATCCAAGGGCCCCAGCTAATACCCACTGGAATTATATGTCCCCCTCCATCTCATATGTGTGCACTGATTCTTGGAATAGCCTCTACTACCTTATAGGGGGTTCAGGTCTTCCCTGGCATTATTGATAATGATTTCACTGGAGAAATAAAAATACTGGCCACAGCTATTAATGGAGTTGCAGCCATCCCCGCAGGAAGAAGACTTGCACAATTAATACTCCTTCCCTTGGATTCAGGAGGCACTTCCACCACCGATTGGCATATATTGCTACTTTTTTTTCTTTTATTGGTTGTTCAAAACATTACAAAGCTCTTGACATATCATATTTCATACATTAGATTCAAGTGGATTATGAACTCTCATTTTTACCCCAAATACACATTGCAGAATCATATCGGATACACATCCACATTTTAAATAATGACCTATTAGTTACTTTTGTATTCTGCTACATTTCCTATCCTCTTCTATTCCCCCTCCCCTCCCCTCCCATCTTCTCTCTCTACCTCATCTACTGTAATTCATTTCTCTCCTTGTTTATTTTCCCATTCCCCTCACAACCTCTTATATGTAATTTTGTGTAACAATGAGTTTCTCCCTCCATTACCATGCAATTTCCCTTTTATCTCGATTTCCCGCCACCTCATGTCTCTGTTTAATGTTAATCTTTTTTCCTGCTCTTCCTCCCTGCTGTGTTCTTAGATGCTCTCATTATATCAAAGAAGACATTTGGTATTTGTTTTTTTTTAGGGATCGGCTAGCTTCACTAAGCATAATCTGCTCTAGTGCCATCCATTTCCCTGCAAATTCCAAGATTTTGTCATTTTATAATGCTGTGTAACACTCCATGGTGTAAAAATGCCACATTTTTTTTATCCATTCATCTATTGAAGCCCATCTGGGTTTGTTCCACAGTGTAGAAATTGTGAATTGTGCTGCAATGAACATCGATGTGGCAGTATCCCTGTAGTATGCTTTTTAAGGACTTCAGGGAATAGTCCAAGAAGGGCAATAGCTGGCTCAAAGGGTGGTTCCATTCCCAGCTTTCCCAGGAATCTCTATACTGCTTTCCAAATTGGCCGCACCAGTTTGCAGTCCCACCGGCAATGTACAAGAGTACCCTTTTCCCCACATCCTCACCAGCACTTGTTGTTGTTTGACTTCATAATGACTACCAATCTTACTGGAGTGAGATGGTATCTTAGGGTGGTTTACATTTGCATTTCTCTGACTGCTAGAAATAGTGAGCATTTTTTATGTACTTGTTGATTGATTGTATGTCCTCCTCTGAGAAGTGTCTGTTCAGGTCCTTGGCCCATTGTTGATTGGGTTATTTGATATCTTATTGTCTAATTTTTTGAGTTCTTTATATATTCTGGATATTAGAGGTCTATCTGAAGTGTGAGGAGTAAAAATTTGTTCCCAGGATGTAGGTCTCCTATTTACCTCTCTAATTGTTTCTCTTGCTGAGAAAAAAATTTTCAGTTTAAATAAGTCCCATTTGTTGATTCTTGTTATTAACTCTTGTGCTATGGGTGTCCTATTAAGGAATTCGGAGCCCAACCTCACAATATGTACATCAGAGCCAACATTTTCTTCTATCAGACGCAGAGTCTCTGATTTGATATCTAGCTCCTTGATCTTCTTTGTGCATGGCGAGAGGAGGGGATTCAGTTTTATTTTGTTGCATATGGATTTCCTGTTTTCCCAACACCATTTGTTGAAGATGCTATCCTTCCTCTATTGCATGCTTTTAGCTCCTTTATCAAATATAAGATAGTTGTCACTTTTTGGATTAGTCTCTGTGTCCTCTATTCTGTACCATTGGTCCACCTGCCTATTTTGGTACCAGCACCATGCTGTTGTTTTTACTATTGCTCTGTAATATAGTTTGAAATCTGCTGTCGCTATACCGCCTGATTCACGCTTCCTGCTTAGAATTGCTTTTGCTATTCTGGGTCTTTTATTTTTCCTTAAAAATTTCATGATTGCTTTCTCTATTTCTACAAGAAATACCATTGGGATTTTGATTGGCATTGCATTATGCCTACAGAGAACTTTTGGTAATATCGCCATATTGATGATGTTAGTTCTGCCTATCCATGAACAGGGTATATTTTTCCATCTTCTAAGATCTTATTCTACTTCTCTTTTTAGGGTTCTATAGTTTGCATTGTATAAATCTTTCACCTCTTTTGTTAGGTTGATTCCCAAGTATTTTATTTTTATTTTTTGAGGATATCATGAATGGAGTGTTTTTCCTCATTTCCATTTCAAAAGTTTTGTCACTGATATACAGAAATGCCTTTGATTTATGCGTGTTCTTTTTATATCCTGCCACATTGCTGAATTCATTTATTAGTTCTAGTACTTTTTATTTTTTTGTAGACGCTTTTGGGTCTTCTATGTATAGAATTATGTCACTGGCAAATAGTGATAATTTAAGTTATTCTTTTCCTATTTTTATGCCTATAATTTCTTTCATCTGTCTAATTGCTCTGGCCAGTGTTTCGAGAACTATATGAAGAGAAGTGGTGATAGAGGACATCCCTGTCTTGTTCCAGATTTTAGAAAAAATGCCTTCAATTTTTCTCAATTCAGAATGATGCTAGCCTGAGGCTTAACACAGATAGCTTTTACAATGTCGAGGTAAGTTCCTGTTATCCCTAGTTTTTCTAATGTTTTGAACATAAAGTGATGCTCTAAATTTTCTAATGCTTTTTATGCGTCTATCAAGATGATCATATGCTTCTTATCTTTAAGTCTATCGATGTGGTGAATAATATTAATTGATTTCCGTATATTGAAACATTCTTGCATCCCAGGGATGAATTCTAATGATCATGGTGCACAATTTTTATGATGTGCCTTTGTATCCGATTCGCCAGAATTTTATTGAGGATTTTTGCATCTAGATTCATCAGAGATATTGGTCTGTAGTTTTCTTTCTTTGTGGTGTCTTTGTCTGGTTTCGGAATCAGGGTGATGTTGGCCACATACAATTAATTTGGCAGAGCACCCTCTTTTTCTGTTTCCTGAAATAACTTGAAAGTTATTGGTATTAATTCTTCTTTAAAGGTTCTGTAAAACTGCGCTGTATACCCAGCCGGTCCTGGGCTTTTCTTGGTTGGTGGTCTTTTGATTGCTTCTTCTATTTCATCCATTGAAATTGGTCTGTTTAAAATGTGTGTATCCTCCTGACTCAGTCTGGGCAAATCATATGACTTTAGAAATTTTTCGATATCTTCACTATTTTCAATTTTATTGGAATATAGGTTTTCAAAATAATTTCTAATTGTCTTCTGTATTTCTGTAGCATCTGTTGTGATATTGCCTTTTTCATCACATATATCAGTAATTTGAGTTCTCTCTTCTTCTATTCTTTAGCATGGCTAAGGGTCTATTGTTCTTATTGATTTTTTTGAAGAACCAACTTTTAGTGTTGTTAATTTTTTCAATAGTTTCTTTTGTTTCAATTTCGTTGATTTCCGCTCTGATTTTAATTATTTCTTGCCTTCTGCTACATTTGCTGTTGTTTTGCTCTTCCTTTTCTAGGACTCTGAGATGAAGTGTGAGCTCATTTATTTGTTTGTTTTACCTTTTTTTGAGGAATGACCTCCAGTCAATAAATTTCCCTCTTAAACCTGCTTTCATAGTTTCCCATACATTCCGATATGTTTTTTCTGTATTTTCATTTATCTCTAAGAATTTTTTGATTTCCTCCTTTATGTCTTCTGTAACCCATTGACCATTCAGTAACATATTGTTCATTTTCCATGTGATGTAGGATTTTTCCTTCCTTCTTTTATCATTGATTTACAGTTTCATTCCATTATGGTCAGATAAAATGCATGATATTATCTCTACCCCTTTATATTTACTGAGGGTTGACCTATGACATAATATATGGTCTATTTTTGAGAAAGATCCATGTGCTGCTGAGAAAAAAGTATATCCATTGATGATGGTTGATATATTCTATATATGTCAGTTAAGTCTAGGTTATTGATTGTGATATTGAGTTCTATAGTTTCTTTATTCAAGTTTGTTTGGAGGATCTGTCCAATGGTGAGAGAGGTGTGTTGAAGTCACCCATAATTATTGTGTTGTTGTCTATTTGATTCTTGAACTTGAGGAGAATTTGTTTAATGAACATCGCAGCACCATTATTTGGTGCATATATATTGATAATTTTTATGTCTTGTTTGTGAATGATTCCGTTTAACAGTATATAATATCCTTCCTTATCCCTTTTGATTAACTGAGTCTTGAAGTCGATTTTATTGGATGTGAGGATGGCCACCCCTGGTTGCTTATGAGGACCATGTGCATGGTATATTTTTTTTCCAACCTTTCACCTTCAACCTGTGTATGTCTTTTCCATTGAGATGTGTCTCATGCAGGCAACATATTGTTGGATTTGTTTTTTTTTTTTTTTTAATCCAAGGTACCAGCCTATATCACTTTATTGGAGAGTTTAAGCCATTAATGTCTAGAGTTACTATTGATATATGGTTTGTACTGCCAGCAATGTTTGATTATTTATGTTTATTTTTTAATTTAGTTAGTCTTCATGATTAGCTTTTCCCCCACCCTCTGTCATTACTGAGGCACTTCCCAGTGATGGTTTTGGTTGTTGTTTTTTATTTCTTCCTCATGTAGTGTTTTGCTCAAGAAACTTTGCAATACTGGTTTTCTGCCTACAAATTTTTTTAGCTTTTGTTTATCATGAAATATTTTTATATCGTTGTCATACCTGAAGCTTAATTTTGCTGGAAATAGAATTCTTGTTTGGCATCCATTGTCTTTCAGTATTTGAAATATGTTGTTCCAGGATCTTTTCGCTTTCAGTGTCTCTGATGAAAAATCTGTTCTTAACCTTATTGGTTTACCCCAGAATGTCATCTGCCTCCTTTCTCATGTACCTTTTAATATTTTCTCTTTGTTCTGTATTTTGGATATCTTCATAACAATGTGTCTTGCCATTGCTCTACTGTGATTTTGTGTGCTCGATGTCCTGTATGCATCTACAATTTGTATATCCGTTTCCTTTTTTATTTCTGGAAAGTTTTCTGTAATTATTTTATTCAGCAGGTTACTCATTCCCTTGGTTTGAATCTCTGTACCTTCCTCTATCCAGATGACTCATAAGTTTGTTTTTTTTATGTTATCTCATATCTCTTGGATGTTTTTCTCATGATTTCTTACCAGCCTTTCTGAGTTGGCTAGACCCTTTTCAAGATGATATATTTTGTCTTCATTATCTGATGTTCTAGCTTCTACTTGCTCCACTCTGTTAGTGATACTCTTAATTGAGTTTTTAATTTGGTTTATCACTTCCTTCATTTCTAGAATTATTGTTTGATTTTTTTTATAATCTCTATCTCCTGATAAAGATGCTTAACTTCTTCTTTTATCTGTTTATGTAATTCATTTTCAATGTGTTCTTTCACTGTTTGGATTTGCTGTCTCGTATCCTCTTTAAGGTTCCATTCCATCTGTCTAAGGTATTCCTTGAGTTCTTTATATGACCATTTTTCTCATGACTCTAGGTCCTCCTGAATATTTAGACTGTCCTTCATTGTTTGTACTCCTTTTATTTTTTGCTTTCTTATGCTGCTCATGTTACTTCTTGTTCTGTTTGACTGCTGAGTTACTGCTTACTCTTATAAATTTATTTGATGCTTGGGAGGAAAGATATTAGAAGGGAAGGGAAGAAGTCACTAAAGAGAATGAGCGTAGGCAGGTAGATTAAAGAAGGAGGAATAAGAAAATTGAAAAGACAAAGAAAAATATAGAAAATAAATAAAGAAAGAAAAAATTTTAAAAAATGATAATAAAAAATGAAAATTAAAATTTAAAATAATAATAATAATAATAAAATGAAAAATTAGAAACATTAAAAAAGTTAAAGAAGAACAACAAAAAAAATGAAAATGAAAGAAAAAGAAAAAAATAAAAATTAAAAAAATAATAATACATGCAGTCATAGAGTTCAATTAACTTCTCTTCCAGTAGGTGGAGCTGTGCGCACTGGGCCAAGCTTCTCCTCTCAATAGGTGGGAACCAATCACTGTGCAGCAGCTCTTCCTCCCAGACTGGGCAACTCTCCAATCCTGAGTGCCTAGGGCCTTCTCTTCTGTTTCCTCAAGCCAGGCCCCACTCACCTGTGACACTCACCACAATACAGGCTACACGCCAGGTCTGCTGCTCCTGGGAGCCCTGTTTTCATGAATGCCTCGGCCCACTCTTCCTGTTTGCCTCCCTGAGACCCTAAGTTTGTAGAGCTTGGGGCTGAGAACCCCCAGCGAATTTGCTTGCCCTCCGGTAGCTATGCCCCCGGTAGCTGGTGCAAGAGACCTCAGTTGTCAGCACTGGTGGGAGCGGTAGCCAGCGGTTCTGCGCTGCAAGTCCCGCGAAACTCCTGACTTTCTTGGTCTGGCTATCATGCTCATGGGAGAGCTGGGAGGGGCCCTTACGGGAGAGCTGGGAGGGGCTCTTAAGGTTTCCCCGCTGTGTGGAGAGAGATGGCTAGGGGATTACACACCTGTCGTGCTGGTGTCAGTTAAGTTATCTCCTCCGCCCGTGACGTCAGTTCTCTGCCATGGTGGTATGCCATGCAAATGGTGAATGTTCGTTCCCTTTGCTGAGTGACCAATGCAACGGGTGGTCCTGACAGTCTCTCCCAAGCTTCATTTCAATCCTGTGACCACTGCCTATGAAGGCTCTCTTGGCTTTTAACTGTAAATACAGAAGAGCATACCCGTTATTTCAGTGGGATTGTTAGTGCTGAGTCACGAGAAGCAGGCGAATCTGAGCTTGAATGCAGCCGATCCGTGCTCTGTGTGTGTTCTGAGGGGCCCAGACTGTTTTCCCTATATTCACGTCACGTCATCATTGACTAGTGATTCTGAGCAAACAGCATTTAGACAGTTTAACACTCCATATACCTGCACAGCTGAAGAGGTCAGAGACTTGATCTCTCTATGCCCGCCGCCATGTTGGATCTCTTATATTGCTACATTTTATTGTGTGTGCCTGTGCGTGTGTGTGTATATATATATACATACTCTCCAGATTTTTTAAAATATGAATAATATCTGTCTTATTATACACTCCCTAAATTCATTCATATTCATGTATGTGGATTTATAATCAATTTTCCACAAGATTATTCTCAGAAATATTCATCCACCTGAAATACATATTTGTTTCCAAGTACTGAAAACTAACTTCATTAATGGTGCATACAAACCCTGATATTTCTAAAGTAACTGACCCAGGTTAACATCAATGCAAGTAGATTCCTATGGGACATGATGTGTATTTTGAGGATCATTTTTCTTTAACACTGGTACTTTACTATTTCATCAGTTTATGCAGACCATAGGATATATATTTCATACACAAGCTAGCAAATATATAGGCATTTGCTTCACTATCAATCACTTCCTGCTTCAGAACACATGTATTCATCCATGTTTCTTGACAGGTCTTTCATAAGACTTCTTTCCAAACACATTATTTTCGTTTTTCATAGTCATTATGAAGCAAAACTCAAACACCCTTCATGATAAACCATAATCCTAATATTACCATTAGATGTATAACTGGTTGGAATGAATGATTGTATAACAATATAAGATTTCTTATATATTTTCAGATATCAATTCAATCCATTATTTAAAGTGGAACCAGTTATATTATTTATTCACTATATGTTCCATTCATGAATTATCTCTATATTCATAGACACAAGGTACACCTCTTTTCACCCCTAATACTAATGTATAGGGCTTCAAAATATTGTTCCCAGAAATGGTCGAAGAAATACTCATGTCACCTGATCTACATGTATATTTTATCACAGTAATATTCTCGACAAAAAATGCAAAGGTCACACTTATGATTGTACCAAAGCCTAATAGGAAAGTGAACATGGATAACTAAAAAAATCCATGTCCTGGTTGCCTAATGCTCTCATATGTCAATCCTATTGGTGACTACATATTTGTTTCTTCCTAAGATTATATATTCAACCTCAACACTGTTGAAAATGTCTAATCCTATCACTCATTCTATAATTATCTGATTTCGTAATGTCACTGTTGATACCTGCTTTCGCACACATTTTCCCCAGTTCATTATTGTGACTGACTAATCACATGTGCTGACATTTACATTCACTCTCTAAATGAAACCCTATTGCTAAAGAATTTTTGTTCCAAATCATACACTCATTCTTCTTCCTAAACCTACTGAGTATCTTCCTAATCGTACTGACTATCCCTTTTTGACTGGATTTTCTCTTCTACATTCAATCATCCAAGGTACAAGGTCCTATGCCATTGTGTATAGATTTATCTGAGACAATTGTGCAGAACATCATGCAACACTAAGTATCCCAATTAAGGGCCCAATGCTCTTCTGGGCTTCAACTCTTACTTAGATTTCTCTTTTCATACATATATTTCACCTATATATTCTTGTAAATATTGCAGTTTCCCAATACCAATATTTATCCCGAAGAATGATTCCTAACCCAAATGAAACCTGTTATTAACCCTAACCACACACTGTTACCTCAATCTACCTTGACAGAAGAGCAGGGACAGAGTTGGTCTTACAATACAGGAATGTAGTAGATCTTCCACCTGCTGAGAACCTCAAAGGTCCATGCAGAAATTATCCCTATAGAAGATGTAGGCATCTATGAAGGACCTGAGAGACCAAAAGTCAACTTCCATGGCAAACAACCTAGTCAGGATTAAGGGTTGTGTCTGATCAGCCTCTGTCTCCTTAATGCAGAGAAGATGGACCAAACCAGGCCAGTGTGGAGAGCTATTCCAGATGACTATGGTTGATATACCATTCTAACTTGTGAAAGTGTCACAGGAAGTAGGGGCAGCCTCCATCTCATGGGACCCTTGGAAGCAACTGTTAGAAAAAAGTGGTTGCCAAGGCACTGACCTCATTTAGGTCCTGAAGGAAGTGACTTACCTCACTTCCTTGGTGATAGAACTCTAAGAACATTGGATCCAGAAAGCCAGGCACCCAGATCCAGTCCCAGTCACAGTCCCATTGGGAAAACTTGTATGGATTTACCAAGGTCATAGTCAGTCTTTCTTGGTACCTACTGATGTGAAGATGGCCAAATGACAGGAGAGCTCTGAAGAGTGGCCTTTTCTGAGAAAGTAGGTAGTGGTTGATGGCTAGCTCCTGCAACTTCACAGAGTTGGCCAAGGAAACCAGATCTGAGACAGGGTACACCATCTCAGGGGAAATTGTATGGCCCACCAGTCAGAGGACACTCTGGATAGTCACAATCCTACTTGAGAGAAGGAGGTGCCTTTGTGCGTGTGGGTGTGAGCTTGTGGTTTTGTCTCATGTTCTGAGAATAGGTAGGAAAAATGGTTTGTTTGCTTTGGAGTGAACTGTTCCTAGTAAGTCATCTGACAAGGAGAGTGTTTCTATGTCTGTGTTCCCACTGGGTCCGTGGTTGTAGATATTAGAAAAGAGAATGCATCAATGGATGTGTGCGGCCTAGTGGAAAGCTTCCCAGCATTCATCCTGCCCAATTTATAAATGGACTGCGACTTGTCTTATGGATGGGCAACACCTGCTATCTTCCTAAGTTCCTGTTTTCTTCCTGAATTCTGGCCAATCTCCAGAGCAGGCTCATGGTTTTGTGTCCAAGATATGCACCACCTCCAAGCTCTGTGACATGGTCATGTACTGGATAGCTGAACCAAATGGTGAGTATCTCAGAAAACCCAGATATCAATGTGACCAGTACAGTCTCAGTGGAGAAACCCTGCTTTGGACCATTGCTTACCTATTGTTCTTTTGCCACGAATGTCAAGAAGGTCTTTGTCTCAGGCCACACCTTTGTGAAGGCTGAAGAAAACAGTTTCCAGATGTAAATGAATGGGCATCACCTGTGGCTCTTTGCTTAATTGCTTTGAAAAGGGATGTGTCTGAATCAGCCTCTAGGCCCTGTTTGAGGCTGTGGCTTAGATTCTCAGCACCTGATAGATCTAAAGAAATATCCCATGTGTGAATCCAAACCAAAATGGCAAGAAGTGCAGTCATTGTGGGTGATGTCTCTCGCCTTTCTCTGTTAGTTTCCTGACGTCCATCAAGTGAGAATAGGGATCCTACTGTGCTATGAAGAACTCAAATGAGTTTTTCATAGCACAGTAGATGTGCTTGGGTTTTCTTATGACTCCAAATCACATAAAGAATCTATACCTGACAGTCAGTAGGCCTCAAATTGCAGAAAAAGAGCAGTATTTATGGCAGGCCTATTTGATCACTCCTTGTTCACAGGAAGGGTGTCCAGGCCACCCTGAGTTTAGGCAAATGAGGGGCAAGGGAGCTTATTTTGGACACTGTCTTGGTCTCCGCCCCTAATGGAAACATCCAACCAGAGGTTATGAGGAGTGTCTATATGGAAGAAGATGAGGGCCATGTGGGAGTGTTTTGGTTTTAATTGTGGTCATTTGTGTGGCAGTTGGAAAAGATGACTGGGTCCACCTGGGCTTAAACTCTGCTGTGATTGCCCTTAGAGACTGAATTCTGGAACTGACCTCAGAGAAGTATTGCCATGAATTGTGTTGGGATTTTAGAAGGCCACACATGAGAGTCGCCCTTGGAAATTGAGATCTTGGCTCAGGTTCTCTTTCCACAGTGCACTGGTAATATCAGCCAGGATATCACATGATTTTATTCTGAAAGTCTTGGTAACCATATTGAGAGTCAAAAGACACATGGACCTCACATAGTAGACCTCAATGGGCCTGGCTTCATGTGACCATTTGGCCACTCTTTGGGAATCCTTGCTTGTGAGAGTTTTCCAGAACTTTATTTGAAATGAGCTTTCTCACCATTTAATGGTTCCTGAATGAATTGAAACCCACAGTTCCTCAAACTACATCCTTGAAAATTGGCTAGATAAATACCAAGGAATTTTTTAAAATCCCATGACCAGGTGGTACTGGAGAACCTTTGGATTGGATGTCCATTTGCTGAGCAGGAGTGAACCAGAAAATGCATTGATTGGCAGGGCTTCATGAAAATGGTGTACAACACAGATGCCAGCAAGTTGGAGCCTGCTGAGTTCTGGGCCTAGAGCAGTGGTGTGCAGGTGTGTGATAAAACATCTGTGGTGTGGCCATGTGGATCTGCCATTGTCTTCCAAATGGCTTGTGACTGACATGGTGCAACCAACAGACCCTTATATGTAAAGGCATCTTGATATATGAAGAGGATTCATGGCTATGTTCAAAATCAGATGACTGGGACCACCTGGGCTTGAATTCTGGTGTGATTCCCCTTAGAGACTGAGTTCTGGAACTGACCTCAGAGAAGTATTGCCATGAATTGTGTTGGGATTTTAGGAGACCACACATAAGAGTCGCCCTTTAAACTGAGATTTAGCATTGAAGTGCTCTGTCCCATAATGAAAGATACACAAACAGTGAAAGCAAAAACACACGACACAGACAAGACAAGACAATAAAGACAGGCAATGGACATCCAACACTGAGAACAGGACTGAGTAGCTGGCAAAACCCAATGCGCTGGCGATACCAAATCCGAAACAAAATATCACTGAGGCGAGGAGACTATTGTAACTCAATTTCCCAAGTCCTCTGTGGCGTCCCCCAGGGACTTGGCCTGTGGGTCTGTGACACGTCTGTCAGCCACCGTCTCAGAGAGCTCACACTCTTCATTGACAGCCATTTTGCCAAGTCCTAACCTGAAACCTGAAACCAGAAAGAGGCAGAGGAAGAGACCACCAAGAAACTGACTCATGCAACAGCAAAGGGTTTATTGGGGGTCGACCATGCTGGTGCTCAGAGTTTACTTGAATACAGCAGGGGGCCCTGAGAAGAGCTTGACCAGAGCTTATATACTTTTCTTGGAGAGGGCAAGGAGGGAAGTTTATTGATGGGTCAGGGCGAGTGGGCAGTTTGTGTTCAACCAGGTGAGTGAGTAAATTCTGCAGTTTGGAAGTTGGGACAACACATTCTGGGAACAAGATTAGCAAACAGTTCTCAAGATTTCAACAGTGTTTTGTTAAGCATACAGAAAAACAGGAAGTAACAAGTACCTAATTTTATTAACCATTCACTACCGACTATACATTTTTAACTGGATGTTCTCATCTACATTCAATCTTCCAAAGTACAAGGTCCTATGCCATTGTATATCAATTTATCTGAGACATCTGTACAGAATGTAATTCAATGATAAATATCCCAATCAAGGGCCCAATGCTCTTATGGGATTCAAATCTTACTTAGATTTCTGTTTTCTTACATATATTTCACCTATATATTCTTATACATAACACAGGTTCCCAATACCATTATTCATCCAGCAGAAAGATTCCTAACCCAAATCGAACATGTTATTAACCCTAACCATACACTGTTCCCTCAATCTAACTTTACAGAAGAGCACAAACAGAGTTGGTCTTACAATACAGGAAAGTAGGGGATCTTCCACCTGCTGAGAACCTCAAAGGTCCATGCAGAAATGATCCATGGAGGAGATGTAGGCAGATATGAAGGATCTGACAGAGATAATTCAACTTCCATGGCAAACAACCTGGTCAGGATGAAGAGATGTCTCTGAATCAGCCACTCTCTTCTTAATATAGAGAAGATGGACCAAAACAGGCCTGTGTGGAGAGTTGTTCCCAGGAGCCTATGGTGGATATACCATTCTAACTTGTGAAAGTGTCACAGGAAGTAGGGGCAGCCTCCATCTCATGCGACTCTTAGAAGCAACTGTTAGGACAAAGTGGTTGCCAAGGCAGTGACCTCATTCAGTTCCTGAAGGAAGTGACCTCACCTCACTTCCTTGGCGATGGAACTCTCTGAACTTGGGATCCAGGTATACAGGCACACAAAGCCAGTCGCAGTCCCAGTCCCAGTGGTCTCACTTGTTTGGATTTACCAAGGACAGAGTGAGTCTTTCTTGGTACCTACTGATGTGAGGATGGCCAAATGCCAGAAGAGCTCTGAAGAGTGGTCTTTCCTGAGAAAGCAGGTAGTGGTTCATGGCTGGCACCTGCAACTTCACAGAGTTGGCCAAGGAGACCAGATCTGAGACAGGGTACATCATCTCGAGGGAAATTGTGTGGCCCACCAGTGAGAGGACCCTCCAGATAGTCACAGACCTACTTGAGTGAAGGAGGTGCCTTTGTGGGTGTGGGTGTGGGTTTGCGGTTTTGTCTCATGTTCTGAGAAATGGTAGGAAATGTTGTTTGTTTGGTTTGAAGTGAACTGTTTCTAGTTAGTCATCTGAGAAGGAGAGTGTTTCTATGTCTGTGTATCCCACTGGGTCCGTGGTTGTAGACATTAGAAAAGAGAATGCATCAATGGATGTGTGCCTTCTAGTGGAAATCTTCCCAGCATTCATCCTGCACTATTTATGAATGGACTGCAGCTTGCCTTATCAATCGGGTACACCTGCTATCTTCCTAAGTTCCTGTTTTCTTCCTAAATTCTGGCCAATCTCCAGAAAAGGCTCATGGTTTTGTGTCAAAGATATGTACCACCTCCAAGCTCTGTGACATGGTCATTTACTGGATAGCTGAATCAAATGGTGAGAAACTCAGAAAACTCAGGTATCAGTGTGACCAGTACAGCCTCAGTGGAGAAAACCTGCTTTGGACCTTTTGCTTACGTATTGTTCTGTTGCCATGAATGTCAAGAAGGTCTTTGCCTCAGGTCACCCCTTTGTGAAGCCTGAAGGAAACAGTTTTCAGATGTAAAAGAATGGGCATCACCTGTGGCTCTTTGCTTCATTGCTTTGAAAAGTGATGTGTTTGAATCAAAACTCTGTTCCCTTTGTGAGGCTGTGACTTAGATTCTCAGCACCTGATGGATCTAAAGAAAGATCCCATTTGTGCATACAAAACCAAAATGGCCAAAAGAGATGTCATTGTAGATGAAGTCTCTTGCCTTTTTCTGTAAGGTTCCTGACGTCCATCAAGTGAGAATAGGGATCCTTTGGGTCAAATGAGTTCTTCAAAGCCCTGCAGAGGCTAGTCCATAGCTGCTTGCGTTTTTAATGACTCCAATTCACATAAAGAATCTATATCAGACTGTCAGTAGGCCTAAATTTGAGAAGGGGAGCAGTATTAATGGCAGGACTCTTGGATCACTCCTGGTTCACAGAAAGGATCTTGAGGTAAACCTGACTTTAGGCAAATGAGGGGCAAGGTAGCTTATATTAGACACTGTCTTGGGCTGCGCCCCTCATGGAAACCTCCAACCAGAGGTTATGATGAGTGTTTATATGGACGAAGATGAGGGTCATGGGGAAGTATTTTGGTTTTAATTGTGGTCATTTGTGTGGCAGTTGGAAGAGATGACTGGGTCCAATCGGGCTTGAACTCTGGTGTGATTCCAGTTAGAGACTGAGTCCTCAAAGTGACCTCATAGAAGTATTGCCATGAATTGTGTTGGGATTTTAGGAGGCCACACATGAGAGTCACACTTGGAAACTGAGATCTAGGCCCAGGGTGGCTTTCCACAGAACAATGGGAATCTCAGGAAGGATATCACATTATTTTATTCTGAAAGACTTAACAGCCATAGTTGAGAGTCAAAACACACATGGACTTCACATTGTAGACATCAATGGGCCTGGATTCATGTGACCTTTTGTCCACTCTTTGGGAAGCGTTGCCTGTGAGTGTTTTCCAGAACTTTCTTTGAAATGAGCTTCCTAACCATTTAATGTTTCCTGAATGAATTAAAAACCACAGTGCCTCCAACTTCATCCTTGAAAAATGGCTAGATAAATACCATGAAATTTTTGAAAATTCCATGAAAAGATGTCACTGGAGTACCGTTGGTTGTCATGTTGCAGATAATGAGTCTACCAGACAGTGCCTTGATTGACTGGGTTTCATGCAAATGGTGTATAACAGAGATGTTAGTAAGTTGGAGTCTTCTGAGTAGTGGGCCTAGAGCACTGGTGGGCAGGTGTGTGATAAAACATCTTTGTCTTATCACAGTATGGTCTATTCATACATTATCTCTATATTCATAGACACAGGTACACCTATTTGTACTCCCAATACTAATTTATACATCTTCAAAATATTGTTCCCAGAAATGGTGGATAAAAAACTCATGTCTCCTGATCCACAAATACATTTTATTACAGTAATATTGTGGACACCAAAAGCAAATATCTCACTTATGATTGTACCAAACAATAAATGGAATGTGAGCATGGATTACTAAATACATCCATGTCCAGGTTGCCTAATGCTCTCAAATGTCAATCCTATTGGTGAGTACATATTTGTTTCTTCCTAAGATTATGTGTTCAAACTGAAGCCTGTTGAATATGTCTAATGCTATCAGTCACTTTATACTTTGCCTGATTTTGTAATATCTCTATTGATATCTGCTTTCCTACTTATTTTCCCCAGTTCATCATCGTGACTGACTCTTCACATCTGCTGACATTTACATTCACGCTATACATGAAACACTATTGCTAAAAATCTTTTGGTCCAAATCCTATACTCACTCCTCTTTCTAAACGCTACCAACTATCTTCCTAATCCTACCGACTATCCCTTTTGCCTGGATGTTCTCTTCAACATTCTATCCTCCAAGGTACAAAGTCCTATGCCATTGTGTATCGATTTATCTGAGACATCTGTACAGAACATAATTCAAAGCTAAGTATCCCAAAGAAAAGGCCAATGCCCTTCTGGGCTTCAAATCTTACCTAGATTTCTGTTTTCATACTTTTATTTCACCTCTATATTATTGGAATTATCACAGGTTCCCAATGCCATTATTCATCTCGCAGAATGATTTCTAACCCAAATCGAACCTGTTATTAACCCTAACTATACACTGTTTCCTCAATTTAACTTAACAGAAGAGCAGGGACGGTGTTGGTCTTACAACACAGGAATGTAGGGGATCTTCCACCAACTGAGAACCTCAAAGGTACATAAAGAAATGATCCCTGGAGAAGACATGGGCAGCAATGAAGGACCTGAGAGAGCAAAAGTCATCTTCCATCGCATACAACCCGGTCAGGATGTAAGAATTATTCTGAATCAGTCTCGCTCTTCTTAATGTATGGAAGAAGGACAAAACCAAACTGGGTGTAGAGCTGTTCCCAGGTTCCTATGGTTCATATAGCATTCTAACTTGTGAAAATATAACAGGAAGTAGGGGCAGCCTCCATCTCATGGAATCCTTGGAAGCAACTGTTAGGACAAAGTGGTTGCCAGGCAGTGACCTCATTCAGTTCTGGAAGGAAATGACTTACCTCACTTCATTGGAGATGGAACTCTCTCAACTTGGGATCCAGGAATCCAGGCACCCAGAACCTGTCCTGGTTCCAGTCCCAGTGGGCAAACTTGTTTGGTTTTACCAAGGACAGAGTCAGCCTTTCTTGGTACCTACTGATGTGAGAATGGCCAAATGCCAGGAGAGCTTTGAAGAGGGGCCTTTTCTCAGAAAGCACGTATTGGCTCACCACTGGCTCCTGACAGCTTCACAGCGTTGGCCAAGGAGACAAGATCTAAGACAGGACAAGCCATTTTGTGGAAATATAGTATGGCCCACCAGCCAGAGGACACTCTGGATAATCACAGACCTACTTGGGGGAAGGAGGTGCCTTTGTAGGTGTGGGTGTGAGTTGTTGATTTTGTCTAGTGTTCTGAGAATAGGTAGCAATGGCAGTTTATTTGGTTTCAAGTGGACTGTTTCTTGTAAGTCGTTTGACAAGGCGAGTGTTTCTATGTCTAGTATCCCACTGTGTCCATGGTTGTAGACATTAAAAAATAGAATGCATTAATGGAGGAATCCTGTCTAGAAGAAAGCTTCCCAGCATTCATCCTGCCTAATTTATGAATGAACTGCGGCTTCTGAAAGACTTGGCAGCAATAGTTGAGAGTCAAAACACACATGGAACTCACCTTGTAGACCTCAATGTGCCTGGCTTCATGTGAATTTTGGCCACTCTTTGGGAAGTCTTGCCTGTGAGGGTTCTTTAGAGCTTTCATTGAAATGAGCTTCCTCACCATTTAATGGTTCCTGAATAAATTGAAACTCACAGTGCCTCCAACTTCATCCTTGAAAAATGGCTAGAATAATACCATGACATTTTTGAAATTTCCATGACCAGGTGGCACTGGAGAAACTTTGGATGTCCTGTTGCTGATCATGTGTGTACCAGACAGTGCCTTGATTGACTGGGATTCATGAAAATGGTGTAGAACAGAGATGCCAGTAAGTTGGAGCCTGCTGAGTAATGGGCATAGAGCAGTGGTGTGCAGGTGTGTGATAATACATCTGTGGTGGGGTCATGTGGATCTGCCATTGTCTTCCAAATGGCTTGTGACTGACATGGTGCACCAAGCAGAACCTTGTATGTAAAGGCATCTTGTTATATGAGAGGTTCAGGGCAATGTTCAGATATATGTTGCTATGGTCAATGGGGAAATCTATGTAGGATAGAAGCCTGGTTGGTGCATTCTCCTGCAGACCCTGACCCACCACACGTGACAGAACTCTCACCAGTACTGTGTCCCAGTTGAACTCCTTGTATTTCATGAAGCAAATACCAAATTCTCAGTGCAGCATCAAGAAACCCCATGAAAATTGGATGATGACCAAATGGCTTCACAGTCCACATGGAGAGACACTTATACCCCAGTGGGAACAGTTTACCTACAAAGAGAGAATTCAGCACTGCTGCCTCATGTTCATTGGAAAATAAGAAACCATGTCCTCCAGATCACATAGATGCAGGCCGAGCTTTGATGGTCTCACTAGAAAGGAACCTAAAACTCCTAACATCAACATGTATTTCAAGTGCCAAACCTCAGAGGTTGTTTCTCCAGAAGTCTTTAGGCCGGCAGAGCTCCATGTTTGTGGAGTTTTTACCCTGTTCCTTACTTTTTGAAACTCCTCTACCACTTCCAAGGTTGTGAACACCTGAGCATTTTCAATTCCGGATATGTATTCACAGATTTTTTAACTCTTCTCCTCTAATTGTGTCTCAATTCGTGCCAAGGTAATGTCAAGGCATTGTTCTGAATGAGAGTGAGAAGATTTTTGTGTAGCACATATTTGCATACACTTTGGAATCATTTTCCAATTTTTCATTCCAAATACTCAGTCCCTGACTGTCCGGGGCTAGAAGGAAGTTCTCCTTCAAAGAATAGCCTGACACTTACAAGAAACAGCCCCCTGGAAGACATCCTGCCTAAGAGACATCCTGTAGCCATCTATCTCCCTGAGACATCCTGCAGCCATCTGTCTTCCTGAAACATCCTGACTTTATGTCACCTTCTGAAGATATCCAGCAACTGCCGGTAAGAGAGCTTTCCCATTCCCAGCATATAAATACCCCTGTGTGAACAATAAAAGTTTGCAGATTGATCAGAACTCCTATCTTGCTGTCATCTCTCGTGTCTCTTGTCCCATCATTCCTCCCCACCTAGGTTCGCCGCCCACGTTGATGTGTCCTGCCGGCCGGGACATCTGGAACCCTCCTACTGGGGCTCGAGCCTTTGACTGAGGGGGAACGCCATCCTCTGGGAAGACTTGGCCAAGCGGAGCTTGCGATCATTTTTTTCAAGCCTCAAGGAGTCCCTGAAGAAATTGTGTTTGCGTGTTAAGAAAAAGAACTTAAAATTATTCTTTTCATACACAGGAAAATTCTGTCCATGGTTTCCCCTTGAAGGGACCATTGATGGTAAATAATGGCTTAGAGTAGGAGACTGTTTAAAAGATTATTATGAATCCTTTTGCACAGAAAAGGGACCTGTTCCCACATTTTCATACTGGAAGTTAATTAATAAAAGTCTTAATAGTTCACCTTTTGACAATGGTACCTTAAAACATGTCAGGATTGGGAAAGAGCCTATGCAAATACCTCTCGTACCCCCCTCGGCATGCCCTTCAGATAGTAGAGACAAAGACACTTCTCAGTCGCCCCAGGACCCTGGGAACCTTCCTGGTCCCCCTCAAAAAACCCACACTAATGAATAAGGCTTCCAGGTTACCAACCGCCTTTATCCAGTTTTAAATCCCAGAGACACATTGACCCCTGGGGAGGAGGCTACCTTGGAGAAGGAAGCAGCTTGCTACCATTCAGAATACCCAGCACCTCTCAGGACCCTGCCACAGCCAATAGGATTACACATCCACCTCCCTCATATATCCCTCCTGCCTTTTGTGCTCTGACCCTTCAGAGGCCAACTGCTGCCCCAGATATTTTTTTCCCACTTCCCTTGCCTAACCTGGCTCCCTTTTGAGAGTCTCTCCAACATAGAGGGGAACAGATCCAAATTTTAAAAGAATTAAGATCCCATGACTCTGAGCTCTGCTCATTAGCCTTAGGCATGGAGTCAACAGAGCTGGCCCACAGTGGTCTAATACAAAGGCTAAGCTCCTCCCTCGGCCTGTTCTTTCCTTTCCAGTCACCCTCAGTCAGATAGATAAGCCCGCCCAGGGTGAGGACAAAGACTTAGATGAGGATCAATAGGAGGAAGCGGGGGAAACGTATCAAGGGGACAAATCAGGGGAATGGCAAGAGGAAGATCAGGACTCAGAGGATGAGGAGTTCACCCGTAGGGAGAAAGGAACCCAGAGTGTCTACAAAAAATTAAGCCTGCATTTTCTTGAAAAACTTAAAAAGGCTTATGCTCACTATGGCCCCACTGCACCCTACACGTTGGTTATATTAGAAAGCCACAGTGCACAATGGCTTACTCCCAATGATTGGAAAATTTTAACCCGAGCTACCCTCAGTGCCAGAGTCTTCCTGTTGTGGAATGCAGATTTCAAAGAGCACTGTGGGTCAACTGCTCAAAAAAAATTAACTAAGGCCTCCTCTAAATACTGGACTTATGTTAAGCTAGTGGGCAATGCGCCTTTTGACACAAACCCTAAACAGACATGTTACCCTGCTGGATTTTTGGCACAGATTCAGATGGCTGGCTTACATGCCTGGAGACGACTCCCTCAAAAGGGCTCAGCTACCACTCCCTGGCAAAAATTCGACAAGGGCCCCACGAGCCTTATAGTAACTTTGTTGCCCGGCTTAACGTAGCCGCGGAATACTTGCTCGGACCTAGCGAAAGCGAAAGCACCTTTGTAAAACATCTTGCATTTGAAAACGCCAACACAGCATGTCAGGATGTTCTTTGACCACATAAGGATAAAGGGGAAATTTCTGACTTTATTAGACATTGTGCCGGGGTGGGTGCAGGCCATGCCATTGATCTAGCCATAGGTGCAGCCTTTACCAAGGCCTTTCTAAATCCTGGCTCACACACTTGCTTTACTTGTAAACCACCTGGCCATGTTTCACCCGAGTGTCCAACAGGCAAACAAAGTCTAGTGGTAGCGTCTCCTCAAAGTGGAACTAAACCGTCCCCAGCCACCCTTTGCCCTACATGTGGTAAAGGTCATCACTGGGCCAGTGAGTGTAGATCTAAGAAAAATGCCCTGGGACAGCCTACTTCTTCCTGCTTCTCGGGAAACTCCCTGTGGGGCCAGTCCCTGGCCCCTACCTCCCCCACGACAAACCCAGGGGCAATAAGGTTTGTTCCCTCCTAAATTCCCAACCTACCACAAAATTCTTCTCCACAATTGCATTCCTCCAACGAGCCACCCTAGGCAGCGCAGGATTGGACCTCTGTACCACCACTGATACAATATTAGACTCAATGAAAGGGCCCCAGATAATACCCACTGGAATTATGGGTAGCCTTCCATCTCATATATGTGTCCTTATTCTTTGAAGAGCCTCTACTACCTTTCAACGTCTTCAGGTCTTCCCTGGCATTAATGATAATTATTTCACTGGAGAAATAAAAATAATGGCCACAGCTATTAATGGAGTTGTGGCGATCCCTGCAGGAACAAGACTTGCACAATTAATACTCCTTCCCTTAGATTCAGAAGGCACTTCCACCACCCATTCCCTACCGTGGGGGACTGCCTCCTTGGGCTCCTCTGATGTGTATTGGGTTCAGCACATTTCTCACAATAGACCCACTCTTACCTTACTTATTGAATAAAAGGGATTCCAAGGAATTCTGGATTCTGGAGCTGATGCCACAATTATTTTTCAAAAATACTGGCCATCAGTTTGGAACCTCATACCATCCTTGACTGACCTTAAAGGGATAGGACAGTCATAAAATTCTCTGGTTAGCTCTAGGTCTCTTAGCTGGACTGATAAAGAGGGTAATAAGGGAATTTTCACTCCTTTCGTTTTTTCTGACCTCCCTGTTAACCTATGGGGCAGAGATATTTTGAGTCAAATGGAAGTTATTCTTGCCAGTCCCAATTCCATGGTGACTCATGAAATGCTTTGTATAAATTTTGTCCCTGGTACAAGCTTTGTGAAACTGAGACAAGGACTGGTTGAGCATATACAACGCATACAGAAAACAAATACATATGGGCATGGGTATTCGGATTTTTAGTGTTGGTCCCTGACCCTCCTGTACCCCATGCAGATAAAATTATTTGGGAGTCTCAGACTCCTGTGTGGGTGGATCAGTGGCCTCTTATGCAAGAAAAATTGGAGGCTTCCTCCATGTTAGTGCAGGAACAGCTGACAGCCAGCTATGTAGAGCCCTCAACCTCACCATGGAATACTCCTATTTTTGTTATCATGAAAATATCAGGCAAGTGACACCATTTACAAGATTGGCGTGCCATTAATATTGTTACGTGCCTGATGGGAGCACTATAGCCAGGCATTCCCACACCAGTGGCTATTCCCAAAAACTATTGTAAAATGTTTGTTGACTTTAAAGGTTGCTTTTTAACCATTCCTTTACATCCTGAGGATAGACCATATTTTGCCTTTAGTCTCCCTCGCATTAATTTTCAGGGCCCTATGCAGAGATTTCAGAAGAAGTTTCTTCCCCAAGGTATGGACAACATCCCTAGTCTTTGCCAAAACTACATTGCTCAAGCAGTAGACCCTGTGAGAGAGTGATGGCCACAAATTTATATTTTACATTTTATGGATGATTTGTTAATTGCTGCACCTAATACCCATGACCTTAATAATTGTTACCTGGACCTTTACAAAACACTCACTATCTTGGGACTACAGATAGCTCCTGATAAGTTTCAAACACAGGAACCTTATACCTATTTGAGCCTTAAACTTCAAGATAATCAGATCCAAATTCCTAAAATAAAACTACTTGTGGACCATCTTCACACCCTTAATGATTTTCAAAAAAAACTGGGGGGATATTCAATGGCTAAGACCATATTTAAAATTACCCACTTGTGTACTGTTGCCCTTTAAAGGTATTTTGAGAGGTGTTTCGCACCCTTCTTCCCCTCGAAAGCTTACTCCTGAGGCATGATAGGCATTAAATCAAGTCACAGAAGCCATTGCACAACAGTTTGTTACACAAACTTCTTATAACCTTCCTCTGGTTCTGGTTATTTTACACACTCCTCATACACCCACAGGAATATTTTGGCAGCGTGATCCACAGTTTAAAAATAAAGGCTGCCCCTTGCTTTTGGTCCATTTACCCACCACATCCTCCAAGTTTATTGCTGTTAATCCTGCTTAGGTAGCTTCTATAACTATAAAATGTCCCTTGCTTTCTCGACAACATTTTGGCAAAGACCTTGATAATATTTTAATTCCATATACTAAGAACCAAATCCAATTTTTACAACAGACAGGAGATGAATGGGGTATTGCCCTATCTGGTTTTTTGGGAACAATTGATAACGACCTCCCCAATGACCCCTTTTACATTTTGCCCAATTACATCCATTTATTTTTCCCAAAATTACTCAAAAGGCTCCCATTCCTCAAACCCTTATTGTCTTTACAGACAATTCCAGTACTGGCCATGCAGTCCTTGTTGTCAGTAACCAGCCTACCACCTTTGATACTGTCTATCAGTAAGCACAGCTTGTGGAATTGTTTGCCATAACACAAGTTTTTATAATATTTTTTGATAATCCTGTTAATATTTATACAGACAGTGCCTACATTGCTCATTCTGTGCCCCTGCTGGAGATTTCACCCGCCATTAAGGCTTCTTCCAATGCGGCCTTTCTGTTTCACCAGCTTTAGCAGCTAATTCAGACCAGACAACACCCATTTTTATTAGGACACATCAGGGCACACTCTGATCTTCCCAGCCCTCTAACACAAGGTAATGCCCAAGCTGATGCAGCAACTCGTTCCATCTTTCCAATTTTTGTTGGCTCCATTCAAAAGGCCACGGAGTTACACAATCTTCACCATCTAAATTCCCAGAGCTTCGATTACTTTGTGAAATTACCAGGCAACAGGTACGAGAGATAGTAAAAGCATGCCCTGGTTGTGCTGTCTCCCTCCCCATTCAACACTTGGGAGTTAACCTCCGAGGATTACTGCCCAATCAGGTTTGGCAAATGGATGTTACTCATTTTCCTGAATTTGGAAAAACCAAATATATACACGTTTCTATAGATACCTTCAGTGGCTTTATTTTTGCATCACCACATTCTGGAGAGGCTACCAAAGATGTCCTTTCTCATCTTGTTTCAGCATTTTCCATAAAGTGTAAACCAATACATATTAAAACAGATAATTCTCCTTCTTATATCAGTGGCAAGTTTAAACAGTTTTGTGCTACGTTGCAAATTTGTCATACTACTGGAATTCCATACAATCCTCAGGGTCAAGGCATTGTGGAAGGTGTGCACCTAACCTTAAAGACTTGGGTAACCCGCCTTAAGGCTTCCGCCCTTGTATTTACCAATCCCAGGGATCACCTTAACCATGCATTTTGTGCCCTTAATTTTCTTACCTTTACAAATAAATGGAAAGGCCCAGATCCTGTTCTTATCTGGGGATAAGGCTCAGCTTGTGTTTTGGACCAAGAGCAAGCATCCCCAAGATGGTTACCAAAACGCCTGGTTAAACAGGTTAATGACTTACCTCAACCCAGGGCCAGAGGCCCTCCCCCTGAGGACAAATTTTCCTTTTTTTTTTTTTTATGCAGCCAATAATCTGTGTAAGGATCCTGCTTAAGGTGTTTCTGCTAAACAGGTTTGTACACGGAGGCCATGGCCCTCCACCTTCCAACATCATGGAGTACCTTTTTGGCCCCCCCTGCGAATGCAAGGGAGGATCTTAGACTCAGGGTCCCACTAGTTGGACCCAGACTGCTTACTGCATTACTAAGGTCGCTTACCTCCGTGCCGAAGTTGACCATAAACTCGGAGGAGTTCATCAGCCTAAATGGGAATGGGTTAGCAAGCCAAAGATTATTCCCCCTAGTTCAAGTAAAGCACTCCAAAATTGTTCTGCAACTTGTACACATATCCAAGCGATGCATGTCTCTTGTTATGCGTCGGCCTCCATTTGTGTTAACAAGCAGGGAGAATAATTTTTTGAAGCCTCCCTAACTAAAACTCGTGCAGCAGGGGGGACCACTATTCATTATACCCCCATTCTCTTTGACCAGGGAGAAGAACACAAATACAACAAGCTACAGTCAGCGGGTGCCAAGGCACTGTTGGTAAACCTTTTTGCTGGCCCATTAAGGCCCCTTCAGGGGTCTCTGATAGTGGAGGACCCACTGATGCTGTCAAGCATCCTCAGATAATCAAACTTTTGCTACCCCAAATTCCTGAGCTTACATATCATCCCTTAGTGTAGCCTAAATCCCAGCTCCCAGGTTTAGATACCAACACATTAGATATTTTGGAAACTACCTTCTATTTGCTTAATAAATCCAACCCCACTCTTGCTGGTGAATGCTGGCTCTGCATGACAACAGGGCAGTCATGCTTATCGCAGTTCCTATTAATTCTATCATGGACAATGATAATACATGTCAACCCGGATTTTCTTTTAAAGTACAGCCTATAGGCACTTTTACATTATGTCTTTTAGGCGCGATGCAGAATAATACCTATGATATTGATGTTGGAGTTACTTCCTTTGGAAATTGCTCAACAGTATAAAATTATTCCTCACCCACCCCATCTCTTTTTTCCCCCAATGGCACAGTTTTTATGTGTGGAGGAATCTTTGCCTTCCCCAGGCTTCCAGCGAATTGGCCCAGTGGCTGTGTTCTTGCCTTATTACTCCCTGATATAACTATTGTCCCAGGAGACGAACCTCTACCCATTCGTAGCCTAGAAACCTTAGTCAAAAGACAAAGGTGAGCAATACAGAGCTTACCACTCCTTGCCAGCTTTGGAATAACAGCTGCTGTGGAAACAGGTACAGCTGGCTTAGGCACGGCTATACACTCTTACCATCGCCTGTCTCAACAACTTATAAATGATGTACAAACTCTATCAGGAACCATTAAAGATTTGCAGGACCAAATAGTCTCCCTGTCAGAAGTGTTCCTTCAAAACAGTCAAGGCTTAGATTTGCTGACAGCTAACCAGAGTGTTATTTGCTTGGCCTTAGGGAAACGATGCTGCTTTAATGCCAATAAGTCAGGCATAGTATGCACTAAAATTAAGCATCTTCAAGAAGATCTAGAAAAGAGTTGAAGGGAACTTTTTGAAAATCCCCTCTGGACTGGGCTTAATGGATTTCTACCCTACCTTCTTCCCCTATTAGGCCCTTTGTTGGGTTTACTTTTAATGGTGTCCATAGGACCTTGCATTATAAACAAGCTGGTAAAATTTATTAAAGTACAGATTAATATTTTGGCCTCTAAGCCCATAGAGGTCCACTATCATCATCTGGAGATGGAAGACCACACTGCCAACATTTAAAAGGATGTTCTACCCTTCTCCTAGGCTTATTTCTTAAGTTTAAATCCCCACAGATCTCTCTTTCTTATATAAAAGTATGAGTAAAAGCTCTCACCAACCATCTTCTGCCCTTACCATAAGGATTCACTCCTCCATGGGCCCCTCTGTTTGGGGAAGGACGCACCCATGGAGTGATGACGTTAGGCCATAATAACGGGGGGTGCAGGAAGGACTGCAGGAGGATGGATGCACGGACCACAAAACCCAAGACCTCTGAGTGACACCCTCTGGTGCATGGCAGTTGGCATGTTTTGCCTCAAAATCGTCTCCTCCAAAAACATGCCAAGGCCACCGCGAAGTCTCCTAGTGAAGACACTCACTCGGATCAGGAGATATTCTAAGGCCTCCTAGAGGAACAGAGCCTCTATCACCCCCTAAAAACATGGGCAGTAATGTATGGTCAAATATTTTATACAAGAAAGTGGGAGAGGTCAGGGCCTACAAGGAAGTTCTCCTTCAAAGAATACCCTGACACTTACATGAAAGAGCCCCCTGGGAGATATCCGGCCTGGGAGACATCTTGCAGCCATCTATCTCCCTGAGACATCCTGCGGCCATCTGTCTTCCTGAAACATCCTGAGGTTATCTCACCTTGTGAAGACATCCAGCAATTTCCAGTAAGAGAGCTTTCCCATCCCTAGCATATAAATACCTCTGAGTGAACAATAAAAGTTTGCAGCTTAATCAGAACTCCTGTCTTGCTGTCATCTCACGTGTCTCTTGCCCCTTCATTCCTCCCCAAATAGGTTCGCCACCCACGATGATGTGTACTGCCAGCCGGGACACCTGACAATAACCCATACCCTACTATTCTCTGACTACTAATCCTAATATGATGGAGAAAAATAACCCAAACAGAATAGAAATACAAGCAGTTCAGAGGAGGCATGGTGTATAGTTGGACTTGCCTTTTGCATTATAAAGGGTAGGTGTTATAAATCTAGTCAATTTTTAAATAAAATAGTTCTCCATGTGTTTTTAAAGTTAACAAATATGTGAATTCCTGTCTCCCTTTTTCTGTAGCCTATTTGCAGGTGTGTTTTTATATGCATGTATAGAATCCTACCTGGTATCACACGTATATTGTTTTGAGGTGGTTGACTTGGCAGATACAAATTGTGAAAAGAGATCACTCCTCCTAAATGCTTACATTATACATAAATCGATGTTCAGTAAAATAGACATTTTTGCATCAGTGGATGATATATTTTTCATGATGAATTTCGATTGGCATATATATTGCTACTATTTAATGTCTCTCTGTGTGTTGTGTGTGTGTGTGTGTGTGTGTGTATATATATATATATTTTTTTTACACCCTTCAGATGTTTCAAAATATGAAATATATATGTCTTATATGCACTCCCTAAATTCATTCATGTTCATGTATGTGGATTAATATTCAACTTATCACAAGATTATTCTCAAAAATATTCATCCACCTGATACATATTTGTTTCCTAGTACTGAAAACTAACTTCATTGAATGGTGCTTACAAATCCTAATATTTCTACAGTAATTGACCCAGTTTAACATCAATGCAAGTATATTCCTATGGGAAATTATGTGTTTTTTGACGTTCATTTTTATTCAAAACTGGTACATAATTATTTCTTCAGATTATGCACATAATAGGATATATATTTCATCCACAAGTTCACGAATTTATAGGCATTTGTTTCACTCTCAATCACTTCCTACTTTAGAACACATGTATTCCTCCATTTTTCTTTACTGGTCTTTTCATGAGACTTCTTTCCAAACACATTATTTTCTATTTCCATAACCAATTTGAAGCAAAACTCACACACTCTTCATAATAAACGATAATCCTATTATTACCATTAGATGTTTGGAATGAATGTATGTATATCAATATAAGGTTTCCTGTATATTTTCAGATATCAATTCAATCCATTATTTAATGTGGGAACCATTTATATTATTTATTAACAGTATGGTCTATTCATGCATTATCTCTAAATTCATAGAAACAGTGTAAACCTATTTGTACCCCCAATACTAATTTATACATCTTCAAAATATTTCTCCCAGAAATGGTGGAAGAAATACTCATGTCTCCTGATCTACATATACATTTTATCACAGTAATATTCTCGACACAAAATTCAAAGGTCACACTAATGATTGTACCAAATCCTAAATGGAAAGTGAGCATGGATTACTGAAAATATCCATGTCCATGTTGCCTAAATGTCTCAAATGTCAATCCTATTAGTGACTACATATTTGTTTATTCTAAGATTATATATTCAACCTCAAGCCAGTTGAAATGTCTAATCCAATCACTCACTTTATACTTTGCCTGATTTTCTAATGTCTCTATTGATATCTGCTTTCCTACATATTTTCCCCAGTTCATCATTGTGACTGACTCTTCACATGTGCTGACATTTACATTGACTCTCTAACCGAAACCCTATTGCTAAAGAACATTTGGTCCAACTCCTAGACTCACTCTTCTTCCATAACCTACTGTCTAACTTCCTAATCATACGGAGTATCCCTTTTTGACTGGATGTTCTCTTCTACATTCAATCATCCAAGGTACAGGGTCCTATGCCATTGTATATCAATTTATCTGAGACCATGGTGCAGAACATAATTCAAGCTAAGTATCCCAATCAAGGGCTCAATGCCCTTCTGGGCTTCAAATCTTTCCTAGATTTCTGTTTCCATACTTATATTTCACGTCTATATTCTTATAAATATCGCAGGTTCCCAATGCCATTATCATCCAGCAGAATGATTCCTAACCCAAATCGAACATCCTATTAACCCTAACCATACACTCTTCCCTCAATCTCACTTTACAGAAGAGCAGGGACACAGTTGATCTTACAATAATGTAAGTTAGGGGATCTTCCACCTGCTGAGAAACTCTAAAGTCCATGCAGAAATAATCCCTAGAGAAGATGTAGGCAGTTACAAAGGACCTGAGAGAGCAAAAGTCATCTTACATGGCAAACAACCAGGTCAGGATGAAGGGTGTGTCTGAATCAGCCTCTCTCTTCTTAATATAGAGAAGATGGACCAAACCAGGCCTCTGTGGAGAGTTGTTCCCAAGTGCCTATAGTTTGTATTCTATTCTAACCTGTGAAAGTGTCACAGGAAGTAGGTCCCATCTCATGGGACCCTAGGAAACACCATTTAGGACAAAGTGGTGGACAAGGCAGTGACCTCATTCAGTTCCTGAAGAAAGTGACCTCACCTCACTTCCTTGGTGATGGAACTCTCTGAATTTGGTATCCAGGAAGCCAAGAACCCAGAGCCAGTCCCAGTCACAGTCCTAGTGGGCTCACTTGTTTTGATTTACCAAGGACAGAGTCAGTCTTTCTTGGTACCTACTGATGTGAGGGTGGGTAAATGCCAAGAAAGCTCAGAAGAGGGGCCTTTCCTGAGAAAGTATATAGTGGCTCACCACTGCCTCCTTCCAACTTCACAGCATTGGTCAAGGAGATGTAATCTGTGACAGGAAAGGACATTTTTGTGAAACATTGTATGGCCTACCAGTCAGAGGACACTCTGGATAGTCACAGACCTACTTGGGGAAGGAGGTGCCTTGGTGTGTGTGGACGACAGTTTGTGGTTTTTTTCTCATGTTCTGAGAAAAGGTAAAACAGGTGGTTTGTTTGGTTTGGAGTGGACTGATTCTAGTGAGTCGTTTGACAATGCGAGTGTTTCTATGTCTGTATATCTCACTGTCTCTGTGGTTGTAGACATTAGAAAAAAGTATGCCTCAATGTGTGTGTCCTCTTTAGTAGAAAGCTTCCCAGCATTCATCCTACCCAATTGATGAATGGACTGTGGCTTGCCTTATCCATGGGCAACACCTACCTTCATCCTAAGTTCCTGCTTTTTTCCTAAATTCTGGGCACTCTCCAGAATAGGCCCATGGTTTTGTGTCCAAGATATGCACTGCCTCCAAGCTCTGTGACATGGCCATATAATGGATAGCTGAAGGGAATGGTGAGCATCTCAGAAAACTCAGATATCAGTGTGACCAGGAAAGTCTCAGTGGAGAAACCCTGCTTTGGGCATTTTGCTTACCTATTCTTCTGTTGCCCTGAATGTCAGGAAGGTCTTTGCCTCAGGCCAACCCTTTGTGAAGCCTGAAGAAAACAGTTTTTAAGTGGAAATGTATGGGCCTCACCTGTTGCTCTTTGCTTAATTGTTTTGGAAAGGGATGTGTCAGAATCAGCCTCTTGGCCCTGTTTGAGGCTGTGGCTTAGATTGTCAAAACCTGATGGATCTAAGAAAGATCCCATGTGTGCATCCAAAACCAAAATGCCAAAAAGATCAGTCAGTGTGTATGAAGACTCTCGCCTTCCTCTGTAAGTTTTCTGACCTCCATCAAGTGAGAATAGTGATCCTTTGGGTCAAATGAGTTCTTCAAAGACCTGCAGAGGCAAGCACATAGGTGCTTGGGTTTTCTTATGACTCCAATTCACAGAAAGAATCTATACCCTTTACTAATCCATGATCACTTTCCATTTAGGCTTTGGTACAATCATAAGTGTGAACTTTGCATTTTGTGTCCAGAATATTACTGTGATAAAATGTATATGTAGATCACGTGACATGAGTAATTCTTCCCCCATTTCTGGGAGCAATATTTTGAAGACATATTAATTAGTATTAGGGCTACAAAGAGGTGTGCCCTATGTCTTTGAATATAGAAGTAATGCATGAATGGACCATATTGTGAATAAATAATATAACTGGTTCCGCTTTAAATAATGGATTGAATGGATGTTTGAAAATATATAAAATATCTTATATTGATATATAATCATTCATTCCAACCAGTTATTCATCTAATGATAATATTATTGTTATGGTTTATCATGACGGGTGTGTGAGTTTTGTATACAAGGTAAAAATATTAGTTCATAACCCACTTGAATCAAAGTGGGAAATATGTCATATCAAGAACTATGTAATGTTTTGAACAACCAACAATAAAAATTAAAAACAAAGAAAGATCCCATGAGTGCATCCAAAACCAAAATGGCCAAAGTGCATTCATTGTTCATGAATTCTTTTGCCTTCCCCTGCAGCCAGCAGACCCTTATATGTAAAGGCATCTTGTTATATGTAGAAGTTTCAGAGCAATGTTCAGAATCAGGTTTCTATGTTCAAAGTGGCAAGCTATGTGGGATAGAAGCGTGGTTGGTGCATTCTCCTGCAGACCCTGACCCACCACACGTGAGAGTACTTCCTCCAGCACTGTGTCCCTGTTGAACTCCTTGTATTTCATGAAGTCAATACCAAACTCCCAGTGCAGCAGTAAGAAACACCACGAAAAGTGGAGGATGACCAAATGGCTTCACAGACTACACGGGTAGACACTTAGACACCAGTGGCCACAGTTTACTAAAAAGAGAAAATTCAGAACTGTTGCCTCATGTTCATTAGAAAATAAGGAAGCATGTCCTCCAGGTCACATAGATGCAGACCCAGCTTTGATGGTCTCACTAGCAAGGAACCTGAATCTCCTGACAACAACATATATTTCAAGGGCCCAACCTCAGAGCAGTTTATCAAAAAGTCATTAGGCCAGGAGAGCTCCATGTTTGGGTAGTGTTTACCCTGTCCCTTACTTTTGGAAACTGTTCTACCACCTCCAAGTTTGTGAAATCCTGAGCATTTTCCTTTCCACATATGTATTCACAGAGTCTAACTCTTCTCCTCTACTTGTGTCTTACTTGGGGCCAAGGTATAGTCAAGGCATTGTTCTGGATAAGAGTGGGAATATTTTTGTGTAGCACATATTTGCATACACATTAGATTCATTTTGCTATTTTCCATTTGGAATACTGAATCCCTGACACTAACCCATACCCTACTAGACTCTGACTACAAATCCTAATTTGATGGACAAAAAGAAACCTAACAGAATAGGAATACAGGCCATTTATAGGAAGCCTGGTGTATACTGTGACTTTCCTTCTGCTTTATCAAGGGTATGTGTTATAAATCTAGTCAATTTTTCATTGTATACTTCTCCATGAGTTTTCAATGTTAACACATATCTAAATTCCTGTCTCCCTTTCTCTGTAGCCTATTCAGCACATGTATTACTTTATGCATATTTAGAATCCTACCTGGTATCACACGTATATTCTTGTGAGCTCGCTGATTTTGGAAGATACAAATTGTGAAAAGAGATCACTCCCCCTAAATACTGATGGTACTGGAATTCAACCTATGGGTGAATATCCTAGATGAACAACATTATACATAAATCCATGTTCAGTAAAATGAATATTTTTGGATATGTGGATGATATATATTTCATGATGAATTTCGATTGTCATATATTGCTACATTTTATTGTCTTTGTATATATATATATATATATATATATATATATATATATATATATATATTCTCCAGATTTTTCAAAATATGAAATATGTGTCTTATTATACACTTCCTAAATTCACTCATGTTTCTATATGTGGATTTATAATCAACATTTCACAAGATTATTCTCAGAAATATTCATCCACCTGAAATACATATTTATTTCCTAGTACTGAAAACTAACTTCGGTGAATGGTGCTTACAAATCCTAATATTTCTACAGTAACTGACCCAGTTTAACATCAATGCAAGTACATTCCTATGGGACATGATGTATATCTGAACGTCACTTTTATTCAACACTTGTACATTACTATTTCTTCAGTTTATGGACATCATAGGATATATCCTTTCATCCACAAGTTCAAAAATTTATAGGCATTTGGTTCACTTTCAATCACTTCGTGCTTCAGAACACATGTATTCCTCCATGTTTCTTGAGTGGTCTATTCATGAGACTTCGTTCCAAACACATGATTTTCGATTTCCATAATGACGTTTGAAGCCAAACTTACCCACTCTTCATGATAAAACGTAACGCTAATGTCAAAATTCGATGTATAACTGATTGGAATGAATGTATTTATATCAATATAAGATTTCCTATATATTTTCAAATATCAATACAATCCATTTTTTAAATTTGGAACCAGTTCTGTTATTTATTTACAGTACTTTCTATAAAGGCATCATCTCTATATTCATAGACACAGGGTACACCACTTGTATCCGCAATACTAATTTATAAGTCTTCAAAATATTGCTTCAAAAACGATGGAATAAACACTCTACTCACGTGATATACATATACATTTCATTTCAGTAATATTCTTGACACAAAATGCAAGGGTCACACTTATGATTGAACCAAAACCTAAATTGAATGTGACCATGTATTACTAAAAACATACATGTCCTTGTTTCATAATGCTCTCAAATATCATTCCTATTGGTGACTACATATTTGTTTCTTCCTATGATTATGTATTCAACCTCAACCCTGTTAAAAATGTCTTTTCCTATCACACACTTTATACTTTGCCTGATTTCCTAATGTCTCTATTGATATCTGCTTTCCTACACCTTTTCTCCAGTTCATCATTGTGAATGATTCTTCTCATGTGCTGACATTTACATTCAATCTCTTACCAAAACCCTTTTTCTAAAGAACTTTTTGTCCAACTAATAGAATCACTCAAATGGGTTGTTCCAAGCCCTGCAAAAGGTTGCCCATAGGTGCTTGGGTTTTCTCATGACTCCAATTCACATAAAGAATCTAAACCCCACAGTCAGTAGGCCTCAAATTGGAGAAGTAGAGCAGTATTAATGGCAGGCCTATTTGATCACACCTGGTTCACAGGAAGGGTGTCCAGGCCACCTTGACATTGGGCAATGAGGGACAAGGGAGCTTGTTTTGGAAACTGTTTGCGCTGAGCCCCTCATGGAAAACTCCAGCTAGAGATTATAATGAGTGTCTATATGGAAGAAGATGAGGGCCATGTGGGAGTGTTTTGGTTTTAATTGTGGTTATTTGTTTGGTAGTTGGAAAAGATGACTGGGACCACGTGGGGTTGAACTCTGGTGTGATCCCCCGAAGATACTGAGTTTTGGAAATGACCTCAGAAAAGTATTGCCATGAATTGTGTTGGGATATTAGGAGGCCACGCATGAGCATCGCCCATGCATGACAGTAGGCCTCAAATTGAGAAGCAAACTTGTTGTCCAAATCCTTTACTCATTCTTCTTTCTAATCCTACCGACTATTTTCCTAATCCTACATAGTATTCCTTTTTGACTGGATGTTCTCTTTGAAATTCCACCATCCAAGGTGTAAGGTCCTGTGCCATTGTATATTGATTTATCTGAGACACCTCTGCAGAACATAATTCAAATCTAAGTATCACAATCAAGGGCATGATGTTCTTCTGAGTTTCATATCTTACCTAGGCTTCTGTTTTCATAATTATATTTGACCTATTTATCCATCTTAAGTAAAATGAATATTTTTGGATCTGTGGATGATATATATTTCATGATGAATTTTCCACTCACCTGATATACATATACATTTCATCTAAGTAATATTCCTGACACAAAATACAAGGGTCACACTTATGATTGTACCAAAGCCTAAATTGAATGTGACCATGTATTACTAACAACATCCATGTTCTGGTTACCTAATGCTCTCAAATATCATTCATATTGGTGAGTAAATATTTGTTTCTTCCTAAGATTATGAATTCAACCTCAACCCTGTTAAAATGTCTTTTCCTATCACACACTTTGTACTTTGCCTGATTTCAAATTGTCTCTATTGATATCTGGTTTCCTACTCCTTTTCTCCAGTTAATCATTGTGAATGACTCTTCACATGTGCTGACATTGACATTCACTCTCTAACTGAATCAACATTGCTAAAGAACTTTGGGTCCAAATGCTTTACTCACTCTTCTTTTGAAACCTACCACCTATCTTCCTAATCCTACTGATTATCCCTGTTTGAGTAGGTGTTCTCTTCTACATTCAATGATCCAAGGTACAAGGTCCTATGCCCTTGGTTATCTATTTATTTGAAACATCTGTGCAGAAACTTATTCGAAGCTAAGTATAAAAATCAAGTTCCCAATGACCTTCTGGGATTCCAATCGTTCCTAGATTTCTGTTTTCATACTTAAATTTCACCTCTATAGTCTTATAAATATCACAGATTCCCAATACCATTATTCATCCAGCAGATGATTACTAACCCAAATCAAACATGTTATTAACCATAACCATATACTGTTCCCTCAATCTAACTTTACATAAGAGCAGGGAAAGAGTTGGTCTTACAACAGAGGAATGTAGGGGATCTTCCACCTGATGAGAACTTCAAAAGTACATGCAGAAATGATCCCTGTAGAATATGTAGGCAGCTATGAAGCACCTGAGAGAGTAAGAGTCATTTTCCATGGCAAAAAACCTTGTCACGATGAAAGGTTGTGTCTGAATCAGCCTCTCTCTTCTTAATGTAGAGAAGATGGACCAAAGCATGCCTGTGTGGAGAGCTGTTCCCGAGTGCCTATGGTTGATGTAGCATTCTAACTTCTGAAAGTGTCACAGGAAGTAAGGGCAGCCTCCATCTCATGGAAACCTTGGAAGCAACTGTCAGGAAAATGTGGTTGCCAAGGCAGTGACCTCATTCAGTTCCTGAAGGAAGTGACCTCACGTCACTTCCTTGGTGATGGAACATGGGACCCAGAAAGAGAGGCACCCAGAGCCAGTCCCAGTCCCAGTCCCAGTGGTCACACTTGTTTGGGTTTACCAAGTACAGAGTCAGTCTTTCTTGGTACCTACTGATGTGAGGATGGCCAAATGCCAGACAAGCTCTGAAGAGGGGCCTTTCCTGAGAAACCAGGTAGTGGCTCACTGCTGGCTCGTGTCAACTTGACAGAGTTGGACAAGGAAAGCAGATCTGAGACAGGACAGGCCATTTCAGGGGAACATAGTATGGCCCACCTGTCAGAGGACACTCTGGATAGTTACAGACCTGCTTGGGGTAAGGAGGTGCCTTTGTGGGTGTGGGTGTGGGTTTTTGGTTTTGTCTCATGTTCTGAGAATAGGTAAGAAAGGCGGATTGTTTGGTTTGGAGTGAAGTGATTCTAGTAAGTCATTTGACAAGGCGAGTGTTTCTAGGTCTGTGTATCCCACTGTGTTTGTGGTTGTAGATATTAGAAAAGAGAATGCTTCAATGAATGTGTCCTGTCTAGCAGAAAGCTTCCCAGCATTCATACTTCCCATTTTATGAATGGACTGCGGCTTGCCTTATCGATGGGCAACCCCTGATATCTTCCTGAGTTCTTGTTGTCTTTGTGAATTCTGGCCAATCTCCAGAACAGGCTCAAGGTTTTGTTTCCAAGATATGTACCATCTCCAAGGTCTGTGACGTGGCCATGTACTGGATAGCTGAAGGGAATGGCGAGCATCTCAGAAAACTCAGATATAAGTGTGATCAGGTAAGTCTCAGTGGAGAAACACTGTTTTGGGTTGTTTGCTTACCTATTGTTCTGTTGCCCTGAATGTCAGAAAGGTCTTTGCCTCAGGCCACACTTTGGAAAGCCTGAAGAAAACAGTTTTCAAATAGAAATGAATGGGCATCACCTGTGGCTCTTTGCTTAATTGCTTTGGAAAGGGATGTGTCTGAATCAGGCTCTAGGTCCTGTGTGAGACTGTGGCTTAGATTCTCAGCACATGATGGATGTAAAGAAAGATCCCATGTGTGCATCCAAAACTAAATAGGCCAAAAGAGCAGTCATTGTGGAAGAAGTCTCTCGCCTTCCTCTGTAAGGTTCTTGACCTCCATCAAGTGAGAATAGGAACATTTGGTTCAAATGAGTTCTTCAAAGCCCTGAAGAGTCTAGCCCATAGGTGCTTATGTTTTCTCCAGAATCCAAATCACATAAAGAATCTATACCTGAGAGTCAGTAGGCCTCAAATTGGAGAAGCAGAGCAGTATTAACAGAAGGCCTATTTGATCACTCCTTGTTGCCCCGACAGGTGTCCAGGCCACCGTGACTTTAGGCAAATGAGGGGCAACGGAGGTTATTTTGGACACTGTCTTTGGCTGCAGCCCTCATGGAAACCTCCAGCCAGAGGTTATGTTGAGTGTCTATATGGAAGACGATGAGGGCTATGTGGGAGTGTTTTGGTTTTAATTGTGTTCATTTGTGTGGCGGTTGGAAGAGATGACTAGGTCCACCTGGGCTTAAACTCTGGTGTGATTTCCCTTAGAGACAGAGCTCTGGAACTGACCTCAGAGAAGTATTGTCAAGAATTGTGTTGGGATTTTAGGAGGCTGCGCATGAGAGTCGCCCTTGGAAACTGAGATCTAGGCCCAGGGTGGCTTTTCACAGAGCACTGGGAATCTCAGCCAGGATATCACATGATTTTATTCTGAAAGACTTGGCAGCCATAGTTGAGAGTCAAAACACACATGGAAATCACATTGTAGACCTCAATTTGCCTGGACTCATGTGATCTTTTGGCCACTATTTTGGAAGCCTTGCCTGTGAGAGTTCTCCACAGATTTCATTGAAATGAGCTTCCTCACCATTTAATGGTTCCAGAATGAATTGAAACCCATAGTGCTTCCAATTTCATCCTTGAAAAATGGGTAGATAAATGCCATGAAATTTTTAAAATTCCCATGACCAGGTGGCAGTGTGGAATCTTTGGATTTCCTGTGGCTGATCATGAGTATATCAGACAGTGCCTTGATTGAGTGGTTTTCATGAAAATGGTGCAGAAGAGAGAAGCCAGAAAGTTGGAGCCTGCTGAGGAGTGGGCCTAGAGGAGTGGTGGGGAGGTGAGTGATAAAACATCTGTAGTGGGGCAATGTGAATCTCCCATTGGCTTCCAAATGGTTTGTGACTGACATGGTACAGCCAGCAGACCCTTATATGTAAAGGCATCTTGTTACATGGAGAGGTTTCAGGGCAATGTTTAGAATCAGGTTGCTATGGTCAAGGGGGCAAGCTATGTGGGATATCAGCCTGGTTGGTGGATTCTCCTGCAGACCCTGACCTACCACACGTGACAGAACTCAGTCATGCACCAGGTAACAGTTGAATTCTTTTTATTTCATGAAACAAATACCAAAATCCCAGTGCAGCAACAAGAAACACCACGAAAAGTGAAGGATGACCGAATGGCTTCATGGTCCACATTTGGATAAACTTAGCCCCCCGTGTCCACAGTTTACCTACAAAGAGAGAATTCAGCACTTCTGCCTCATATTCAGTGGAAAATAAGAAACCATGTCCTCCAGGTCACATAAATGGAGACCCAGCTTTGATGGTCTCACTACAAAGGAAGCTAAAGCTCCCGACAACAACATATATTTCAACTGCCCAACCTCAGAGGCAGTTTTTCAAGTTGTCATAAGGCCAGCAGAGCTCCATGTTTGTAGAGTGTTTACCCTGTCCCTTACTTTTGGAATCTCCTCTACCAACTGCAAAGTTGTGACTCCTGAGCATATTCTATACCAGATATTTATTCACAGATTTTCTAACTCTTCTCCTCTAATTGTGTCTTACTGTGGGAGATTGTAATTTCAAGGCAGTGTTCTGAATGACAGTTTAAAGAATTTTGTATACCACATATTTGCATACACATTGGATTCATTTTCCAATTTTCCATTCAAAATACTGAATAGCTGACACTAACACCTACCCTACTAGACTCTGACCTCTAATTCTAATAAGATGGAGAAAAATAACCCAAAAAGAATAGAAATACAAGCAGTTCAGAGGAGGCATGGTGTATAGTTGGAATTGCCTTTTGCAGTATAAAGGGTAGGAGTTATAAATCTAGTCAATTATTTGTTGAAATAGTTCTCCGTGTGTTTTAAAGTTAACAAATATGTGAATTCCTGTCTCCCTTTCTCTGTAGCCTATTCAGCACATGTATTTTTACATGTAATTATAGAATTTTACCTGATACCCCACGTACATTCTTATGAGGTGACTCACTTGGCAGATACAAATTTTAAGAGATCACTCCGCCTAAATGCTGTTTTAACTGAAAATTCAACCTATGAGTTAGTTTCCTTGTTGAACAACAATATACATAAATCCATGTTCAATAATATAAATATTTTTGGATCTGTGGATGATATACATTTCATGATGAATTTCAATTGACATATATTATGTTATTTTTAATGTCTGTGTGTTTGTATATATATATATATATATATATATATATATATATATATATATATATATATATATATATACAGTCTCCAGATTTTTCAAAATATGAAATATGTGTCTTATTATACACCCTCTAAACTCATTCAGATTCATGTATGTGGATTTATAAATAAATTTTCACAAGAGTATTCTCAAAAATATTCATTCACCTGAAATACATATTTGTATCCTAGTACTGAAAAGTAACTTCAGTGAATGGTGCATACAAATCCTAATATTTCTAAAGTAACTGACCCAGTTTAACATCAATGCAAGTAGATTCCTATGGGACATGATATGAATTTTGACTTAATTTTTAATCAACACAGGAACATTACTATTCCTTCATTTTTTGCACATCATAAGATATATATTTCATCCACAAATTCGCAAATTTATAGGCTATTGTTTCACTTTCAGTCATTTTATTCTTCAGAACACATGTATTCCTCCATTTTCTTGACTGGTCTTTTCATGAGACTTCTTTCCAAACACATTATTTTCGATTTCCATCATCACTATTGAAGCAAAACTCACACACAATTCATGAAAAACAATAACCCTAATAACACCATTAGATGTATTGTTGGTTGGAATTAATGATGGTATATCAATATACGATTTCTTATATATTTTCAGATATCAATTCAATCCATTATTTAAAGTGAGACCAGTTATATTATTTATTCACAATGTGGTCTCTTTATGCATTATCTCTATATTCATAGACTCAGAATACATCTCTTTGTACCCCCAATACTAATTTATTGGACTTCAAAACATTGCTCTCGGAAATGCTGGAAGAAATACTCATGTCACCTGATCTACATATACATTTTATCACAGTAATATTCTGGACACCAAATACAACGATCACACTTAAGATTGTACCAAAGCCTAAAAGGAAAGTGAGCATGGATTACTAAATACATCCATGTCCAGGTTGGCTAATGTTCTCAAATGTCAAACATATTTGTGACTACATATTTGTTTCTTCCAAAGATTATAGATTCAAACTCATCCTTGTTCAAAATGTCTAATCGTATAACTCACTTTATACTTTGCCTGATTTTGTAATGTCTCTATTATTATCTGCTTTCCTACATATTTTTCAAAGTTCATCATTGTGACTAAATCTTCATATGTTCTGACATTTACATTCACTCTCTAACCGAAAACCTTTTGCTAAAGAAATTTGGTCCAAATCCTATATTAACTCTTCTTCCTAAACCTACCGACTATCTTCCTAATCCTACCAACTCTCCCTTTCTGACTGGATATTCCTTTCCACATTCAATCATCCAATTTTCAAGGTCCTATGCCACTGTGTATGGATTTATCTGAGACATCTGTGCAGAATGATATTCAACACTAAGTATTCCAACGAAGGGCCTAATGCCCTTCTGGGCTTCAAATCTTAAATTTCTGTTTTCATACATATATTTCACCTATATATTCTTCTAAATATCACAATGTCCCAATACCATTATTCATTCAGCAGAATGATTCGTAACACAAATTGAACATGTTATTAACCCTTACCATACACTCTTCCCTCAACCTAACTTTACAGAAGAGCAGGGACAGAGCTGGTCTTACAATACAGGAATGTAGGGGATCTTCCACCTGCTGAGAACCTCAAAGGTCCATGCAGAAATGATCCCTGGAGAAAATGTAGGCAGCTATGAAGGACCTGAGAGAGCAAAAGTCATCTTCCATGGAAAGCAACCTGGTGAGGATGAAGGGTTGTGTCTGAATCAGCCTCTATATTCTTAATGTAGAGAAGATGGACCAAACCAGGCCTGTGTGGAGAGCTGTTCCCAGGTGCCTATGGTTGATATACCATTCTAAATTGTGAAAATATCAGAGCAAGTAGGTGCAGTCGCCATCTCATTGGACCCTTGGAAGCAACTGTTAGGACATAGTGGTTGCCAAGGTAGTGACCTCATTCAGTTCCTGAAGGAAGTGACCTCACCTCACTTCCTTGGTGATGGAACTCTCTGAACTTGGAATCCAGGAAGCCAGGCACCCAGAGCCAGTCCCAGTCCAAGTTCCAGTGGTCAAACTTGTTTGGGTTTACCAAGGACAGAGTCAGTCTTTCTTGGTACCTACTGATGTGAGGCTGGCCAAATGCCAGGAACGTCTGAAGAGGGGCCTTTCCTGAGAAAGCAGGTGGAGGCTCACCGCTAGCCTCTGACAGCTTCACAGAGTTGGCCACGGAGACCAGATCTGAACCAGCACAGCCCATTATTGTGGAATATATTATGGCCCACCAGTCAATGGACACTCCGTATTGTCACAAACCTACTTGGGGGTCTGTGTGGGTGTGGGTGTGGGTTTGTGGTTTTGTCTCATATTCTGAGAGTAGGTAGGAAAGTCGGTTTGTTTGGTTTGGTGTGAATTGTTTCTTGTAAGTTGTTTGACAAGGCGAGGGTTTCTATGTCTGTGTATTCCACTGTGTTAGTGGTTGTAGACATTAGAAAAGAGAATGCACCAATACACGTGTCCTGTCTAGTAGAAATCTTCCCAGCATTTATCCTGCCCAATTTATGAATGGTCTGCGGCTTGCCTTATGGATGGGCAACACCTAATATCTTCCTAAGTTCCTGTTTTCTTCCTGAATTCTGGCCAATCTCTAGAATAGTATCATGGTTTTGTTTCCATGTTATGTACCACCTCCAAGCTCTGTGACATGGCCATGTACTGGATAGCTGAAGAGAATGGTGAGCATCTGAGAAAACTCAGATATCAGTGTGACCAGGAAAGTCTCAGTGGAGAAACCCTGCTTTGGGCCTTTTGCTTACCAATTCTTCTGTTGCCCTGAATGTCAGGAAGGTCTTTGCCTCAGGCCACCCCTTTGTGAAGCATTAAGAAAACAGTTTTCAAATGGAAACGTATGGGCATTACCTGTGGCTCTTTGCTTAATTTCTTTGGAAAGGGATGTGTCTTAATCAGCCTTTTGGCCCTGTGTGAGGAAGTGGCTTAGATTCTCAGCACCAGATGGATCTAAAGAAAAATCCCATGTGTACATCCAAAACCAAATTAGCCAAAAGAGCAGTTATTGTGGATGAAGTCTCACCTTCCTCTGTAAGGTTCCTGACCTCCATCATTGAGAATAGAGATCCTTTGGGTTAAATGAGTTCTTCAAAGCCCTGCAGGGAGTAGGCCATAGATGCTTGGGTTTTCTCATGACTCCAATTAACATAAAGATTTTAAACCCCACAGTCGGTAGGCCTCAAAATGGAGAATCAGAGCAGTATTAATGGCAGGCCTCTTTGATCACTCCTGGTTCACAGGAAGGGTGTCCTGGCCACACTGACTTTAGGCAAATGGGGCAAGGGAGATTATTTTCGACACTGTTTTGGCTGTGCCCCTCATGAAAAGCTACAGCCTGAGGATATAATGAGTGTCTATATGGAAGAAGATTAGGGCCATGTGGGAGTGTTTTGGTTTTAATTGTGGTCATTTTTGTGGCTGTAGGAAGAGATAACTGGGTCCACCTGGGCTTGAACACTGGTGTGATTCCCCTAGAGACTGTGTTCTGGAACTGTCCTCAAAGAAGTATTGCTTTGTATTGAGTTGGGATTTTAGGAGTCCATGCATGAGAGTCACGCTTGGAAAATGAGATCTAGGCCCAGGGTGGCTTTTCACAGAACATTGGGAATCTCAGACAGGATATCACATGATTTTATTTAAAAGACTTGGCAGCCATATTTGCAAGTCAAAGCACACATGGACCTCACATTGTAGACCTCAATGGGCCTGGCTTCATGTGACCTTTTGGCCTGTCTTTGGAAAACCTTGCCTGTTAGTGTTCTCCAGAGCTTTCATTGAAATGAGCTTCCTCTCCATTTAATGGTTCCTGAATAAATTGAAACTCACAGTGCCTCCAACTTCATCCTTGAAAAATCTCTAGATAAATACTATTAAATTTTTGAAATTCCCATGAACAGGTGGCACTGGAGAACCGTTTGATGTCCTATTGATGATCATGAGTGTAACAGACAGTGCCTTGATTGACTGGGTTTCATGAAAATGGTGTAGAACAGAGAGGCCTGTAATTTGGAGCTTGCTGAGTAGTCAGATTAGAGTAGTGGTTTGAAATGTGTGTTAAAACATCTGTGGTGGGGTCATATGGATCTTCCATTAGCTTTCAAATGGTTTCTGACTGACATGGGGCAGCCCCCAGTCCCTTCTATGTAAAGGCATCTTGTTATATGGAGAGGTTTCAGTGAAATGTTTAGAATCAGATTATTATGGTCTAGGGGTCAATCTATGTGAGATAGAAGACTGGTTGGTGCATTCTTCTGTAGACCCTTACCCACCACACATGACAGAACTCCCTCCAGCACTTTGTCCCAGTTGAACTCCTTGTATTTCTTGAAGCAAATACCAAACTCCCAGTGCAGCTGCAAGAAACACCACAAAAAGTGGAGGATGATTAAATGGCTTCACAGTCCGTACTGGGAGACACTTAGACCCCAGTGGAAACAGTTTACCTACAAAGAGAGAATTCACCACTGCTACCTCATGTTCACTGGAAAATAAGAAACCATGTCTTCCAGGTCACATAGATGCAGACCCAGCTTTGATGGTGTCACTACAAAGGAAGCTAAAGCTCCTGACAACAACATTTATTTCAAGTGCCCAACCTCTGAGGCAGTTTCTCAAGAAGTCTTTAGACTGGCAGAGCTCCATGTTTGTGGAGTTTTTACCATGTACCTTACTTTTGGAAACTCCTCTACCACCTCCAAGTTTGTGAACTCCTGAGCATTTTTCATTCCAGATGTGTATTCACAGAATTTCTAACTCTTCCCCTCTAATTGTGTCTTACTTCTGGTGAAGGTAATGTCAAGGCATTGTTCTGAATGAGAGTGGGAAGATTTTTGGGTAGCACATATTTGCATACACATTGGATTCATTTTCCAATTTTCCATTTGAAATACTGAATCCCTGACTGTCAGGGGTAGAAGGAATTCTCCTTCAAAGAATAGTCTGACACGTACAAGAAACAGCCCCCAAGGAGACATCCTGTCTGGGAGACATGCTGTTTCCATCTGTGTCCCTGAGACATCCTATGGCCATCTGTCTTCTTGAAACATCCTGAGGTTATCTCACCTTGTGAAGACATTCAGGAACAGCCAATAAGAGAGGTTTCCCATCTCCAGCATATAAATTCCCCTGTGTGAACAATAAAAGTTTGCAGCTTGATTAGAACTGCTGTCTTGCTGTCATCTCTCGTGTCTCATGTCCCTGAATTCCTCCCCATCTATGTTCGCTGCCCACGTTGATGTGTCCTGCCGGCCGGGACATCTGTCGCCCACCGACTGGGGCTCGAGCTTTTGACTGATTGGGAACCTCGTCCTTTTGGAAATCTTGGTCAAGCGGAGCTCGCGATTGCCTCAGCAGATACCACCAAGTGACAGATCCAGGAGGAGAGTGGCAATGATGCATGGTGAGTGACCCACCACAGGACAAGCAGTTTCATCACATGATTTGTTTTTGTCAGGCCTCAAGGAGTACTTCAAGACATGGGGAGAGCCTGTTAAGAAAAAGGACTTAAAATTTTTCTTGTCATACATGGAGAATTGTGTCCATGGTATCCCCTTGAAGGGACCATAAATGGAAAAAGATGGTTTAGAGTAGGAGATTGTTTAAAAGATTTTAATGAATTCTTTGGCCCAGAAAAAGTGCCTGTTCCCAACTTTTCTTACTGAAACTTAATTAATGAAATTCGTAAAAGTTCAGTCTTTGACAATGGTACCTTAAAACTTGTCAGAATTGGGGAAGAGACTATGTAAAAGACCTCTCGTCCCCCCTCGGCATGCCCATTAGTTAGTATAGACATAGACCCTTCTCATTCTCCACAGGACCCTGGGAAACTTCCTGGTCCCCCTCAAAATACCACCCTAATAAATAAGGCTCCAATGGTTACCAACTGCCTTTATCCAGTTTTAAATCCCAGAGACACATTGACCCCTGGGGAGGAGGCTACTTGGAGAAGGAAGCAGCTCGCTACCACTCAGATGACCCAGCACCTCTCAGGACCCTGCCACAGCCTATAGGACACACACATCCACCTCTTTCCTATATCCCTTCTGCCTTTTGTGGTCTGGCCCTTCAGGGGCCAAATGCCCCCCCCCCAAGATATTTTTTCCCCACCTCCCTTGCCTAACCTGGCTCCCTTGCGAGAGTCTCTCCAACATAGACGGCAACAGATCCAACTTTTAAAATAACTAAGATCCCTTGACTCTGAGCTCTGTTCATTTGCCTTAGGCATGGAGTCAACGCGAGCTTGCCCAAGGTGGTCTAATACAAAGGCTAAGCTGCTCCATTGGCCTGTTCTCGCCTTCTCAGTCACCCGCAGTCAGATAGATAAGACTGCCCAGGCTGAGGTCAAAGACTTAGACAAGGATCAAGAGGAGGAAGCCGGGGAAATGGATCGAGGAGATCAGGACTCATAGGATGAGGAGTTCACCCCTCTGAAGGAAGGAACCCAAAGTGTCTACAAAAAATTAAGCCTGTGTTTTCTTGAAAAACTTAAAAAGGCTTGTGCTCACTATGGACCCACTGAGCCCTACACATTGGCCTTAGTAGAAAGCCACAGCACACAATGGCTTACTCCCAATGATTGGAAATTTCTAGCCCAAGGTACACTCCGTGCTGGAGACTTCCTGTTATGGAATGCAGATTTCAAGAGCACTGTCAGGAAACTGCTCATAAAAATTTAACTAAGGCCTACTCTAAATCCTGGACTTATGTTAAGCTAGTGGGCAATGCGCCTTTTGACACTAAAACTAAACAGGCACTTTTCCATGCTGGACTTTTGGTGCAGATTCAGGTGGCTGGCTTACATTCTTGGAGACGCCTCCCTCAAAAGGCCTCCACTACTACTTCCCTGGCAAAAATTCGACAAGAGCCTGACGAGCCTTATAGGGACTTTGTTCCCCGGCTTAACCTATCTGCAGAATGCTTGCTTGGACCAAGCGAAAGCGAAAGCACCTTTGTAAAACATCTTGCCTTTGAAAACGCCAACTCGGCATGTCAGGATGTTCTTCGACCACACAAGGATAAAGTGAAACATTCTGACTTTATTAGACTCTGTCCAGGGGTAGGTGCAGCCCATGCAATGCGTCTCGCTTTAGGTGTCGCCTTTACCAAGGCCTTTCACAATCCTGGCTCACATACTTGCTTTACTTGTAAAAAAAACCTGGCTATTTTGCACGCAAGTGTCCTACAGGCAAACAAAGCCTAGGAATAGCATCTCCTCAAACTGGGACTAAACTTCCCCGAGCTACACTTTGCCCTAGATGTGGTAAAGGTCATCACTGGGTCAGTGAGTGTAGATCTAAGACAAATGCACTGGGACAGCCTATTTCTTCCTACTTCTCAGGAAAATTCCTGTGGGGACAGCCCCTGGCTACGACCTCCCCCAGGACAAACCCAGGGGCAATAACGTTTATTCCCTACCAAACTCCCAACCTACCTCAAAATCCTTCTCCACAATTGCCTCCCCTCAAATAGCAACCCCAGGCAGCGCAGGATTCGACCTTTGTGCTGCCACCAATACATTATGAGACTCATTTCAAGGGCCCCAGATAATACCCACTGGAATTATGGGTCCCCCTCCATCTCATACGAGTGCCCTTATTCTTGGAAGAACCTCTACTACCTTACAAGGTGTTCAGGTCTTCCCTGGCATTAATGATAATGATTTCACTGGAGAAATAAAAATCCTGGCCACAGATATTAATTGAGTTATGGCCATCCAAGAAGGAACAAGACTTGCATAATAAATAATCCTTCCCTTGGGTTCAGCAGGCACTTCCACCACCCAAACCTACGGCAGGAATTGCCTCCTTGGGCTCTTCTGATGTATATTGGGTTCAGCCCATTTCTCACAATAGACACACCCTTACCTTATTTATTGAAGGAAAGGAATTTCAAGGAATTCTATATACTGGAGCTGATGCACAATAATTTCTCAAAAATACTGGCCATCAGGTTGGACCCTCACCCCACCCTTGACTGACCTTAAAGGGTTAGGAAGGTCAAAAATCTTCTGGTCAGCTCTAGGGCTCTTAGCTGGACTGATAAAGAGGGTAATAAGGGAACTGTCACTCCTTTTGTTGTTCCTGACCTCCCTGTTAACCTACAGGGCTGAGATATTTTGAGTCAAATGGAAGTTATTCTTGCCAGTCCCAATTCCATGGTGACTCATCAAATGCTTCATATGAATTTTGTCCCTGGTACAGGTCTTTTGAGACTGAGACAAGGACTGGTTGAGTATATACAAACCATACAAAAAGCAAATACATATGGTCTTGGGTATTCTGATTTTTAGTGTCAGTCCCTGATCTCCTGTACCCCATGGAGATAGAGTTATTTGGGAGATTAAGACTGTTTTGTGGATGGATCATTGGCCGCTTATACAAGAAAAATTAGAGGCTGCCTCCATGTTATTGCAGGAACAGCTGGCAGCTGGCTATGTAGAGCCCTCAACCTCACCATGGAACACTCCTATTTTTGTTATCAAGAAAAAAGCAGGCAAGTGCCGCCTATTACAATATGTGTGCCATTAATAAAGTTATGTGCCCGATGGGAGCACTACAGCCAGGCATTCTCACACCATGGCTATTCCCAAAAACTATTGTAAAATGGTTATTGACTTAAAAGATTGCTTTTTTTCCATTCCTTTACATCCTGAGGATAGATCCTATTTTGCCTTTTGTCTCCCTCTCATTAATTTTCAGGGCCCTATGCAGAGATTTCAATAGAATGTTCTTCCCCAAGGTATGGCCAACAGCCCTAGTCTTTTCCAAAAATGCGTTGCTCAAGCAGTAGACCCTGTGAGAGAGCGATGGCCATAAATTTATATTTTACATTATATGGATGAATTGTTAATTGATGCACCTAATAGCCATGACCTTAATAATTGTTACTTGGAACTTTACAAAACCCTCACTACCTTGGGACTAGAGATAGCTCCTGAATGAGGTTCAAACACAGGACCCTTATACCTATTTGGGCAATAAACTTCAAGATAATCAGATCCAAATTCTTAAAATACAACTACGTGTGGAACACCTTCACACCCTTAATGATTTCCAAAAATAACTGGGGGATATTCAATGGCTAAGAACATATATAAAATTACCCACTTGTGTACTTTTGCCCCTTAATGATGTTTTGAGAGGTATTTCCCACCCCTCCTCCTTTCAAAAGCTTACTCCCGAGGCATGACAGGCATTAAACCAAGTCACAGAAGCCATTGCCCAACAGTTTGTTACACAAATTGCTTATAACCTTTCTCTGGTTCTGGTTATTTTAACCACTCCTCATACACCCACAGGAATATTTTGGCAATGAGATCCACATTTTAAAAATAAAGGCTGCCCCTTGCTTTGGGTCCATTTACAGACCACATCCTCCAAGGTAATTACTGTTTATGTTTCTCAGGTAGTGTCTATTATTATTAAAGGTCGTTTGCTTTCTCGACAACATTTTGGCAAAGACCCTGATAATATTTCATTCCATATACTAAGAACCAAACCCAATTTTTACTACAGCCAGTGGATGAATGGGGTATTGCCCTATCAGGCTTTTTGGGAACAATTGATAACCACCTCCCCAATGTCCCCCTTTTACATTTTGTCTAGTTACATCCATTTATTTTTCCCAAAATTACTCATAAGGCTCCCATTTCTCAAGTCCTTACTGTCGTTACAGACGGTTAAAGTAATGGCCATGCGGTCTTTGTTATCAATAACCAGCCTACCACCTTTGATACTGTCTATCAGTCAGCACAGTTTGTGGAGTTGTTTGCCATAACACAAGTTTTTATAACATTTTTTGATAATCCTCTTAATATTTATGCAGACAGTGCCTACATTGTTCATTCTGTGCTGCTGCTAGAGATTTCGCCCACCATTAAGGCTTCTTCCAATGTGGCCTTTCTTTTTTACCAGCTTTAGCAGCTAATTCAGGCCAGACAACACCCATTTTTCTTAGGACATATCAGGGCACACTCTGATCTTCCCGGGCCTCTGACACAAGGTAATGCCCATGCTGACGCAACAACTCATTCCATGTTTCTAATTTTTGTTGGCTTCATTCAAAAGGCCATGGAGTTACACAATCTTCACCATCTAAATTCCCAGAGCCACTTTGTAAAATTACCAGGCAACAGGCAGGAGAGATAGTAAAAGCATTCCCTGATTTCAATGTCTCCCTCCCCATTCAACACTTGGGAGTTAACCCCCGAGGATTACTGCACAATCAGGTTTGGCAAATGGATGTTACTCATTTTCCTGAATTTGGAAAAACCAAATATATACAGGTTTCTATAGATACCTTCAGCGACTTTATTTTTGCATCTCCACATTCTGGAGAGGCTACCAAAGATGTCCTTTCTCATGTTGTTTCAGGCTTTTCCGTAATGGGTAAACCAATACATATTAAAACAGATAATTGTTCTGCATATACCAGTGCCACGTTTAAACAGTTTTGTGCTACCTTGCAAATTTGTCATACTACTGGAATTCCATACAACCCTCAGGGCCAAGGCATTATGGAAAGTGCGCACCTTACCTTTAAGACTTGGCTAACCCACTTTAAGGCATCCGCCTTTGAATTTACCACTCCCAGGCATCGCCTTAACCATGCATTATTTGCCCTTTTTTTTCTTACTGTAGACAGTGAAGGCCATCTGGCTACAGACAGACATTGGCATCCATCATCCAATTCTGTTCGCCCACCTGTTATTTGGCCAGATGCTTTTACAAATAAATGGAAAGGCCCAGATCCTGTCCTCATCTGGGGACGAGGCTCAGCTTGTGTTTTGGACCAAGAGCAAGCAGCCCCAAAATGGTTACCAGAACGCCTGGTTAAACAGGATAATGACTTACCTCAACATAGGGACGGAGGTCCTCCTCTTGAGAACAAATTTTCGTCTTTTTCAGATGCAGCCAACAATCTGTGTGAGCATCCTGCTTAAGGCACTTCTGCTGAACAGGTTTGTACACGCAGGCCTTAGCCCTACACCTTCCAATATCATGGAGTACCTTTTTGGCCCCCCCTGCGAATGCAAGGGAGGATCTTGGACTCAGGCTCCCACTAGATGGACCCAGACTGCTGACTGCGTGACTAAAGTGGCTTTCCTCTGTGCTGAGATTGACCATAAACTCGGAGGAGTTCATAAGCCTAAATGGGTATGTGTTAACAAGCCTAAGATTATTCTCCATAGTACAAGCAAAGCTCTCCAAAATTGTTCTGCAACCTGTTCGCATACCCAGGCAATGCATGGCTCTTGTTATGTGTCACCCTAAATTTGTGTTAACAAGCAGGGAGAACAATTTTTTGAAGCCTCCCTAACTAAAACTCATGCAGCAGGGGGGACCACTATTTATTATACCCCCGTTCTCTTTGACCAGGGAGGAGAACACAAATCCACCAAGCTACAGTCAGCTGGGTGCCAAGGCACTGCCGGTAAACCCTCCTTCTGGCCCATTAAGGCCCCTACAGGGGTCTCTGATGGTGGAGGACCCACTGATGCTGTCAAGCATCCTCAGATAATCAAACTTTTGCAACCCCAAATCCCTGAGCTCACATATCATCCCTTAATGTAGCCTAAATCCCAGCTCCCAGGTTTAGATACCAATACATTAGAAATGTTGGAAACTACCTTCTCCTTGCTTAATAATTCCAAACCCACCCTTGCTTGTGATTGCTGGCTCTGCATGACAACAGGGGCAATCATGCCTATGGCAGTTCCTATTCATTCTATCATAGACAATGATAATACATGCCAACCTGGATTTCCTTTTAAAGTACAGCTTATAGGCACTTTTACATTATGTCTTTTAGGCGGGATGCAGTATAATACCTATGATATTGATGTTGGAGTTTCTTCCTTTGGAAATTGCTCAACAGTACAAAATTATTCCTCACCCACCCCATCTACTTGTAACCACAATGGCACAGTTTTTATGTGTGGAGGAAAATCGGTCTTCCCCACGCTTCCAGCAAATTGGACTGGTGGCTGTTTTCTTACCTTATTACTCCCTGATATGACTATTGTCCCATGAGACGAACTCTACCCATTCCTAGCCTAGACACCTTAGTCAAAAGACAAAAGCGGGCAATACAGGCCTTACCACTCATTGCCAGCCCTGGAATAACAGCTGCTGTGGGCACAGGTACACTGGCTTAGGCACAGCTAAACACTCTTACCATCGCCCGTATCAACAACTTATAAATGATGTACAAGATGTACAAGATTAGCAGGACCAAATAGACACCCCAGCAGAAGTGTTTATTCAAAACAGATGAGGCTTAGATTTGCTGACTGCTAACCATGGAGCTATTTGCTTGGCCTTAGGGGAACGATGCTGCTTTTATGCCAATAAATAAGGCATAGTATGCTCTAAAATAGAGACAAAGGGAACTATTTAAAAATCCCCTCTGTAGTGGGCTTAATGAATTTCTACCCTACCTTCTTCCCCTATTAGGCCCTTTGTTGGGTTTACTATTAATGGTGTCCATAGGACCTTGCATTATAAACAGGTTGGTACAATTTATTAAAGAACACATTAATATTTTGGCCTCTAAGCCAATTGAGGTCCACTATCATCATCTGGAGATGGACGACCGTGCTATCAACATTTAAAAGGATGTTCTACCCTTCTCACAGGCTTATTTCTTAAGTTTACATCCCGAAGATGTCTCTTTCTTATATAAAAGTATGAGTAACAGCTCTGAACAACCGTCTTCTGTCCTTGCCATAAGGGTTTGCTCCTCCATGGGCCCCTCTGCTTGCAGGAGGACGCACCCATGGAGTGAGGACGTTAGGCCATAATAACGGAGGGTGCAGGAAGGACTGCAGGAGGAAGGATGCACGGACCACAAAACCCAAGACCTCTGAGTGACACGCTCTGGTGCATGGCGGTTGGCATGTTCCCCCTCAAAGCCATCTCCTCCAAAAACAGGCAAAGGCCACCACAAAATCTCCTAGTGAAGGCGCTCGCTTGGATCACGAGATATTCTAAGGCCTCCTAGAGGAACAGAGCCTCTATCACCCCCTAAAAACATAGGCAATAATGTATGGTCAAATATTTTATATAAGAAAGGGGGAGAGGTCAGGGGCTAGAAGGAAAGTCTTTTTTGAAGAATAGCCTGACACTTACATGAAACAGCGCCCTGGGAGACATCCTGCCTGGGAGACATCCCGCAGCAATCTATCTCCCTGAGACATCCTGCGGCCATCTGACTTTCTGAAATATCCTGAGGTTATCTCACCCTGTGAAGACATGCAGCAACTGCTGATAAGGGAGCTTTCCCATTCGCAGCATATAAATACCCTGTGAAAACAATAAAATTTTGCAGCATGATCAGAACTCCTCTCTTGCTATCATCTCTCATGTCTCTTGTCCCTTCATTCCTCCCCAACTAGGTTCGACGCCCAAGTTGATGTGTCCTGCTGACCAGGACACCTGACACTAAAGCATACCCTACTAGACTATGACTCCTTATCCGAATATGATGGAGAAAAATAACCCAAACAGAATAGAAATGCAAGCAGTTCAGAGGAGGCATGGTGTATAGTTGGACTTGCCTTATTTACATGATATAGGGTAGGTATTACAAATCTAGTTAATTTTTAATTTAAATAATTGTCCATGTGTTTTTAAAGTTAACAAATATGTGAATACCTGTCTACCTTTCTCTGTAGCCTATTCAGCACATGTATTTTTATATGAACATATAGAATCCTACCTGGTATCATACTTATATTCTTGTGAGGTGAGCTGATTTGGCAGATACAAATTGTGAGAAGAGATCACTCCTCCTAAACGCTGTTGGAACTGAAAGTTCAAACTATGGGTGAGCCTCCTAGTAGAACAACATTATACATAAATCCATGTTCAGTAAAATAAATATTTTTGCATCTGTGGTTGATATATAATTTATGATGAATTTCAATTGGCATATATATTGCTACTTTTAATTTTTTGTGTGTGTTGTGTGTGTGTGTGTGTGTGTAGTGTATATATATATATATATATATATATATATATATATATATACAAACTCTCCAATTTTTTTCAAAATACAAAATATATGTGTCTTATATACACTACGTAAATTCATTCATGTTTATGTATGTGGATTTATAATCAACTTTTCAGAAGATTATTCTCAGAAATATTCATCCACCTGAACTACATATTTGTTTCTAGTACTGAAAAAAACTTCAGTGAATGGTGGATATAATCCTAATATTTCTACAGTAAGTGACCCAGTTTAACATCAATGCAAGTAGATTCCTATGGGACAGGATGTGTATTTTGAAGTTCATTTTATTCAACACTGGTAAGTTACTATTTCTTCAGTTTATGAAGATCATAGGATATATATTCCATCCACAAGTTCACAAATTTATAGGCATTTGATTCACTTTCAATCATTTCCTTCTTCAGAACCCATGTATTTCTCCAGGTTTCTTGAATGGTCTTTTCATGAGACTTCTTTCCAAACACATTATTTTTGATTTCCATAATCATTTTGAAGCAAAACTCACACACACTTCATAATAAACCATAACCCTAATATTACCATTAGATGTATAACTGGTTGGAATGAATGATTGTATATCAATATATAATTTCCTGTATATTTTCAAATATCAATTCAATGCATTATTTAAAGTTGGAACCAGTTATATTACTTATTAACAGTATGGTCTATTCATGCATTATCTCTATACTCATAGACACAGAGTACATCTATTTGTAACCGCAATGCTAATTTATTCGTCTTCAAAATGTTGCTCCCTGAAATGGTGGAAGAAATACTCATGACACCTGATCTACATATGCATTTTATCACAGTAATATTCTGGACAGAAAATGCAGAGGTCACACTTATGATTGTACCAAAGCCTAAATGGAAAGTGAGCAGGGATTACTAAAAACATCCATGTCCAGGTTGCCTAATGCTCTCAAATGTCAATCCTATTGGTGACTACATATTTGTTTCTTCCTAAGACTATATATTCAACCTCAAACCTGCTGAAAATGTCTAATTCTATCACTCTCTTTATACTTTGCATGATTTCCTAATGTCTCTATTGATATCTTCTTCCCTACATATTATTACAGTTCATTATTTTGACTGACTCTTCAAATGGGCTGACATTTACATTCACTCTCTACCAGAAACCCTATTGCTAAAGAACTTTTGGTCCCACTCCTATACTCACTCTTCTTTCTAAACGTGCTGACTATCTTCCTAATCTTACCGACTCTCTCTTTTTGACTGGATGTTCTCTTTGACATTCAGTAATTCAAGGTAAAAGGTCCTATGAGATTGTATCTCGATTTATCTAAGACATCTGTGCAGAATATAATTCAAAGCTAAGTATTCTACTCAAGGGCCTAATGCCTTACTGGGCTTCAAATCTTACCTAGATTTCTGTTTTCAAACTTATATTTCACCTGTATATTGTTGTAAATATCGCAGGTTCCCAATACCATTATTCATCTCGCAGAATAATTCCTAACAAAAATCGAACCAGTTATTAACCCTAACCATGCACTGTTCCCTCAATCTAACGTTACAGAAGAGCAGGGACAGAGTTGGTCTTACAATACAGGAATATAGGGAATATTCCACCTACTGAGAACCTCAATGGTACATGCAGAAATTATCCCCGGATAAGATGTAGGCAGCTATGAAGGACCTAAGAGAGCAAAATACTCTTGATGGCAAATACCCTTGTCAGGATGAAGGAATGTGTCTGAATCAGGATCTTTTTTCTTAATGTAGAGAAGATGGACCAAACCAGGCTTGTGTGGAGAGCTGTTTCCCGGTGCCTATGGTTGATATACAATTCTAACTTGTGAAAGTGTCACAGGAAGTAGTGGCAGCCTCTATCTCATGGGACCCTTGGAAGCAACTGTTAGGACAAAGTGGTTGTCAAGGCAGTGACCTCATTCAGTTCTTGAAGGAATTGACCTACCTAACTTCCTTGGTTTTGGAACTCTCTGAACTTGGGATCCAAGAAGCCAGGCACCCAGAGGCAGTCCCAGCCCCACTCCCAGTGGGCTCACTTGATTGGATTTACCGAGGACAGGGTCAATCTTTCTTGGTACCAACTGATGTGAGGATGTCCAAATGCAAGAAAAGCTCTGAAGAGGGGCCTTTCCTGGGAAAGCAGGTAGTTGTTCACCCCTGCCTCCTGACAATTTCACAGAGTTGGACAAGGAGACAAGATCTGAGACAGTACAGGCCATTTCGGGGGAACATAGTATGGCCCACAAGTCAGAGGACACTCCATATAGTCACAGACCTCCTTGGAGGAAGGAGGTGCCTTTTTGGGTGTGCATGTGATTATGTGGTTTTATCTCATGTTCTGAGAATAGGTAGGAAAGTTGATTTGTTTGGTTTGGAGTGGACTGTTTCTTGTATGTCCTTTGACAAGGCGAGTGATTCTATGTCTGTGTATCCCACTTCGTCCGTGGTTGTAGACATTAGAGAATGCATCCATGGATTTGTCATGTCTAGTAGAAAGCTCCCAGCATTCATCCTGCCCAATTTATGAATGGACTGCAGCTTGCCTTATAGATGGGTAACAACTACTGTCTTTCTAAGTTCCAGTTTTCTTCCTGAATTCTGGTAACTCTCCAGGATAGGCTCATGGTTTTGTGTCCAAGATATGAACCACTTCCAAGCTCTATGAAATGGCCATGTACTGAATAGCTGAAGGTAATGGGAGCATCTCAGAAAAATCAGATATCAGTGTGACCAGGAAAGTCTCAGTGGAGAAACCCTGCTTTGGGCCTTTTGCTTTCCTATTGTTCTGTTGCCCTGAATGTCAGGAAGGTCTTTGCCTCAGGCCACACTATGTGAAGCCTGAAGAAAACAGTTTTCAAGTGAAAATGAATGGGCATCACCTGTGGCTCTTTGCTTAATTTCTTTGGAAAGGGATGTCTCTGAATAAGCATCTTGGCCCTTTGTGAGGCTGTGGCTTAGATTCTCACCACCAGATGGATCTAAAGAAAGATACCATATGTGCATCCAAAACCAAAATGGCAAAAAGATCATTCATTGTGGATGAAGTCTCGCCTTCCTCTGTGAGGCTCCTGACCTCCATCAAGTGAAAATAGGGATCCTTTGTGTCAAATGAGTTATTCAAAGCCCTGCAGAGGTGCTGGGATTTCCTCATGACTTCAAATCACATAAAGAATCTATACCTGACAGTCAGTAGGAGTCAAATTGGAGAAGCAGAGCAGTATTAAAGTCAGGCCTATTTGACCACTCCTGGTTCACAGGAAAGGTGTCCTGGCCACAATGATGTTAGGCACATGAGGAGCAAGGGAGCTTATTATGGACACTGTCATTGGATGTGCCCCTCATGGAAACCTCCAGCCAGAGGTTATGATGACTGTCTATATGGAAGGATATGAGGGCTATTTGGGAGTGTTTGGGTTTTAATTTTGGTCATTTGTGTTGCAGTTGGAAGAGATGACTGGGTCCACCTGGATTTAAACTCTGGTGTGATTCCCCTAAGAGACTGTGTTGTAGAATTGTCCTCAGAAAACTATTGCCATGAATTGTGTTGGGATTTTAGGAGGACACGGATGAGAGACGCCCTTGGAATCTGAGATATAGGCCCATTTTTGCTTTCCACAGAGCACAGGGAATCTCAGCCATGATATCATATGATTTTATTTGAAAGACTTGGCAACCATAGTTGAGAGTCAAAACACACATGGACCTCACATTGTAGACCTCTATGGTCCTGGCTTCATGTAACCTTTTGGCCATTCTTTGGGAAGCCTTGCCTGTGACAATTCTCCAGAGCTTTCATTGAAATGATCTTCCTCAACAGTTAATGGATCCTGAATGAATTGAAACCCACAGTGCCTCCAAATTAATCCTTGAAAAGTGCCTACATCAATATCATGACATTTTTG